>NW_028300906.1:0-680000 GCF_049000335.1 Polistes dominula
CCGACGCAACCCTGACGCAACCCTGACGCAACCCTGACGCAACCCCGACGCAACCCTGACGCAACCCTGACGCAACCCTGACGCAACCCTGACGCAACCCTGGACGCAACCCTGACGCAACCCTGACGCAACCCTGACGCAACCCTGACGCAACCTTGACGCAACCCTGACGCAACCCTGACGCAACCCTGACGCAACCCTGACGCAACCCCGACGCAACCCCTGACGCAACCCTGACGCAACCCTGGACGCAACCCTGACGCAACCCCCGACGCAACCCTGACGCAACCCTGACGCAACCCTGACGCAACCCTGACGCAACCCTGACGCAACCCCGACGCAACCCTGACGCAACCCTGACGCAACCCTGACGCAACCCTGACGCAACCCTGACGCAACCCTGACGCAACCCTGACGCAACCCTGACGCAACCCTGACGCAACCCCGACGCAACCCTGACGCAACCCTGACGCAACCCTGACGCAACCCTGACGCAACCCTGACGCAACCCTGACGCAACCCTGACGCAACCCTGACGCAACCCTGACGCAACCCTGACGCAACCCTGACGCAACCCTGACGCAACCCTGACGCAACCCTGACGCAACCCTGACGCAACCCTGACGCAACCCTGACGCAACCCTGACGCAACCCTGACGCAACCCTGACGCAACCCTGACGCAACCCTGACGCAACCCTGACGCAACCCTGACGCAACCCTGACGCAACCCTGACGCAACCCTGACGCAACCCTGACGCAACCCTGACGCAACCCTGACGCAACCCTGACGCAACCCTGACGCAACCCTGACGCAACCCTGACGCAACCCTGACGCAACCCTGACGCAACCCTGACGCAACCCTGACGCAACCCTGACGCAACCCTGACGCAACCCTGACGCAACCCTGACGCAACCCTGACGCAACCCTGACGCAACCCTGACGCAACCCTGACGCAACCCTGACGCAACCCTGACGCAACCCTGACGCAACCCTGACGCAACCCTGACGCAACCCTGACGCAACCCTGACGCAACCCTGACGCAACCCTGACGCAACCCTGACGCAACCCTGACGCAACCCTGACGCAACCCTGACGCAACCCTGACGCAACCCTGACGCAACCCTGACGCAACCCTGACGCAACCCTGACGCAACCCTGACGCAACCCTGACGCAACCCTGACGCAACCCTGACGCAACCCTGACGCAACCCTGACGCAACCCTGACGCAACCCTGACGCAACCCTGACGCAACCCTGACGCAACCCTGACGCAACCCTGACGCAACCCTGACGCAACCCTGACGCAACCCTGACGCAACCCTGACGCAACCCTGACGCAACCCTGACGCAACCCTGACGCAACCCTGACGCAACCCTGACGCAACCCTGACGCAACCCTGACGCAACCCTGACGCAACCCTGACGCAACCCTGACGCAACCCTGACGCAACCCTGACGCAACCCTGACGCAACCCTGACGCAACCCTGACGCAACCCTGACGCAACCCTGACGCAACCCTGACGCAACCCTGACGCAACCCTGACGCAACCCTGACGCAACCCTGACGCAACCCTGACGCAACCCTGACGCAACCCTGACGCAACCCTGACGCAACCCTGACGCAACCCTGACGCAACCCTGACGCAACCCTGACGCAACCCTGACGCAACCCTGACGCAACCCTGACGCAACCCTGACGCAACCCTGACGCAACCCTGACGCAACCCTGACGCAACCCTGACGCAACCCTGACGCAACCCTGACGCAACCCTGACGCAACCCTGACGCAACCCTGACGCAACCCTGACGCAACCCTGACGCAACCCTGACGCAACCCTGACGCAACCCTGACGCAACCCTGACGCAACCCTGACGCAACCCTGACGCAACCCTGACGCAACCCTGACGCAACCCTGACGCAACCCTGACGCAACCCTGACGCAACCCTGACGCAACCCTGACGCAACCCTGACGCAACCCTGACGCAACCCTGACGCAACCCTGACGCAACCCTGACGCAACCCTGACGCAACCCTGACGCAACCCTGACGCAACCCTGACGCAACCCTGACGCAACCCTGACGCAACCCTGACGCAACCCTGACGCAACCCTGACGCAACCCTGACGCAACCCTGACGCAACCCTGACGCAACCCTGACGCAACCCTGACGCAACCCTGACGCAACCCTGACGCAACCCTGACGCAACCCTGACGCAACCCTGACGCAACCCTGACGCAACCCTGACGCAACCCTGACGCAACCCTGACGCAACCCTGACGCAACCCTGACGCAACCCTGACGCAACCCTGACGCAACCCTGACGCAACCCTGACGCAACCCTGACGCAACCCTGACGCAACCCTGACGCAACCCTGACGCAACCCTGACGCAACCCTGACGCAACCCTGACGCAACCCTGACGCAACCCTGACGCAACCCTGACGCAACCCTGACGCAACCCTGACGCAACCCTGACGCAACCCTGACGCAACCCTGACGCAACCCTGACGCAACCCTGACGCAACCCTGACGCAACCCTGACGCAACCCTGACGCAACCCTGACGCAACCCTGACGCAACCCTGACGCAACCCTGACGCAACCCTGACGCAACCCTGACGCAACCCTGACGCAACCCTGACGCAACCCTGACGCAACCCTGACGCAACCCTGACGCAACCCTGACGCAACCCTGACGCAACCCTGACGCAACCCTGACGCAACCCTGACGCAACCCTGACGCAACCCTGACGCAACCCTGACGCAACCCTGACGCAACCCTGACGCAACCCTGACGCAACCCTGACGCAACCCTGACGCAACCCTGACGCAACCCTGACGCAACCCTGACGCAACCCTGACGCAACCCTGACGCAACCCTGACGCAACCCTGACGCAACCCTGACGCAACCCTGACGCAACCCTGACGCAACCCTGACGCAACCCTGACGCAACCCTGACGCAACCCTGACGCAACCCTGACGCAACCCTGAAAAAACCCAGAAAAAACCCAGAAAAAACATATATACAAACTCTGAAAAAACCAAAAAAAACATATACACAAACTCTTAAAATACCCAAAAAAACATATACACAAATTTTTAAAATACCCAAAAAAAAAACATATACACAAACTCTGAAAAAACCACAAAAAACATATCCACAAACTCTGAAAAAACCATAAAAAAACATATACACAAACTTTGAAAAAACCAAAAAAAACATATACACAAACTTTTAAAATACCAAAAAAAAACATATACACAAACTTTTAAAATACCCAAAAAAACATATACACAAACTCTGAAAAAACCCAAAAAAACATATACACAAACTTTTAAAATACCCAAAAAAACATATACACAAACTCTGAAAAAACCCAAAAAAACATATACACAAACTTTTAAAATACCCAAAAAAACATATACACAAACTTTTAAAATACCCAAAAAATCATATACACAAACTCTGAAAAAACCCAAAAAAACATATACACAAACTCTTAAAAAACAACAAAAAAACATATACACAAACTCTTAAAATACCCAAAAAAACATATACACAAACTCTTAAAAAACTCAAAAAAACATATACACAAACTTTTAAAATACCCAAAAAAACATATACACAAACTTTTAAAATACCCAAAAAAACATATACACAAACTTTTAAAATACCCAAAAAAACATATACACAAACTTTTAAAATACCCAAAAAAACATACACAAACTTTTAAAATACCCAATAAAACATATACATAAACTTTTAAAATACCAAAAAAAACATATACACAAACTTTTAAAATACCCAAAAAAACATATATACAAACTTTTAAAATACCCAAAAAAACATATACACAAACTCTGAAAAAACCCAAAAAAACATATACATAAACTTTTAAAATACCAAAAAAAACATATACACAAACTCTGAAAAAACCCTAAAAAACATATACATAAACTTTTAAAATACCAAAAAAAACATATACACAAACTTTTAAAATACCCAAAAAAACATATACACAAACTTTTCAAATACCCAAAAAAACATATACACAAACTTTTAAAATACCAAAAAAAACATATACACAAACTCTTAAAATACCCAAAAAAACATATACATAAACTTTTAAAATACCAAAAAAACATATACACAAACTTTTAAAATACCCAAAAAAACATATACACAAACTCTGAAAAAACCCAAAAAAACAAATACACAAACTCTTAAAAAACCCAAAAAAACATATACACAAACTTTTAAAAACCCACAAAAAAACATATACACAAATTCTAACTACACCCAAAAAAAAAAATAAACACACAAACTCCTAATAAACCCAATAAAAAAAAAAAAATAAATAAATAAATTGATACACACATACTGACTTAACCCTCGCGCGCGTGAATATTAACACGCACACACACATAATGAACGAACCCCCGCGCGTGACCTTGACCCACATAATGAATGAAACTCGCGCGCGACATTGCCCTGGATGTCCTTGACCTTCGATGACCTTGACCTGTAAAATCGGCTACAGGCACGGCCTCACGATTGATTGCCACCCCATTAACTAGAGACCAGGCCCCCTCTAATACTAGAAGACCCCCAATTTTCTTATTCTAATTCTTTACTACTACTATTACTATTATTTCATGCTTCTACTATTTCATACTTCTACTACTACTACTATTTCATGCTTCTACTACTACTACTACTATTTCAAGCTACTACTACATGCAACTACTACTACTACTCCTCATCATCCCATTTTCCAAAGGCTGTCATTCTCAGGAGCAAGCTGAATACAACGCTCAGGCCTAAGCGTGTATTGCAACCTGCTCCTGAGCGCAGCCACAGGAGTACTCTGCTTCTGCAGAGTCGGGGTCGCACCCCGATGCGTTGAAGTCCATGCGCCTTGCACCTCCCTTTATACTAAATCGGCTATCCCAACGCTACCGAGTTCAAGACGCCATCTCGTAATTATATATGCAAATGAACTGTACAGCTGACATACATCAAGTTGTAATGGCTTCTCCCTCTTGTCAATCTCGCATGACATCCATTACTTTACTTTAAAATAACATTGCCTTTTATTTTCTTTTTATTCTATCTTATTATATACACAAGTGCAAATATTCTTGTTGTTGTTGTTTAAAATCTTTTATAAACTAATGTGCAGTGGTCGTCTACTTATTATAATATAATAAAAATCTATTATCATGTGTAGTGATTTATTTCTTCTTAAAGTAACATAACAACCAGACGTGACATTGCCTATTAAAAAAAAAAAAAGTTAATAATTTTCATTATACGTTATTACACATATATGTCTACAAGTAAAGTGGTATTTTTCTTATGCTAACATATCCATACTTAGTGAAATGATTTGTGCTATTTTAATTACATATAACCTCTCTCTCAAGTGCAATGGTTTTCTATTTAACTTTTTACATAACCTTTAGTGCAATGCTTATTAAATTAACACGTTCCGTTCATTATATGTACAACTCACGTGGTTATTACATAATTATTTAATATACTAAAAGGTTTGTGTTTATAATAAATTCAATTCTCTATTAAAATGTTCATGCATTAAAAAAAAAATTCCTTATACGACAAAAAACACATAAATTTGTTTCATAATTAAATTTTACAATAATTAATAATGACATATAATGTTTGATTTCATTAAAGGAAAATTTCAATGGCTTGGATGATAGGATAGGTTATAAAAAAGAAATAAAATTTGACACAAAACGTGGTAATCCAAAGTAACCTAAAGTGTGCAATGGTATACTTTGTAAGTCGACAAGTAACCTTCTTTAAAGTGCAATGGTATACTTTTCCTGTCGACCTGTCCACCTGTACAGTGCAATAATATTCTTTTTACATTTACATAATAATAGTAAGTACAATGATATTCTTCTTAAGTTAACATAATACTAATAATAATAAGTACAATGGTTTTCTTTTGTAGATCACAAACACAAATCCAATGGTTTTCTTCTTAAGCAGATATCTAACATCAAGTTAAATGGATTTCTTCTTAAGGAAATATCAAACGTCAAGTCCAATGGTTTTTTTTTTCTTCACAAGATATCAAACATCAAGTCTAATGGGTTTCTTCTAAAAGGTGTATTGGTGATCACTGCAAAAAAAGAGAAGAGAATAAGAAAAGAATTATTATAAATAAAAACAATATTATTCACTTAATTATGATTGCATCACTGTAAGAAATTTTGTTAATTAAATACTTTACACTTTACTACACAATACTTTACACAAAAGCACAATGTGACAGCAGGTAGCCATCTTGAATTTGTCCTAGAGATGTGTTTTCTTTCGTCGTCTAGATGGCGATACATATTCTCTCTACCAGTCGGTAACTAAAGTAAAAATTTATGTAAACTTATAAAAAATTAATTATATTATATTAACTCACGTTTTATATCACAAAAATAAATGTATTTTAACCAATATTATAATACTTACTTCTTTAAACAACATCCTATTTTCATTATAAAATACATGATGGTATTTCTACAAAAAAAAAAAACACAAATGAATTCATACAAATATATACATTTTTATGCTCTTAGTCTATTCCCAATAAAATAAGTCTACATTAATAAATTTAGTACATATAGTAAGAACTGCAAACATTAGAATGTTATTAACCATTTCTTTTCTTAATTTGTGATAACTAGGAAACATTTTTTCTATCTAATATTCTTTTCATAAAATATTACTACTCTATATATGGTTTGCTTCTAGTGCAAGTATAAACAGTGACATAACCACAACTGCAATGATTTTCTATTTCAGTTAACATAACTTCAAATTCAATGCTATTCTAAACTTTCTATTTCAAAAATATTTCATTAATATGCTAAAATGTATATATGTTAATAATAAATTCAATTGTCTACTAAAATATTTCTATTAAAATGTTCATGCATTATAAATAAAAAAAAAAATACCTTATACGACCAAAAAAAAACATATAAGTTTCTTAACTTGTAACATTTACAATAATTAATACTTACATGTAATGGTTGATTTTATTAAAGGAAAATTAAATGGCTTGGATGATAGGATAGGTGATAAAAAAGAAATAAAATTTGACACAAAACGTGGTAATCCAAAGTAACCTAAAGTGTGCAATGGTATACTTTGTAAGTCGACAAGTAACCTTTAAAGTGCAATGGTATACTTTTCCTGTCGACCTGTCCACCTGTACAGTACAATAATATTCTTTTTACATTTACATAATAATAGTAAGTACAATGATATTCCTTTTAACTTAACATAATAATAATAATAATAAGTACAAAGGTTTTCTTTTTTACATCACAAACACAAATCCAATGGTTTTCTTCTTAAGCATTGATATCTTACATCAAGTCCAATGGTTTTTTTTTCTTCACAAGATATCACACATCAAGTCCAATGGTTTTTTTTTCTTCACAAGATATTACACTTCAAGTCCAATGGTTTTTTTTTCTTCACAAGATATCACACATCAAGTCCAATGGTTTTCTTCTTAAGCTGAATTGCCGAGCACTAATCACTAAAAAAAAAGAATAGAATATGAACACTGAATTATTATTGTAAATAAAAACAATATTATTCACTTAATTAAAGCATCACTATTGAATTTTTTGTAATTAAATACTTAACTTTATTGCACGTGGCAGTATACAATGGCAGGTGGCCATCTTGATTGTGTCCAAGCGCGATGTATTTTCTTTCGTCTAGATGAAGAAACATATTGTACTTGTCGGTAAGTGAATTAAATATTTCCATCATTTGATGATAACAGCATAATTTTACCAGTCGGTACAATGAAGTAATAGCTAGTACCGCTGCTAGATGGCGATACATATTCTCCTTACCAGTCGGTGATAAAAGACTAATTTCCTAATAAACATTTTTATTAATTGATTAAAAAGTTAATAAAATCCCAATCATTTATACTATATGATAACAAAATAAATGTATTTTTATGGTATTATAATATTTACCTCTTTACATATTTTTGTCTAGATTAGTTTTTAATAATAGCATCTGCATATTCTTTTTCCATAATAATAGTAATGAAATGAAATTCCCTGCAAAAGAAGATATTTATTAACAAATACATCAATTTTTCTTATCAGCCATTAAAAAAAAAGTATTATCTTCTATTACCGTTTGTACGTAAAACTTGATAAAAAATTTTGACATGAATTGAATGTCGGAAATATAATAATGTATTTGCCACGTGTGTTATCCATATATCTTGTGATGATAACTAAGATATACATTTCTTCTCGTATTCTTTTGATAAAATATTACACTATATACATATATTATTTTCTCGCAGTGCAAGTATGATAAGAACACAGAGTGCATTAAACTGGAATTGCGTGCAGAATTGAAGTGATGGTTAAAAAATCCCTCATGACTGTATGGGATATTTGGTTATGGATGGAGTCATAGGATTGCGTGGAAAGTTGAAGTGATGGTTAAAGAAAAACCCTCATGATCGTGTGGATTCTCTCCTTTTGAATGGTGTCATTGGTGTGCGTGGAAAGTTGGTGTGATGGAATTGCATGTAAAGTTGTTTTGCTAAGAAAAGGGACAGAAATGTTTAGATAATGCATAAAGTTAAGAGACAAACTAATCCACACATATATTTTAATAATTAGTAAAATTTCGTATAACAAAATACATATAGATGTACCTTAGTAGTAACTAATATTTGTTAAAATAATTTGATATAATGAGAACATCCTGAATTCATCTATATATACTCGGATTTAATAAAGAAAATTATTTTCTTTTGGTTATGACGTAATACTATTGTACCACACACACCAATACATCCCATTTGTAACTATTTTCATCCAGAATTGGCAATCACTAATCACTAAAAAGAGAAGAGAATATGAAAAGAATTATTCTAAATACAAAATATTATTCTTTTGATTATGATTGCATCACTATTGCATTTCTTTAATTAAATATTTAATAGTGCACGTGGTAGTACACGACACGGCAGCCATCTTGATTTTTTCCTCAGCAATATGTTGCCCGCGAAAATTCAAATAATAAGAAATGTTTTTTTATCATTAATCCGTAACCACAAAATTAATTATAATAATAATAATAATAATAATAATAATAATAATAATAATAATAATAATAATACTTTTATTATCTGAAACAATATTTATTTTGCAAGTGTGTTTATGTAATCTTTTAAAAATAATTCATAAATATGTCACTTTTTTTGTTGTTCAGTTAATAAAAGTCGATTACTGTAACATGAATTACTACTACTACATATAATTGTACATGCATCGAAATATTTTGTTATATAATAATTAATTTTCCATGAAATTATACTCTTATGGTCACGCAAGAGAATTGAAATATGTATGTGTATATATAGAGTATATATTAATGATGATGCTGCTGCTGATGATGATGATGATCTAACATAAAAGACACAGTCGAGGCAAATTCCTTTCTGATTTTACATTTTCTTTGATCCAATTAATCACCCCGTTCATTTATATAAAATTATATGTCGATACAGTCGACGATGATAAGTCGCAGCACAACAGTTTATACAAGAAATCCTTTTTTGTGTATGTGCATGTGTATTATTGTGGGGTGCAAAATAGACATATAAGTGTTTAATATAATAATGTTAGTTGCAGTATTGTTGGATTCTTCTTATCAATCTTGATAATAATGAGTAGGCATTTCTAGTCAAATTATTTACCTATCCTGTTAAATGAATCAGTTTATCAATCAGTTTGATATAGGTTTGTTTTTTACAAATGCAAGATTGCAATGCTTACCTTTTGACGATTTCTTCTCTTGATTATTCTTTGTTAGTGCACCTACATTCTATTTACATAATGTTATAGAATAAAACTCTTATTCGGATGGCATAATCAATGCAAATCTTTTAATCGTTAGTCGTAAGAAAATGAAATATATATCCATTGATTGAATGGTGTAATGAATTCTTCTTCTCGTGAGTATAATGTTCTTGAATTGGAATTAAAAATATAGATCTGCATGCTGATCTAAAAATATTTTAAAAAGTAGTTTATATAAATACCAAAATAAGTTTCAAAAGGGAGAAAATATTTAGATAATGCATAAAGTTAAAAGACAAAATAATCCATATATTTTAATAATTAGAAGAATTTTGTATAAAAAAAATATATACTTTACTTACTAGTATTTGTTAAAATAATTTGATTAAGAGATCATCTTGAATTCATCTATATTCTCGGATTTAATAAAGAAAATTATTTTTCTTAGGTTATGACGTAACACTGTCCCACAGCAATACATCCAATTTAACTATTATCATCCAGAATTGGCGATCACTAAAGAAAGAATTTGAAACGAATTATTATAAATAAAAAATATTCCTCGCTTGATTATTACATCACTAAAAGGATTTTTTTAATTAAATACTTTACACTGCACATAGCCTGTATTTATGGTATTCAAAGTACATTGACAGGTAGCCATCTTGATTTTATCCTAGTGATGTTTTGTCTTTTGTCTAGATGGCGAAACATATTCTACTAGTCGGTAAGACATAGTAACATTTACTTCCGCTAGATGGCAGCATCATTTTACTAGTCGATACATTGAAGTAATATCTAGTACCGCTAGATAGCGATACACATTTTACCAGTCGGTAATAAAATATAGATTACCTAGACGCACACAATATGTTTTTATTAATTGATTAAAAATAAGTGCAACTCCCCAATCAATTTTTATATGTTAAATGTAAGTGTATTTTAATAGTATTATAATATTTACCTCTTCTTCTAACAAATCTATTATATTTGCCTCTAACATATTATTGTCTAGATTATTTTTAGTCAGAACAGCTGCATTCTATTCACATAATAATTCACATGGAATTCTTTGCAAGGAAGATATTAATTCATATAAATACATAAATTTTTCTTGGCAGTCGATGAACAATAATATCTTCCATCATCGTTTAGAAAACCTGGTAAAAGATTGTGTACAAGAATAGAGTTTTCTAATATAATGTATTTGCCTTTTGTTTTCCTAATTTGTGATAACTAGGATGCATTCCTTCTGCTAATCTTCTGATAGAATATAACTGCATATGATTTCTTCCCAATGTAAGTATAATAAGAATAGTGCATTCAAAAATCTTTCATAGTTGCAGTGTTGTTGGATTCTTCTTATCAATCTTGATAGTAATGAGTAGACACTTTCAGTTAACCTCCCCTGTTGTATGAATCAGTTAACAACTCCTACCTTACGTACTTTTTGGAAATATCCACCCTACGAACTTGAATGAGATCCTAAGAAAACTTATCGTTTTGTTCTTTTTTATTTTACAGATATAACCATGAATTCTTTTCCTTTCAAAGATGTTGGATGAATTATTTATTCGATGGATCTTCTTTAATGGCAAATCGAGTATCATCTTCCATGGTCAGACTGCAATACTTGCTTCGAAGTAGGAGAGTTTTGGAGCCATCGTAGAAATTCTTAAACCGTGAATTCTTATTTAAAGTCCCTCCAGTGCTCAACCATTGCCTTCGTAATTGCGTATTTGTTTGTTTTGTTTTTTTCCTTTTTACATAAGTAAAAACAAAACGCTAACGGTATGAGGGAAAAAATCATTTCGCATTGTCGTTAAATGTTTTGAAAATTTCGGCCCTGTCGTGTTACATTATTTGCAAGTACATCGATATGTTAGATATTAAATCGATTCTGCATGATCGGTAAGCTTTAAAAACAATCCTTTTTTCGAGAAATCATTATATACAACAATATGTTTCTATTAACCTACAGAAAATGGAAGATGAAAAATATTTGTCGATTTGTCTGTTTTCCACGAGTCATCTTAGACTTGATCGTTTTGTTGATAAAAATAAGCATGGCAATAATAGTTGCATCGTTTAAAATTGTTTTACCTACCACTACGAAGAATTTAATCGGAGAAATAGTTTTAGTAAGGAATATATTCCATTATTTTTTCAGTATTTCTTACAATCTTAACTATCATTTATAATTGAAATAAAAGAGATTTCAGAATAATAATTAATAATCTCCGATTTAAAGAATTTCAATAATTGACTTAATTTTAATTGAATTAATTTTGTATTTTTAAAGATCACTGGTGCTGGCCGAGGTATTGGTCGAGAATTAGCAATTCAATTAGGTTTAATGGGTTGCATAGTAATTTGTTGGGATGTGAATACCGATGCCAATCGAGAAACGATTTCTGCTGTGTCAAAAAATGGCGGAGAGGTTATAATATTTTGAAAAATTCTTTTGATAGGATATTAAATTATAAATAACTTTAAAGGTGTATGGTTTTGTCGTTGACGTTTCGAAAAGATTGGAAGTAAATAAAGCGTTAAGAACGATGAAAAAAATTGGAATACCGCCAATTACCATTCTGATTAATAATGCTGCAATATTGTATCATCGTTCTCTTCTCAACCATAGTTCCGACGATATTGAACGAACGTTTAATATTAATGTTTTCTCTCACTTCTGGGTAATATATTATAAACAAAAAGAATTAATTTACAATTCATTATATATTTTTTGAAAATACGATATTTTCGAAATTACTTAAACTTCACTATTGATGCACTGATACACTTTCATTTTATTCTAATATATAGAAGAATATTAAATACTTCATGAAAAATTGTTGTTACAATTTCCAATTAATTATTATAATTATACTTTGATTTTGCGAAGACGATAGAGGCAATACTTCCATCAATGTTACAAAGAGGAAAAGGTCACATTGTAGCCATATGTAGTATGTGTGGAATATACGGAGTTTCGCAGAAAGTTCCTTACTGTTCCTCGAAATTCGCTGTAAGAGGTTAATGCAATGCAATTATATGTTAATTAAATTTAAAAATACGATCATATTCATATTTATATAATACTAGAAACTTTTTGATCGAAGGTCTAATGGAAGCTCTATACGAAGAAATAAGAAGGAATCCTTCAAAACCTGACATACATTTTACAACGATTTATCCATTTTACGTTGATACAGGATTAGCAAATGATCCTAAGTATAGGTGTTTGTACTGAAATAAATGAATAATCCTAAAATACACTATTATGTTAAATAAGTTGATTAAGTCGATCGTTGTATATTTTGTTGTTAATTAATACTCACTTTGTATACACATATTTCATTTTTTAATTTATTATTTAAAACTTTAATGATTCCATTCGATCTGGATAAATATTAATCAAAGAATTTTCTTTCGAGTGGTTCAGATACTAGATTAACGCGATAATTTAATTCAATTCATTTTATTGGCCTTTTATTTATTTATTTATTTTATTTTCTTGTTTAATAACTATCTAGTAATATTATTATTATTAAAATTATATTGTTAAAAGTGTTTATTTGCTTTTTATAGATTTCCTTACATTTTCGGAATCGTTAAACCGGAATATGCGGCTTGCGAAATAATTCAAGCTATTAAGAAAAATTATACGGAATATTCGATCCCACGATGTCTCCTTTCCTTGAATGCCATAAATAGGTTTTCTAAATTCTTCTATTAACTTACTAATTATTGATAATTTACAATTTTTCATTAAATTTAAGTTTTTCCACTTATTATTGTCTTGTAATTCTTCATTCTTGTTCTATTTTAGAATTATTCCGGAGTCTGCAATGCGACTGATCCTTGATTTCTTTGTAGACGTCGATCGTTGAATCATGTAAAAAATTAATTGCATCTGATTATTACATAACAATTTAAAAAGTTATAAAAAAAAACTTTTTTGTTAAAAAAAATTATGACACGTAGTTGAATACACACGACTCTTCGGTCGTGACCATTTCACTATTAATTTTAAATAATTGCAACTTTTTCTGTGTTATTCAACAAGTTTTATATTGTAAAAACGGTCATTCGCGTCCCGAGTCTGTCAACGAGTTCCGGGAATGAATCGTGTATTTGTTTTGTGCTAAAAACCATGAAAACCATAAACAAAAATTAGTTTTTGCTATTAAAATTAATTAATAAACGGAACCTATAGGTTCTATAGGTAATAACTTTGTTACGTAGATTTAGTGGTAGATACTTCAATATTTTATGTTGGGGACTTGTTTAATGTTTTTGATATTCTTGCGGTCATTTACCTTTAACGTGCCTTACTGGTATCACGTCTTTTGTTCTTTCTCTCTTTCTCTATTTCCTATGAAAACGTACTTGTATTATTACAATAATTTGAAATATTTCGTGTGAAATATTTCAAAAATAAATTTACTGACTCCTAGAGATCAGATATTTAAAAAATCTAATATATTTGTCCATCCTTTTTTCATAACAATTCTTTGTTTTCTTAGCAAAAAAATTAAGACAAATTTATTTTATTATTTAACTTATAATTAATGATTCAGTAATAATCTAATTTAAATAATCTAATTTTGTTATTTTTAATTCTACTTAATGACTTTCAAGAACTTAGAATTTTTATTAAAACAACTTATCATTCGCTTTAATTTAAATTGTACAACGTTACGTACAAGTGTCTAACAATAAATAAATAAAAAGTAATCGGTATAAAAAGAATAGAAACATTTAGGCGAATAAAAAGTTCTTACATAAATGAGAATATATATATATATATATATATATGATAATGATGAAAGAAGTAAAAACAGACCGCTTTATATAGAAAGTAGAAGGCCTTAAGAACGTCCTTAACTCTAGTTCAGTAGATTTTTTTCAATTATACGATAGATTACAACAATTGCTCAGTCAAGTTCTAACGA
The DNA here is from genome assembly GCF_049000335.1 of Polistes dominula. Taxonomy (NCBI): domain Eukaryota; kingdom Metazoa; phylum Arthropoda; class Insecta; order Hymenoptera; family Vespidae; genus Polistes; species Polistes dominula. The sequence continues at coordinate 14,844 of NW_028300906.1, forward strand.
GCATAGCAAGCTGTTGGAAACGTCCGACTCTTTTCTTAGAAATTAAATTGTCCTTATTAGTGTTATATTTATTGTGAAATATTCAAATATTTCTAATAATATCTAATAATCATCTTTTTTATTTGTATTAATTTAAAGTGACTGTGTTATTGTGTAAGTGAATCTCGTTAATGGTAATTAATTTTATAACATTAGAGTTATATCAATTATTTTTCAAATTATTCATTCAGTTAGGATTTTATTATTATTTTCCAAAAGATAGAAAATAAATAATAAAAAGAAACTTTCTTTGTAAAATCTATCAGAAATTTCATAAAAAAAATTACAATAGTACTAAGAAAACAAATGAAAAGACATTGCACGAAATGTCAAATTTATTGAGAATCCGAAGCATCTACTAATCCATTAATCAAAGACTAGCGACAAAATTCAACAGAAACCAATGTGAAATCAATGTAAAATCAATGTAAAATCAATGAAATTTATTTTTTTAGATTTCACGATGATATCAGAAAGGGAAAAATATGCGACAAATGTGATTAAACTTGAACTTCCATCAATAAAGATCATTCTTTTGTTTACCATTGAATACTTGATTGCAATTACACTCTACTATCTTATAAGAATGTTGAATTATATTAAGTCTTTGTTACCAAAGCCACCAAGAGATCTAGCCGGTGATGTCGTTGTGGTAAATTAACAAATATTAATAATAATTATAATTTTTATCAAATTATTGACTCTATTTAAATGATTAAAGCTAATTCATTACAAGCAATGTTAAAATTAGATTAACTAACATAAACTAACATATAGTACAATAGATAACATGTTACTAAATTTGTAAAAAGAATCAATATTATAATAGCATAAATTTAATTAAATTTCTTGCAGATAATTGGAGCAACTTCAACAATAGGCACGTCTCTAGCCGAAGAATTTGCTAAAAGAGGATGTTCAATAATTTGTATAGACAAAGATAACAATTTAGTACAGCAATTAGCTTTAAATCTCAAATCTCGTTACACAAGTTTAAAGAATAATCTTAAAGGAAGACAGATGATAACAGAAGCGGAATCGTTGACAAATGCAAGAATAATAGCTTATCAATGCGATATTTTAAACACTGATCAGATGAAAGATATAGTAAACAATTTGAAAAACGAGATTGGTGTAATCGATATTTTAGTAACATGCATTAATACACCATATCAGGGTATTTGTGACACCGCAATGACGATTTGGATGAATCATTATTCGGTAAGCATAGTTTTTTAGTTAAAAGTCGAAATTTCACACTTTTTAATAAGTGTTTTATCGATCGATCAATTGATAGCAATAAAATAAATATTTCATCGAAAACTGATTGGAACAAAACTTCGTTTTCATGATTATGATACTGAGCCATTAATATATTTTTTCTTTGTCGGCAACAACACACGCGCATACATAAGCGATTAACAGATTAGGCGATCCGAGATAGGGAACAATAAGGGTGGCTCTTTTCTATCGATCGTTTTTCCGTCAGCTAATTAACAGCCTTTTTTCCAAAATATTCTATCAAAGTATTTTACACGCGTATATAACGCGATTCGTATATATTAATATTAATAATAATTATTATTATTAATTTAAATAAATTGATAGTAGAATCGATTATATTACATTGACCATTTTTGAAACGATCCAAAAAATTCACAAGAAAAATATGAAACAGTTTTCCTGACATAGGGGGAAAAAAAAAACTATCGATCTATGCCATTAATTCTTTTTTTCTTTATTCCTTTTTTTCTTTTTTTCTTTTTAGGCGATAGTAGCATTTTTGTCTTTAATGTTAAATCGAGAACGAGTTCATATAATTGTAGTAACGCCTGTATCGAGCAAAGATGTTTCTTTAAGTTCTGGAATTGCTATAGCTAGTACGTATTTCTTTTTCTGTATTTTATGAATTTAATATGCAGTTAGCTATTAAAATGAATTTTTTCATCATTTTGGAACAGATATTCTTACCTTATATACAAAAAAAAAAAAAAAAAACTTTCTCGAACAAACGAAATAATAATAAAAAACATGATACTTAATTATTTTATTTTACCTAATTATAATATACTTACTTATTTCAAATATAACATAATTTTTGCATAATTTTTCGCATGATTTACAGACCTAATAGAATGCTTGGGTGAAAAATTAAATGATTATCTTGATAATTGTACATTTCTTGCGATATCACCTATAACAGAAGAAAGGTAGAAAATGAATTTATTTATTACATTAGAATGAAAGTATGTAAAACATAAATACTTATTAACTATTTACTTTCTTGACTTTCTAATGAATGATTTACAGGTCGATAAAGCAGAGTGATCAACAAGTTGCAAGAGATATTGTGGAAGCTGTTAGAAGAAATCAATCGAGTATAATTTATGGTTGGAGTTCACATTTTTTGTATCGAGCAAGGTTAGATAAAGTGTTAGTTAAAGTGTTATACGGTCAAACCTTGGATTGCGAGTAATTTGGTTTACGAGTGTGTTCCGCAAGATAAGCAACAAATTTTGTTGATTTGTAACACAAGCTATGTTGAATTTTTCTTTTTAGTATTTTTTATCATTTATATATATATATATAAATCATATTATTTTTATATGAACAAATTATATCCGATTTTCCTCGATGAGACAAACATGATGAGACAAACTTCGTTTTGATATACAAGTGTTTTGGAACGAATTATGCTCGCAAACCGAGGTTTCATGTACATAAGAAATAATGTGTTTATTTGTTTACTTTAATTATACATAAAAATATTTTTATTTCAGTTATGTAATGTACGTTATTATAACTGGGTTAACTGGATGGTATAGAGATTAAAGAGACTAAAATTCGACTACGATAGTATAGAAAAAAGTAATGTTTCAAATTAATAGAAAAATATCTAAAGATAGAGAAGACTTTGAAAGCCTGGAAGGAAATATAACGATGCTAATGCATTTTGGAACATTTCGTATTATTCTATAGATAATAGTTCAATCAAAAAATATTCTTCCTTAATAAAACTCATACATATATATATATATATATGTATGAGTTTTATTAAGGTTTTTGCGTAAAAGAAAGAGAGAAAGAATAATTGCTTTATTAGGATGCGTGCGTCTAGCATGAGGATGACGTAACGAGAGGCGACCGCTCGTTGTTTTTCGTCGAGCTATTGTTGTGTGTGTTATGTGTATGCGTGTGTGGCGAAGACAAGCTTAAGCTTGTTTTATGACGTCATGATGGCCGAGGGTAGGAGTAAAAGCATCCGGTTTCTGTTATGTGTTTGCGTGTGTAGCGAAAAACAAACACAAGCTTGTGTAGTATAACGTCATGATGGCCGAGGGTGGGAGTAGAAGGTGAATCTTTGTGAGAACAGCGAGTTTTGATCTGGAGAATTTGAGAAGGAACACAGAAAATAGGGAGGACCAATGGTGGGGAATGATAGGTAGATAAGGGCGACGAAGGAACAATGACGGGATTTGGTATTTACGGCAATGAACTTTTGAGTTTTTAATGCCAATTAATAATATAATAATAATAAAATATGTTTATAAAAAATAAAAGGCTGATTATAGTGAATATTTTATTGTCCTTAATTTCTTTATATATAAATTATATATTATGAATAAAAAAGCAGATGTATAGAATAAAAGTATTCATTAAAAGAAATATATAATACACAATATTTAATCGTTGAGTAAAATATCGTAATGACCGCTGTCTGAATGTCCAGTGAAGAGCAAGCTAGCAGTCTGATAATAATTGTTTACATGACTGTAGAAAACACGTTCTAATTCATTTGAGCCTTCTATTTCACGATATATAGCGAGATTCATATTATAAAGCTTTGTTGCTACCGTACATTCAAGCTCACTTGCAAACGTCCCAATCATTCTCATGTGTTCGTAATATTCTTCAGGATTTGATATATTCCATTCGGCCATTACGAAAGGACCATATTCGTGCCAATTATTTTTTATATGTCTAGCAACCTGTATTATAATTTATTTCCATTAATATCTAACATTTTTATTCATCAAAAAATAATAACTACTCATATATTTTTTTGATATACGAAATTTATTTTTTTAATTATTTTATATGTATACAATTGAAATTTAGATTTATTCGTTACTTTATTTTTTGTTTAGTTCATAGAAAAATGATTTGTATTACCTGTATCATACAGGTATATAAGGAAAATAATATTATTTGTGCTAGCTAACCGTGTTACGCAAATATTGATGTTTTTCTTCATTTTGCCAAAGAATATAGCTGAGCGCACGGAACATACAATTTCCATCTCCATAAATTTTATGCACGTGAAACGTGCTATTTCTACACCTTAAACGAGCCGTATCTGTATTAAATTCATTTTTTTTTCTTAGAGATTTTTTATATAATATAATATAATTACTACTTTTTTTTTTTTTTTTTTTTTATTTAAGTTATAATCTATTATGTAAACAGGATAATAAATTGACACTAGCACTTTGAAACCAGAAATATATCTCTTCGATTTCGATCGTCATTCTGATAGCAAATTGAAGAATGGTGTGTGTATGTGTTTTTTTTTTTTTCTATTATTTGTTTTGTTTTGTTAAAATAAGAAAAGATAATAGACTTAATAGAACTCATATTTTTATACTTGAATGAAGATCATTTGAATTTCTACTTTATGCCGCCACATTGATACGTCATGAGAGTCGAGTTGCGCAGTAATTTACTACGCAAAAAGAAACACGTTAGGAGGTCGTTGATTGGTCGATAACACGCGAGGAACAATAAAGTTGGTTGCCTGGACGACGGAATGAAGCGATGCGTGTCATTGCGCGCCGAGGCAGCCAGTTGTTTTTGAGAAAGGAAAGAAGTATATCGTTTCGGAAGTTAACATGGCGTCGTACCGAAACGTCCAATTACTGTGTACAACGCAGCATTAAAATAGCGATACGATATGCAGTTAACGTGTGGTGTAAGGAAATTTTTGCCGTTTATTATCGAGTGTATCTAAAATTGTGACCAAGTTTTTAACGAAAAAAAAAAAGAAGAATCAAAAATTAAGAAAAGAAAAAAGAGGAATCACAACGATCATCCGGCCAAATGACATGGGAATTTGCAGCAGGAGACACTTTCTATTGACAATATGCATTCTACAACTCGTAAGTGTATATTCAATGTTGGTTATATTAACGGAAATGCACAATGGACATCTCAGGTGCGTTGCAATCTTTCGATTATGATGCATACAAAACACACACACACACACACACTCGTGTATTTAAGTACGTACTTCCATACCTACATGCATATACTGTACACATATATTCATGAGAAAGGATACATGCAATACGTTTTTCTAATCTGATAATGAGTCATGAGTTCTTTTTACGGATTACGAATTTTAAAAATCTAGATAAATCATCGTTTTTATCTCATCTTTTATAATATTCTTTTTTGTTTTCATTGAAATAACCAATCTATCTTCATTACACATATCAGGCAAATCATGCAAACCACATGCAAGACCTGTTTCTCTTTCTTCTTTTTATTTCGTCTTACAATGAGGAAAAAGAAAGAGAGAGAGAGAGAGAGAGAGAGAGACTAGAAAGAATATAGATATTCCTTTTTCTTGACTAATCGATGCTATGATAGAATTGGTACTACTCAACTTTGTAGATTAAATTTATTTTATCGTTTTATCGATCCCGGTCTCTCTTGATTTATCTTTTTACGTTGTTGTTCTATTCTGATAAGTTGTATGGTGGTTTGCACGCGCGAAAGTATTATTATTATGATATGATAGATATGATAGAACTAGGCTGCTCTTTCTTATTTTCTTTTCTTACAATTTTTTCTTAATACTTTCACTCGCAATATTGAAGTACTTAACAATTACTTTTTATTCAAATAATTTGATATTATATTTATTTAATTATATTTATAATTGATATATGTAAAGAAACCTGGAAGAAAATCAAATGAAATATTCTCTTGAAATGTATCATAAATAATTGTTTAATCTTTGAACACACATGTATGCATATAAGTTTTACAAGAGACTAACAGAGAGTGATCAATCAACAGAGTATTTGGAACGCAAGACAATTGGCATAGATTACGAATACACTAAAAGGAAATTAGTTGAATCTAAGCAATTGTTGATATAATACCATTATAAGATGTGTACTTTAATTTTGTTTTTAGTATATATTTAGTATTTAGTATAATTATTTGTAACGAAGAATACAGTCGACATAGGACCGTAAAGGATTAAACCCAACGATAAATAGATTTTATTGTTGAAGAGAATCTCAGATCATCAGTTAATGGGTTATACTTTCTTTTTTCTTTTTCTTTACAGATTACTACTGTAGAGCGTCAAGTTTTCGACTTTCTAGGGTTTATGTGGGCCCCGATACTGGTCAATTTTTTTAATATTATTTTTGTCATTCTGGGATTTTTTGGGGGCTTTCAATACAGACCTAAATATATCATATCGGTGTGTATACTTTATTGAAATTTTTATTTTTATACGAATATAATAAAAAATGAAAATTAATAATTTTCTATAATTAATGAATGCTTAATTTGTTGTTCATTTCAGTATTGTATATGGAACACACTTTGGTTAGGATGGAACATATTTATAATATGTTTTTATCTTAACGTAGGAGTATTGGATAAAGTAAGTAAATTAAAGTTAACAAATTGGATTAGTACTTAATCTCGACTACAATAGATATTTATTTTTTTAGAATAGTGATATTTTAAATCTTGGTACTGGTAGCTTTTCCTGGTGGCATGTAAATGGACCTGGTTGTAAAGCTGTATATGATGTGACTGAACCAGAATTATTCAGACCAGCACGTCCCAGTAATGTGACGGATTGTGTACTGGATTATGAAGTAGTTGAAATCTTACATGCATCTACGCAATGTCTTTTAGGGGTACGTGTGTTTTATTTATATTATATACAATTTTATCTATATGCATATACGATTTTGTTTATAGACAATCATGCAAATGATGTAAAAATCATTTTTAGTAATTCATGTTTGAATTTTTCAGCTAATGGCAATTATAGGAGGGATCTGCCTAAGTAAAGTCTTTTTAGAAGAAGATGATAGCTGTAAGTATTAATATATATATATATAAAACAAAAGAGAATTTATGTTTCTATTTAATCTTTTTTTTATTATTATTATTACAAATAAGATAGAATAGGTGTAATATAAAAAGTGTAATAATATAAATTTGTACTATTTATATTATTATGCATTTAAATTCCTAAGACAATTTTAATAGGATTTAGGTATAATAAAAATGAAAGCTATTAAATAATGATAATATTTAAATCCTGTATTGTTATCCTTATGGGATATAAGTTTTATCATAAGTAAAAGCTGCAGTAAACTATTTCTGCTAGTTTAGTGATAATTTAGGCTTATCGGATAATTTATTATTGCTTGAAAAATGGGTTATCAATTACAGTCGATTTCATTGGTGGATTTGATCCCCCATTCTGGTAAGTGCTTTGCCTCATACAAAATTTGCACGTATTTATTCATTTTCTCATTTCAGCACGATTAATTATATTGTGAAATACAAAATTCTGTAAAAGTAGTCTTATTATATACTCGTATAATTCTTTGATCTTCAATGTACACTTTTTAGTTAGAATGTATATAAGTAGTAAGAAATAACTTTCTGCAGCTTAAAAAATTGTTAATATTCATTAGATGTATCGAATTATCACGTTCGTGGAAAGTTTGTCAGTAATTTCAGCATGGGAAATAGTTCTTGTCTTGTTATTCAAAATATTGGGTAATCACTATATACCCACATACAGTGGAGCAGATTAATTTTAATTTTTGAAAAATTGTATAATTAAACCGTTGTAGCGGTTTATCGTCACAGTTGTTTGTAGCGCTCTTTTATATCTATTAAGTTGTATTTAAAGGTACAAATTTCTTCTGAATCACTCCAGCAAATTTACTCTAACATTGTCGATTCTAAATGATATATTTCAGTTGACTTTGTGGGCGGTGATGACTTTGGGTTGGCAGGCCACACACAGTTGCATCCTATGTATGTTAGTTATTCGGCACTTCCAACGCCTTCTTATCCACATAAAAATTCCAGTCAAGATTATCCCGCAGGCACAACTAGCTCTCACCAATCTGCTTATCGAGACACTACTTTTCCAAAACAAAATGATAAATCATTTAATAGTACCAGTAATAGTAAAAATAATAACAAAGATGATACTATCATAAGTAATAGAAGTAATCTATCTAATAACGATATGAAAAATGTTGAATATTCAACTGATTATTCGAATCCTTTAGATCATCTTCAAAGACCTATCTCACCATACGATGAATATGATTCTTTAGATAGTGCAGCAAGGTTAAAATATCAAAAGAATAAGTTATATTATCCACATTCTTCAAAATATGTTTCTGTTACAAATGCTAAATGTAAAACTCAGTCAAATCGTGGAAAACAAACGAGGACACCTAGCAAACCTAGAATTTTTACTGATCATATTCGCGAACAGCCTTTAAGATCATTTTATTCCGATCCAAAATTGGCCATTGATCGTCATCAAAGTATGAATAATCATGACAGATCAAATAAATCCAAAAGAGAAAGTAGACCTTTATCATTGTGTGCAAGTAATTTTTAGAATTCAAAAATAAGAATATATTCTTTAAAAAATAATTATTGTAAAAAGAGAAGTTTAGTTCCTTTTTTTATTTTCTTATTTTCTTATTTTATATATCATATGTACATAGGTACATGTAAAAATATAAAAAAACATAAAAAAAAGATATAGGAAAAAGTATCTTTGATTAGAAATGAATTTTACAATGATTTTCTAATAGACTTTTCTAAAAAAAAAAAAAAAAAAAAAAAAAAAAAACCGAATTTGATTTGATTTTAAGTTTTGCTTTGCTCTATACTGCCACTTTTTGGGATACGAAAATGTAACATGAAATTCCTATACTTGCCAAATAGATAAAACAATTGATTAGTGTAGCTAGTTGAAGTGCCACTTCCTTTTATAATCACTTCCATTTCCTTAGAATTATCTTTTTTTATAGTTAATAGCTTCACTATAATGATTTATAGTTAATATTCTTCATGTTTTACGTAAAAAATGGACTGATCTAATATTTACGAGTGTAATTTGTGTTAATTGTTGATTTTAATTTTAATTAAAGTAATCGTTTGCTGCGTTTAATTTATACATATACGTATTAACTTTACAGTTGTTCAGGGCTTTTTCATTTTTTTTTTTTATTAATATGTATATGACATTTACTTTATTATTATTATTATTATTATTATAACTATTATTATTATTATTATTATTATTATTATTATTATTATTATTATTATTATTATTATAATTATTATAATTATTATTATTATGATTATTATTATTATTAGTATTACTACTACCACACTACTTTTATTATTATTATTATTATTATTATTATTATTATTTCGTCGATAAATTTATGATACGTACACTGTGATAGATAGATGATTATCCATTAAGAATAGCTTTATGAAATATGCGCTGGTACAAAAAATATTACATCTTAAATGATAAATTATTAATCGGAACACAATTTTTGTACGACTTTAGACATATGCAGAAAACATCAGATTTTATTAGAATTTAAAATGAGAATTTTGTTTAATTTGTCTTTTTATCAAATTATCTTTTTTTACAATATATGTTAAATAATGTGATTAACTCGTCCCATTGTACTTTATTATTATTATTATATTATGATATACATAATAATGAATATATATATATATATATTTTTTTTTTTCAAGTAATATGTTATTTTTTTAATTATACTTTGGAATGCATTTTATTAGCTTATTACATATAGCATTGAACGTTTGGTTATTATGTGGTGCTATGGAAAACTATAAATATTAAAGTATATTTAGTAGTGCATGGTAGTTGGTTTCATAAAAATGTTATCTTCGAACTTTATGAAAATAATTATTTTCTATATATTCTTATTAAATTACTTAATTTGAGTTTATAATGCATACTTAAATAATGATAAATGAATATTTGAAGTTTGAACAATAAGTATTTATTCTTGACTCGGTTCTTTTGCATGATCACTTTTTTTTTTTTGTTCTTATTTTTTATTTTCATTTTTATCTTCTTTTTACTCGTTTCTATGATAGATGAAAATTATATCAAGTGTGATGAAAGAAGTGAAAGTAAAGAAGTTCATTAGATATATATATATATACATTGAATTGATTAATCATTTTCATTCTGTGCGTAGAAAAGTACAAGTTTTCTCGTCATTTTAATTAGCAAAAAATAAAAAGTAACGCATAATCTTTTAAGAACGTAGGAATATTAGTTTTGTATTATTATTTTGACTACTGTATTGCAATTTTGATGCAATTTATTAGTGACAATAAATGCACAATGTTACTATTGCTTGCTTTTTTATTTATTAACTCCCTTCATTTTTCTTATTTTTCCTTTTTCTAACATCTTCCTACTTTCTACTGTTGGTTAATTGGTTTATGGGAAATCTTATAGAATGTTGTGTGGCTATGTAGCTTTTTGGATAATCATTTTTCTGAAATAATTTTTGGTACATCATTACAAAGAATATGTTTTCATTTTTGCAAGAGATAATTATTGTTTACAAATATATGACATCAATCAGTCATTTTTTATCAATTAACAATGGATATGTTGGAGTGTATTTTATAATACATATAACCCAGTGATTATGAAAGTAACTTAAGTAACTTTATATTCTTTTTTCTTTTCTTTTTAATACAATGAAAATATGTATATAAATACAATGTTATTAAATTTTTCTAAGTCACTTTCATAATTATTAACACATGAATGTTGTAAAAGTACATTTTTGGGAAGAAAATCAATTGTGATTTGAAAAGTATTGTGATCTCAATCTATTTTCAAAAATACGATAACTGAACTTTATACTTGTTAGTAATCAATTAATATTGCAGATAGAATCAAATATATTTCTTTAGATTTGTGTTTATTTCTAAGCCACTCTATGTATTTGCTTTATATTTTTTGTTTCTCCAACAGTACAAATTAAGAAGAAGAAGAAGAAAAAACAGCCTCGGCCGTTATATAGCATCGAGTATTCTCAACCAGAACCTCCTGTACATGACGACAGTGTATCACCTAAGCCAATGACACCTAGAAGAGTGAAGAGACGTTCTGTAATATCACGAGATGGTACACGTCGATCCAGTCGAAGAAGTTCAGTCAGGCAATCGCGTAGAAAAAATCCAGTTAATCGTATAATGGATCATCAGGAAAGTCTTTATGCTAACACAGCACCAAGTAACTTAACCAATCAGAACGTTAACTCTTTGTCTCAAGGAACATTAAATTATGATAGGATTTCGGTTGGTTGGGACAGAGATAGGAATTCCAATTGGCAACCGGAAGCTGTTAATATGGCTGTCTCTTCACCAACACTTTGGACTGGACAAGACAGTAACAATTATTCTAACACAAGTAATTATTCTAATCAGAACCTGCCCATTTGGGATGGAAGCAGCTCGACAAGAAATCTCACTGACAATTGGCAAGGAAACGATCTGAATACCATGCAATGGCAAGGTCAAAGCAATCCGACTTTTCAACAGACTAGTACTCAAAGCTTGAATGGCGAGGATCTTGAAGATTTATATAGTAATCGACCAGCTAGTGTAAGGTCAAGTTATAGCAATTATCACGGTGTTAGGGCTACGCCTCAGGTACCTAGTAGAACCGATATTGTTAGGCAGAGTCAAAGACAATTTGTTCTTAGTGGACCACCAGCGTATCAGGATACAGTGATATGATACTTTGATAATCTCCTAATGATGATAGCTTAATATTGACTTCTTCTTTTTTTTTTTCTTTTTTTTTTTCTTCTTCTTCATTTTACCGTGTCAATGATGATATTTAAAGCTTTACTTTAATATGGACTGACGCAAGAGGAATAGACTTTGTATAGATTTTATTTAAGATTTTTATGCAAACTCTGCATTGTTTATTGCTGTTGAATCAGGTGATTTTTTTTTTCTAGCTACGATAATAATTTATGAATTTAAAAATATTTTCAACTTATTTATGTTACATTTCTATCATTTATACAAACAAATTTGTTTCAAAGTATGAATTTCAGGATTTCAATGAATCTCTGAATTTAATTTGGAATCTATTTAGAGAAAAAGAAAGATTTTCAAATTTTTATTGAAAACACTGTTTATAATTTTTGAAAATTCACAAATTTCAATCCTAACTTTATTAAACATTATACACTGCGAACTATATAAAACAGATGATTTCAATATTTTTGACAATAAGCAATGTAAGATATTGAAATATCCTGTTTTGCAAAAAGTTCATTTAGTATACATATATATTAACTGACATCATGCCTTGAATCTCAGGTTTTACGAACAATGAAAATTTTACATTGCTTGGGGATACATGCGTACTAGTACGATATACTACTATCTACAAATAAAAACAAAACAAAAAAAAGAAATTTCTTACAAAATTCATCAAAGAAGACAATCGTTCGATATTCTTATTTTAATATGAAATATTTTTCATTGAGATTTTTAATAGTAAAAGAAAGAAAGGAATTTAACAAAAAATAAGAAGAGGAACAAAAACTCATACGTACATATCTGAAAGTGATGAACACACATGCTACGTTGTTATCATAAACATAGTCTTCCAATCGACAGATTTAATTATTAGAATTAGGTAATGATATATATACAATTATTATTATTATAATGATAAAAAAATATCACGAGTCGCGTGCAATAAAAAAAAAGTTATTTATCGTTGACTGAATATTTTTACAAATGTCAATCAAAAATATTGAAGGTAATTTGATTGTTTTATAGGAATATACAGAGAGACAGATATATACATACATGCATACATGCATGCATGCATGCATACATACATACTTACATACATACATACATACATACATATATTATATATATATAATTATAATATACACGTATTGCACGTATCGTCGTTATTAATTACGCACTCAATAATGTTGTTATGAAACTGTAATATAATATGCGTAATAGGTTGTAGTAGAGAATGTAGAGATATAAATACCAAAGTATTAAATATCGATATAATTAGATACATATCTATAAGTTATGTGCATATTTAACATAACAAAATTTAATTAAATATACACACACACATTTTCTTTTTTTCTAAACAATTTTGAGAGAAAGTAGAAATATTTTTATTGAAGACAATGAAAAATATAACAAAAATTAAATGTAATTTATATACTCAGGGCAAATTAATAAATTAATGTAAAATAATGATAAGAAACAAGGTCTGGTAAAATTTAAAGCAATTACAATGGCAGCTCTAATTTTGCATTAGGATAAATAATTGTATTCAATTATTGCTAATCATCTGCAATAATTGGAAGTAAATATTAAAATCTCATTATTTTAGAAAATGTCTATCGTCAATAAGACACATATATATATATATAAATAAGTATCTATTTACGCAGTTATGTTCGTCGTTACAAGTACATATATACACATACATACATACACGTTTCTCGCGTGTTCATTATAATTAACCCAATGATTATGAACATGACCTGTTTTTTTTTTTTTTTTTTTAAATTAATTATCCCACTTATATTGTAATATAGATCAATGTTACGCCAAATACGTGATAAATGACATTTTTTATAGATTTTTCATTTAGGTCATTTTTATAATTATTAGTACAATTAGAAATTTCATTTAAAAAAAAAGTATTATATTATCTCTTTTTTTTTTTTGCCGTCTCACGTACTTACGTTAGATATAATATGTTTTTTCTTTTTTTTAGAAATTAGAAATGGAAAACCGAAGGTGTTTTTTTAAGACTTTACATTTAGACGAAGATCTTTATTATTATACATCAATAAAGCAATGAAACTGATTAAACCATCGCTCTCTTAATGTACAATGTATCATTATTATTACATAATTATCGAGAGACAATAAAAAAATAATATTGATTACTGTGTAAATTTATAATTTGTACAATTTGTACAATTTAAATAATGTCGTCTTTAAAAAAGAAAAGAAAAAATCCAAATAATATGTAACAAATATGTGGATCGTTTAATAATTTTCTTTAATTATAAATAAAACATGAAAATTATAGAAGAAGCAATGCAAAGCAATTGCAATAGTTTGAAAAGAAGCTTAACGAAAATGAAAAGGAAATTTCAAATTGATTTTCATTGATTCATAGTCTTTGACTTAGCACTCTCTAATTTTGTCATGCACTCGCATACGTGGGATAGGGTGGAAGGGGGTGGCAGGATGTGTTTCAAGATGTGTAAGATTATAACTACATATACATACTTATGAGTGACTTCCCTGACAATATAGTTTCTATACTGTTTTATATACATACTCGATATACATAAACTGTATATGTATAAATAAACACTACATAGAACACTTCGAGAAACGAATTGGAACGATCGTTTACGAAGGGGTTGAGAAGAAGTAGGGGAGAGGCGAGAATAAATGACATCGCGCATGTCAGTACAATATTGCAACTACGTCGTCGTCGTCGTCCCTTCGATCCTCCCTTATTACGACAGTTTTCACTGAACCGAACGTTAAGGGACGTCGTTCGTCTCTTTGTGCGGCACCTTTAAGGCCGCATTACATTCATTCAATTGAATTATATTCAATAAAAATAATATCAATAAATGATAAGAAACGAGAGAGAGAGAGAAAGAGAGAGAGAGAGAGAGAAAGAGAGAGATAACATAATAAAAGATTTAACTCAAAGTGTTTTAGAAGTTGAAGAATATCACAAGATATTTGAAGCTCAGCAGATCGTTGTTGTCATCTAATTACAATTAGGATGTTGAAAATTGTGAAAGCCGGTTGTACCGGCTTTAAGAGACTTCATACTACTAACAAGGTGAACAGAGTTATAATTATTTATTTCTTCATAATCGTTTTTATTTTTCTCAGCTTTCTTGACATTTTTCAAACATTTATTTTATTATTACATCCCCAAAGTCAAATATTTCTTGTCCTCATATTTAAATCATTATCACGAAATATTTCTTTCTTTTGTGTTTTATAATATTGTAAATATCCTTTCACCATGTATCGAAAAATTGTTCGATTTTAAACGAAGGATGCATTAAACATTTTTTTTTTTGTCTTTTAAGTTTTCTGTCAGCACCACATTCATATCACATCTGACCTATTTGATTTAAAGTTTTTCTAACAAAAGATTACTGTTTTATCGTTATTGCTGTTACATTAGCAATTTACATTGATACTTGTTAAAATTTGTTCCAATTTTGATCAATAATTATTGGTTTATTATATATTGTAGTAATTTTAACTGATAACTTTACTAGCTTAACGCAAGTTAAGCGTATTATATTGATATAATAATAACAATAATTATAGCTAATGTAGAAAATATAATTGATTTAACAAAAATTGCACTGATTGCTAGAGTGTTTGTTAGGTAGGAACAACGTACACGTGCACGTGGGCAACAGCAATGGCCTCTTTTAAGTGATAAAAATACCTTTGAAACTTCTCGCAAATGACGCTTGAATATGTGTTATAATTAACGACCTTGAAAAGGCTATATTAAATAATAATTTAGATAAAAAGTATAAGAATTGTGATATATTGTATTTTAAAGATTTGTTGTATTTTCTAAACACACACACACACACACACATTTTATTTATTTGATCACAAATTCATCATAATATTGTTTTTTTTTGAGAGAGAGAGAGAGAGAGATCGTTTGTAAATTTTTCGGCAACTAAATAGATTCACACGTAAAAAAATGTACATCACGTGTTCGCGTGAATTTATTCGCTATCCGATTTGTAGGACACGTGTCAGGTTTCTGCTTACAGTATTAAAAAGTTGATTCATCAAAGGATCAATACGAGGTTACATGGAAAAAAAAAAAAGCAATGATTTAAAATAAAATAAAAATCCAATGGTTACATTTTGTATAACAGTTTTTAAATTGTGTGAAAAGTATTTTTTCCCGATGTTGTATAATATGATAATAAAAAGAAAATATTAAGATATATATTATTTAGAAAATGAAAATAATTAAAGAAGAAATTTCATTGTTAATTTGTTGAAATCATATTTTCTAAAAGATACGACTTCATTTTATTCCGTACAGATTGTAAATACTCTCAAATTACACGCGATAAATTTGAGATTAGAAGTAATTTGATAGTCTAAGAAGGGTAGAAATATTATATTTTTTTT
The DNA here is from genome assembly GCF_049000335.1 of Polistes dominula. Classification (NCBI taxonomy): domain Eukaryota; kingdom Metazoa; phylum Arthropoda; class Insecta; order Hymenoptera; family Vespidae; genus Polistes; species Polistes dominula. The sequence goes on from NW_028300906.1 coordinate 31,245, forward strand.
TTTATTTCATTGTTAGAAGCAGCTGCAGCCTGTGCTTACATCGAAGCTGGGATCATTGAGATACATGGATGTTGCTTTTGGAAGTGCCTTAGAATTAGAACGCGCACAGACACGGTAAAAATAATTTGATTCGACATATAATAAAATATTGAGTTAAATAATTCATAACTATATTACTAAAAGAGATTGATTAAAAGAAAAGAAAAGAAAAGAAAAGAAAAAAAGATTATTATAATATTATATCTCTATCAATCGAAGAATAAATACAATTGACTGATAGATTAGTTTTAACCGATCTGTTATTGATACGAATGAATATGAAACAATTTATCGATTACGAGTATGAATATCAAATGTCATGGCTTTTCATTCAAATAAATCTTATAAGAAGTATCTATGAAGATTATTTCGAAATAGTCGCTAACTAAATCCGTAGTGAAGTGACATTATTCCATAGAGAAGTAAATTTATTCTTTGATTTTACTTGTAATAAAAACAAGTTCGAATTATAAACAGGAGGATGGAAGATTATGAATACGGCGGCGATCATAGACTTTTTTTTCTTTTTTTTTTCTTTTTTTTTCTTTTTGTGTGTACGTTTATAATAAATAATTAGAATTATATATAGGAAAAATTTGATAACACCTAAATAGGTAACATTTTTAATAACATTTTAACTGTCCTTGGAAGGTTAATAATTTAGTGCTTGTAGAAAGAAAAAAAAAAGAAAAAAATATTTGTCAGAAGTGGGATTCGAACCCACGCCCTCAGAGAGGACCAGAAGCCTCGAACAAATCCCCGTTTGAAACGGGTAAGGTATGAAAACCTTGAGTCTGGCGCCTTAGACCGCTCGGCCATCCTGACATGTTGACGCAAGAGTTCACTCAGAGTATTCAGCGTGTGAACATTGTGTTTGTTTATCTCTACTCAAAATTACGGATTTTGTTATTAATTGCTAAATAATGAAGTGACCTGGGTGTGGAGAAAGTGTAGAATTTAGAACTTTTTAACGTTTTAACTATATGGTGTAAAGAAAAAGAAAAAAGATAAGTGAGTTTTCGTGTACTAACCGTAACGGCGTGGGTCAGGGGATCTCGTGTCTGGATTCAAAGTTCAACTCGCTAAAAATGTATAAAAGACCTTTCGCGAGCCAACCAGAACGAAGCCTGCCACTGGCAGAGTTACGCAGACAATATTAAAAGTTAAGTAATTCAATTAAAGGTCAGGTTTACGAACAAATCTTTGCTAATAAGAACAAAGAGAATGTAAGGCCTAATCTCAAAACAGCATGATCATAGTCAAGCTCAAGAGAGTCACAAAAAAGTGGCGTATTATTAATGAGTTTTGGAGAAACGCTTCAACCGAAGAAGACTACCAAAAATTATATTTTATATACTTTATTGATTAAGCTGTTGTAAAGTCGTTTATAGCTTTTATATGTATAATGACAATGTTCAAAATAAACAACCTTTTTCAAATGAAAAAAAAAAACGCAAAAAAAAAGCAAAAACATGTTGACGCAGGCCAAGTTAAAATGTGGTTCTAGTAATAATCGTAGTTAATATGACGTTACACTACATATATTACGCGGAAAGCTTTAATAATATACCCATTTTGTTTCATTACAAATATTAATAAATTAACATTAATTTAGTATTTTGACTATACTTATAACAAAGTATCGTTGATTGGAGAATCCATTGGAATATTCTGAGAATTCAACGTTACCTGACAGATGGTCACTGACACATACGTCATACGACATACGACAATCCTAGTTCTAATCATGCTAATTCGTAAATTTGTTTATCGCTAAATCCACGGGTGGTATGCGGTCATTTTCCTAATCTTGACTCTCATGACGCATTTGTGTATATTTGATATATTTGTCTTTCTGATCGGATATAAGCTCGATATGTTGAACATTACTTTGACAGAAACGCAATCATTTTTGATCGCATGTGAATATTTACTGTGTTGGGGTCTGTTTTTTTCTTGTTTTTTTTTTTTTGTTTTTTTTTTTTAATAATAATATCATAATTTAAATAACAAAATAATGATAATACATTTGATCGCTTGTATTTAGTATATTTTTGTTTGCGATCGAAAAGAAAGATTAGAAAAATAAATAAAACTAATCGTTGATTATTTCTCTTTCATCATATATATTATATATTATTTCGATCAAACATTCCTTTGTAAAGATTATTTTGGTATTTTGTACATTAATATTGTGTACAGATGGTGATTAATAAAATAATATTAAGATTTACGGGATAGAATTTGTGGTATTTATTTTACTAAGAAAAAATACTAGAAAGAAAAAATAATAATCTAACCATGCCGTATATCGATGCGAATGGTCAAAATTCTAACGTGAAATATAATGATTCATATATGGATTATTCGATAAAATCAAAGATCACTTGTTCGATATGGTTAGAGAAGAAAAATGAAAAATCGAACATGGTGTTGGCACGATTTCTTAGGTAAAGCTAATTTATTTGAGCCACTTGCTGCTGATATATACTAATCAAATTTCTTTCTCCTTTTTGCTTATCTCTTTTCAGCGAATACAGCTTTATTCATGACAGCCATTACATGTAGTGAGTACCATGAGTACCATGAATATCATGAATACCATGATGCATGTGGTGTTATAGCCATCTTTTTTCCTTTTTTTCCCTTTATTCCCTTTTTTCGCTTTTCCTATTACAACTATAGCTAAGAATTTGGATTATTTTTGTTGGTTAATGAAAACATTTTTGAAATGATTTTTTTTCAATATATTATTTATATGTATATATATAATATTATATTATTTATTTTAGAAATTAGGAGATGAAAATATATTGCATGTTATACCTAATTATTGTAATTGTCATTTTTTTTTTCTTGTATAATGAAAATAGAAAAAAAGATTAGTATTATATGAATGATAATATTTTTTTGTATGTAGATACTTATGTTAGATTTATTTTATTGCGAAGAAGTTAATTATTAAAAATGTTAAAAATTCTTTGACAGCACGAAAGATCACGATCATGCTACGAATGCCGAGGACGTTCTCTTTGATATGTTCAAAAATGAAGAAACTGGTCTTCTCTCGGTTGGCAAGTTTATCGCTGTAAGTTAAACAAATTTGAAAATGGTTTAATAATTAATTAATCGTTTTGTGTTAACGAAATAGAACAACTAGAATTGATTCTATGATTATTGAGTTTGGTAAATTGCAAAATAATAGAATAATTGTTGCTACATAAAACAATAGGATAGTTTTATTGTCGAAGATACGTAAGATTACGTAATGTGCATTACGTAAAAATGACGCGATCATTAAGCGATCATCGAGCGATCAAGTGTTAAACACCTCCTAGTGTTTGTTTATAAAAAATTCATTAATCATCATAATTGTTAGTATTTTTTGCTTTTCATTTTGTATGAATAATTTGCAGGCTCTAAGGACAACCGGTCTACGAAAAAATGATCCTCGACTTCAAGAATTTTGCGACAATTTGAGGAAAGAACATTCGAGAAGTGGGGGACACGAAGGTGCGTCACATGAGACGCAAAAATTAGATAGGGAACAATTTAGAAGGTAGAATCAAATGAAATGAAATAATGCACGTTCTTCTATATTGGAACTTGTTTCGTTTTATAAAAAGGACAAATTTGAAGAACCGATTTTTTTAATTTGATAATTATATTATTGTCTATTTTGTTTAGAATCGTAAATCCAAACATAGTGTTAATATCACGAGCATTCAGGCATCAGTTCATCATTCCCGATTGGCAAGGTTTTACAAAACACATAGAGGACTTTTATTGGAAATGTAAAACGAATACAGAAGGCAAAGTTGCATCCTACATTCCACAGTTAGCAAGAATGAGTCCGGATTATTGGGGAGTCTCAGTTTGTACGATTGATGGTCAACGATTTAGTATCGGAGATACGTCAATTCCCTTCACATTACAAAGTTGCAGTAAACCGTTAACATATGCTATAGCTTTAGATAGGCTAGGACAAGAAGTTGTTCATCAATATGTCGGCCAAGAACCATCAGGAAGGAATTTCAATGAACTCGTTTTGGATTATAATAGTTAGTACATAACATTTATCTAATAATAAAAAATGAGAAGTGCTTGAATATTCTTCAACAAGGAGGAGGAAGTAAAAGAATAAAAAAAAATTTAATTTGTTAATATAGAAAAACCGCATAATCCGATGATCAATGCCGGTGCGATATTGGTTTGTTCATTATTGAAGACTCTCATCAAACCTGAAATGACATTGGCGGAGAAGTTTGACTTTACTATGAACTATTTTAAGAGATTGGCAGGAGATGAAAACTTGGGTTTCAATAATGCAGTTTTTCTCTCGGAACGTGAAGCTGCCGATAGAAATTATGCTCTTGGCTTTTACATGAGAGAACATAAATGTTATCCGGATAAAACGAATCTTCGCGAGATCATGGACTTTTACTTTCAAGTATGTATCGTGAATTTATTCAATGGTAAAAAAAAGAAATTATTACAACAGAGAATAGATATGAATTTTTGTCTTCCTTGTTCTTATCAGTGCTGTTCCATGGAATCAAATTGCGAAACTATGGCCGTGATGGCAGCGACATTGGCAAACGGTGGTATATGTCCTATCACAGAAGAGAAGGTCCTTAAACCAGACAGCGTCAGAGATGTATTGAGTCTAATGCATAGTTGTGGAATGTATGATTATAGTGGTCAATTTGCATTCAAGGTTAAACACATCAATTATTATTTTCATGATTATTTTATTAGTATTTTCATGACTACTTGACCACTACTTCTAAGTAGGTTGGAATACCAGCTAAATCTGGAGTATCGGGAAGTCTTCTCGTGGTTATACCAAACGTCATGGGCATTTGCACATGGTCACCACCTTTAGATCCTCTTGGAAATTCTTGCCGAGGCGTACAATTTTGCGAAGAACTCGTGACCGAGTTTAATTTTCATAGGTATGAGTCATTGAATCATTTATTTCAATCATTTTATACATATGATGAAAAAAGAAATGCTTTCATTTTTCGATTAAAATACTAACAATCTCATTGACACACATATACTTTTTTTTATAGACTCGTATTAATTTATAAAGACAACAATAATTACAATAATACAATTTACTTATTAATACAATTTACAAATAAAGGGTAGTAGTAGCTTGTACTATCAGTTTAATTAGTATTTCAAATAAATGCTCAATATAAATGACACTCACATTGATTGTGAAAAAGACTTGCGTATAATAAATATAAGTAATGTGTGGGGCAGCTGATAATAACATGTACCTTTTTTGTTCTTTTTCTTCTTGGTCATCTTCTGTTTCACGACCCTGCCGTACACTCTAACTTGCATGCGTACCGAAAAAAAACAAAAACAAAAACAAAATAAACAAAACAAAAACGATGATTGACGTCGACACACACTATTCCTTCTTCGCACTTCTCCTCGTGCTCGGTCGATTAGTGAAGTAGCTACTATGATCACAGGTACGATAATCTAAAGCACGCGACCAACAAGAAAGATCCTAGAAGGCACAAGTACGAAACGAAGGGTCTATCAATCGTCAATCTTCTCTTCAGTGCTGCCAGTGGCGATGTTCCCGCAATGAGAAGGTATTATTGTTAGATCATAATAATATTTATATATATATATTTGATATAATGAAATATCTCACATAGGCATCGACTTAGTGGCATGGACATGACTTTGTCCGACTATGACGGTAGAACAGCTTTGCATTTGGCTGCTAGCGAGGGTCACTTGGATTGCGTTGAATTCCTTATCGAACAATGTAGCGTACCTCATGATCCTAAAGACAGGTCAGTCTTTACAATATTAAATTATATTGTACGAAATTGGCTTAATATGAAATTTCATATACTACATTTAGGTGGGGTAAACGACCAATAGACGAGGCATTAAATTTTGGTCATATGCAAGTTGTCGATTATTTGAAAAATTATGCCGTGGCGCACAAAACTAATTGCGAATACGAGGAAAAGCAAGAAAATAAAGCGGATGAAAACAAGCCTTCTGATAAGGTGGGTCAATCACCATTACCATAGGAAGGATTTCATCAATTTAAAAAGTCAAGTCAATCACCGGGGAATGATGATGAACGTCGAAAAAAGTCTGAAACTTTTATCGATAGATTAGAAAAATTTGCTTACAAATTGTGTGCTTATAATGTCCTACATTATCGACTTATTGTTAGTATGAAATACAGGTCAATATTATATTTCAGATTTCATATAAATCTGAAATATTAGTATTATAGACATTTGTAAAGATTTAGTTAACAAACTAAGCAATACTTTCTACCTCTATTATTTCGATTATTTCTTAAGGATACGAATCAATCTCTCTTCTCTATTTAATTATTCATTCAATTTCCATGAGTATAATTCATTTATTACTACTTACCCGTACTACCAGTATTTGTTTTTTAATTTATTCCTTCCTCTTTATAAATTTGAATTTTTGAAAGCTTCTACGCTTCTACGATGAATTAATGAATAAAGATCGAAGACAAGAGATTTATGGCGTTAGATAGGCGTTAGATAGGCGTTAGATAGGCGTTAGATAGGCGGAATGTCAATTTTTTCGTGATTGCACGAATATTATTATACTATCGTAGTTATGGTACCTAATATGTATATAAAAATAGACATTTTGTTGATGGACGACAAAGTTGACAATAATTAAATTACTTGTAAGCGGGTACTTACGTGTACTACACGGCATGAACTTTTTTCAACAATTTATATTTCCCAGAGAAATTCATTTGCGAGGCAAAAATCAATTTAGCTTTATATCATCGTATATTATATCATATAGTGATATGAAATAATTATTTGCGTCTAACGCTTGTGCTTGCTTTTAACATATAAGAATATTTAATAAATTTATTTATGAAATTATTTATAAATTATCTTGGACGATAATTATTCGGAAAAATTACTTTACTCGGTTAAGAAGTACAAAATGATTATTATCTAATCTCTGAGACATACGTATAAGTGTCTATGTGTACTATGGAATATTTTTCTAATATATTATAAGAAAATTGAATTCAGTATTAGCAAACTCGAAGTTAAATTCTTATCTCATTTTGTAATATCCAATTATTCCTTTATAAATAGAACTATAATAGAAATTTTGTTTATTTGAACGATTGTGATGCTAACTATTCTAGTAGATCCATTCACGATCCATTTTCCTTGAGCTTACGAAATAAATATTCTATTAATATGCAATCAATATGCAATCAATATGCAATCAATATTTTGTCGTTTTTCTCAAATATATTCATATATTTGCATAGTAGTATTATTTCGTCAGCTCATATAATATAGCTTTGTTTTATTTATGACGTTGTAGTTGATAAGAAAAAAGTATACTAATTATTAATGGGCTCTATTTTAAGTTTAAGTTAGAGATCTAACGATAGTTTTATATTAGATAATAAACTGAAACTACTCTTATCTAAAAACATTATTTTCAAAGAGTTGAAGATGTAACAGAAGATGTACAATATATTATCATTCGTTTGAACGAATAATAAGTTTAAATGACTTAATATTCTATATAATAACGAAGATTAAAGATAAAACATGAAACCTTGTTCTTCTTCGACCTTGATCCTACACATTTATTGTGTTATCTCGTCGTCGTATCGAAGTTCAATGCATTTTTTAGTTCTCATTAGAAATACATTTTTCTTGCCAAATCTTTTATTATCTTTTATTATCTTTTATTATCTTTCTATATTTGTCTTACAATTAATATTATTTGGTAAAACATTGCAGTTGCATTTGAATAATTGAGAATGTCTAACCATTGATTTAGAATTTGTATAATAATTGTACAATAATTGTACAATAATTGTACAATAATTGTAAGATGTTTTTCACTTTGTGTCTCCTACGAGATGGAACGACGAACGTCAGTTATGAAATTGCAGAAATGACCGCATCTCGCAGATAACGTAACATAGCCTTTGGGGTTTTCCTTACCAACACCGAATTTCTACGTGCATGGACTGACTCTCACTTTAATGTAAACGAGAATGAGAATGAGTCACGGTGATGAGATAAAATGAGCGAAGGTCCTTCGTCACTTTTTAGTTATAGTATGTCTCCTATGATATTTGACGATCATTTTACAATTGTAAAATGTTGTGTCTACATACAACTTGAAAGTCCTTAAGTTATATATGTATACTTAATTACAGATTAATCATAATTGTCATAATTGCTACTTTCAAGATAATTCTTTTAGATCATACATCAATGTATTAGATTATACATCAATTAATTAATCCTTGATGTTTCTTTCATTCTTCACATTTTTATTATATAATATTACTCATCTATATAACGGGGTTTATATTTTTCTTCTATATTCCTTATCCGGTTCTATATATTGTATCTTATATATTTATTATTCTTACGTAATATCGTGTTCCTTTTTTTTCTTCTTTTTTTAAAAATTATAATATTTAAATTTCAATAGAAATTATTTTGTGTAATGTGCAACACATATATACATACATATATTCTGCTATTTATTTTCTGGCATTTATTTTCTGGCATTTATTTTTTGATATTTATTTTCTGGTATTTATTTTCATGGAAAGACTTTTTTACGTTCATTCGTGCTGGAGAAACTAAACTCCGCATACTGAGGGAGCAGTCATTGAACCTGACCTTGAAGAACCGGAACGACTTAAGCAAGAATCAAGAAATCGGAATTTACGCCTATTATTACAGACATTTTATTTATTTTAATTTATTATTTTGTTGTATTTTATCAAATTGTTATCATTATTACTCATCATGGTTGACCTATTAGCAAATGTGGGTATAAAAAACTTATATTTAAGTTTTCCAGTAAACTATATTACTAAGAATCGTATTCTTTGAATTGAAGATTTTGGTCAAATCTTTTTCGTTATGTATAATTTACGAAAATGGAAATAATCAAACAGTGTATTATTTTTAAATATAATATTACATATCAAGATGTATCAAGATAAAAAAAGAAAAAGAAAAAGAAAAAGAAGAAGAAGAAGAAGAAGAACCAGTAAAATCCTGTTTATCTACATTAGAAGATATCGTAATATAATCGACCTTCGAAAACGGGCAGACGCAACATCCATTTATATCCCAAACTCGTTTCTTCTTGCAAGTAAAAAATAAAAGAAAGTGACGATATAGCTTATTAATTATTATTCTTTTTAATTTTCCTATTAACGACGCGTAGTAATAATTATAATATACACGTATCCGAAGAAATTAATTGAATTAATCGAGAAGCGTCATTTTCTATGTACGCATTCGCATGGTTTTTCCCGGCGTTTAATATTAATGGCAATAATATTAATAATAAGAATAATACGGCGCCAATCTCGAGTCTCCATTAAATATTAGTTGAGTGAGAAACTGTAGAATTACTTTTTATGGCCTAATGAAAAATACGTTATTCGCTTCGATAGATAACATATAATAATACATACATGAATTTGTCAATTTTTCATGAGGTTTTTTTCAATAATCTTATTGAGAGATCCTCCATCCTTTAAAACATTGATTCATCTGCAAATAATGAATCTCCCACGACATTACTTTATGACGTTTGTTAGATGTCTTTCACTTAAAATTCGAAGGCCATATCTACGTACGTGAGTGAGTGTAAGTACATTAGCAGTGGCCGGATATTGTTGGATTCACAAATCCAACTCGTTCTACGGTGCAATTGTCAAGCGTCAATTGTTCAAAAAAAAAACAAAAAAAAAACAGGTTCGAATAGAGAAATTTTATTCGGATCCACGTACATTTCATTATACGATCGTCAAAATATCAAATCTAATGGTAACTTCATTGGGTGAACTTAAAATTGTTGAAAAATAGAAAATTAGACAATCTTTTTTATATTCAAATTATGTAAAGTATTTTCTTTATAAATTATAATAATACATTATAACACTATAATGAAGTATACATTTGATATTCTTCTTTTATAAAGAAAACAATGCATATGCGACTACAATAGTATAGTGCTCGTTATTACTATCGATTAAATTATTATCAAACTTTCCAATATGAAATCCCCCGAAAGTGATACTTAGAAAGATGTGATATGGAAATGCCGCTTATCATCATAGTCATAAATGATGTTTCTTCAATAATCGATGGAGAGAGAGGGATACCCCAAGATCGAAAAATGTAAAACGGTTCGTTGAAACGGGTGGACCTTGACAGTGTTGAGTTTACGCGTAAAGAGTTTCTGCCAGTGAAAGTTTAGTCCAAAGTATCCAATAGATATCTTCTCTTATTTAATCATACATATACATAATCTAATCCAAATTTCTATGATATTATTATACGAATCGAAATATATGTACATATAGTCGCTAGTTTATCGAGTTTATCGATATTTTACGATTCTTCGTATTAATAATATTAACAACTACTTATTGATCTATCGAAAAAGAATATGAGAAAAACGAGTCGATTGAAATCTATTGGCAATTATTTTCAGACGTAAAATCCACTTGTGTGTGGTATATAAGATCTTGTACCGTGCAAGAGCTTCAGTCGTTCTTAACTCTTTGACCACAGAGATACTCCGATAGTAGAAATAAATCAACAAAAACAAATATCATAAGTTGCAATTACAGCCAAATTCGAAGTGAGAACCATGAGATTATTCGTGTATTTTGTGCCAGCGTTGGTACTTATTTTTATTCAAGATTCTTCAGCAAGACCTGGTGAGTTTCTAACTGTAACTATAAAATTAAGTTGAATTCTCTCTGATAAATGTGTTTCTATCAAATCTTTGAAATAATATATTCATTTATATTAGGGATATTATATAGTATAGTATATTGATATAAATATGTTTATCTGTTCGGTTAGGTTTACTCAGCGGTTTAACAAGTGGAAGTCTCTTGGATCCACTTGGACTCTTTAACAAACGAGATAAAAGTGAAGCTCAAAGCAGTGCTCAATCGTTAGGAACCAATTTGAATTTTGGACCTTTGGGCCTATCCACCAATTTGGCATCATCCTCGGCATCAGCTAGTGCCAATGGAGGAGGTTCTGCATCTGCCAATGCCAATGCCAATGCCAATGCCAATGCCAATGCCAATGCCAATGCTCAAGGGAATGGTGGAGCTAACGGTTATGGTGGAGCTACAGCCAACGCTGGTGCTACAGCCAACGCTGGTGCTACAGCCAACGCTGGTGCTGCAGCCAACGCTGGTGCTACAGCCAACGGCGGTGCACAAGGTAAGATAAAATTAGTCAATTTTCTACATCTTATTTGTATAATCGTCAAACAATTAGTCTATTTTTTGGTTAAATTATAAATGATCGGTACGAAAATATTTCGTTATCCATAATTCTTCTATTCAAACTAGGATATGATGGTTCTTCGAGTCTTTACAACAAAGGTATCAATGGCAATTATAATTTGAAACCAATTGATTATTCGAACAATGTTATTCCTTGGAATGGACAATATAACTTTTACGATGGTCCCTCACCTAATACCGGAAATGCTCAATCCAATGCTAATGCAAATGCTAATGCAAATGCTAATGCAAATGCTAATGCAAATGCTAATGTAAACAGTGGTAACAATAGAGGTAACAATAGAGGTAACAATAGAGGCAACAATAGAGGTGTTTCAATTCCATCAAATCCGGGTCCAACTTTGGGGCCTGTTTATACCGCTAATTATGGTCCATCTTATCCTGGCTACCAAGGAAATAGTAATTCTGGAAACTCTAATGCATATTCTAGTGCTCATGCAAATGCTAATGCTAATTCTAATAGGAATGAGCATGGATATAAAATACCCGAATCAATTCCTGTAAACGTTCCACCACAAATCATTCAACGACCACAGCCTATCTTACAGCAAAGACCAGTACCCCAACAACCTAGACCAATTATTCATAGTGTTCCCGAGTATCATAATTCGGCAACACTACCAATAATTATCGTCGAAGAGCAACAGCAACAACCAATTGGCAGACCAGGTAGATACCAGAATCGATATCCTCAACGTCAATCTTATAACCACCATCATCCACATAGACCAAAGCAACAACCTATTCAAATCGTCGTTATCGAGGAGGACAATACTCCAACTCAAGCTCAAGGTGAGCTTCGTTATCCAACTTGAAAGATCTCTTGTTCTTCGTTGACATTTCCATCTATATTTCTTATTCTATTTCTCGCATTCTTCTATCGAAGGCAGTTTGATCCAATTGCAAGAAGGATTTTATATGTTTTATTGCTATCTCTTTCTTGCTAACTTTCCATGAAGAAATCTGATGATAGTTTGTCAGATATCTCGTTGTGTATTTCATTTGTTCTTAAGTGGACGTACCTTATTATTATCTGCATATTCCAAAGTAAAATGCAGAAAATACTTTCGCTTGAACCTTTTGTGACCTTATAACCATAATGACTAAACTGATAATTCGTCAATTTTTACAGAACTACGATCAATTATTCTTCTATTGTATTCATCATCGTGTATTGTATTCATCGTTATGTATGTATCTGATTTACTTACCAGGTCTATGTAACGCACTTTTGTTCTTCCATGCTTAATTATGTTTGATTGTTGTTGTTGTTTTTTTTTTTTGTAAAGGTGCGAAGATACGTTGTAAGAAATAATATTAACAATTTGTTATTCTTTTTAGGTCATGGCAATTATGGTACACATTCTGGTGGAACTGGGCAGTATAATGGAAATTACGGTCTTGAAACAGGTCAAGGACGAAATCCTTTCCTAAATGGTGGATCAAATGCCAATGCCAATGCCAATGCAGCAGCGAATGCTGCAACAAATGTTAATAGCATTGGTCATTCTGGATCACATGGATACAATAATGAAAATGGTTATCTTGGTAACTTAGGAACAAACAATCCTTTCCTTAGTGGATCTGGAAGTGGCGGTGGAGCAAATTCCAACGCAAATGCAAATGCAAATGCAAATGCAAATGCAAATGCAAATGCAAACGCAAATGCAAATGCTCAGGGATACGGTCAAAAACCAATTGGAGCACACAATCCTTTCCTAAATGGTGGATCTAATAATAATGGTGGAAATTACCAAGGGCAGACACATGGTCAACAAATACCTACAACAATTCCATCGAAGCCTGGTTGTAGTACTTTGGGATGTAACAACGGCCCTTCAGTAATTATAATTGAACAAGATAAACCTAAAGGCATACCAACATTTCTACCTGGAACTAATTCTGGATATTATACAAATTCTGGTGGAAGTCAAGCAGATAGTTCGGCAAATGCTAATGCTGGAAGTTATGGTGGTGGTGGACAAAATCAGCCTATCAAGGATACCCCAATCATTTTAAATGGACCTAATTACGGTGGTCAGCCTAAATATCCAAATATCGGAGGTTCAGGAAACTTAGGTTATGGAAGTGGTAGCGGTTCGGCAGGATCCAATGCAAATGCCGATGCGTCGGCTAATGCTGGAAGTTCTGGATCTGGTTATGGTGGTCAAGGAATCGGACCAATCAAAGGTACTTCTACATTAAACCTTGGAGGATCTGGATCAGGAAACTTGGGGAGTGATTATGGTTATGGTGGTGGCTCGACAGGAAATTTGGGAAGTGGTTATGGAAGTGGTAGCAGTTCGACAGGATCCAATGCAAATGCCGATGCGTCGGCTAATGCTGGAAGTTCTGGATCTGGTTATGGTGGTCACGGAATCAGACCAATCAAAGGTACTTCTACATTAAATCTTGGAGGATCTGGATCAGGAAACTTGGGGAATGATTATGGTTATGGTGGTGGCTCGACAGGAAATTTGGGTGGTTATGGAAGTGGTAGCGGTTCGACAGGATCCAATGCAAATGCCGATGCGTCGGCTAATGCTGGAAGTTCTGGATCTGGTTACGGTGGTCAAGGAATCGGACCAATCAAAGGTACTTCTACATTGAATCTTGGAGGATCTGGATCAGGAAATTTGGGTGGTTACGGATATGGTGGTGGCTCTACAGGAAACTTGGGAAGTGGTTATGGAAGTGGTAGCAGTTCGGCAGGATCCAATGCAAATGCGGGAAGTTTAGGATTTGGAGGAGGTAGTGGATCTGGTGGTACACCATTTGGTGGAAGTAATGGCGGAGGAATTGGCGGAGGAATTGGCGGAGGAATTGGAGGAGGTAGTGGATCTGGAGGTGCATCGTTTGGTGGAAGTAATGGCGGAGGAATTGGCGGAGGAATTGGCGGAGGATTTGGCGGAGGAATTGGAGGAGGTAGTGGATCTGGAGGTGTACCATTTGGTGGAAGTAATGGTGGAGGAATTGGCGGAGGTTCAGGATTCGGTGGAGGTTCTGCCGGATCTAGTGCCAGTGCTAATGCCGATGCAAACGCTGGAGCTTCCGGTGGGTCTAATGGTTTTGGAAGTGGAAACATAAATGGATTCGGAGGACAAGGAGGCTCAAGCGGCGGTTACGGTGGACATCATGGTGGTTCTGGAAATTTAAGTGGAGGATACGGTTCTTCTGGATCAAATGCTGTTGCCAATGCTGAAGCTAATGCTAATGCTAATGCTGGAAGTTCAGGTGGTTCAGGAGGATCAGGATTTAATGGTGGTGGGTTAGGCCAACAAGGAGGTTACGGAAACATCAAGGGATCTGGTTTAGGATACGGTGGATCTTACGGAGGATCATCAGGTACATTTTAATTATTCTAAATGACCGAGAAATCAAGTCAATTTTTCGAATACCTTTGATCGAAACACTGTAACTCTCTCTCTCTCTCTCTTTAATTTAGCCCAACAATAGTCAATTAACCTTAGCTTCATTTCATTAATTTAGCTGGAGATCTGACGCGAATTGATCGTCATTCAGGATCAAACGACTCGACAAAATTATCATCCTCAGCTGCTTTTATGGAAGCTGTTTCATCGGGTCTGATCTTAATTAAATGATTGGTGTATTCCCTTGTACAGGATCAAACGCTTACTCCGATGCTAAATCTACTGCTAATGCTGGGGGATCATCCAATGCCGATGCAAATTCCAATGCGTATTCAAATGGTAGTGGTGGTGGATCAGCAAATAGTTCCAGTAAATCTTCTGCGTTCACTCATGGATCTGGCTCGGCTAGTGCCAAAGCCAACGCTAATGCATCCAGTAGTTCTTTAGGATTCGGATCTAAATCATCAGCATCCAGTCACGCATCTGCTACTGCTGATACCAATGACATGCTCATATTCCCAGACTGAATTGAACGTTTCTACAAGGAACTTTGAATCTTCGCTAAGTAATCGATAATATCAATTGCACGATCAGTTGCACGATCAGTTGCACGATCAATTAAGTTTTCTTCTTTCTTTTGTCTCCACAACTCTCTTGTAATTAATATATTATTTTACAATCGTTGATTGTAAAAAAAGTTTCATTCGCGGTTTTATCGAATTATTATATTATATTTTGTTCCCGAATTTAAATAAAAAATGCATGAGATATTGCAAATAAAAAGCTCGTGCTTCAGTAGCTTTTATTATTTAATATTATTTCAATGGATAAGAATCGATGAATGACATAATACTCGAATTATCTATTTAAATTTCGATAAGTCACACGTGATTAATTGTTAATAACGTCGAATCGAAGATTATACGCGAATCATTTTTGTTCACATTAGAATAGACTTTGTGTAACGTTTATGGTAGTTTGTAAAGTATCATTTTATGTTCCCTCAAGCTATTTGTCGATATTATTAACGTAAATATCTAATGTTAGATTAAACATATGTACGTATACGAGCGCTCGCTTAGATAAATCATTTCGATTTGGAAATAACGACGAAGTTGAAACATTAAAATATGTTTATACAAAATAAAAGAAAAAATACAGTATTTAATATTCCTGTGTGTGTGTGTGTGTATCTTTTATAAAAGGCATAAACATGTTTATAGAAGTGTGGAATCAAAAAAGACAGATATTTATTTAAAGAAGATAAGATAAAATAACGTTGTGTCGTATGCATTTTCTTGTAATTTCTTGGTAATTACCGAGAATCATTTTAAAATCGAACATTATGTTTTGATTTTTCCTAGAAATTCTTCTCTATTATCAACTTCTTATATCGTATGCGTTTGACGTATGTTTTTTTTTTTTTTTTTTTTTTTTTTAAATTGTTTTTTTTATTTATGTAGTTTTTTTACGTAATATGTTATTGCGCGTTTTATTTGAGAACTCGAAGAAATTCAAAATCAAATTAACCAAAGATGATTGGTTAATTTATTACAATGTATTATTTTAATAGCACAATACGTATAATAGAACGAATTATTACGATATTTGTGTATAATTGATATATGTCCAAAAAGAGTAACTTTAAAACATGTTTCGAAAAGGAGGAGACTCCTCAGTTATACCAATAATATATGGTAGGTATATTTTCTTGTTGGTCCTCGAATTGGTTGATCAACGAGTTCGAACACCACACATCTTTCTATCGTTGTTTATTTATATGCAGGAAGAAACTGAGAGAGGAGAAAGAAATAAAAAAGAAAAAGAGGGAGAGAAAGAAAGAATCGTAAATGCACGTCGGCATTGTACCATTGAGACGAGATTCTTTTTGGGTACGTGTGAAAAAGAATGAACAAAGGAAAAATGAATCTTCTTGGTTCTCAGGCGGTCTGCCGGTCGGTCGGCCGGTCGGTCGGCCGGTCGGTCGGCCGGTCGGTCGTCGGTCGGTCGGTGTTATACGGATTAACTCGTTTTAAAGAGATCCATACCATGTTCGGGTCGTACGATTGAAGCCAGTTATGCAAGCAAGGATCTCTCCTTCGTACTTCAAAGTACCACTAGTACTTCTCTTTCAAACATGCTTTTTAAACAACGCTCTCGAGGACATTTAAAAATGTCGGGGTTTTTAACTTTTCTTTTTCAACTAAATTTATTTTTTCATATTTAAATGCGATGTGAGATCTTTTGGATCTTTTGAACCTTCAAATACGTTTTAAATATTCTATTTATTATTTACAATATTTTTGGTTTCTTTGAAATTCATACACATATTAACTTATTTTTCTTATAACATACGTCGTTATTATTAGATTGGGGGTGGCTGACACTTTTGGTTATTTACAGTAAATAAAGTGTACAGTTAAAACAAAAGACAATTACAAGAAATAAAAACAAAACACCCTCTTCTCTCGAGATTTCCTGAGAAGCAAGTTTGCTTTATACCGATACCAGTCACCAGATGTTCTTCAAAATAAAAGCAACGAAATAACGCGCCAGGTTCGATGCAGAGAGAGAGAGAGAGAGAGAGAGAGAGGGTTGGGGTTTACAGCACAAAGGGAAGCCAAAAGGAGGAGGACTCGTAAAAAGCAAACACATAAAATGGAAATTCGAAAAGCATCGAGCAATGACCGGACAATCTGCACACGCGATCTTCTCAGTGCCGTCTCAGTGCAGTCTTCGATTTGTAATACTACCCTTCTCTTCATTGAAAATTAAACTGACTGCACAGTCAATAAATTCCCAAATATTAATAAGTTCAATTATCTTATGTCCATAATACATTTGTGTGTGTATGGTTTTTACATAACATATCTCGTGATCAACTTCTGCAATAAGTATGGAGTATTGAAGTATTATTGAATGAAAAATACTCGACAAAACAAAGTGCTAGGAAAAAAAGGTTATTAGAAGAAAAATACTCATTGTTCAATTGTGTGATATATTTGAATATACGAGAAATTTGTAAAACAGCTGCTAAATAAAAAATAGTAGACACAAACGAGTCAGAATAATAAATAATAAGAGGAGGTTGTTACTCCCATCGTTAACCACAGTTTAGACGGCCCTGTAGGGCACGCGATTTTAGCAGCCGACTGGTAAACCAGTCAACAAGAATATAGGAACGAGATGGAATAACAGAGAGGAGGGAGAGTAAAAGAGAAAGAAACAGAGTAGAAATCTAAAAAAACGAAATAGAAAGTGGTTTGTCCAGGGCAAGTAACTACAGTCTCCGACGCTTTTAAAGCGCCTCCTTCTCCCGTATACAGACCATGCATGGTGTGTTCTTGTTTTCCACACACACACACACACACACACACACACACATACACACCATAGCATCAAGGTGCTGTAGTACGGTGCTGTCTTGAAAGTTCCCGCATCATTGTGCCCGCATTTCTCGTGCGGTTGTCGACTCGGAAAGTACAATATCTTCTGGTTATCCTCGGTGAGTAGACACAATTTCTTCGTCTTCCTTGAAATATTAATGTTGTATACTTACAAGAGTAACGTTAAAATATAATACATTTCTTTTCTTTTTATTTTTCCTTTTTTTCATTTCGTACACGTCTTCGATAATTATTATTATTATTATTATTGAATATTTAGTTGGTCAGATTTCGAGCAGCAAAGATTACTACTCTCTGTCAAGATTTTCACGCTCATGACATTTGTCACAATTGATTTTTGTCTTTGCTTCTTTGTTTCTCTTCGAAGGTTTGAAAAATTCAACATTCTTGGAACAATTATATGTAATAAATTACATTTAGAAATATGAGGAAGCTTTTGGCTCTTTCGGTAATCATATTGGCAAGTGTAATGATCAACGCTCAAGGACAAGTATCCCCTCCAAAACGTAAGCAATGCAATTTACTATGCGAGCAGTTAGTGTCACTTACAATTAGAAAAGAAAGAAGAAACATTTGGATATAGCATTAAATACATAGATAGATAGCATTAAAAGCGATACAGTATTTGACAAATAATTGTTTTAATATTTCTTCTAAACAGCATCAGTCTATGGAACAACCTTCGACGAAATTATCGTATCGTCCAATTTAAGTGTACGAAGAAAATCAAAGGAAAACCGTCAAGGCAAAAGATTACTTTCAAATGTACCATCGGGTACTACCGGTTCGCCAGAAAAATCCACTCCAGTTGCATCCAGGCTCGTGTCCAATGACGGCAGTCGTGTTACACCAGTGAAAAGAACAAAACGCGAATCTATTATAAGCCAAACAAGGTAATTACAAACTACAAACATTCAATGGCAATTAAACCATGGTAATGAAACATTTCATTAAAAAATACAAGATACATTTTTGAGAAAATCTGACAAATTAATGTAAAGAACAATTAAATCATATGAAAATAGAGTAATACTATTATTATAATAAATATCTTAGATATTTGGATCTGGGAGTCGCGGGATACTTGCTGAAGTCTCAGAAAGGATAAAAATGAAAAAACAAGGAGGACAACCGCACAATTCCCACACCCCCTCATCTGTGATCACACCTTTCGACTACCTTTCGGACTCGGCTCATGTATCAAAAATTGAATAAAAATTTCTCTGTTTCATAACACTTTCAGTGTATATGAATCTATCCTGTATCAGGATCCTCCTACAAATAATTATTATTCCTAACATTATATTATCCTTTCTACATTTTTTTGTAGATAATAGGCGATATGCGGTCCATGCGTAGCTTATCGATAAGATAGTTATGTAAGCAAGCCCTTCTGACATAATTGGGAGTTATCTAAACGTCGAAGTGAAAGTTCTATTAACTATTATGTTAACTTACTAACAATTTTCAATTGTTACCTTCACTACTTCTTAGTTAATCAATCCCCAAAATAATCAAGTTGTATTAGTTGTAATAATATTTCTTCATAATAGCGCCAAATAAATATAGAATAAGCCATTTTTAGAGTCCATCATGGGAGCGCTAAAATAATAACATTAATGTTAATTAAAGAATAGAAGTGTCTATTTTTATTGAAAAGCTCATTTATCGCATATGATCTATATACTTTCCTCCTTGATATTCACCTTTAGACATTATCCTCTATGAAAATACTTTTGTTCCATGTAATCGTCTATATGACTGTTTGATGATTGTCACGTACGTCATTTTTGTTTCTTTTTGTTTTCACGTGACACGTGGTTAAATGAAAATTATGCAATTGTATCATTTGTTGTTCCCTTCGTTACAATCTTTAATTATCTCTTTATTTAATAAATTATTATGTATATATATATATATATACCGTCGCACAGCAGACGCGCAACGTTCGGAAAGCCATATAAACAATATTAAATAAAAGAATAGAAATAAAAGACTGATAGAGGACAAGCGAGTGAGTTTATTGTTTGATTTCGAAGAGGAGGGTGAATCATAGAACAATCAAAATTAACCTAAAAGGATAAAACAAAGCGCGTTGTTTTAGCTGTTTTAATTTGTTTGATGTTTCATTACATTGAATTATATTTGCAAATACGTATGATTAATTAAGTGAATATTTGAAAGAATGCCGAATAGAGAAGGAGATAATAGACTTGATGAAGAAAATACAAAGGAGCTCGGAGCATATTCATCTGAATTTTCGGAGGAAGGTAAAATAATAGAAGTAAATATATAAGTAATAATATAAAAGTATGAAAAAATAAAAAATCACATTTGTTGACAGATAAAATTGGGGAAGGTTCTTTATTAAAAAACAAGTTAGAAAAGGATTTAATAAAAGAAAAGAAGGAGGAGGCGGCGGCGGCAGGCGGCAGTAGAAAAATATTGCAAAAACAGTTGGATAATTCAATTGATGATATACTAAAGAGGAGCATTAATTTGAATATAGATTTATATAGATTTTCTGGAATGCAATGCATTAAAATGAACAACATTAGCATATTCGAATTTTCAACAGGAGTAAATGTTACGAAGGATAATTTATTTTGCGTAGAAATTGTCAATACTGATGATAATTTGAAATTAGGAAAATGGGTGATGCCACCTTCAACCGACATGGAGGATATTCTTTCGGAGTTTCCACTGGATAAACATACAAATTTAAAATCATTTTTAAAATGTTGCAAACAACACGTCAATTGTTATAGTGATCGTCAAGAACAATATAACAATTTAAAGGTTAGGTATAATAAATTGAACAGGAGAGGAGTAGATTCAGTTTAATGATTAATATTTATTGTATTTTTGTGTGTTAGAATATTATTTCAAATCTAGAAAAGTGTTCCTTAGACGCCAATCTTGGATTGACACGAATTCATTTACACATGTCAGGAATAGAAGTGATAAATGATCCTGAGCAAATATATAATATTATTCTGTTTATGGCATATAAATCAAACGAAGCACTTCCATATTTAATAAGTATTGAGAAAGAAGACAATACTTTGTCGCCAAAAATAAATAAAATATTTCAGAAATATTTCAAACCATTCAAGAACGTCAATTTGTGCGCTGCATTCGAACAAATTATTGATGATAATCGTCATTTTATTTGGAAGAAAGTATCTAAAGTTTCCAATAACTTTGATGAGTACATAACGGTATGTACACTTAGTTTTTAACATATTATTACGTATTCGTTACATGCACAAATAATACAATTAAACATAAATAATGTAATGTAAACAAATTATATCCTATCCTATCCTACCCTATAATAAGAATTATTCTAAATATATAGGAAGAAAAAGATGAAGAAAAAAAAGATGAAGAAAGTAGCCTTGAAAACGATTTGACAGAGTTGCAAATGGAAAATGGAAATAGTAAATACTCGTCAAATTCAATAGAAGAGGATAAAGCAAAATCAAAATCTAATAAGAGAGGAGGAAAAAAGATAAACAAGCAAAAGAAAGATTTTCAAACAACTTCTACGAGTACTATTATAACGAAGGCAAAAGAAAAAGAACAACAAATTTCAGTTGGTGAAAAGAAGCAGGTAGAAGCAGCCTTAAACGGAAATATATTTACAAAAAATAAGAAAATAGACCAATCAACCAAGAATTTCGTTTCGAATAAAACGACGAAAACTTCCTTGAAGGAAAATCCTGATAAATACTTTAGCAGCACACCCAAATTAAATAAAAGAAAAACAAAATTGAACGATATACGTCTTTCAGAGATTAGTTCAATTTCATCCTTATCGACGAATATGGAATCAAAAAAAGATTTGACAAATATTTTGAATGAAAATGATGATAATTCTTTATCGGTCAACGAACGTCAAAATGACATGCAAAGAAGGGAATTATTGAAAACAATAAGGGAGAAGAAAGATGTTAACAAAAATAATACTGGCAGGAAAACGAATAAACGAGGAAATATTAAAAAACAACAAAACAAAAAAGGCAATTGATCGTAATTTCATCAATCATTTGATTGATTCCTTTTCATCGGATTATTTCATTAAAATTAACCTTATTATTATACTTGAGCATTTATTAAATAGAAAAGAAATAAATTGATGTTACTTACTAAATGAAAATCTTTTCATTGAATTCCACACATAATAGGAAGACAATTAATATGTAATATACGTTTGTAAATTGAATAAAAATATATCGAACGATTAATAAATAAGCTAGCGAGAGATATCTCGATAGATATCGACAAATATCGACAAATATCGACAAAGATGGCAGCAACGATGAACGAACGTGAATAAGTGACAGTTAGCCTTGCTTACGCACAGTAAGCTTTTTTCTTTTTTCACTACTGTGCGTTTTATTAAGTGTACAATTACAATACAGTTACAATATAATTACAAATGTATTTATTATTTCATTTTACAAAACGTGGACAAGAAAAATTCATTTATTCGATTGGTGGTGGTTATGTTAATAGGTTAGAAATTGACAAGTGTTACAAGTGATATTTTTATTTCTCTCCCTTCTCTCTCTCGCTCTCTCTAATGTTTCTCTCTAAATGTACTTTTCTTTCTGTGTTTATTTTGCAGAATGGTGACAAAGTTAAATGCAAATGAGATTGCATTGAGGTTTATGTGTAATCAACTAAGCAAGAGAAAATATGTAACTTGTTGTTGAAGATAGATAGGAAAGGAACTCATTGTAAGTATTTACAATTTATTATTACATTATTATTATACATATATGTTATTATACATATTAATGATTATTCTTGTTTGATTGAAAAGTTAAGAATCATCAATCAGAGAATTAAAAATCAAAATGATGCATTACGGGCCTTGGATTCATCAACAAGCAGCAATCTTGGATAACCATCAGTATTATACTCCGTATATTCCTGTGATGGCACAATTTCAACATCGTAATCATGAACAACAAGATTTGGACGAAGAAGAAAGCGAACAAACTGGAGATGAAACGCATGATACTATGACTTCTGCTACGTCAGGAGAACGCAGTTCTAGCGCTGACCTTTTCAGATTACAATTTGCAGCAACGCAATGGTCAAAGTTAGTTTCTAACGCGGAAGGATTATTCAATAAACTTATGACAAGTAATATCTTACCACATACAGAACAAGATCAAATTGAACAATGGCTTTGCATGAAACAGGAATACGAAGAGTGTATTACTAATGACGATGTGGCTAGTTTACATGGTTTTCCGGAAAATACTAGAAAATCTTTAGAGAGAATTGAAGAGGTAACAGAAACTGATGAGAAAACTGACGAATCTATAAATAGAGGAGGAGAATTGAAAAATAATTCTAATAGTTCGTCAGTCACTGATAGCGATGTATCAGAAGCCGAAGATGAAGACGATGAGGATGAAGACGAGGACGAGGACGAGGATGAGAACGAGAACGAGGACGAGGACGAGGACGATCATAGCGATGAAAGTCAAAGCTCAGAAAGTCCCGACTTTTTAGAAAAACTCAACGAGTGTATGAATAAATTGAAAATAGATACAGATACTATTGTTGAGTCAAAGAAAGATGATATATTTAGAAAAAGTAATATAGAAATTCTTCCAACTATGATCAAATCCATTAATGCTAATAATAATTATGTTCCATTAGCGAAACCAATTGCTACTAGAAATCCAAATTCTAGACGAAATTCTATGCTTCCTGGTTCAGAAATGTGTAACGAAGTGTTAGCTTTTAATGATAACTTCAAACCATATCATCAAAATCATATGCTTAATAAACATACTAAAACAAATCAATTGACAGATAGTAGTAATAATATTTTGGACAATTACACCTTACAAGTAACACTTGCTAATGAAAATAATCATCTTACTGTTCAGCAAAATGATGATAATTCTCCAGATTTATTAATAGATGCTCTTAAAACTAGTGATGTTCCAGAACCGATCAAAGAATTAAAATCATTGACGTTAAATAACGAAGCTAAGCAAACACAAGTGAGAAAAATTCAATCAGATTTAGATGGAGCTCATAAACGTATAGAGGAATTGCAAACGACTATAAAAATCAAGGAACGTTTTATTGCAGATATGGTGAAAAATTCCGATGCTAGAGCTAGCGCTAAATATAGATTTCAAAGAAAATGGAGTAAATTAGAGGAAGAATATTACAATACTAGATCTCAATTAGCTCAAGCAGAAAATGCATCTATCTATAAGGATTCGGAAGAAAAGTCAGCCCATAAAAAGGAAATCGAATTATATAAAAATATAGCGATACATTATGAAAAAAGATTAATGGATATAGAAATGATCAAACAGATAGCCGGTGATTCGGCTAAGAAAGTTTTGGAGCTTGAAAGTTCATTGAATACATCGAAAAAACAAATGGAAAAATTAAAAAAACAATTGAAAAAGGAGGAAGAACGTAAAAGAGCATTGGAAGATGAATTGGCGGAAGATCAGAAAAAGATTCGTGAATTGGAAGAGAAATATAATTTAACGGCATCTAAATTAAAAGAAATCCAATCGGAGAGTGAAGATGAAAAGAATAATACTAAATTGAAGGCTGCTGCTGGTGGTGGTGGCGGTGGTGGTGGTTGTTCTGAGAAAAAGAAAAATTTACAAGATGTCAGCGCTAGAATATCTCATCTTGATCATGTTTTGAAAGAAAAATCAATGGATTTAGAGAGAACAGCGGATACTGATGAGAAGGAAGCGCTTCGTCATGAAATTCGAAATTTAAGGCGTACGAGAGATTGTCTGGTTGATGAAAAATGTGATTTGGATGAAAAATTTCAAAAAGAAAAAACTTTAACTACAGTAGAGGAACGTCAATTGTTAGAATGTGGAGAAACTATCGAAGCAATAGACGCAATGATAGAGCATAAAAATGAAATGATCTGTGGACGAAAAGGTTTCGATGAAAATCAATCTCAACGTGAAAAGGGAGAACGTATGTTAATGGAACGATTGGCTAAACTTTCTGACGGTGAAATGAGAACTCTGTTTTATAAATATTTTCTTAAGGTGATCGATCTGAAAGAGAGTTCGAAAAATTTGGAAGTCCAAACTGCTGAACTTGAAACTCACGTTGAGGTTCAGGAATGGCGCATACAAACATTAACTAATGCTTTAAAACAAACTAAATTGGAAGCTGAAAGAAGAATTGTATTGATGCAAAGAGAACACGAAGAAAAATTACATTTAATGTTTAGGCATATTGCTGAGGAAACAAGTAGTTCGGGACATGAGAGATTAGATAATGATACAGAATTAACCAAATATAAAAGAGAAAATCGAGCTTTGAGAAAACGATTGGCAGATGTTGAAGCTTTGATTAAAGGCCCAACGGCACCACGTACAGCAAGTCCAGCCAAAATTCCACAACAAGGATTGAAACAAATTTCTGCCGCTGGTCGTCCTATAACCAAAGTAACTAGACAACGTAATAAGCTCATAATACAAAAGACTACTGACTGTGAAAAGAGAAAACCGTGAGTCTTATTTCATTCACATTTATCTTCATATCAACAGTTCAAATTCAATCATTTGCATATACATGCAATGATTATTATGTCCTTTTTATGTATGTCCATTAATACTTAAATGTCAAAATCAAGTAGTTCTTATATTAAGTCAAACTTGTTACAACATGTTACCATAGTTATGCCATAGTATAATAGACAAATTAATAATGCATGCAATAATAATTCTTATAACTTATTGCATATGTATATTATGTATCATCGTATATGTACAACAGTAGAAGAAACACTTAAAATCATTATTTATACAACACTATATGTAGTATAATCTTAACTAAATCTAATAAAATAACTTGAATTAAAGAAAACATTTCACATTTCAAAGTGACAGAATCAAATGATAAAATAAAATAAAATGAAATGAATGAAATATATATATATATATAAATTGTGTGAATATAAATAGACAAATTTCACGTTACTGTGTGTGCCACACTGTATTTTAACCAATTTCTATCTATTTCAGTTATTATAATTTATTGTAATCTTTGTAAATAAACAAAAATTCGTCTTATATATTATAAATTTAATACAATAATTCATTGCGATAAAAAATTACATTTACATTTATTTACAAATCATCGATTTTTAACTTGTAATTTTTGTATTTATCTGTATGATGTAATTAATATTATATATATATAAAATTAAGTTGATTTACTCTTATAAAAGATACTTCATAAGGATGGAATAATAATAATAATAAAAAAAAAGAAATGTTTTTATTTAATACAGGTTTTATGTTTTTTTTCAATTTGTTTATATAATAAAGATTAAATTTATACACATAGAGATATATAATAGTAATTAACCGATAATGACTAAATGAAATTTACTTAACAGTTTTACAATACGGTTTGTATGTAAAAAATACTTTCTATATTATTAACTTTACATATATTGATCTTTTTACTAATATTTACAATATAAGAAGAACAATAAATGTGTAAATGTCGTTACTGCAACTCTGAAATGGCACTAAACAATAAATAGAATTGTATTTAGAGAACAGTCAATTGAAGATGTAAATTCACTATTAATTAATAATATTATGTTGATTTTTAAGTACCATTTCTGAGTTTAAATAATAATAATAATAATAATAATAATAATATATTTTATTATGATGACAGCACAAGTACTAAAGTACTGTTAATTTTTCTTATTTTTCTTTCTTTGTTTTTTCTTCAATATGAACAAGTCACTTTTGTTTCAAAGTTTTCAACAAGATTATAAGTGAAAAAATAAGTTAGAAAAATTAACGTTTATGTGTGCTTGCTAATTCTTACATAATATATATGCATAATATCTTTTCTTTCTCATACGATATTTCAAGAGTTCAAATAAAAACTATTTAAAATTGATGGAAATGTATAGAATATTATCAAATAATGATTACACACAGAATAATATAGACGATATTACAAAAAATTTTCATACCATTTCCAAACAATTTATCATTACTTCACGTACTGATATTTAGGGCATACAGATTTCATGATTACAAAGCTTTATCGGCAAGATGAACAAATAATCTTTACAATATACTTCAGATTAAACTAATTTCAAATAACAAGATAATATACAACGAACAAGTTACAATAGACAAGTGCAATTTTCTTCATTGAGCAAAAAAAAAAAAAAAGAAAAGAAAAAGTAATCGAATAGTTGCAATATTTAATAATAAATTTATCTAACATACTATTATATAATAATATTATATATTGTAATTATACCCTTTGATGTTCTTATGCATACATAATTATAAAACTGAAAAGGGATCTTTTAATACACATACATACACACACACACACATACCATATATGTATATATTTATATTTATATTCATATATAATTTTTTATTTATATATATATGGATATTTGCTATTTAGAAATGTGTTGATTTGTGAAACTGATCTATTAATATTTATGTTGTTAATCAATTTTCATGATTTTTATTAAAGTTGTTTTTTTATTTTTTTTTATTTTTACGTGATTCAACATTTCAGATATATACTTTTTTATCAAATCAAATGTATATATATATATATATATATCACACACGCTTCTAATAAAAAGTACAAGAATTATTGTAATGATATGTTTCGTAAAAGTAATTATTGTATATCGAAAATATTACAATATAGAAAAGGTCAACTTTTATTCATCATTTAATCCATCGCTATATATAAATATGCAATAAGCATAATATATATTTTCTTCTGTGGTCCAATGTAGATGATAATTTCACGTATATTGTGTTTATTCTTTTAATATATTCTAATGTCTATTATATATAGTTGCAAAGTTACGTTGTGCGTATTAATGATTTGTTAATTATGTCGTTTAAAAACTAAAAATTGCTTTCATTTAAAATAAATTTAGCTAAATAATTACCTTTTTGTAATATTCGTAAAATCAAATAGAATCATAGATATTAAGGGATGAATAAATAGCATTGCAAATGATTAACTTTAGTCATATACTATGTTATACATAAGATTACATAAAAATTATTTAAGCATATTAAGCAATCATCTGATTTTACTCCTATGAGATGCGTATAATAAAGCAACATATGGCAACAAAAATGGAAAATCCAATTTAATGGTAATATAAGTGGTAATATAAAGCACCATTTGCATTCATCGTTTTTCTTTTGAATATGTTTCATAAAATTAACCAAGGAGTCAATTTCCATTGTAGACTTTGCTGAGACTTCACTGAGACTTCACTGAGACTTCACTGAGATTGAACGAAAATAAGAGCAAGGAGCTATATATGTGATATAGACGACGATCTGCTTCTCAAAGATCAGACTTGTCTTGAACAACCACTTCTGAACAATTTCTATTAAATAAAAACAAATATAAACATGAAGCAACTTTCATAAACAGATAAACTAAATCAATACCGTTTATATAAGTATATATTACTTTTTTAAATTTTTTTAGTAAGAAGAAAATGGCAAAAAGATAGATTATTATAAAACAACAAATGTTTCAATCTCGTATACTTTTCCATGCCTTCAACTACTAATTATTTCAATAATTTCTATTTGATAAAGCGCTCTCGCGGAGATCTATTTGTCGAGATAAATGTTGATGGTGTAACACGTTATTAAGAAAAAAGTACATGAAGAATAGTAAACTATATAGAAAAAATTTAATAAATACTTTATTAAACAGTTAATTCTGTATTATTTTACAAAATATGCTTAGATAACATTCAATATTAAATGAAATATGTAACAAATACACTGAATGGTATGTGTTATGAATCAATAGAAGAAACACAGACAGATATTTATAGGCAAGTCTCGTCAAAGAAATTTTAAATACATATTGTTTTTTTTTTTTCTTCTTGCATTTTGTCATGTCCATAACAAATTTGCTCGCCAAATTAGTTTTACATGTGCAATTAATAGATTAGTAAAATGTAAAATGCCATAAATAAGGCACTTTGACACCGCCGACATCAACGCGATGATGTAAATAGTAATTAGGTACATTTTTATATTTCATAAGAGTCACGCGTTCTTCTTATCTTCGATAAATTTACAAAATGGTAATATTGTAAATAATTATATTAAATATATTCACAAGGACATATAAATGATGATATTTTTAGGCTGCTACTATCATTTAATCTCAGACTATTTGTGGTGCAATATTTTAAAAAATTCACTACAAAGATTTTCTAAACAACATTATGCGTCATTTTAATGATCAATTATTTTTTATAAACCCATAATATAAGGAATATTATAAGTTTATGTAAAGTCTGAGATTGAACACTTTAATGTAGTGTGTTTAACGGTATATTTTTTTGTAGAATTGAATTATAATACATTCTCCAATTATCAAACACCATTTGCAATGACCTTATTTTTTCATTTATATATCTCTTACGTGTATACATATATATAAGTTTGCAAATGTTGTAAGATGACAGATATTAAAAAAAAGTAAGAAAAAACATAAAGAACATTGTTCAAGCAATTAGACCACAGAAAAGCAGACCGAATACAGTGAGAGCAATGGTAGGAAAAAAAAAAAAAAAAAAAAAAAGGAAGAAAGAAAGAATGCATGAGTCCTTGTACATTGATTACAACCTTCGAAGTGAAGCCATACTGAGGGAGCTGCATTTGGCCTTTCGAGTCGGTTGAACCGACATGGGTGCCACTAGAACATCATCTCTAGTGGGCGAGTCTGAACCACCATTACCCAGTTCCTGGAAAGATACACGAACAAGTTTTTCTTTATCGCATTATGTTAAGACTGGAAAGAAAAACCTTTAAAGGCAGATTAAGAAATATTTCTTAGGCAAACATGCATTGAATATCATTAAAAAGTGTACTATTTAGAAGAAAAAATGAAAGAAAAAAGAAAATTCACACAATCTAAGCATCATATTGTCTTTAAGCAAATACAAGCTTAATCTTATTATCATGATTTCAATTAAAAATTATTGCTGGTAACATTGATAATTCATAATTTATAATAATATATCAAATATTTGCGCATTGATTCTAAACAAAACAAAAATTAATATAAATAAGTATTATACTTATACAATAATAACACCTTTAACATCAATATTATAATATATATACATCTGGGATTCACAAAGAAAATATGTCTGCGCTGATAACTTTCAATAGTGAACGTATATTTAACAAAAATAGAAAAAATAATAATAATAATAATAATAATAGTAATAATAGTAATAATAGTGATAATAATAATAATAATAATAAAGAAAAACAAAAATAGATCAATTACAAACGTAAAAAAAATTAGATCAATTTTATGAAACCTTTTTTTTTTTCTTTAAAAGGCCTTAACAAAAAAAAAAGAAAAGAAAAATAACAACAAAATAAGAAAAAGAAAAAGAAAAAGAAAAAGAAAAGTTTAGCATTAGTTTACAAGGAAAAGAAACATGCTCCTAGAAACTTTATCAATAAACAAGAGAGATTTATATCGTTTGAAAGATATGTCTAATCATTTCTAACTAATTAATAATGGAAGAGCAATAGCGATCATCTTATCAATTTAAATAGTGACACGAAGCGTTTTGATCCAGTCGAAACACCCCGAGACATCACATTCCTAAAAATAACATGTTTGTTTTTCAAAGAAAGCATTTTAAGCATTTTAAGCATTTTAAGCATTTTAAGCATTTCAAGTCTTTCCCCCCTCTACTCCCTTTCACGAGAGAAGATATCCAATTAATTGTATAAATAGCGAATCATATAATGAGCTTATCAATTTGAATTTATTTGGTATATTATACTTACATTATATATATATTTATGATCAAATTCATCCCTTGGTTTTGTACAAGCATGAACACATAAACTTTTAGTAATATTATATAATAGTTTCAATGAAGATGATACATGAATAATCATTAATGTTGCAAGCCCAGTGCGCCACTGCAATGTCCCTATGGATTTTACATTTGTTATTTTTATAATACTTCAATAATAAATAAATACAAATCTGTATCAAGGTGAATTAACGTGAATTGTTATTGCTACTTTTTGGAATACTTCACACTTTTGATAGCTGCTTTTCAAATTAACACGAAATTATTTAATAATCAAATTTCAAAGCATGATACTGCTGTTCTCCTATTGTATACCAAAAATCATTGTCATCAGTTTGATATATTGCAATTAATAATATACAAGTAAATTTTTATTTTTTCTAAATATTAATATTCATTGTTTTATATTTAATGTTTGTGGAAATTCGGAACAAATGCTAAATAGAAGAAAAAGGTGGCGCGCTGGGCTTAATAAATTCCATTTATATTTCATTTTAAATAAAAAACGTAGAAATAAGAGCATAAAATAAAACATTACATCTAGTTACTAGTCAAATTTAGAATAAACTAAATAAAGAATAAACTAAATTAGACACATCTATTGTCATTTTATGTAGTATATATATGTACATCGTACTGAGAAACTCGAATTCATTTTGCTTTGCGAATAAAAAATTAATTTATATACACGAGAGAATGAATAATATATTATATCGTTATAAAATGAAAATATATATATATATATACAATTTTATAATTAATAACAAATCGCGTAGAAACTATCATGCAATGAATTGTAAATTTCATGTGCCTCTTTTTGTTTCTTTAGAGAAAAAAAAAAAAAAAAAAAATTATAATTAAGAATGTGAAATGCATGCTTTAAAAAATAAAAAGAAAAGGATAAGAAGAATAAAAATCTCCTGTCGTGAAATGAAGATGAGCAAGAGAAATGCAAGAGTGAAAGCATAGTAGTAGAAAAAAAAAAAGGAAAAAAAAAATTAAGAAGTAAGAGAGAGAGAGAGAATATATATATATATATATATATATATATATATACACACGATAAAAAACGTATCAACTAACGTTAATATTGTTGCAACTAGCAAGTCGCATTTGGGCAAGTTGTTGGCTTGCTGGGGTGAGACTATTCGTTGATCCAAAAGGTGACATCATCGTAGACATAGCCCTCTTTAATTTACTAGGTGTCTTGTTAAAACTAAACGCTCGACCAACTTTCCTCCTCGTACGAGATGCAAACCTGAGAAAAAATATGCTGTGTAAATGTGCTAAATGTATAAGACACGTATGTAAGTTATGCAACACTGAATCTTTTCTTCCTCTATGCAATCATTTTTTCAATTCATCATCTTTATAATATTGTCATATTTGAAAGAGTAATATTTTGAAAATATTTAACATTATTTCACAAAGTTGTTATTACAAAAATGAAGATATTATACTACTTTTGTAATATTGTTTAATAATAAATACTAAGAGGAAGCAAAGTTTCTAACAAATAAGGAGATAATGGCGGTAAAATACAAACTGAAAGGAACCCCAAAAATATGAAATATACCAGTTCAAGTTGTAACCACATCGCGAATGCAGTTACTGGACATATTACTACGATCTATGTAATAATATTGACGTTGTTCATGCAAAGCCAAACATTAATTCATTTACCAATATATATGTACATGTATATATATATATATATATATATTGGTAATAATCCATGCCAAATGATAATATAATACAATAGTACCAAATTAATTTGTAGATGTGAAAATATAATATATATATATATAGTTACTAAACACAATAAATACAAAAATTTTCAAACGCAAAAAAAGAAAAAAATGGAAATAGAGAAGAACAACAGTTTTCTCTATGTAATAACAAAAAGGGTTAGTCTTCAACATTTTCATGTACAAATATAAATAGAAAAATCTTAATGATTGAAATAAAAACCCAAGATAAATAATAATTTACAAATGAAACATTTATAAAAATACGAAAATGTCGTCAATACTGCGGACGTTTATGCTTGAACTGGTTGAATTGATATGATATATATATATATGAGTATTTAAATGTATCTTTTTCTTCATTTCAAAACATGAGAATGATGGACTCTAAAAAGCAAGGGATTAAGGAACAAAAGCAAGTAAAAAAATGTAATCAGCCTGGTGCGAAAACTGACGGTAGTGGGACATGTAACGTAGTTTCACACATGCTATTGAGTAGGAACACATACGGGTCCATATACTCCAGGTAAAAATTATGAAATAGGCTCCTGCAACCAAACCAGTCGTCGCCCCATTATTTTTTCTTTTTCATTAACATGCAATGCAGGAAAAGTTGAACTATTCTTTTTAAGATTTACAAAATTCTTCTTAAAAATGAAAAAAAAAATATATATATATATATATATAATCATTGTGAAAGATAACGTATATTAAATAAATCTTTTTTAACGAACTAATTAATTTCAACATTTCCTTTTAAATCATATAAAATTTTCTAATAGTATTCATCCCGCCTTATGTATCATATATAAATCTACGTAAATATTTGATAATAAAACTATACTAAAACTATACTAAAACTATACTAAAACAATCTTCTACAAAACTGTAAGCACATTATTAATATTGTCATATTTCATAATGACACAAATTCGAAAATGTGCTTACAGTTATGAAAGAAAGTGTTATCATCTTGATCATATACAAGATGAAGAGTTATATAAAACTGTAATATATTTGAAAAACAAAAAAAATACATGTACTTACTTAAATGCTTTACTTAATGTTCCTAATGCTACATCACTAGTATCAATTTCCAGCTGATGCGAATCAAGACTTATCAGGAAGGTATCCTAAAAAAAAAAGAGGAAATCAATTCTTATTATTTATACATTGTATTCATTAATAATTCTAAATAATATTATTTTGTATGTATAAAATATTCATTAACATGAGAAGTGAACGTGTTTATAATGTATTGTTTGCGTGAATATTTGATAAAATGAAGTAAAAACATACCGCATCAGCTTTACAAACTGTATTAGCCATTTGTCTACACAAAGTACGTAAATAATTCGTTTTGTTTACATCTTCATCGATAATTGTAAAGGAAAATAATTTCTCCTTTAATTCCTGATTACTTCTTACCATTAATGCAAATACTTTTTGACATTCTATTAAAAAAGAAGAATTTGGAGTAATAATAATAATAATAATAATAATAATAATAATAATAATATTATTAATTATAAATATAAATGAATAGATATGAATAGATAAGAAAAAGAGATATGCAAATACCTTCGGTTTCTCGAATATCCACCACTTTTCTAATAGTACTTAGGGGTAATAATTTGATATGCTTATATGGTTTTCCTTGGCTTAATTTAGCAGAATGCAATCCATTAGCCGTATTGGGACTCTTTAATGAATTGAAAGCTTTCGATCTTTTCTTACAAATTTCTAAAATATCCGTAAAGAGAAATAGAACTAAATGATCACCGCGACCACTTAAACCTTCGCTAAGTTCCATTACATCGCATTTTCCAATAAACGACCTATGCGAGGATACTAAATGTGGTGGGCAATTGTCGATCTCGTTAAAGATATCAAACATTGCTAATTGACCTTCTGTTTTTCTTTTATCCTCGTTGATATAAGTCATAACTTCTTTAATACTGCTAATTGATAACTCCAACGCACCATAATCTGGATTACTTTTACTTGTGTGCTTGAGGATATCTACAAAATGTCGTTGTTTACAAAATGTTAATGTGTAATTACTTAATAATAAACTAATACATTTTAACAAAGCGCACTAAGATTTAATCAATATTATTTTCTCATATTAATTCATTATTTTTCTATTAAGCTTTGTGCTTACCATTTAATAATAAACTAATACTGGGTAACCTCTGTACTGGCTTTATTAAAAGTTCTTTCAAACTTTGTCTGCCACATTCAGGTTTAGTCTGACAGATCTTCAGAAAAGCATGAA
Source organism: Polistes dominula (assembly GCF_049000335.1). Lineage (NCBI taxonomy): Eukaryota > Metazoa > Arthropoda > Insecta > Hymenoptera > Vespidae > Polistes > Polistes dominula. Next base: position 66,381 of record NW_028300906.1, read on the forward strand.
AACGTGGCTTGGTTTGATCACATTGGTCTAGCATTTCCTTAGTATTTTCGAAGAAATTCACGTACGGAGGGTATGCCTTGACTAGGTCAGGTGCAAACTTCAGAAATATATTACCTATACTAACATCTTCTGTCCAATAAGTAGCACTATAACGCAACTCTTCCAACATCTTTTTGTGGACCTCATAAATTGGTGGAAAATTACCAAATATAATTTTAACTTCTGTACTATTTACTAATTCCCCGCTAGTTTCCGTAAGATCTTCCAATGGTGATTTAAATAACTAGATAACAAGTTAACACATTGTGTATATAAATACGTCGTCATATGCATATAAATCATTATTTATATAGGCGAAAATGATTAACTCAACTCAACTCAACTCAACTCAACACAACTTGTCAAATGTTTCAAAAAGGATGAAATATCATTGAATGACAAAATCTTATAGAGTTAATCAATTTGCCAAATAATAGTCTCATATTGAACATTGAATGTTCAATATGATCAGTACTATATCATCAATACACTTACCGTCATAATAGTGCTCAAAATACCAACATAATTAGATTCTGTTTGCACTAATTCAAGAAAAACTTGATGACGCGGAGATCGATTTTTCCTAGCACCGTCTGCGTTAACAGCTTCTACCTCTGGAATATCTGTCAGTTATCAATTAAGTAAACTATTCAAGTCTTCCCTCTCGCATGGTTCGTATCGTAATCAAATTAAGCAATACTATCTATTATTACGTATTATTACGTGTTATATACTATGTTATTGATTTTTATAATACTTGGAAAACTTTATGATAAAGATAAAGATATTTCATTGATTGTATAAGCGTCGTGTGTATTGTGTGTATTGAACCACAAGTAAAGGGAAGAAACTATTATACTGTTAATAATTCCATTTAATTAAATTCATGTTAATAATATAATACTCTGTCGTATAATTTCTCGTATTAACAAATATTAGTTAATTATGAAATATTTGATCAAATGAGAATAATGACGACTGACTCACCATCAAGCAACTGCTTATCAGAACTCGCTGTGCAGTCAAGAAAACTACCACTCACACTTAGATGCCCAGCATCACTGACGCTAGATCGTCTTTTGTGCACAGCTGGTGAATCAGTTCCATTTTGAACCAAACTAGATAAAGTTTCAGCAAGTCGTTTACGCTTTCGTCTTGTGGATGCTGTACTTGGTGTAGCTGTCTGTTGACTATCTCGTCTGACCGATGCGCTTGGTGATAGTACTGATTCTAGATACTACATAGAAAAGAAATGATTAAAAAGGAAACACTATATACTGATCCACTTTTGCTTACATCTTCAAATAAATAATCTTTTTCATCGGCTGCTCCTTCATCTTGAACGGAAGTCCAAAACCATTCTGCTTTTACAACGTGTGCTTTTACAGATGCCAAATCTGGTAATGTATTTACATTTGATTCATCCACAACCTATAGAATAATCATTCAAATTAATATTTTCATTTATGATATTTTTCAATATCTAACAAATCTAACATATATATATATATATATATATATATTTCCTATTATTGTTAATTTACAAACGTACAAACGTACGTATACAAACAATGGAAATGATTTTTTAATTTCATAATATACTATTATAATATTATATTATAACACATTGTGGATGGAACATGACTCTTGGTGGCGTGGGAGGGGTAAGTGATCTAGGGAGACGTGGATTTACATTTTTCACTTTTCAACTTAACATGTATTAAAAAAACTACCTCCTATATACCCCTTCTTCCTTTATGTTTCATATATTATAAACACATACTCAATTATTATTTATTATAATCCAAGCTTATTATATATATATATACCGTTTAAACATTTGACATTAGACTTTGACAATCTACACAACAATAATACATTGTACGACTTGTAATACTCTGTAATAAAAACAAAAGTACCACAAGTAACGACGGATCGTCCTCCTGTTTCTTCGTATTAGCATCTTTTAATGCAGAAGACTTGAAAGAATAGTTGGAAAGTTTTCCTTGTTGTTGTTGTTGTTTAAAGTCACTTGTCGGTATGTATTTAGACTGTGATAATTTAGCTATTTTGGAGGAAGTTAGAGGAGAGCTAGGTAATGGTGTATACTTTTGTCTAGGTTGACTCTGCTCTATAGTTGTTATATCATTTAACACATATTTCTTCAACATTGGAGGAAAGTTGATATCATGAAATTTCGAAAATATCGTTGAACTTTTTTTAGGCGAATAAATATATTTTTGATTATTCTTTTTCTTAGGAATAGAACAATCGTGTAAAAGAGAATCACTAAGATCGGAATAATGTTGCCTAAAAAGATTAGGATAAGAACAAATTTTTCTAAAATGCGATCTATTTGTAGATGCTCCTTTATAAATTGTATTACAAGATTTCGACTTTGTCCACTTTCTGTATCGTCTTTTGATTTTGTTATTTAAAATTATAGAATGATCTAAGGATTCAAATGGAGTTGATTGATAAGGTTCTATTTCTTCAATAACTTCAGGTACGCATACAAGTAGCTTAGTCTTATTTTTGTTTAATGTAGAAGATCTAAAGCATGCCAATTTATCATCACAATTGTGAAAAGTTTCTTTCATCATATTTTCATTTGTAGATAATTCCATTTTAGATATGTCATTATTCTGCGTATTAGGATCGCATACTATTTTATAAATTATAGGCAAATTAAAAGAACGTATCTTTTTCAAGGTATGTAAACCTCCTGTAGTTATTTCATGTCCGTCTTTGCTAGACATAGATGTATCAATGCCCGAATCAGTTTGCATTGATGAAAAAGATTCCGAAGAGATAGTGTCAGATTGAGAAGACAACGTTTGAGTATCAGAAAAATTATCATCCATATAGATATCGGAATCTTGACTAATATTGTCTAGAATATTATTTTCTTTCATATTAAAATATTTATACGTAGATAAACAATTTGACGACGAAGATGATACCCATCCATTATTATGTTTACTTTCAGATCGAATAATATTTTTGGCATTTAGTATGCAATATGAGGCAGAGTCAATTGGAACGATGTTAGGGATAGCATTAATGTATGGATTATAAAAAATAAAGGAATAAGGGCTTGATTCTGATGATGAATATGAAGGAGGAGTGATGTTAAATGAATTTCTTTGATACATTAATCCGTTATTTTCAGTGCTGGATTTCTTGTTTTGCTGACTGCCTAAATCTGTTACCTACATTGTATGTAATCATTTAGTATGCAATAAGTAAAGTAAAGATCAACAAAAAAAAAAAAAAAAAAAAAAATAGCAAGCAGGTGTAGATTGTTGCAGGGTTGCAGTGTCACTGCAAAACAGACATTGCTTTACTTAAACCTGATTGCTACTTATATCTTTCGTCATTTTAAACGATTAACTACTATATTATTGATATAACTTATTTTCTAAACTTACCACATGCGTACAATTAGGGTCGTCAATTTCTGTTGGCTCACCACCTTGTTGTTGTAACACTTCACACATGTGTTTCTTTTCTTCTTCAGGAAAACCAAAGAAACACACTCTTGCACCAAAAAATGGTTTTAGCTTATGAGCTGTTATCTAATTATAATACAATCATGACAATAACAAAGAGATTGTTTTTATTATATAATATAAGGAAACGTTGAATGCATTTATAATAAGTAATTGAACGTAAAGGAAAATTTACCAATTCTTCGTTATTTCCATAACTGGAAACGTCATCTCTAGTACTCCAGAGAGTAGTCACCCAATTCATCGACATAATGGGTACTCTGAATACAACAGCATATCTATACTTTTCACCGCCGCAACAATTAGCAATAAGATGCGTCACTTTTGTACCCATTTCTTTTCTAATACTACCACCCATGTTGTGTATCATATTGATTAATCTCGTCTACAGATAACAATATACAATTACTATTATTACTACTATTATTATTACTACTATTATTTATGCGATATAAATATAAAGAGAAAACTTACCAACTCATCCTTTTTTCTAAATCCTGTAAAGACAACAACTGCACCAACCATGGCTTGTGTGTACATTGGCCTTTTAATACTAGGTAATGAGTCCTTCTTTTCTGCCAACTGCAAAAGTGCTGTTGGTCCCAATATCCTATATATACATATATGTACATAATTACATGTAATTTTTGGTTTTTCATTAATATGCTTTTATTACTTTAAACATATAATTAACTAATGTGTAACTGGGAATCAAATGACGCGGATAAATCAAAGTTCAATGGATAATCAAGACTAGGCTTGGAATATCGATCAATCAAGTGCTTTGATAATTCATTTCTTTTTTTCTTTTTTTTACTTATTTTCTCTAGTATTCTAGTCAATCAGTTTAATCTGTAAACGACTTATATAAGAAACTTAAAACATATGATAAATATTACTATACCTATGAGCACTTTTATGTAGGGCATCATATTCAGGTCCCTCAAATTCTTTGAGTATAAAATAAGTGCAATATGCAGTATCTTCTATATATTCCAGTCCTGTTTCCGATTTCAATACTGGAACACTAAATTGCTGTGCAGCTGCACCCAGAGCAGGATCATCACCAGCAGTACCAACTAAACATATTCTTTTCTTACGTGGTATCACTAGAGCTATGAAGAAAAAGAAACGAAATAATTATTTATACATTGACAAGAAATGTATATTTAATTATAGCAAACATAAGAATAAAGAAAATGTTTAAGAAATTTAGGACTGGGATACCTATTGTATTATTGTACCTATTATAGCAAATTTATAATCTCTTATCTATAATCTTTTCACAATGGGTCATAATATTAAATAACTATGATTCATTCAGAGATTATAGCATTGATAAATTTACCAATTAGAGCAACAGAAGCAAGTACAAAGGACATTGGATAACAAAATGATATTGATCTATGTGTGTGGTGACCCTTATAAAAATTTTCAATTTACAAACACAAATTTGTATACGTTCATATGTGATAATATTATACAAACAATAATAAAGAAAGTGTATGGTTAATCGAAATACTAATTAACAGACAAATTTGATTAATTTTTCTACAATTCAAATTAATATAAAAACAAGGAGATATATACAATATAAAAATAAATAAATTGAAATATTCTTCTGATACTTTAATTGAATATAAAAAAGCTAATAACAACAATAATAATAATAATAAAGAAGCAGGTTTTTCTTGTTCATTTCTTATCCTCATAATGTTAAATTAAAAATGTGTAAACAATAATCAGTAAGAATTTATAAAGATAGGAGGTAAGATAAGAAAGAATATTGTTAATTGGAGGGGAGTAAATACATACAGCAATATATTCGATGGGAGAGAGAGAGAGAGAGAGAGAGAGAGAACATATAAGGATATATTCATCAGTAAGAAAATCGTTCGTGTCTGACGTAATTTTGGAGAATAAATCAAGGCCGAAGTAGGGAGAAACAAAATCGTGAAATATCGGTCTTTAACTAATCCTCTAAACATAAGTCGTCATATCATCATCAACTAACGTACAGGTATATTGAAGAGACAAATTATCTAAATTACTATCTCTTTCGTGGAAGGAAAAAGATGACAAATAAAAAGCGCAAGAGAGAGAGAGAGAGAGAGAGAGAGAGAGAGAGAGAGAGAGAGTACACATATATATTGAAACATGTACACACATATTGAAAGAAAAATAGAGATAGGAAAGAACGAGCGAGTGAGTTAAGGTAGGGTTAGTTGTTACAGGTGCTTGCAGCATATTAGCAAAATGAAGATGCTTATAGTATATAATTATTCATTGAAAGGATACAACAAATTACGAATACAATTTCGTACCTATATAACATTTGTATTCATTTGTGAAACAAAAGATAAAGAAATGATTGCAAATCGTTTTAACTTACGCTCACTTCTAACGGCTTCCTCACTATTTATATCACTGATACTGCTGTGAACGCTTTGCTCTTCCATTTTGGCTGTTCGTTAAAGCATCGATTCGTTCGTAGTTACCTCTTTGTACATAAGGGAGGGAAAGATTTACCTGTGCACGATATGAGTAAAGAAATAAAAGGAACTAGAAGAACAAGAAAAGGTACAGAGGATAAAAGAAGTTAGAGAGAGAGAGAGAGAGAGAGAGAGAAAGAGAGAAAGTATTGGTCTGTGAATTTTTCTTCCAGAAGAGAATCTGCTATTTTTTCTTGTATTTCTTTATCGCACACACGGACCACGGAATTATTTAAAATCCATTATGATTACGGCACGAATGCCATCCGCACTGCTTTTCTACCGATTTCAACCTCAAAGTCATGGAATCGCGCACTCGAACCTATTTACCAATGTACCACCGTTCGTATCGACGATATTATATCTCTGTCTCTTTCTTCCTCTTGCTCACCCAACTACACTATTCCTTTTCTTATTTCTTAGTTTATCTCACTCTAATTTGTAGCGTTCCTTATCTTTCCGCTCGTTTGTTCGTTCGTTCCTTCGTTTAACGTTGTTGTTAACTATATACTTTTCACTCGTATGTGCTAAAGTTCGGTCTTTCTTCTCTCTCTCTCTCTCTCACCCTCTCGTTCTCTTATACACACAATACTAATACACTATCATAAACGCGACACGCGTAGCAATTGATAAAAGTACAATTCACTTTTGACCAATCAGATCATATCTCCTTCTTTCTTTCTCTTTCTAAAACACAATATATATAAATATGAAAGAATAAAACGTTTATTCGATCTATTGTTCGATTTGATAATTATATTACTTAAGTTATTTTTATTATACTTTTCGCATAGAGTAAGACCAAAAACAAGAACAAAAGACAATGGTTGAGTAGCAGTAGCACGCGTCCTCTTCTGTCGAACGTTACCCGCGTTTCTTTTTATTCCGAGGACTGAATTGAAGTTACTCACGATTAAACTTCTTTCTGCTTTTTGTTTTTTTTAACCAATCTTTTTTTTAAAAAAAACGATTCTTTTTTTATCTTTTCTTATTTTATATTTTAGATATATATATATATATATATATATATATATATATATATATACACACACAATATAATGTTTATCCTTTATATTTGTTTAAATAATATTAGGTTTTGTCATGATATAAATAAATTTATTAGAAATGTACTGCATACGATTTTTTGAATATCATTAGGGTCTATTTTCATTCAGATTGACCATAGAATACATATGAAATAGTTTCTAGATGTCGTTTTTATCATCAGTATAACATTTAGATCTACGTAGTATTATTTATTATTGTACAATTATAATGTTCTATTATTTGAGATAGGTATGACGAAATATGTAATTATTGTAATGTATTAATTTTGTATTTCTTAAAAAATATGATTTTAATCAATTTCAGTTTTAAATTTCCCGCGGAACATTCGATCAATGGCGGGCTTGACCGAAGAACGAATACGAATTTGTTTTAAAGTTTTCTTTTCATTATTATCTGAGTAACGTTAATATCACGTGAGAGATAAATTATTTATAGAAATTTAATTCAGCAAGTGTTTAAATAAATAGCGTACTTTTCAAAAAGTACTTTACTTTCGTCATTGTAAGCAATTTTGTATTAATCTTTAATATTATGTGGATTTACAAATAATTATTGTTTTTTTGGTTTTTTGTTTTTTGTTGTTTTTTTTTTAATTATAAAATAGATGAAACATTTAAGAGTTGCATCTCTAATAACATATATAAATATTAGTTAATTTTATTTAATAAAAAGTCTCTCATGTCTTTTAAATATTAAAACATTATATTTATATAAAATTGTTCTTAATATAATAATCATCATTATTCATACATTAAAATACAAATGATATATACATATAAAGCAATATAATATAAGTAACTGCAACAAGTGATACATCCATACGTACATATGTAATATAAACATAACAGTTTCGATTTGATTATTAGCACGTTGAAAGAGTCAATGTACATATCGTTGTATCGTTGTCTTTATCTAATTCACGTATCGCTCATGTGGTAAGAAAAGGATGGCAGATAGAGTTAAAACATATGTATTCTGAATTGGAAACTATGTCGAAGCACTATGGAAGATAAAGAAGCTCGTTCAATCCGGTGCAAAAGAATGGCAGTTAAGTACGTGGCTGTCATTAATTTGGTTATTTGTTGGCAATAATGCGAGAAATATTACGACAATACGCCCACACGTCTATCGAGTATTGATAACACGTTAACGACTGATTTTTTCCTTTATTAAAACCGCATGTACGATAATAGTACACGTATACAAAATGAGCATTCTTCGAAAGAAGTAAGTCAATTGTTCATGTTACATGCGATATTGTTTTAATTAATTCTCCTAACCATATTAAAGTGAACCTTTTTGATTTTTGTATTTTAGGTTAAACGATTTCGATGATGTTCTCAATGCCGACGAAATTGATTTAACGAATTTACAGCGAATATGTTTCCATGGTTGGTTGTTGTTGTTGTTATACGTTACATTTCTTTATTTTATTAATGTTTGATGATTAATTGATAATTATTAATAGGAATACCGGATGAGGGTGGCCTGAGACCGTTATGTTGGAAACTGTTGCTTAATTATTTACCACCGAACAGAGTAAGTTGGTCGGAAACATTAACGCGCAAGAGGGAACTTTATAAAACATTTATCGGTGAGTAATCATTATTTACAATCAAATGGAACATCATGGGAACATATTTATATTTCGTTGATTTATATTTCATATTAATTCTTTCAGAGGATCTTATTGTTACTCCAGGGGAGACTACTGTCGACGGGGAAAGAGTTGATGTAACGTTACATGATCATCCTTTAAATTTGAATCCAGATAGCAAGTGGCAAACATATTTTAAAGATAACGAAGTCTTGTTGCAAATAGATAAAGACGTTAGGTGAGTCATAGACTTGAAGTATTTGTGTTATTTGTTTTTTTTTTTTTTATTTTTAATTGATATTTCTTTACAGGAGATTATGTCCAGACATATCGTTCTTCCAGCAAGGTACCGATTACCCTTGTCAAGATATAGTTAACAACAGTGGACAAAAGCGTTTACATCATAGAGTACAGCATACCGTTCTTAGAAGTGCCAATGTTGAAAGAAAAGGTCTTGGAGTGACTAAGGTATGTAAAAAGGAACCACACCATAATAATTTTATTTTATTTAGTAACGATGTGTTGTGTTTACAAATTTAATAGTTATTATATACATATATATATATATATCTGTGCTACTTTGGAAAAGCAGCAGGTATTGTAGAAGTAATGTTTCATATATTATTTTATCAATTGCACGGATATTAATATAATACATGGAATGTTGTTATTTTTAGATAGCAGTATCAGTTAGGAAAGCTGCAGAAGATTATGCACCATTAGCCGAAGGTGGTGAGGCTCATTGGGAAGTCTTGGAAAGAATATTGTTCCTATATGCGAAATTAAATCCTGGTCAAGGATATGTACAGGGTATGAACGAGATTGTTGGTCCTATTTATCATACATTTGCTTGTGATCCAGATCCAAAATGGCGAGGTATGTATATTAGATGTATATAGATTCATTTGATTTATATACGAGTATATATATACGAGTATATATAGAAATTGTATTTTGCAGAACATGCTGAGGCTGATACATTTTTTTGTTTCACCAATTTAATGGGAGAAATACGTGATTTTTTCATTAAATCTTTAGACGAAGCAGAATTTGGTATCAATTCGATGATGAGTAAATTGACTTTGCAAGTTAAGGCCAATGATCCTGAGATTTGGATACGACTGCATCAACAAGAATTATGTCCTCAGTATTACAGCTTTAGGTATTTCCTTTAAAGTAATTTAATAATTGTGAGTATCGTTAAATTTGTATTATAACGATAGCTTTTGTTCATTTATTATTTTCAGATGGCTCACTTTACTTCTTTCGCAAGAATTTCCATTACCCGATGTCATGAGAATTTGGGATTCCTTGTTTGCCGACGAGAGTAGATTCAGTTTTTTGATACACATTTGTTGTGCCATGATTCTGTAAATATTTATATACTTATCTATTTAAATTGTCATCATATCAATATTTATGAAAATATTTCTTCTTATTTATAAAATGTATTTAACTAATTTACAGATTATTGCGGGACCAACTTTTGGCTGGTGATTTTGCAACGAATGTAAAGCTCTTGCAAGTAAGATATATAAATCAAATTACACCATGATATAGTATAAAATGAAAGAAATAACAAATATTGATTTTTGTAGAATTTTCCATCGATGGATATTCAAATTGTTCTTTCGAAAGCAGCTGCGCTGGCAGGCAAAACCTTAAATACTCCTTAACGAATGATCATCTTAATGCCCTCGTGAATACGTGACTATAGTTTCTGGTAAAGCAACGAGACGTACGTTTTTGTTTTTTCAATTACATTTTTCCTATTTTTCCTATTTTTCCTTCCTATGCAATATAGTATTGTTAATTATTATTATTATTATTATTATTATTATTATGTATATATACATATGTCGGCAGCAGTACAATAATTTTATATGATCGTTTGAAGAGATCGAATCTAGAGACTCGTCAAATGAGATACATAATGTATATACAATTTATGTATGTATATAACGTAACTCACTTGATAAGAAAAAGTTTATAATAATTATGAAAAGTCAAATATTTACGTTTAGGGCATTTTAGCGATTAATCTCGTTACGTCTCTGTCCATGGAAGTCATCTAACAGGATAAGAATAACGATACAGCAACGTTGTTTTCAAATAATCTACAAGAAAAGAGGGAGAAACGTTTAACTGTATATCGATACGTTATCAATGGTCTGATCTTGTAACATTTTTCTAACGATTAGACTACAATAGTAAGATATTGTCACATGCGCGTGCAATAAGAAGTACGTAATGCGTTTCATCGGAATATCATATTTTGTACGTCTTATTTTTCTAATGATCTGCGGCCATTCGTTCTACGTTTATAAAATAAACAATGTTATATTTGCATTATCGCATATCTTTCCGTATCCATAAGAACCACAAAAAGCCACAAAAAGCCACAAAAAGCCACAAAAACACTTCTATTCATGAATTACTAGTTATTAAGCTGAAAGATTTGATCTTTCTTTTCGCAAGTCATTTACGTAAGTCATTGTAGAACAATTATTTAGAATTCGTTCAATTTTCATAATCATAAAGTAGGTAAATTTGAAAAAATCAACGTTCAATGGATGTTAAATCGTATTTCAAAAAAAAAAAAAAAAAAAAACCAAAAAAAAAAACAGAAAAAAGGAAAAAGAAGAAAGAAGAAAATCAGTCCAAGTTAATAAGATTATTGAAGTCCGTCATCGAAGTGTGTATGGTCGTAGTGGTCGTATGCAGGGAACAAAATACGTGTTTTGCATCAGTCACATTGACGGCGGCGCGACAAGAGTATACACGTCGATCGTTATTAAATTAATAAACTCCCGGTGGAATTCGCGAGTAGAATAAATCGCAAAGCAGGATTTCATTTCGTTTTCGTCTCATCTCGCGAATACGGTGACGAGCGTAACCACCGCTGATGAATACAAATCAGCATAGGTACCTATCGTTTTTCCTACTGCTCTCTCACGTATGTATTTACGAGTTTAACAAGATTGTCACGAATACAACAAAAACTAGTGATGTTAGGTAAGAACGATATCATCGAGGGTTAACGAAATTCTCTATCCAAGTTATTTTTTTAAAAGAATATGACGACGACGACGACGACGACGACGACGACGACGACGACGACGAAACGGCAAGAAGAAACATTCGCTTTCTCGCTCTCGCAATGATCGCTGATTTATGACGCATTGTGCGTTCAAAGTTCTCGATTATATATGCGAGAGTTTAACCATCGGCAACAATGGCCGCCGCCGCCACCGCCGCCGCCGCCGCCGCCGCCAGGGCCTGATTCGTCTTTTATCGCGATGCACCCTTTGCGGTTTTTGTTGGGGCAACAATCGAGATCTCCGTTCCCTTTTTTCCTTTCCTTCCCCAACAGCCCTTCTAAAATCGCGGACAAGCGTAGTAGAGAAGAGAAGAACCCTGTTCTGGTTGGTACCTTTGCAACCCGAAAATAGAGGCATAATAAAAAATGAAAGTGCCCGTTTAAAAGTTGTTCGCAACGATTAGCGGAAAAAAGTCGAGACGCGATCGCGTGGGCGGACATTTATGGCGGTTGATTACTTGATTTATAATCTCAGTTTGGAGTACTGGATGGCTGTTAACGGTCGTAACTTTAGGGGATCGCGTAAATATCTGCGAATCATTTAGCGAAATTCTTAAGCGCCCAATGCCCAACCAACTCACTGATTATCTTTATCTTTTTCTTCTTTTCCTACCTCCATCTTGGCAATGAAACTTTCATTAAGGATGCCGCTGGGTTGCGTCATGGTTGCAAAAACTAGGCGACATTGCCTACCGTAAACACGCCTCTGTCATTAAAAAGCTTCATCCTTACACACTTTACTCTTTCTCATTCCCCGCGTCTCCGGACTTTCGGCATTAGCCGATTATTAAATCAGAGATCGAAGATTTTGCCAAAATATGTGGTTATTTAGAAAGAAAAAGACAAATATATGGAAAATACATGAAAGAAAAATGTCTCAAGTATAATATTATTTGATCGAGAATGTGAAACATATCAAAACACCACAGAGATAGATGATGAAATACATGAGTGTGTGTCTGGAGACGTAACGAAATCCTCAGTCCCTTTGGTCTACGCCCTAAAGTTTAGCGATCTCTAATGAACTACCGGACGGACCCCGCTGGCCGTGGTCCACCGCCGATACCGTAGCATACGTGCTAGTATGTATGAGTATATACGTAGACACAGTACATACGTAGATAGAAATAAATCCCGTTAGCCGTTTCTCGCTGAGAGATACTGGATGGATGGTGGGTGATGCAAAGCCGAATTTTCCTGGCACGATAACACTAGCTACTAGCATCTGCGAATATTTGCGCCCATTGCTAGCTTTGTAACGAGCATGTTCCCAAAGAAAGCATGTACAAAGAACGATATACGATCCGTACAAAGATATTTACATTTTTACGGGATTACACCAATGCCAGTAGGGAACAGGAAAGGGAAAGGGAAAGGACTACTGACGATCATCATTCTCCTGTTGTCGAAGGGGAGAATTAAAGTTGAACAGTTACAACTGTAATAATAGAGTCCTCCGTTGAAAAGAAGAGGGTGGGTGACGATTGACAGAACGCATAACCACCCTCCTCGTTTTTGGATACGCGTTCACGACGAAGGGGGTAGCTTTTAATCCTTCCGCCACCTACTTGCTGGTAGGATCCGATTTTTATCCGATTTTTATCCGATTTTTATAGGGGTGTCGTTACAATCCAACTACATACATATATATATATATAGATACATATTTATTATACACACTACGAAAGAGGATGACGTTTTAATAATTTCGAGTAATCGTAGCCAGAAGAGAGACGGGGACAATTAAACGATCTTTTGTGATGCGCTGAGTATGAAATCGAAGAAGACGGAGTAGAGAGAGAGAGAGAGAGAGAGAAAGAGAAAGAGAAAGAGAAAGACGAGAGCTGGCATGTAAATTCATGCAAATCATCGTAAGGACAATAATTATGCTCGGAAAAATGTCGACTTGACTTGGGTTCGATCACATGAATTTATCGTACCATTACGCTTGGTAAAGAAAAGAAAAGATATAAATAGAGATAGAGAGATGAGTAAAAGAAGGCGAGGGAAAGAAAGATACTCTTCACATTGACGTTGAAAGAAAAAAAGTAGAAAATAAAAAAGCCTCTGACTGGGGATCGGGCCAATGGACGGACGAAGAAGATAGGAGTTCCTCTTTTAAATTTCTTTTAGCCGTTGTACGTGCGGCTAATTTGCGGTTGCGAGGTTGGTTTGGCAGGAAGGAAGGAAGGAAGGAAGCGATCGGAAACGAAGGGATCTCATGGAAATAAAGGAAGAAATAAACTCCTTTCTTTCCTCTTTGTGATTTGCATGGAATTTTGAATCGACAGCAAGCTCTGTCCGCCTTTGATCTCACTCTGTCTCTATCTCTTACTCGACTCTTTTTCTTTGCATTTACCGTTCTATCATAGTAGAAGACCTCGTTATTAACTCTTTCGCTTAAATTTCAATTTGCACATTTTTTACTTTTAATAAGTTATAGAGATCAATTGTTCTTCACCGACCAACCAATAGACCATGGTAGACCATATATTATACATACGTATGTATGTCTCACACGAGTTTGAGATTTGTCTTCTTTCTTTTCGTTTGGTTATATGGTGCTTTTAAAGGTATTGTTTGTTGTCACACAGTGTGAAGAAAAAAGGGAGTACTAGGTTGGTTAGGTTAGGGTTGTTAGGTAGGTAGGTACATGGAAGCATTGTAGACGATAACAGGATTAGGAGGGATGGGGGGTGGATACGGGGTAACACGGGGTCCCTTTATTCGAGGGGTGCTAACAAGTGGACCGAATAATATTGCTGGAGATACGTACAAGAGAAAGAAGAGAGGGGGAAAAAGATAGACGCACTAGGAATACCAAATATCTGCTTGCGATTTTACGACTTTGAACATTCTTTAACAAACGAAGCAACATTTCCAACCAAACTTTTTGGATTTGAAATAAAAAAGAAAAGAAAAAAGAAACAAGAAAACAAGAAAACAAGAAATTATTCATTGCCAAAAATGTGTATGTATTTTTATTAGAATCATTTTATAATAACCATTGAGAATTGCAGTTGTAATTACACATCGCGATAATGGAAGATTATAGATTTTTCCTAGGAAATAGACCGCCCCTTTTGGAATGTTGCCCATATGGTCTATCCCTCCTACATCATTTGTACTCGCCTAAAAATAGAATAAAGTATATCGATGGCCTTTTGATTTGCCTTTTGCCCATAAGTTCTTTGGATCAAATGAAAATTGTTATCATTCGAAATATCTCTATTTGCTCCCCTCTCTCGAGTCCCGATCTAACCCTCTTCCTGTTTTACGTTGCTCTGTCAAATTGACCAATCGTCCGGAGGGTTCAAATGTGTTATATGATGTAATGCTTCTATTTATTCAATGTAAGAGTTACATTTTTAATAATAGTATATGAGTACTTAAATATTTCTCTCTCTCTCTCTCTCTCTCTTTTGGCAAGAATGGTGTTGTATTTGAAATTGGCGATTTCTCCGAGTCGTGAGAAAGAAATCCGAAAAGGGAGTATCGCGATGGAGAGAGGATGGAGAGAGGTTGGAGAGAGGATGGACGAAGGGCCATCACGGGAGGGTGGATCGCAGAGAGGAGGTAGTAGAAGAATAAAATGATCGAGTTATGCCTGATTGCCGCTTGTTGTTCCAGCTCGATAAACCGGATCCGAACGGACCAAATTCATCCTCTTCTCCCCAATTTTACGATTCTACTATTTCTCTTCTTTTTTTTTCCTTTTTATTCAAATTATTCCCTGATTATATTTTCATATAAATTTCAATTATATTTAACATGTAGTCGTAAGTATGTTAGTCTAAAGTATTTAGAAATGTTGCATGGAATAAAGTTGCTGAGCAGCCTAGTAAATTCGATTTTTCAAAATTTCATTGAACACGAAAGAATTCCGAATTGCAAGTATATTTCGCAACGTCAGCAAAACCCCCTTAGCTTAATCGGATTCCTCGCGATTACTATTTTCCTCTTTTCCTCTTTTCCTCCTTTGTGTCTTTGTCCATTTGGGACATTTTTCTTATAGGCTTATTGCTCAAATTTAACTTGAATCATCAAATCATCCTTCTTCTACTTTTCCCATTTTCTTTGAGAATAGATAGAGAATACGAATAAGTTTACACAGGGCTGGTTGGATAAAAAATGAAATTCTATTGAATTTTGTATCAATGAATATCGATACGATATTTGTGATATGCATGATAGGAGGTATATATGTACTTGTTGGTTATCTTGGAGGAATATTTTTGTCGAACCCGTTGTCAAGGACGGTTAATTCAGCGTGTAACCGTACGCGGGATCGAGTTAACGTTAAGATCAAATTGAATTTAGCGCCGGCGCTGGCCCAGCTAAAACTTAGTCATCCGGCAGGACCCTTCTAATCCGTTTAAGCTCTTCATCCTCGGATCCTGTCGTCTCGACGTCTCTACAGAACATCCTTTACAGAAATAAAGAAGACTAAGAATACAAGAGAAAAAGATTCATTTTCATAGAGGGGATGTGTTCTTCTTGTTCTTTTTACTATTGCAATGAAGAAGAAGAAGAGGAAGAAGAAGAAGAAGAAGAAGAAGAAGGGTTTCCATTGAAATTTGTCTTTCTCTTTCTATCTTATCTTGTGTTTCCGATATAGTTTATCCGTCGTTTTACGCGAGAGTAGAATTCGCGTGGTGATTCGCAGGGCGTTGCGGAGTTGGTGGTACGAAACGGACACGCCCAGCGTCGCGACGCTTTTATCGATCAACAGGAACACTGCCAACGGACGACGACAGCGGACGACGACAGCGGACGACAACAGCGGACGACGACAACAACGGCCATTTTAACTTTGCAACTTTTCCATTTGTCAAAAGTGAAAATAACACTACATATTCTATATAACTATTGTTTATTTTTATAAAAGTTTAGAGTTTCATCGAATCCCTGTGATTAACTAACCGACTAATTAACCCGAGAGAAGAGTGCGAGTGTACGTAAGGTACGAAAAGGGGAAGAGGAGACGGTCTTGTAGACTTCTTATATCTCACTATAGAGTCTTATCATATTTATGGGAGTCAGTGAGAGAGCGCGACATGGAAACCGCATCTGTCGGCACGCATATTTTTAAATACCAATTCGGTTAGCTCGCACACAGGAGTCAGAGAGAGAGAGAGAGAGCTGTTAGGTTCGATGCAGATAGCAGCAAGGCGCTCGTTATTTATTTACCTTCGCCGACACACACGTAAAAAAGATTCTCTTTGCGAATCTTTCCTAAATGTCTTCATCAAGCAACATTATTTATTATATCATATATTCTCGGATAGAGTGTACAATCATTTTCCCATAGTGTCCAATATTTTCCATGACATAACAGGCTAACAGGTGTAATTACATATGTAATGTAGTATAGTTCGCACGATTCCATGGGAACAAATGATTTCCATCGATGTGCGTCCAGTCAAATTAATCGATCCCATCGATGATTCAGCGCGATCGTTTCTTTGCTTGATAAACCGTGCCGATAATTAAGCGAGCCGACTCCAAGTAAAAGATAACATCTTGGAGAACCGCACCCTACAACAAATTACAATTATTTTTCTAACATGATTTTTGTCAATAAACATTGACCAAAATTCAGATAAGATTACGCTCGAAATGATCGCGTGTGATTTCGTATCATGCACACATACAATGTATGTAGCGAGTTCAAACTGGGGCCAAGGTGCACGACCTAACAGAGGGTCTTCTTACGCAATAGGGCCCCAGAGCACGTGTCAGTATTGAATTCCAATTATATTTGCCCGAACGATCGACAAGTTTTTTTTTCCTCATGTCCTTGTCCTTTTGCTCTTGCTCTTGCTCTTGCTCTTGCTCTTGCTCTTGCTCTTGCTCTTGCTTTTTTTCCATCACTTTGTGTCGTTTCTCTTTCTCTTTGTCTTTGTCTTTGTCTTTTTTATTTTTCAATCGTGGTTCATATAACCGTGCGAGTCTTTCATCCCTCTCACGAGTCAACCTTCGCACAATGAACCGAACCCCGCATGGACCTTTAATCCGATTATTCCTTTCGAATCAACGACGCGGAGGGAAAAGAGAAAAAGAGAAAAAGAAAAAAAAGAAAGGACTTTTTTTTCTTACGAGGAGCTACGCCCACCGAGAGAGAGAGATCTACGGATCCGTCCTGTCCTTTCATTGTTTCCTTTATCATTTTTTCTTACTTAATTCATAGAAAGGAAAAAGTGTAAAGTCAATGCTTTATAAGACAACATGCGTTATTGTGGAATGCGTTATTCAATCGATACAATGACATATATATATATACATATATTGAAAAATATATGTAATAGACATGAACATTTTTTGCTAACGCTCTTCTTGAAAAAGACGAAGGACGGAGAAAGATAGATACTTTCTCTTTCTCTCTACCTATTTCGCAAGGGTTTTCAAGTATATAAGTGAGAGTAAGAGAAACGAGCAAGACAGATAGAGCGAAGGGAGAGACGCTTTCGTTAGGTCGAGCACAGTTTTGATGATAACGAGCGGATTTGCAATCACGGCTACATTGTGCAGGATCCTGCTGTTAGCTAACTTCAAGAGGGATGAAACTCAGACGCTCGGAGATCACAGAGCAGGAAGCTGAGGATGAGAGCTTGACTAGACTACGAGAGAGAAAGTCCCTTATATATACATATATATCTCTTATCTTGGATGGATGCTGGAACGTGGAAATCCGAAAATTACAGAACTACATGGAACGCTATACAAGCAAGCATGCTATAGTATCTTTAGTATCTTTAGCTTCTCTGTCTGTCTGTCTGTCTGTCTGTCTGTCTGTCTGACTGACTGACGACATTTTCCTGCCGAACGAACGAAATTAGTTAATAGACCTTTAATAAATCATCATTTTTATTACAATTATTTACAATTATGTATATTATATAAATATAAATGAATTGTCAATGAAAATAAAACTTCTCTTATGGTATAATATTATTTCTATTACTCGTTAATAGTCATAATAAATAACGAAATGTTTCTCTCTTTCCTTGATTTGTCATATTTGATCAAAGAGAAAAAAATATTCATCGTAATTAATCACATAACAAGTGTTTTCCAATGTCGCAATAAAAAGGAACATATATACCTCTACTATATGTATATATATATTTATGCCATTCGCGATTACGAAGAACATCGGTTCGGTTTAAGGATTTTTTGTCTCCAAAAAGTAATGTTTGTTTGCACAGCAGGTGAACTCGTGTGCAACGTTTTCGAATATCGGACTGACAGACCGAACCGAACTCGGAAGAATATCCAATTCTTCCAGGTGACAATGGAATCGCGTTATTCACCAGAAAACACGCTCGACGATCTTACCTTTCCAATTCGAACAGGTATTCCAATAGGAGAGCTAGCTTTATCATGCTAATTAAGTATCATTTTGGCCCTTATTTCGATGTTTTTTTCCTTACCTCGAGCTCTTTTCTTTATTTTTTTTTTCCTTTTTTTTTCTTTTTCATTTTTCGACAAGAAAAGCGAAAATGGTAATTAAGCACCCTCTAGTGTGGGCTGTTTTCAATTTTCTTTACAACAGGGTTCTTACAATTTTCAGAAGGCAGCAGGATCGTTCGCGTGGCAACGTACACATCGTCGTGTACAACAGTACAACGACAACGTACAAAGGAAATATGTTAATATGTTAATATGTTAATATGCTAATATATGGAATAACAAGGTATATACATAGAATGGCAAAGTTCGATCGTGCATCCGAATTTTTGGTAGATGGCCTTAATGTGTCTTTCTATTTATTTCTACTTGGATAATATTTACACAGTCGTTAAATGTAAGGAATCAATTATTGGTATAACGATTAAAAATGTGTAAACAAATCGATGATCTATAAGAAAAAAGAAGTTATATCGAAAAATGTGTTAGACAAAAATCCAGCTAGTAAGTTGCTTTGGAATACGTTCGCACGCACGCACGCACGCACACGCATTTTTAAATACACGATATTTCGGAAGAAAGAATAGAGGTGGTGGTAGGGAGGGCTTTTCGTTTGACACTTTTCTAGACACTCTCCAACGAAAAATTCATATTCATTTTACTGACGGCGTGGGCGTATATGCGTCCCTTTCAAATGGAATCGAGAATATATATAAGCATGAGAGAGAGAGAAAGGCAAGATCTATCTACCTAGCATCGAAAGTTAGGCAGAAGGAATACTGCCATGAATATGTGGGGTGTTGGGCAAAAGGAACGAGAGAGTAGGCCTATAGCAGTGATAAAAGGCGTTAGTCCATTCCAGAATGATTTATGTGTCGGCGAGGCTGAAATACAAACAGGTGCTCGAACCCCCTCAAGAACCCGAACTCATCGAAAAAAATAAGAAAAAAATAAGAAAAAAGGAAGAGAAAAGGAAGAAAAAGGGAAGGAGGGAAAAATCGAATACATCGATGGGTTATAGGTGTGTATGCATTTATTGTGTTGATATAAGTTGATGCAAGTTGATGCAAGTTGATGCAAGTTGATGCAAGTTGTGTACCTATCTCATATTTTTCTATTCTTATTCGAGAAAGGATGATCAAAGTGGCTAACTGATTATTTATTTCGTTTCTTGCTACTTTAGGGGTGTTGATGGAAATGATTGTTGGAATGTTGTTCACAGAAGGTGAGAACAGAAATGAAATGACGAAATGTAATACATTTATATTTATAGGTATACATTGAACGTATTGTTTGTTGTCTCTCTCATAATTGTCGATAATTATATACCATCACATTCACTTCTCTATTCACGTTCTTAACTGTTTTTTAATTCGTTACGAAGATTCCTATTTAATTCCTATTTAAATTCTTCTTTTCAAACCTTCTAATTATTATGATGTTTGTGTTTTTGTTATCACATGAAATTTTCCTTACATATAAGAAATAGTGTAGGTATATTTTCACATTCCCTCGACTAAAATCTAAAATTCTGTTTAGATTGTTTTTCTTGTTCTTTTCTTTTATGTACACATCTCTCGATATCTTATGCTGCACGAGAGATCAGAAGGAAAGTAAGTAAGTTTAGTCGAGTAAGAGAAAGATGGAGGAACACACACGGGAAACGTGAAGTTTGTGCCGAATCACCGCTGAAATTCCATCAGAGTTAGCGATTCTTAGAGTTTGAGAAAAATTCAGCAAACGGTAGAACGGGAGGTGCAAGAGCAGGAGTAGGAGCAGGAGTAGGAGCAGGAGTAGGAGCAGGAGTAGGAGCAGGAGTAGGAGGGAAAGGGAGTATAGCAAAGAGAGAGGCAAAAAATGGAGAAAAAAAGAAATAAAAGAAATAAAAAGCGAATAGGGGTTGGATTTTTGCCCTCCCTACCTTTCGGGGGGGGGGGTGGTGGGTAAAAGGGTGATGGTTAATCGGGGGATGAGATTGATCCCCCTTGGCACATGCGCCAACTCGCGCGAGCGCATTGCCCAACCAGAAGAACACAGGGCAGGGGCGTGCTCTCGATAGGCGGAGTCCACCTTACCAACCTCTCCGAATATCCTAACTGAGTTTCTATAGTAGTACGGGGGGATTTACTTGTTCGGCAAGTTTGTCTCTTGGTACACAACTATAGTGGCCAGTGGTAGGGGCATGCTCGAGGATGCCAGTCTTCTCCGAGACACGGATCCGGACAGGATACTTTGCTGCTATTTTCTCTTCTTCGTTGAATCGCGACTACAACTTGTTTTCATTTTTTTCTTCACTTTTTTCTTCACTTTTTATTTTCTTCAATCCTATTCGATATTAATTGAAAAGGTGAAATTTGCTTTGTGAATGGCAACTATTGACAGTGAAAAGATGAAACCGAAGCTTGACGATTCGTGACCCTTTTTTTTTATTGACGGAATAAAAAATGAAGGTAAGTTCTTTTGTATTTTGTTTTATGACGAAAATAATCAATAGATAATGAATATATAAATATTGGAAGAAATGTGGAAGAAATGTGGAAGAAATGTGAAAATGTTAGTCAGTTGGTTATTTGAAATATTATAGTGTTAAAGGTGTAGTTTCGATATTCGGTAGTGAGTAGTCGGTAGGCCGAAACTCGTTTGACCCTTGCACTCGGACATTTCTCATTTTGTCAGCTCATCTCCGTCGCCTCGACTTAAAAAATGGCTTCTATTATTCTTTCTCATTACAGCTTGATTGCGTTGCCCTTACCACCTACGATGGCAAATAACGTGCTAGATATTTTTCATTGACAAACATTTTCGACAACCTTAATAATAAACTTCAATTTCATTTAATGTTATTGTTATTGTTATTTTTATTGTTATTGCCGTTTGACACACAACACAACACAAATGTTTATCAAATTAACACCTTCCAAATTCTCGGATAACAAAATCTATTTAATTAAATAAACAAATATATAGTAATTTAAACTATATATATATATACTAGTACTTAAATACTATTTTTAAATATTTTCTAGTTCATTTCCGTTCTGTAGAGATGTAAGATTTTGTTAGATTTTCTAGCTTTTCTAGGTTTATGAGTTGTATCTTAGATGTTACTCTGAAACCAGTAGAAATACATTACAATAGACTTTTCTAACCAAACAGGATTTTCTTGTTCTACGTTGGTTTCCTTTTCTTATTATTCTATATACAAATTCCAGGAACCTTCGAATCTACTTTAGTAATCCTTGCAACAGGTCAAAATCTTTTCCTTTCCTTTCCTTTCCTTTCCTTTTCTTCCCCCCCAATTCTATTAAGTTTTAAATAAATCATTTGAAATAATAAATATTACGAAATTGTGCAGAGAAATTTGTTCTAAGAGAAAAAGTATTCATTTTGTATTTATATACATAGCAATAATATATGGTAGTACATAGAGATTCGATTTTGTCGATTTTGTCGATTTAGTCGATTTTGTCGATTGACGTTAAATAGTTGATGATCGAAGGAAGGTGTGAATAATCATTTTAAAAGAATCGACGTCACTGAATCTTTCCGCCAGCATATCGAAAAGCTACAAAGCATAAATCACAGCTGGGAAGTTCGACTTTGCCTTCGGCAGATCATAAATCAATGGCCGTCCAGTTATACGTGAAATGATTACCACTCGACGTGGAACGGACAGAACGAACGAGGAATAGAAAGAGAAACAAATGAACAAAATAAAAAATAATATTAAGAGCCGTCGGATCCTCTCTCTCTCTTTCTCTCTACTTCTTTTTCTATTGAAAATTGCCTGTCTTCGATGTATCGAGCATTTTATTCATTCCCTATATCGAAATTCGTCGAATTATTGTCGTTTAATGACTGTTAGATTGACCTAAAGGGAGGGTCAAGGTATCTGTTTGCCAAGCTAACTTTTCGCTAAGCGTGGGACGTGGAGTTTTTTTGTGCTGTAACACCGTGGTGTAGCACCGTGGTGTAGCACCGTGGTGTAGCATGGTTTTCTTCTCCTTAGCCAGGAGCAAAGCACAAATGGCAAAACTATAGCTATCCCCACGCCACCATACCATCTTCTTCTTCTTCTTCTTCTTCTTCTTCTTTGCTTGTATCCTGGCTAGGGAGAGCAACGTCATTTATCAACTCGAGAGAGGCTTCGGACTACTCGCTTGATTATTTTTCTTTTTCCTCGTACCTATATTAATTGAGATTTGGAGCCCGCAGCAAAATACTCGATGCGACTTATCTTACACAACCCGGAAACTTGCTCGACACAAAAGGCTATTTGGAAATAAAAAAACAAAAGCAACGAACAACGTTACATTTGCTTTTTCATTTTCCACGCTTTGTTCGGGAATAAACTGCATACTGACTGTTACTGGAACGGTTTCTCGCGTTTAACGGACTACTTGGAATTCTTTTCAGTTGATCTTACTACAGTACGGCGAACGATTCTATTTTATTACCAAATTAAACTGATTTTATGGATCGAATAATAAATCCTATCGAATTTCATCCTTCTCGATTCTCCATATATACAAATCTAGAAACGTTTCAACCAAATTTATCAAATATCTCATACATTTTAATTGAACTTTTATTGAAAATTCATTTCAATCCGTTTATTTTTTTTTTTTTTAGGCCGAATTGGAAATCGACAGCGAGTGTTCGGATAGCATGATCTGTTCTACCAACAACAACAACAACAATCATAAAAATATTATCAGTGCCAATAATAATAATAACAATAACAACAACACTCAAAATCACAATAATAACATTAACAACAACAGCAACTGCAACAGCAACATCAACAACAATCATGGGCCTGGTAAGAAAGGAAACAATGCAAACGCATTGTCGAAGGGTACTATTATGGTTGGGAGTGGTATTGATGTTAAAGAAAATGGTCAACAACAGGATAACATGGAAATGGATTGTGGCGGTTGCGGAGAAAGTGTCCGAGAACGTATCGTTCTATGTGTTGGGGATCGAACGTGGCACTCGAGATGCCTCAAGTGTTGCGCCTGTGCCAGACCCCTGCATGATCAACACTCCTGTTTTCTTCGGGGGATGAGACTCTATTGTCGACAAGATTATAATTTGTAAGTTGATTTTTACATTAGATTGGGATTGCGAGTTTTTGCGAGTTTTTACGAGTTTGGGCTAACTTTCGAATAGGAAAATAAAGAAAATTAGACAGCATTTTGGATAACTCTTAACTCTCTTAACAATTTGTGATATACCGACTACATACATATACCTGATGATATATGATTACATCCGTTTCTCCGTTGCGTTCCATTCATTCGGCCCGGTAGTAGGCGATCCAGTAGTAGGATTACGGATTATCGATGGAAGCCAATAATATTCATTCGTTCGTATCGAAGAGAGCGCAGTGACGCCCTGCTGATTCGAAAACGATGTCCAAAGCCGATCTTAAGAAGACGTTTCTCGGCTACCACTACGGGAGCTCATCTCCAAAACAAAACTACACTTACCTATTTCTAATATTATAATAATAATAATAATAATAATAATATGAAATATATATTTGTCTTGAAAATAATTATTGTCAATTATTTCTTATACAATAGTTACTTTGGGAATTGTGATTTTCTATATGAACCCCTTCAGGTAAATCTATGTGATTGATTATAAAAATATAAATAGGTAGCGTCTTTCATGATATTTGAAAATTGTTAGAAAATTCTTATTGGTTGGATAACTAAAGAAAGGTCAACGTGGCTTGCGGATCACACGTGTATGCGTTGGATATAAGAGAGAGGGCTTCGCCGTTGGGTGATTAATGTCTTCCTTTTCTTTTTTCTATTTTTTTTTTCTATTCTTGTTCATCGTCGTCTTCGTCGTCGTCGTCGTCGCCGTCGTCGTCGTTGCCGTCGTCGTCGTCGTCGTCGTCGTCGTCTCCTCCTTCAGACCTCACGTACAGTCGACTATTCACATCACTGTACACTCATGCTCGTGCACGACCTGCGAAGTCACGTTGACGTAGAAGGTGTCCCGATGCCGGTGAACTCGAAGAAAAAGCCGAACCGTGTCTTGGGACCGTGTCTCGGGACCGTGTCTTGGGACCGTGTCTTGGGACCGTGTCTCGAGACCGTCGGGATCTATGCTCGATCATCGCAACATTCGCGATCCTAAGGATCTAAAGATTCAACAGGAAGGATCATTGGATTGGAATTCTTTAGGGTATCGTTTATGTTCTCATTCTCAAAGCGAAAATTGACCTACCTTTAATAAATTATTCATCGAAAATAATTATGATACATAAACTTTGGTAGGAAATTCTTACGACAAAGATCATATTATAGAATATTTGGTAGGAGGTAGGAGGGACGAGGGGGAGTTAGTTTAGGAGGTAAATATTCTAGCAGTACGTTGTACGTGTACTACGTGGGTGCCGAGTCACGCGAGTCGAGGCTGCCGAGTGTCAGTGTTCCAAAGGTCCTAAGGAATTCGCCTCGTAAGGCCCGGGTCCTCGGGGCCCTACGAGACGGGACCCCTACGATTCTTTTTCTCTTTCTATCACAAGGATCCCGGCGCTTTTCAAGTCGCGAGAGCTGCCTTTTAAATTAATAAATATTCACTGACACTTTTACCCATCCTCTTGCGTTATCGAGCGCTCCTTTAACCCTATCGTAAGGGCCGACGAAAAAAATGAAAAAAAAAAAAAGAAGGAAAAGAGAAGAAGGAAGAAAAATTGTTCTATTAGCCAGTTATGTTCTTTTAGCCATGGATGAACTAGCAATATTGCAACATACTACACATTTTAACCTATTTTGATAATGTTATTGACAAAAGTAAAAGGTTGTTTGTCGTTTAGATAGGTAGGAAAGTAGTAAGGAATGCATTGGAAGGGCTAATTACTCGGCAAGTCGCACGATCGGCGTGTAGGAGCAGCATCGTGATCGTGATCTGCATGCAGATTGTAGTGGTGCTGCATTACTCTGGGGTCGCCGGCTAGCATCCGACTTAATCCTCCGTTGACTTATAGGGCCCGCCTATGTCGAAGAACAAATGAATAAATTAGGGCGGAGCCGTTTGGTAGCCGACGTACGACTCTTAAGATTTATAGATACCCGATACCAGTTCTCTCTCTCTTGTACCTTGGTTACACAGACCTTTATTTTACTCCCTTCACGAGTTAAGAGTATAAGAGGTAAAGGGCGGTGGCGCCACTGTTTATGCAAATACCACCTTACCATAGCCAATCTCTTGGAAGATATCGCGATTTGATTCGACTATGCGGTAGCTGTTGTTTTTTTCTCTCTCTCTCTCTCTCTCTCTCTCTCTTTCTCTCTCTCTCGTCTAGGTGTCCGAGACAGGGCTTCTAGGCGTGCCCTTTACACGATCAACATAACCAATAATACCCCGAAAATATCTTTGAGATAGAAAGATGACTATGCACAGGACCGAGACTAATCCCTTCCCTGGCTTACCATATTTTTCCATACAATAACCTTACACTCTCGATGGAGGACCAATGAATTCTTTTTTCTTTTCTTTTTTTCTTTCTTTTTTTCTTCTCCTCCTTATTCTTTTGCGTGGTTGCTTTCTTCCCTTTGAATTTTTATATTTCCAGTTTGATCCCATCTACAACTGTTTTTCTTCTCTTCTCTTCTCTTCTTTTCTTTTCTTTTCTTTTCTTTTCACAAGGAAAAGCTAAAAAAAGCTTTCTCATCGGAATATTGTTAACGAAAGATGAAATACGGGAAATTTGATATGGTCCAATTTTACATGTAAAGTATATTCGTCGAATGAGCTTATTGTACAATTTGTAATGTTACAAATAGAAATTTGTATTATAGCAATAGACGAGTTGATAGAAAACTAGGAATATAGTATCGTTGTAATAACGTTGCTATCATCAACCTTTGCTATCATCGTCGGTAGAAAATCAAAGGATTCGAATCATTTGTTGAAGCCGTGACTGAGACGTCGAGATAATCTCGACGTAATCTACTTCCCAAATCGCGATGGCAAGCAACAACACCAGCAGGGCCCCTGCTGGACGTAGTATGTTAATGAGGACAGGACCGTCCGTCCGTCCGTGCGTGTGTCGGGTCCGACGGTCCTCAATGAACCTGCAACTCTAGGATTTTGGGTGTTTTTTTTTTCTTTTTTTTTTTTTTTTTTTTCTAGTAAATTAAAGTTAATGAAAATTGACTACTTCTCTTCTTAATGAGTCCCTTGAAAATTGTATTGTTTCAGAACGTTCGGTGCTAAATGTGCGAAATGCGGACGAAGTGTTGGTGCGGGTGATTGGGTTAGGAGAGCCCGCGAAAGGGTTTACCATTTGGCTTGTTTTGCCTGTGATGCTTGTTCGCGTCAGTTATCGACCGGTGAACAATTTGCTCTGTTGGATGCTCGATTATTATGTAAGGCACACTATCTCGATGTGGTAGAAGGCAATAATACATCTTCCTCCGAAGATTGTGATTCTGAACACGGTGGGAAGGGTAGTAAAACGAAAAGGGTGAGAACGACCTTCACCGAAGAACAACTTTCCGTATTGCAAGCAAATTTTCAATTAGATAGTAATCCAGATGGTCAGGATCTCGAGAGGATAGCACACGTTACTGGTCTTAGCAAGAGGGTTACCCAAGTTTGGTTTCAAAATTCTAGGGCAAGACAGAAGAAACACAGCGGAAAAATCAAAACTCAAAGTGAGTCTTTCCTATTTATTTCATTGCATTTAGTTTAGTCATGTCTTGTGCTTTATTTTCATAGTGCATCATTCACCGCCTATGCATCATCCAACAGAATTATATCCCAGTGGGGTGAACGTGGTCGGAGCCTACCTAGGTGGTTACCAAGGTGGCAGTGCCGGAAGTGAGAGCCCCGGAAGTCCATTAACTCCACTGACACCAATGACACCCTTAACACCAACCACTCCTACTCACCATCAGTCACAATTTTGTCATCAGACGGGATAAAAATCTATTCTCGATACTTGCCGATCTTTTCTTTTTTTTTTTTTTTTTTTTTTTTTTTATATGTACATAGAGATAAAAGAAAAATCTTTCTTTGGAAAAATTCGGGTGATTTATAAATCAATTGATACGCGATATATTTATTTATAGAAATAAAATAATATCTACCTACAATAATTTATTCTATGCACTTGTAGATTATTGTAATTTATTCAAATTAATATATACTAAGTATTTATCTATTTACAGATCGGCACGAACTTTCCTGACAACTCCAATAATTTAGTATCATAGACGTGAACTTTCAATCTTTATTTATTCGACGTCAGCGATATACATCGGTGCAAAATATTAATAATAATAAAAAGAGAACAGATAAAGAATGAAATGAAATTTTTCCTATTCTCCTTCATCTGATAAAAACGAATTTGTATGAATTAAAATAAGTTTAAAGAAGAAGAAGATACGTAGTTATATAAGTAAACTTTCTTTGATATTTTTTTATATGAATAGGATTGTAAATAAATCAAATGCAGCCTCTCTTCTTCCATTCTTTAAGGAACCTCTTTTGTACATACAAATCTTCTAAAATAATGTACTATAATAATATGTACGATAACGTTCTTGCACATTTATCATTGTAATGTTATAAACCATATTGTTAATAATAAAAATGTCTTTTTGCTGTTATACAATACATGCATTTACGTTATTGGCATGCATTTTTCTTTCTTTATTAATTAATAATACTTTATTTCAAATATATAATCGTATAAAAAAATCGTAAAAGTACGGAGAAAATAGGAATTTGAAGTTTCCAGGATTTCCAGGTACGTAGGTATATATGTATATAGATATATATAGATTAATATATGTGTGTATACTCAACCGTATATTTTATAGCAGCATAGTTTACAATATTTACATCATAGTACATTTATATTAAATAAAATCATTATAGAGCATTTTTCGTTTTCTAATTGTAAGTATTGCAAAAGATACTTTCACTGGGAATATTGCTTCGTGACGTCATTGAAAATGACATCAACTATTACAACCCTGTTTTAGGTTGATTTTATTCTTAATAAATGTAACTTTACATTCTTAAAGATTGATGAGAAGCAATGACAATTGATCAGAAAAGATCGCGCGTCCGAATGATTTACAAATAAAAAAATTATATACAGGACACGTAGAACGGTGAAAAGAGATTTAGTTGTTGTAAGTTTAGTTGTTTTTTAAAGGAAATGTCAAAGTGGAAGTATCGGCACTTTTATTATTCGGTTTTCAATGAAAACCGAACCTAATAGCCTAAACAATTGTTCAAATCCACCACTAATGTAATTGTAGAAACAAGTAGACATTTGAAGAGAAAAATAAAGGATGGAAAGTATATTTTAGAAATACAACGCGCCGTTGGAAGGTCCATCCGGAAGTAGCGTTAGAACGAAAGCTATTATATTAAAAAAAGATCAGAAGAAAAAGATGAAAGAATATATACAAATACTTAATCATCGATCCAACGGCGCCAATTATACTTCGTTCGGCATCGATAACATCATGGAATCTTGCGAAAGTTCATCCATTGATTGTTCCGAACCTAAAAATAGCACAAACAAATCTTGTCTTTCAAGTTAAAAAAGAATTGTTTGTTCGTTGACAATTTTCTTCAATTCGTTAACGAACGCATACCATGATTATGATAAATCGAAGGCGTGGGACTTTTACAGACAGCTGGACTGAGTTGTACCGGTTGCTGACTGTGCTGATGTTGCTGATGTTGAAAAGAATAGGTCAGGTGTAAATTGATGTGTCGACTAAAGTCAGCCGGTGATGTTGTAGAATTTGGTGGAGATTGGTGTACTATAACAACAATATTTATTATTTTAAATATATGATTATGATTAATTATTCAAATGAACAATTATAATGATGAGAAATTGAAAAATCTTCATTAATACCATGCTGGCCTTTCATTTTTCCAGTATGAAGATGTTTCTTTTGCCTCGCTCTTGAATTTTGAAACCATACTTGCGTGACCCTTTTGCTTAGTCCAGTCACGTGTGCTATTCTTTCCAAGTCTTGCCCATCAGGATTGCTGTCCAACTGGAAATTAGCTTGGAGAACGGAAAGTTGTTCCTCGGTGAACGTTGTCCTTACCCTCTTAGCTTTGTTACCACCCTTATGACCGCTCTCGGAGTCACCGCCTTCTGCGAAGGTATTCATTAGTTTTGTTGCCTCGCTTAATTATCTCAAATAAACCATTTCAAGATATTCTATTGAAACTAGAATTTGCGAGCAGTCTCACCATCGGACGAAGTGTTGTTCCCTTCGATGACATCCAAATAGTGAGCTTTGCAGAGTAAACGTGCATCTAGGAGTGCGAATTGTTCCCCAGTTGACAATTGACGTGAACAGGCGTCGCAAGCGAAACAAGCTAAATGATAAACCCGTTCTCGGGCTCTTCTAACCCAATCACCTGCACCTACGCTTCGTCCACATTTCGCACATTTTGCTCCAAATGTTCTGAAAACATAGATATTTTTCAAAAACAATATCTTCACAAATGTGTATTAATGTTGTATTAAGCTGTCCGAAAAGTTCCTGCCAAAGATTTATCTACTGATTTATATACAGTCGATGTACCTATACTTATTTTTCATTTATTTATTAAGGATAATGCAATGCAATATTATTTTTAGTCGTATTCGTATTAAAGGGAATATATCCGGCATTGATAAATAAAGCGAATGAATTCGCAGCTGCATAGAAGGATTTAAAGAAAGAGAGAAGAAAAATATTGAAGAGAGTCGCGTGCTTGCTCGAATATATCCATTGCGATTTATCAGGGATCGTCGCATATACAAATCTTACGGCGCATGAACTTAAATCCATTATCGATGCACGCATTTATGTTCTAATCAATTTAATGCTCTTCCATTTATACTTTAACTTAGGTATATATCAAATGGTTCAAAGAGAAGCACAAAATGAGCGTAGTTTTGAACTTTGTTTTTTTTTCTTTTGTTGTATTTTCATTTGGTAGGATCCTTTTCTCGCATTAATTACCGATATACTCAAAGCAAAGTAGAAAGCGTAAGACAAGAGGGTGTATTGCTGTTAAATGAAAGCCGCTCGTAATCTGTTCTGAGCTTCTTCGTTGACAAAAAGAAGCAAATAAGAAGAAGGAAAGAAACGATTTCGCAGGTTCCTTTTGCTTCTCCAAGTTCCACTCTTGCGATTAGATAAGACCCTGTTTAGTTGGGTAGATAGGACTTTTTACTCTTACGACAAATAAAGAAAGTAAGTAGCCACGACCAATGTCCCGCGTGTTTCACGGTCATTTATTATCTCCTTTAGCACGTGAAAAGCGAACTCCTCTATAAGTGTATTCCTTATAACTCCTTCCAAGATTATTGCTTATAATTAATTCCCCTTTTTTTCTTCTTCTTCTTCTTCTTCTTCTTCTTCTTCTTCTTATTTTATTTTTTGAATGATCATTATTAAAGGAATATTCGTGATCTTTGAGAACAAGGAATAGAGTTTAGAACAATTAAAATTAAAAAAAGAATTTGCAAGAGTAGAAAAGTTTGTAGAAGCCGTAAATAAAATAAAATGAAGATAAAAGGTAGGGGGATTGGATGTAAACGGTAGCCATGTACCACCGGCAGGGACACGAGCATGGTACACGACACACGCACGTATAGCACGTAGGTATAGCACGTAGGTATAGCACGTAGGTATAGCATGTTGGTATAGCATGTTGGTATAGCACGTATAGAATGGCAACGCTAGATGAATGGCACTGGAGAATCTTTCCCCTCCTACTCCTTAACTCTTAACTCGATGTGTGTGCTTGGAGCGGTAATTAAACAACGACTAGCCAGCCATTAGCCCATTATCATATTCATGAACACGGAAAGTGCATCCCGATTCCTCGTCCGGTTTCGCCGGACTAACCGAACGCCCCCACGCTGGGATATCTTACGAGGCCACGCGACTACTCTGGTGGGCCTGACACCTCCTTCCTTCACAATATTCTAGAGTATTATTTTCTCTTATGGAGTACGTATAGTTTTGGATGATTTATAAGGAAGAGAAATCCCTTGTCGACGACTGGTGGTGTACGGGTGGTACGGGGGTCGTGGATCTCTCGTCGACCGGGTCGCCAGTATAGTAAGGCACCATTACGAGGCGAAAAGCACGAGTCAAAAAATTACGCGGCAAATTCCTCGGGACCTCCCGCATGTTCTTTCCTTCCCTTAAATCGTGCCCATTTCTTGGATAAGAAATCGGATGTAAGACGCGTTAATTATTCTCCCTATACTGTTATTTTTTCTCTTCCTTTGGTCGATTTTCCTGTTTGATAATGCCGACAGCGATATCGAGCTTACGGCGATCGGATATCACGATACTTGACTTTGGTGGGCTGGTGGGCTGGTGAGCCAGCCAGGTGACTGTGCCAACTGATTGACAGTTGGATAAACACGTTGGGAAGTCTTTGCTCGTAGGATCGTCTGTCTATACAATCGATGAGTCATTTCGAACTCTTCCAAGAGAAAAAGAGATACGTCCATACACCGAGGCTACTAGCGGGATCATCTCCTGTAACGAACATTTCTATGCCAAAGTTCATCACTGCTTATATAAGCAAACGTTTCTTCTAATATTTTCTTTCCACTGAAATTTGGACAACATTGAACGCCAGAAATTACGTAAAATATATAATATAAGTAACCAAATGTGTGTGTGTGTGGACTGCTGTTTTATCTTCGACAAGAGATGCGCGCGTTAGGTATATATTCGATGAAACATTTCATAGTCAGCACACACAACACACACAGACACACACACAGAGAGAGACACATATCACACGTTTCTGTCAGGTAGAACACTAAATCGAGAAAAGCCAAGAGATATCTCGTATATGAATCGAAAGTTGGGTTCGATAACGGTGCCAATTACAACGTTGTGTTCTCTTTCGATTTATGTCCTCCACAAAATACTCCCTTTTATTGGTCAACGAAGATCCTGAGATTCGACTTAACTGCGTTTGCTTAATGAGCGGCACATATTATAGCTCTAACACTACGTATACGTTCTCAAGTAATAGGTGTGTATTGGTTAAACCCTGTATCTGTATCTGTATCATCGAAAGGACAAGCGATACTCGATTCTCAAACGTTTCGCATTCTACAAGGTTGCCGGACTAACCGGTCTATCGTTTCTCCTCCTCCTCCTCCTCCTTGTTTAGATTAAAAGTAAGAAGATCGCGCTGGCACCCAATAATTTTCATTCAAGTGATTTTCATGCTCAAGTTATGCAAAATTTGGATAGGGATGAAAAAAGTACTTTTGGATATAGGAAGAAAGTAGTACTTTTATTAGAGAAGATTTAATAAAAGAAAAAAAGAAGAATAAAATGACTTACAAAGCGTAGTCGTGCCTGCAGTAGAGTCGCATGCCCCTTAAGAAACAAGAGTGTTGATCGTGCAACGGTCTGGCACAAGCACAACACCTAAGACACCTCGAGTGCCATGTACGGCCGCCAACGCACAAAATAGTTCGTTCTCGGACGCGTTCGCCGCATCCACCGCACTCCATTACACCAGGGGACATGTCCGATCCGATGAGGCCACCGGTGCTTTCCGTCGGGCCCAGACTCGGACCCAGACTCGGACCTGTACCTTCGCACACGCCATCGCCGTTTATATCCTCAACTTCCGTCTATAAATAAGCAACATTGCATGTTTTTTTATTTCTTTTCATCCAAATCTACATTTTTAAGACAATATTTTTACTACAATCGCCAACACAAAAATACAAACCTCCGTCTGCTCTCTCTCTCTCTCTCTCTCTCTCTCGTACAAATTCTATCGTATTGTCCCATCCTATATAATAAACGCAGACACGATTGGTAAAATTCAACGTGTGTCACGAAACCATGAAGGATGGAACTTTGATGGATGCGAGCGACTCTTTCATACACAGGTTTTCTGACAATACCAATTTCGTTCTAGGACGTTAAGCATATTTTTGATCGGTTAACCACGCCGACAAAAATCAACTATTTTTTTGTCATCAGGAAGAAGGATTACAATCGGTATTCCATCTTCATTTTTATTTCGTCAGAATTTCACTCGGGTTACTTTTGTTATCTTTTAATCATTATTTTGTAATATTCACAAACTAGCCTCTATTTGTCATGATCTTCTTCTATAGGTTTACGTTGAACAAATTGTTTTTATTAAAACCATAGTTACCATATGCGAGAGAAATGGCAGAGTAGTTTTCCTAAAGTCGATCTCACGAGTGACGAGGATCCCCACTCCTAAATTTGGCCCGAAAAATCACGCCCCTCTTGACAGGTCTGTCGCACGCTCGGAACCAACTTTACGAGTGTGGAATCATCCAATGCATTACAAATGGCTAGGAGACGAAACCACGCTCCGTTCCAATGTAAGTACTGATACAAACATAATACTCGTAGGGAAGCTGCTAACGCGTGTATCACATTACAATGACATTATGTAACTTTACACACACACACCCTTGTGGAACTGTGACGTTCGGTTAACCAGCAACCATAACCAACCAAATGTTCGCACGTCGAACCGGCTGCAGTTTTACCACCCGTCGTTGCTCGATACTCCTTGACTATTGGTTCAGATAATAGAACCTCCACAAACAGATGTGTTTTTCAGCTATGATCCAAAGAAACGTTACATTCCGAAACCTTTTTGACGAGAGAATCATTTTTTACATTTACATCACATTACATTTTATCATTATTTTCCGATAAAATAATAAGAAGAAGTATTGTATTAATATATATTTCTTTTTCCATGTATTCTCATTCGATTAGAACGAATTGACAATGGTGTAATAGGGTATAATAAATATCGACAATTGCACTTGCCACTTGGAGTTGTGAGTTTGAAATAACTCTCTAGTAGCGCACCCACGCTAGCTTCCAAAGACTCGGCTTTTGGAGAGTTATAGACGACAATAATGACCCCTAGGATCGTAAAACGGAGGATTAGACGTCTTTTCATTATCCGTCTAATCTACTCTTTATCAGATATGAAATATGTGCCTTCGCTAAGAGGAATCAAGCTTAAGTCTTATTGCCAAATATTTTTGCTTCTTCATAGATCTTTGCTGTTCCATGTCGAACGAAACGACATGCTATACCTATAACTTATAGATACTTCAAATATACCATCTCGATTTTTCTAATAAAAAGTAAGATTATTTTTAAATTTATGTTAGTAACTAACTAAATCATTGGACTATACAAAAAGTGTATAATAATACGTGTTGTATTGGTAGAAGTAGCTTCTTTTCTTTTTCTCTTCTTTTTCTTTTCTAGCTGTTCGGTTTGCGGGAAAATAAGTATCGTTTACAATGGGAATCGTGTCGCGAACCCAAAATGACAGAGAACTCGGAGAATCATAGGACAGACCTGGGCCCTTCGTTAGAACCCCTGTTAAAGACCCCCCGTTGATCGGATTTCAGCTTTGAAAGTCATATCCACTAAGGCCCCTCTCTTTCTTACCCTATTGGAAAAAGGGGACTGAAAGCCACTCGAAAGAGAAAAATGGTGGTTCATGATCATTTTGTATAAAAGCGCGTAAGAAAGAAGTCGAATGTGTGGCGAATATGTGTTTCAAACTAGAATTTGTTGTACCTGGGAAAGTAGGATTTATCCGATTATGATATCAAAATGTATACGCACAAATACTATATAGGTATGTCATGTTAAGATTTGATTGACATTCCAACGTTAAATTCATAAATAAATTTCAACTTTGTATTTATCTTTTAGTAGCGGATTAGTAAAATACATTGCTATCTAGTTTTCTTCTCTCACTCCTCTCTACTTCACTTTGATTCGAAAGAAAGGAAGAAAAAAAAAAAAAAAACACAAAAGACAAAAAATATCGCTGGACTTCCTGGTGCGAAAAAGAGCGACTCTCCGTTTCTTTTTGCGTATCTGAGGCGAGTCCAGGTGACAAGTTGACAAAGTGGTCCGCTACGGGTATCCTTGCAGAGTTCTTGCAGCTAAAACGAGGATACTAATATAAGAGTGTATATGTGAGAGAGAGGGAGACGGTGAAAATAATACTTGTAAACTTTTTGTATCTCTCGAGAAGGGCACGAGCTTCTTCGTGCCTTCTTCGTAGAAAAGATAGGTTCCTATGGTGATACTCCGCAGGTATATCTATGGTGTTTCACCTTCTTCTTTTTCTTCGCTTCTTTTAGCTTGTTCTACCTTTGAGGGGAGAAAGACAGAAAATGTGTAAAACGGCCAGCCACTCGAAATCCATTTAAATCATCATCCGATTTCTACTTTTGAGCATCTACAATGTCAGCGGTCTCGTTCTTCTCTTCTTTTATTGTGAACATTTGGGGGGGAGAGAGAGAGAGAGAGAGAGAGAGAGAGAGAGAGAGAGAGAGAATGGGAGAGAAACTGCTGCTGCTGCCGTTGCCGTTGCCGTTGCCGTTGCCGTTGCCGTTGCCGTTGCCTCTTGGAATAAGCGAGAAAGAGAAAGATAGCAAGTTCTCTTCTTCTTTATATAGTCCTATTGAGGATCCATTTGACGATTAACTCGGACTACGTATTAACCACGCGACCAAAAGCGATGAACGATCTTTGCTAGAGGAACGAATGAGCCGTAACAATACTGTGTACCAAATGCTTTATCCTGCTCCTCTTTCTATCTTTCCTTCTCATTTTCCTTTTCCCTTCCTATTCCTATACTCTTTTCTTCCGATAGTTTAAGTTTACACGCCCCACGAATTTGTAAGCCCTCGAATTCGAGGTGATACTTTGATTTTGGATTTGTATAGGAACCTTTCTAATGTCATTTGCTCATGAAAACTGGTATAGCGCCTTTCTTCGTCCTATTTATAGTTTATTGTTGAAAACTCTACATCTTGATCATTAGAGAAATTAGCACCAAAATAATATATTTTTCTTGTTGTTTTTTTTTTTTTTTTGATTCAAACGAGCCAATATAAAAGGTGTTACGCGACGTATTACTTGTTATTTTAAGCTATTTTATTTGATTTGTCTCCGATCCACAAGAAGCACTTTGTCATCGACGTAGCAAAATTCCCACTCGTGTGGCTTAGAGAAATAAAATCGTTCTACCAATTAGCATAACCGCATTGGCCTGGCACAAACGCGCATCCTCTCGTCTTGCCCATTATTAATTCATCGTCGCAGTGCAGTTTCGAAGGAAAAAAGAAGGGAAAAAGAATCCAAAGAAATAGAGTCATTTACATATTTTTCACATGGCTTTGTCCCCGATCCTACGTTTTATTATCATTTTATAACACCGTAAAAGTCAACGTTTTCTACGAATTCTGAAAGGAATACGACGTGTTGACGATCCAAATGACGACATTCATTTTTTTCCCCCGATCGTTCCAATTTGAATGTCAACATTATCGGTCAGTTTTATAACTTAATAGTTGTATAAAAAAAAAAAAAAAAAAAAATGCAAAAACATACGCGGTCCATGTTTATTTAATAATTGAATATAAATATAAGTTTAGTTGAAATCTCTCTCGTACTAAAAAGAAATAAATGTTAGAATAAGCATAGTTCATAGCGAGGAGAAGACGCGTTGCTTGGTTACACATTCGTACGTACTCGCATAAGATATTTGAAAGCTAATCCTATAGAAAGGATTGTATAGGAAAGCGCGACAAGCTAAAAACCGCGAAGCCGTTATAACTTCGGATAAGGCTGATGTCCAGTCGCCATTTTGCGCTTTACGTTGAGAATTTACGTCGAGAATTTACGTGGAGAATTTACGTGGAGAATTTACGTGGAGAATTTACGTGGAGAATTTACGTGGAGAAAATTTACTGGACCACACACGTCGTTATACTACGTAGCTGCGACGGAACTTTAGCCCACACCTTCTCGTGTGGGTTGTGGAACTGTCTCATGGGGAACAGGGTGAACGACGAAAGATGAACGCTAGTATATATGTATATAGATATCTGTTAAACCGGATGCAATGCACCAACACCACCAACTTCATTTATATTGTCAACGAAATAACACTTTTAGAACCACAAACACCTAATAATCTAATAACCATAATGATTAAATATTCAAGATAAGATAAGAGTTAATGCGTAATAACCAAAAGTCACAAGTAATGCAAGTCACAAATTATCTTCATAATCT
The DNA here is from genome assembly GCF_049000335.1 of Polistes dominula. NCBI lineage: Eukaryota > Metazoa > Arthropoda > Insecta > Hymenoptera > Vespidae > Polistes > Polistes dominula. The sequence continues at coordinate 104,750 of NW_028300906.1, forward strand.
AAATCATTTTCAATCTTTCTCCTAGGAGTGTAAAACGAAACATCTCTTGTAAGCTTCCCACCTATTGTAATGTTCGTATAAAAATATTTGATAATACGCCACGTGTATATATATATCCAAAATGACAACAAGTCAATCCTACGATGAAGCAATAATTGCGTACACTGTAAATTTCCTAAAATTAACCAAGATGGAAATTGGAATGTGTTGAAAGATCCGATTTGACATAATATGAGCGTAGCTATAGGCGTAGCTATAGGCGTAGCTATAGGCGTAGGTATAAACATATTATAAATGAAGAGCGTACCTTCATAGTTGTATTTTCTGATTAGACTGGTCAATGAACCTTAAAAGGACACCGTACAATGACACCGTACAATGACACCGTACAATGACACTGTACAACAACACCGTACAACTATAAAATAGTGAAAATCACAAAATAAAATACTGGCGACGGGCCATTTTTGAGATCGCGATATCGCGAAAAGTGACACTGACAAATCGAAAATAGTCGCTTGGCGCGCGCACACAGAACCTTTGCGCGAAACGCAACTCTACTCGTCTCCAACGAGTTGAGTTTCACCGAGAGTCGACTAGAGAACCGAAGGAGGAGGAACCACGGAGGCGTGCCATCTTTTTCATCTCCGTTCAATTTAGACGGCGCTACGATACTTGCCACTGATTGGCCCTTTTAAACCACGCCTATTCGACTTTGTGTGCCGACAGAGGTGCCGACAGCAGTGCCGCCACGCGGTCGCCAAAAATCCAAGCGTGCGTTCTGGCGTGCGCTCTGGCGTGCGCTCTGGCGTGCGCACGACTCTCTCTCTCTCTCTCTCTCTCACGGATTACCTTTAAAAATTACTTTCTTCCTTTGCTCAATTCAAATGTGTATTATCAAATTTGACTATTTTTTTCTTTTATTTCTAATACCTACTATATAATAGTAGTAGAATAGTTGGAATTTCTAGGAATTCATTTTATTTTGTTATTTAATAAATGAATATTTATGAAATTTCTTTCTTTTATTTTTGTCTGTGTTGGTCATTATTATTTAATGTCAACGTTAAATTAAATGAATAGAAGTAGTCGTCGTCCGTTAAGAAAATATAATATATGAAAGGAAAAAGAGAAGTAAGGTGACGATAGTAGTAAAGTTCGAAATTGATTAATTGGAGTCGCCTTGGTTGCGTAGAGGGCAAAAGAAAGCTTAACATAAAAAGAGAAAAAACAGGTTGGCAAGCAACTCGTTCGTTTTTTCGTTCCTTCTCTCGCTCGTCTTTTCATAGACTCATCCCGCGGCATATCCCGCGACTTCTCGCATGCATATAATCGTGCATATATGTATAGGTAACATAATAAATAAGAATACAAGGCTGCCTACAGGTACGGGTCTCGGATCCCGCCTTATATATATTTGAACTGCTACGGTGCGTCATTAAAATTATTTATGAGGAAATAAGAAACCAAAAGGGTTCCGAGTCCTCCACCTACCAATGACTTTTGCGACGACGACGACGACGACGAGTAGAAGCAAAATAATACACAAAATAAGAACAAAAAATAAAGCTCAATTCTCATGTGAAGTTCTTTTTATCCTCGCAATACGTTTCTGCACTAGGTCACTGGATTCATTTTTAAAGGGAAAACTTGAAATTAGTTTTTAAGTAGCTATTTGGAGAATAGGATAAATAGATAAATTAGATACTGTAGGAGTATCTCTCGGAAAATGTGAACAGAAAAATTGACGATACTTTTAATCGCATTTTAGCCTGTCCAAAATAAAAGTTGGTCACAGCACAGCTACAGACAACAGATGCCGGATGGATTAAAAACTAAAGGTGAAAGTTATGATCTCTTTTGTAATAAAACAATAGCTTCCTGCTTAAGCTGCAAATCCGACGGATAAAGATGATTTAAATAATCGAAGCAAAAGCTACGTATTTACTTGTACATTATAAAACAGGGATAGACAAAAATGAGGTCTTAGAAAGGAACTACGGAGCGAGTGTACGTGTGCTTCGCAAAGATGAAGAGGTAACGCTGTAGGAGGTGAGAAATAAAAATAAAAAGCCTGGGGAATTCTCAGCTGGGGGTCATCCTTGACGGAAGGTTTTGGAAGAGTAGTATATCGTTTGACCACCTGGCCGAGCATAGTTCTACCTTGTAAACGAGCACTTTCTCTTTCCTCTGCTACGATAATAAACATAACCAACACCCCAACTGCCATCCTTTTTCTTTTCTATTCTATTTGATAGAGATTAATTAATCGGTTAATTATCAAATTATCTTTTCTCTCGTAGAGTTGTTCTTTCGACAAAATATTATTTCGTGTAGCTTATTATCGCGCGTAATTCCAGTAGCCTTTGAGTTAATTTGTCGAAGGAAAAAAAGAAAAAGAAAAAAGAAAAAAGAAAAAAGGAAATGTTCATCTCGTTGAAGTTTGTAGCGATTAGTACCCCGCTGATATCGAGGGTGCCAGGACTAAAGTGGCGCTCCCCTTTATAAGGTCCGAATCGAGAAGGAAGATGGAAGAGACAAGTGTTACAGAACCGAGCGATTATCGTTCAATACAATAGAGCGATTCGATCGATTCTCTTATCTCGGTGAGAAGAGGCTTCTCCTATTTCTAACTCGCACGTGAGATCTGCATACTCCAATGTCAAATCCTCCAACGACAAGAACTTTATTCTTTTTATCTTAATTCAAGTTACAATTTGTAGGATCCTAGGATTTTGTCCTTCAACATAGGGGCAAGATGATTTTGATAATAATGAAGTTGAGTATAAATACCAAGGCGTGAAAAGTTCTCTGGGTGGAGGTGTAACGAATACGTGGATACGGAGACAAATCGATCGTTAGCACGTTGTTGCTCGCGCACATCGAAGCTGCTAAACCATACGCGCGAGCCCGGAGAGTAACGATTATTTACTTCGAAACATTTATATGGTATTTCCACGTGCGTCTATTATCAGCCGCGAAGGAACCCATGATAAATGCCCCGCATGAAAAATCGATTTTATTGTCGGTAGAGAGAGAGAGAGAGAAAGGAACGAAGGAACGAAGGAACGAACGAACGAAGGAACGAACATTCCACCCGTCTGTCCATCCACTCGTCCACCCGTCCACCCGTCCACCCGTCCACCCGTCCACCCGTCCACCGACGTCCATCCATCGCACATTGGAAGAACACGTTTGTTGGCAAGAGTGAACGTTTCGACACGCACACACTCTTTCTCTCTTGTCGGTGGTGGATAACGTGCGGTGGTCCGAGCGGGTGATGGATACGCCTACTTTTGATATTTCGGTGATCAATAACGCTTCTCGATGCCATTCGCGCCGAAGGAAGATCCATTATTCAGGCGCAGTTGCTGGTGAATATATAATTTACCACGTCATACCACGGCATCGAGACCAGCTAAATAGAGAAGGATAAAAAGAAGACGAAAAAGAAGACGAAAAAGAAGACGAAAAAAAAGACGAAAAAGAAGACGAGAATGAACGAGAAGATGAGATAGATGGACAACAAGACGAACAAAAAAGAAAAAAACTACTTTCGTGATATTCGAATTTATTTAAAAGAAACATTACTAATCCTTTTAAACATATTGATTCATTCCCTTTGAGTTTCTCATTTCAACGCCTTTTTTTCTTTCCTTTGCGAAAGAAAAATGACTTGACAATATGAACAAACTTTCGCGATAAAGTGCAAGAAGAATAGACAAGAAAAATATTATAAAACTGTCATAATTGATATTGGCTGACTAATACTTGCTTAACATATCGTCGACCTATTAGCATGTTTCACGTATCACCATTTTTCTAATTTCTATAAGAAAGATTTCCAAAGGTTTTAATTAAATTTCTTAAATAGAATTCACTTATAAATCTGAAATATTGACAAAGCTAGTTTAGAAATTAGAAATTCTGATGTCTTCTAATTCAAATGCGGCTTTTGGGCTGAAAGGCAGGCATTCGAAATAATGAAATTGAATTTATCCAATTTCAGCCGTATCGTTCCTTTTCTATACGACATTTTTCATTTCTTACAAATCGAAAGTTTTGACAAAACCGGTGTTTTATAATGAAATATTTTATAATCGATTGCGGAAGATGAAAGGAAAATGTCTTTATTGGAAAATCTATCAATCTCATAAAGAAGAAAGCATATAAATTTGCTATTATTTTCTTAGGGAAATAAATAAATTGAAATCCTAGGTTTCTATAGACAATAAAAAAGAAAAAAATAGAGAAAAAATCTTCTACGACCATAAAACAGTCCACCGAGGTGGCCTTGTCCCGATCCGAGATTTACGCGTATTAAAAAGGAATTACAATATTAATAAGGCTCTTTTTAATGGGCCAATCGTCTCGATTTGGAGAGAGCTCCAAACCGTCCGCCCTCGGCGCAGGTTCTTTTCGCCTTGGAACTCGTTACGATTTTAAAAGAGACAGAGAGAAGGAAACCTGCAAGCCTATGGACTCTGCAGCCGTAAATATCGAAGAAAATATCCTTTATCGTTATTCACACGAGCTATTGCCCAAACGAAACGATATATCATTTTAAAACCGAATCGATACGCGATAACTTGGAAAGCAGCGGAATAAACACACGACTAACCACTACTATTACCTAATGTATCTATTCATTTTTTCAACATATATTTTTGTTTTAGTTTATTATAAATATTGTAAGTAGCTACTTACTTAATATAGCAAGTTGACTCGAGTGCATAAAAGAGAGAGAGAGGAAGAAAGGAAGAAAGGAAGAAGAAGGCAAACGACCAAGGATCGCAGTATTTCATATTTAACGCGAAATCGTAACTCGCCGCGGTTGCCGTTTATAGTTGCTTCCTTTTTTCGATTTGTAATTTATAGCGGTTCCGTTCGCTGCCGGTCGTCCGAACGAACCCGAAGGAATACCTTTTTCAAATACGTTACAACTTGTATTTGTGTGTGTGTGTGTGTGTGTGTGTGTGTGTGTGCGTGTAGGTTCGCAGGGACACAAGTAGATTTAATAGTTATACGTTAAAACCTGATGAGAGTCGTTTAATAAAGTTGCCTGGACGAAAATTTACGTCGATGAAATTTCCAAGTCGAGCAACAAATATTTCATTTATTATTTTTTACTTTACAAAGGATAAGTTTGAAGCTTTAATTGGCTTTACAAATATTTATATGCAATGATGTGCACAAGAAAATAGTCTTGGGTAGAAAATAAGGTTTTTAAAGTCGAGTTACCGTTTGGAAAGTAAGTTTTGAAAGTTGAGTTGATATCGAGAAGGAAAAGGTTAGGAAGATAATTCGAGGGTAGAAATAGAAAGAGGCGTGCAGGTTGATTGGATTAACACTTAGCTCCGTGATTGCCGCTTGTAAGTCCTTTGCCATTTCGTTTGGGAGCACCCTCCTTGTTGGTGGTGGTGGTGGTGGTGGTGCCAGACTTTTCGAAACTTTACACCGTATTCTAAGGGAGAACATTTGCTATGGCAAAAAGGAAATTCCTCGAGGAAAAAGAAACTGGCAATGGCGGAATGCCACGGATGGCGTTTATAATCGCAACCACCAGCACAGTCAGCCGTCGGCCGACGACGAGGTGCTCTCGTAATCAACGATGCAAACGATCTACGGCAAGTAATAAAAATGGAGAGGGGTATCTATAATGGCGACGCTATCTTTCTTTCTTCCTCTCTTTTGCTTTTTGCTCGTAAACGTTATACCCCTTGATGAAATACGCACTAATATAACGGACCTGAGTGAAAACGCTGCTACGAGATTTTATACTTATGTTAGTAAGCATGTTGACAAGTGGAAAAAACTTCAAAGAGAACTCATTCCTTGGTAAGTACGTTATTACATGGTAACGAGTAAAACGTTACTCCCTTACGATCGACTGACTGACTCACTGCTAATGATAATTGCAGTATTCAACATCACCAACTTTGCTATATCGTTATTTTGCTTATATCGTCCTTTCATAAGCGTTTTACTTGGAAATTCTTTCGCCAAATATTACTGTCAATATTATTATCGAGTATTTTACCAAAATATAACGAAAACAATAATGTCGTTGACAAGATCAATCGATAAATTTCAAACTTACTAATCTACTATTTAAACGTAATCAAAAGTATGAAATTTTGGCAAGAAGAAAAAAAAAAGAAAAGAAAAAAGAAAGGATTGAACAGTTTGGAACTCTCATCCGTTCTCGCTTTCTCTTTCCTTTTATCATCTCCTCCGAAGTCCGTTCATAGTTCATATATCAAACGCTTAGGAAAGGCGGCGACACATAAATACCGTGCGCGCGGTATATAAAAGGCAAAGGGAGAGAGAGAGAGAATATGTGCCGCACGTTGGCAGGCAGTAGATAAAATATATTAACCCCCCTTGGTTAGGATATACCCTAAGAACCGAGACCACTGCCAGTACAACGATCTATGCGCACGATTATAACGTGGTCGGATTTCATGATTTTTCGGCGACACCGTAGAAAAAAAGACAGATGCTAACATAAAAAGCTAAAACTAAAACAATTACACGATCAAACGGTAGAAAAAATAAGATTTTGCATAAAAGTTAAGTTCTCTTATGAATAAAAATAATCCGATATTAATGTGGTCAGATCGAAATAGGCGGCATTCCTTAGGATTGTCCTTATGGTTCACTATATTCCCTATAATCCCGCGAGATGCGACTTAAAGTGTGCCGCTTGCCATAAGTCATTCGTTTGGAAAAAAAAAAGAAAGAAAAAAGGACTTTCTGTCCTGTTATCTCTTTTTATTTTGTATATTTTTGTCCAGATTTTACTTTTGAACGGATCCAAAAGAAAAGAAAATAGCAGAGGGTCGTTAAGAGAAAACTATAATACCCTGGGGGGCCTAATCGAACGATCGTTTGTATCGTTTGTATCGTTTGTATCGTTTGTATCGTTTGCAAAGATAACTCGAGCAAACGTCTGCCGAGTACCATTATAAGGGCGACAATGAAGTTGTAGGCTCGATAGTTGTAAAGGGAGGGAATTTGGTGATCGGATTATCTTATAAACTATCCTAGAAATTATCCTAGAAACTCCGTGAACAAGGAAATGTGTATCCTTACAGTAAGTTGGCGTAACCTTCGCGTTCGATCACAACTATGCCAAAAGGGATTCGACATAAGGCATTGTTAACATCCCAAAGGGATAAACCGGGATTAAATGCTGTTAGTTTGGAAGAGACTGTTGCCACTTGGCCATGCCATATTTAGGTTTTCGATAGCATACCCATACTAACTGTAACTAGTTCAATTTCCTTTGTCGACATATTGTAAGCCGCGAGCGTCATGTCAAAATGTAAAATTGAGAATCCTCTCTTTGTATCTTTTTTTGCTTCTTTGGAGGATAACAAGACTACGAAGACTATCAAAAAGCTCTGGAGAATATCGGCGGTGGCGTCGTCGTCATCGTCGTTGTCGTTGTCGTTGTCGTTGCCGTTGTCGAAGTGCAGATCACCAATTTTGCCCAAGGCGGCAATTAAAACCGTTTGTCGTTTCATCGCCGAAGATAAATTCATAAGTAAGGCCCGTGTATACTCGTCGCTATCGGGCGACTTACATACATACATACAAACATACGTATATAAAATAAAAAAAAGAAAGAGAGAAAGAGAAAGAGAGACAAGTAAAAACGGACTCGGTGAGCAGAACACGTGATTTACATATTCCTTAGACCGGTATATACTCTCTTAAGAATCACTATAAATATGCCGAAGGTGGTTTAATATGCGGTAGCCCTTTAATTTATAACAACTTATTAAATAAAAGCCCAGGGCCATTTACGCGCACCGTGTAAGACAGCGATCCCGGACGATAAATAAAACGGATCGCTGGAGTTAGTCCAGCTAACTCTCTCTCTCTCTCTCTCTCTCTCTCTCTCTCTGTTAAATCTCTCCTTTATCGATTGCACATACTTCGAATATATACTACAGGACGCCATTTTGTTTGAGATCGATCGTATTACAGATTGATGGATCATTTGTATTGATTTGCACGATACGTTTAAATGGAACTACCCAATAATTTCGTAATTTATATTAAAAAATAAAATAGGTATCTAGAGCACGTCTTCTACATTAACAAGTTAGATCAATCATTGGAGCATATAAATTGTAAAATAATGGAACAGTCGAAATCGTGAGAACGTTGAAAATGTTGTCGCTTCGTCGGGTAATCGTTCATTGCCTGCGGCCATAGAAAAGCATTTAGTCCACCCCAGGATTCTTTATCCTGGCGCGTGGCTGCATCCTTTAATAGACCAATAGCATTCCGCTTGGTGAAGCAACGGAACGTGCCGACCGGGTCTATCTATTATTTATTCTTTCTTTTTCCCTCATCGGGAGTCATCCAAGAGACGACGACGACGACGACGACGAGGACGATCTTACCGATCGAATGCACGCACGCCTTAGTCTAGCACGCCTTCATTACTTTTTTCAAATACTGTGTAAATAAGGTTAGAAGAAAATAATGAAATTAGGTGTGATTAGTAGATTAGATGAAGGTATTTGATCACGCACGAAAGGAGTGAGAAAGCGTTGCAACAAGCGTATCATCCACGTACGCGCGAGCCAATTAAGGGCTTGAGAAGGGATGTTCAAATGTGTGCGTAAATGCCCTCAGGTTTTAGGCCCCGTTCAAACTATCGAAATTAATCCTCGCGTAATTCCCTCGAGAACTCGCTGACAATGCGATGAACCTACATGAGATAGTTATCTCTTATTTTCTTCATACGTTTCTTTAATATTATTTAATATTCATACATTTAAAGTCATCAATATTTCGTTGCCATTTATTAAGTGCATTCAATAAATCCACCAATCGAACTTTGTTCGTCGAAATTCAAGTTGGTTCAATCGAAATAATTGAATATTAATATAAAATAAGTTTTATTTTGAAAAATGTAAGATTTAAGACGATTCCCCACACACGTGGAAATGAATCGGTTTAACATCCCCTCAACGAGCATACAACTTACGTACATAAACGCACGTGCGCGTTTCACCTTGCGTAAACGCATGGACGTTCCAGAGTTGCGCCCTCTGACCTTCTTTAACACCCTTCTGACGCACGTGTCGACGGCACACAGAATGTGGGCGTCAACTCACGTTCTCTATACGCCCACACATCGAAAGGGAAGGTAACTGTTATGTAGAAATCATTTTAACTTGGTGCATATGTGTGTAGGAGTTTGTGTGTCGTCTGCTGCTGCTTGGTGTATATGTGTAAAAACCACCTCTATTTATGTGAGTGAATATAACATATTATTGTGGGTGAAAGTGTATTTATTTCAGTGAAAGTATATACGTGCAAGTCAAATGGTATGTGTGTGGAAAAAAAAAAAAAAAAAAAATATATATATATATATATATGTGTGTGTTCTCTGGATAAAACGAACATAAAGTGACAACCCTTACCGAGTGACGCGACTGGCTCCCTCTGTTAGGGTTGCACAATCGCGCCCTGATTGATAATTTATACGGTGCGTGCAGGTTATTTGATTATCTGTCCCCAGCTGGGCTCCTATCCACCCCATCTTTTTTTTTTCCTATCTCTATCTTTACCTTTTTCTTTTTCTTTTTCTTTTTCTTGATTTGTTCTTTTTAGTCTTGTTTCTAACATTTCCAAAGGAATACATAGCATTCAATTTTCTGCCATAATTATCGTTGGATCATTGAAAATGATTGACAATTGAAGAAATCATTTCTGATGTGTACTGCATTTTATTTTGTTCATAATTTAGATAGTATGTAATAAAAATAAATCTCTAATTACAATGATTATCCATCATTTTTGTTTTGCTTTTGATATTTGAGTCGATCAATGAAAGGACAAAAAAGGGAGATGTGTAAATTAGTGTACCCAAATATGGATGATAGGAGAAGCCGAATGTTGGGTTACCTCAAAAGAAGAAGCAGAATGATACCAATTATGTCATCAACGTAGCGTACGGAACCCTCTTTTCTGTTACGTTGCTGTCACAGCATAGTCTTCACCCGCATGTTAACCCCTGCCTGCTCTCTTTCACCACCCTCGTGTGTTTCATGCTACATAATATACGGAACGTTCTCGACACAGGCAGGTCAGGGGAGATTCTTCATGTGGGTGAGTGTGCTACATTTTCTATCTCCCTTTTCTATCTTTTTCTTCGGAAACGTTTTGATTATTATTTTATAGTTTAACCCTTTGTATTGTCTAAAAACATAGGGAATCATCCCTATCTCGGGGTCATCACGAGCGGTAACGATGTTTCATTAGATTTTATCAATGATCTTCAAATAATACTCGATTTAATTTTCATGCAAATATTTCGAATACATGCCACTTCTCAAAGAATAAGCTTTCGAATAAGGTTTTGAATGAATTTGATTGGAAGATTTTGTTTCCCCTTTAGAATCTTTTTCAAGTATCGTAACTGCTATATCGACTATCTCCTGAGATTCGTTAGTGAATTTTTTCGATGGTTCGCGCAAAGCACATTTCTCAAATTGTTGTCTCCTTTTCTCTTTAACATCATTTGCTATCTTGAAAACTTTCGACTCAACGTCCATTTTTCTTTGACGAGATTCTTCCAATTTTCTACCAAACCAATTCAATCTCGTGTCATTATTATCATCTCCCGTGCAATCCGATTTGTCAAGCAAAATAATAGCAGTAGACGTTGATTCGTCTATTTTATTTTCGTTAAATCGATCGGTTTCTGTAACTACCGATCTCGATCTCAATCTTGATCTTGATCTATTGCAATCTTTGAAATAATTCAAATTTTTCATTCGAGAAATGGCGATAGGTATTCTCGATTTGATCGATTTTTCACTTTTACACGATTCTTTATTCACCTTGGGTGTTTCTAATTGATCAGATTGATTGTTTTTCGCGTTTTTCGCATTTTTCGAATTGTGATCGTCGTTATCGGTAGTTTTTGAATTCGCCAATTTTTCGGATTTTCTCAAACTCGAGGCTAGAAAAATGGCACCAATTTTCTCTAAATCTTTTCTTTCAATGTTTCCTTCTTTTCTAGTCGATCTTGCTAAAGAATTTCCCGAAACTCGATTTCTATTGTCCGATCTTTTAATGAAATTGTTTATCGATCTATTCAAAGTATCGGAATTATCGTCGAAAGATAATGCCATCATGTTTTTGTCTTTTTCAATGTCTTCTACACGTCGAGAAGACGAACCAGCGCTATGAGAAACAACTTTAGCTCTTGAATTATCATTATTAACAAATTCAATATCCTTCGCTTGCTTTTCTTCGAGTTTCGATGTCGTATTCGATTTATTCCAACTTTTATTACGATGTTTGGATTTATCAAAATCAGCACTTTTTGAAATCGTCTTTTTATTATTCGTTTGACGATTGACACGCTGCTGATGAAGATTTTCTGTCAATTCCTTTTCCTTACTTTCCTCTTTCGTACTGAACTTCTTACTTTTTCCTTTATTCATATTTTCTTCAAAAATACCAAACATAACGGAATTATTGGAAAGACTATCATCTTTATCTATTGCACGGTCGATCATTTTTCTTTTTACCCTGTTAAAATCTTTCAAATTGTTTTGCCGACTTGTCTTTGCGTTATCTCTGACATCATTGGAAACTATTTTAGATTTATTTTCTTGTTGCTTTTGTGCTGGACGAAATTCTTTTCGAATTTTGTCGTTCGGTTCCGTGTTCATTGAATAATTATGAACATTAGGAAATATGTAATCAGGATCGACTGGATCGATATCATTTGCTAAATTTCTTTGATCTCTTAATAGATTATTTTCAAAATCAGCAATATTTCGTTTCCATTGATCTATTTTTTCATTAGCCTCTGAATTGATCATTTTGAATCTTTCCTTCGTACCTTCTTTTGTTTTGACTTTTCTTAAAAACGCTTTGTCTTTGGATAATACATTACTTTTTGTACTGTTCCTTTTTTCCTGTTTAATATATAATATGTATTATGTACAGTTACATACAATATTACAACAAGTTACAATCAACATATCAACAAAATCATTGCACTTGAATAAACTTAAATAGATGAAAATGTTCTCTTAAAATGATATTTGATTAGTGAAAATGAATAATCTATTTGAATTTATACAAACTCTATTTGTTTCTTGTTTCTCATCGAATGCCTTTTGCAAAGACAAAGTCGTTTCACGACAAAGAGTTTTCTTCAGATACGACTGATCTTCATTATTTTTTTCTTCAATGGAAGACGACGGAGATATGGCATCACATCCAGTATCTGATAATTCTATTATCTTTCCTACATCTTGATAAACATTCATAGGAAACATTGGATGAGTATTTTCGACGAAGAAAACCAATGGATTTTCCGAAATTTCGTTCATTTTGATTTTGACTTTTGTCTATTCCTTCGTGTTCTTTAAACAGATTAATTTTGTTAACAGAAAATGTTTCTTATTACGGAGCCATGATTTGTATAATAAAAGTATTATTGTTAAATTTATTGAATGATTTTGTGTAGAAAGGTTTTTCCGAATGATTACAAATTTCAAGTATTTCTTCGATACGAATTTACTTCAGACCGTAAATATGAACACGATTCACTTTTTTATTGTCCATATTATTTTAATACTTATTTCTGCCACTAGGGCGGCATGACGATCAGTGTAGTAATCCTATTGACGTGACAGAAAACCGTTGACCATTGTCTCAGCCATTGTGTATTTGTAAAAGAAAACAATACATACATGTGGTTTACTTTTATTTCATTTTTATATAGGTCATGTTTATGTTAATGGCCATAGCGTGATGGCCGTGCTGAAAACCCTAGTTCTCGTCTGATCTCTAAAGTAAAGTAGTACCATTACTGGGCACGGGTGGGTACACCGTGTGCCATTAACACATTATTAACACATTAACACATTAATCACCGAGTGGGTGGATTGTGTAAGTAGCGCTCAGTGGTTGTGTTGTTATGTTGCCGGTCGGTCCCAAGTCCCTGGATAAAGGATGAAGATGAAAGGTGTTACTCTCTGTGCTCGCCTGGCGAGTCGCAATGAAGAAACAGCCATTGATGCCTATTTGGAGGAAAGAAGGAAGAAGAAGAAGAAGAAGAAGAAGAAGAAAATATAAATTATTATCCATGGATCTGGTATATTTATATGAAACTACATATTTTCGGCAAAGTCGATATACGAATTTTGTGACGTTTGTGAAGATGTAGGTGAAGGCGTCTGTACGTTAGATGATAACGGACTTTGAGTTTGTGGATACGTAGAGGTAGCAGTTTGCGTATGAGTAGTAGTGAATCTATTTGCATTGGATTGACTACTTTGTCTAAAGCCTTGCATCAATTGGCATTGATTGCTTAATGGTGGAAAATTTAACGGGTGAACCAAACATGTCGAGGGTGTAGATGTAGAAGGGCGAAAGCTTAGACTGAATCTAGCTTTCTTAAATACCTTTAATAGTTCACATTTAACATCAAACTTAATATCGTCTGGTATCTTTTTTAATTCAGCTACTAACGACAACGCAAATAAAGTGTCTTCGTCCTTTTCCATAGTTTCTTGACAACGTTCTCTTATTAACTTTTCAGCAACATTTACAAACATTTGATTCTCCTCCGACAGTTTCGTATCTTCTTCCAAAACTTGTTTCATATCCGACGACGATGTACTTTTCTTATTACGAGAACCTGATTTAATAGAAGCTTCCGTATCTCTTCTTTGCTCTTCTGTTTCTTTTTTAATAGGCACAGTCAACATTTGTGAACAATTGTCAACATTTTCTATTACCGATATCGGCTTTACAACAGTTTGTAAAAAACTCAATTGATTATAATACCTATAGCGTTTTCGATTAGCTGGAGCTCCCTTCTCCTTTTTTATTTTTAATAATTCTCTAGAATAACAGTCTCGCAAACTTTTCCACTTTCTCTGAAAGCGTAAGGCTGCAAAAATACAAATAATCATAAACAAGAGAACAGTATAAATATAGAGAAAGTTGATAATGTTGTAGTTGATAATGTTACCAATATTATTTCTCTCAGAGCTAGACGTTCTTTCAAATTGAGGATAAAATTTGGTAATAACTTCTTCCCAAGCGTACTTCTTAGCAGCTTTCTTGTTATAATCGTCGCTCGATAATTCCCAAATAGCTGGACGTGCTTCAATTTGTGAAATAAATTCTTCAATGTTTATATTATTGATAATATCTTCCATGTTTTTGTGAAAATATGATGGTATATTAGCGCGCGCCACATTAGACGCCACATTAGACGCCGCCACACTAGACCACTTTGCCAAAGCAACTCGGTGGCGCCACAAAGAGTAACAAATAATGGCACACAACGAATAATAAATCTTGCATAAATCCAATTATTATTATTATTATTATTATTATTATTATTATTATTATTATTATTAACCGTTTTAATCGAATCGTGTTGTTGAGCTGAAATGCTATGCTCAATGAAAATGCCAGCACATTTCGTTCTTATTTAGAGAAAGCGTGATCGCAGTGTTTACGAATCAACAAACAAAATAACCTCTAGCAAACTTGAGCCACGTATAGAGAGAAGTGGCGCCGCATTAGTGGTGCCGCATTAGTGGCGCCGCTGGCAAGCAGATGGCGTCTAAACAAGACATTTTCCATTTGTAACGTTAACTTCAAATAGGAATTTTATAATATGTCTAATATTGTTGACCTACATAATTCTAATTCTTATCGAAAGTATATCCACGTGATTAATAAGAAAATGTTCATTCAAAATGACGACATTCATCAAAAATATTTGTTAATTTTTCATTTGATTGATTTAATATGATGATATTAATTTATTAACTTTGTTGACCAAGAACATTGGTCATTCTATTATATCTTCGATTCTTCTTCTTCTTCTTCTTCCAACACCAATGTTTTTACAAGTTTCAACTTCCTATTGTCTAAACTAGAATCATTTGACAGCTCGCAGTTTAGTGCATCATCCACAACTCCAACGTTAATTATTATATATTTGTCGAAGTGTTTTATTCCATACAATTTACTAGAATAATGAAGACTTTGCTCCGTTTCATTGAAACGTTTTCCTAAATATCTAACACACGTTGACAACATTTCATTTTCTGATTTAGACTCGTTTAACTCCAAACTTTCAGGATAGTTTGAAAATACAGATGGAACTGCATTGTACTTTAATCGTCTTATATACGGATACAAAGCTGTACTAGGACGATGCAAAAAATCCTGCGGCTTAAAATGCTCACTACAAATTCTACTTGCCTTAGAAGGCTTCCAATCTTTTCTACGAATCGCTGTTAACCATGCTTCGAGTCTATGCTTATCCTTCAATGGAAAACTACAAAATATACAAGAAATGCTATTGAGGTTAGTTCACTAAAAGTCCAATAATACTATTAGGTAGTAGATTATACTTACGTAAAAAATTGAATGTTTTTCTCTTTAGAAAATCTATTCCTACAACCATGTACACTACAAGACGTAGGCATTTCAAATAACAAGGAAAACTTTGACAAATATTTTCTTTTTATTCAATTCTTGCATCAATTGTAATCAGATTGAGGTTTCGTTTTGCCTTTGGCGAAACTTAAAATGGCGACTTTTCAATGATAATTACTGATGGATCGTGAAGTGATATGTGAAGAATCAGGAAGAATAGTGTTTCACTATTAATAATATAACACTTTGTGATTATATATTGTTATGAAAGCAAACTTATAATAGCACGTGCTATCTGTACAACGCCACAGTCGAGAGTGAAAGGGGGGACTACCGACTAAGCGAAAGAGACCGCTCGCAAAGACTTGTAACTACTTTTAGCTACTAATAGATGGTACCACTGGCACTATGCACAAAATTCTTTTGATATTTCATATATACATAATAAATATATAATTATTTTTATAATATTAAATATTTATATATCATATAAAAAATGATTAATGTTACATTTGACTGTAAAATATGTGTTGCCATCTAACGGTAATAACTATTAATTTATCTTACCGACTGGGGATATATTTATCGCCATCTACCTTTAATAACTATTACTTTATTTTACCGATCGGTAAAGTGATTTTTTATATCAATTGAAACTTATCCTAATATAATGCATTTGCCATTTGTTTTCTTCATTTGTGATAACTAACTGTAAATACAAATTTCATCGTTATCAATGTGAAAAATGAAAAGAACGAACATTATATAATACATACATAATTGTCCTTGATTAATAAATACAAATTAGGCTATATGTCGGAATAATGAAAGTTACAAAATGATTATTTTGACACGTACTTTTTACCGGTAATAGAAAAAAGTTGATATTTTCAATTAAAAAGAACATGACTAAGAGAGGGAGAGGGAGAGGGAGAGAGAGAGAGAGAGAGAGAGAGGGTAAGGAAAAATAAGGAAGATAAAAGGTTTGCGCGCGCAGAAATCAATGAGACGAATTTCAAAGCATGCGCTCTTTTAATATTCCGGCAAGATACAAAGTGTCTGCATAAAGTGTTTGAGAAGAAATAAATAACGCGTTAATGAAGTGCTATTAACCGATCAGTGAAAAGCGTACATGGTGCACCTTTCTTCCTCCTTTCTCTCTCTCTCTCTCTCTCTCTCTCTCTCTCACTTTCTGTTTTCCTAATCCTTAAACAAACCCGAAATAAATTGAAATAAATTGAAATAAATTACAAGTGTCCGATCCATGATAAGGCATGGATCAATAAAAAAAAATAGAAAATAGAGTAAAAAAAGTAAAAAAAAAAAAAATCTATCCAGGATAATCACGATTGTCTGTTAATTTTGATCATTTGAAATCTATCGATTAGGTATTAATCCTAAGTGCGATAAAAATCAACAAAATGGACGAAAATCTCAGTCGTGGATATGTGCAATTAGGAAAAGCAAGAGGGATGAATGAATTTAAATTCTCTAATGGATTCACGCATCTTTCACCGCCGGTTGACAAATGCAATTTCATCTATATGGCCTTGATACTTGGCGGCATAGGTTTCTTATTACCCTATAACAGGTAAAACCTTTCAGTACTGAATAGTATCATTATAAACCTTATAATAATAAGATATATTTTCTATTACTATTCTCTATTTTGATGATTACAGCTTTATAATCGCTGTGGATTACTTTCAAACAAGATACCCCGGCACAACGGTAATATTCGACATGTCAGTCGTTTATATTACAATGGCCTTTTTTGCAGTATTTGCTAATAATATTTTAGTTGAAACATTGTCCCTGAACATGCGAATTACTTTTGGTAAGAAAGAAAAATGCATAAAGTTATTCAATTGAGATAGAATAAATTTGATCGTCATTTTGATCGCAATTACTTTCCTAGGCTACTTGGTCTCGTTCGTTACATTAAATTTTGTTGTTATATGCGAAATTTGGTGGGAATTATTTGGTACTGGTACTTCTTACAATATCAACTTAATAGCTGTTGCTATTGTCTCACTTGGATGTACAGGTATATTTTAACATCGAGTTGTAACATCGAGTTGTAACATCGAGTTTTGTCTTTGCTATTGAAAATCATTGTGACAACTTGTCTTATTATTAAACTTATTATTCAAATGATCTTTTAATTTTATTTAACAGTTCAACAATCGAGCTTTTATGGATATACTTCGATGCTTCCTAGTCGTTATACTCAAGCTGTTATGACCGGAGAGAGTAAGTATTTCATTAGAAAATAAGAAGAAGAAAACGAACTATATGAATATGAACAATATGAATATGAACAAATGTCATTGAAATGTAGGTGTTGCTGGATTTTGGGTGTCGATTAATCGAATTATGACGAAATCATTGTTGAAAGATGAACGCGGTAATACATCGATGTTTTTCGTATTGTCTAATTTGACGATACTAATGTGTTTTGTGTTACATCAAGTGGTACGAAAGACAGATTTTGTACAATTCTACATAACACTATGCCAAGAGAGAAATCGCATAACATTGGAACCAACGGAGGACGTTGGCCTGGTAACCGAGTGATTTTAACGTTCCCAATAGCAATGGGATTGAGAGATTAAAAGATTTCATTCGACAGATGGATCCGCTTGATCAGGTGGGTGACCCAACTAAAGGTCAATATGGAATATTGAAGATACAAACTAGTCCGCTGGGAACTGATTCTGCCAGTGCAAGTACAGATCTTAATGGTAATTTACTTTTTACTAATTAAACTCTATTATTCATTTGAACTTTCCTTTAATATCACTTTTAATTCATTGTCATTTGTATATTTATTTAGGTACCGGACAATACTCGGCATTCTCTTTTAGTAATCCGGTTTACGAGCCCAGTGCACCTTCTGGAAATCCACCAGGAAGTGCTGGTCCAACTTACAAAGTTGAAGACGTTGTGGTAATGAGAGGATCTTATGCTAATCAAAATAGCAAACCTTGGTCTGGTATTAAAAGTAAGTTAAATAATAAAGAATTAAAACTTATTAGAGAATAAGTCAAGAAGATATTCATTTTGCTGTTCAATCAATAAAACCAATGGTTTCTTTGAAGGAGGATTATTAGCGAGATATGAAGTCTCCAAACTTATCTTCCCATACATGGCTAGTATCGGCATTGCATACTTTGTAACTCTTTGCTTATATCCAGGAATAGTATCAGAAATTGTATCTTGCAAATATGAATCATGGATGCCAGTTATTTTGATGACAGCTTTCAACGTTTCAGATCTCTTTGGCAAGGTAAACTTACAAGTTTAAAGTAAAAGAAAAGAAAAACAAGTTTCGAAAGAATGAGACGAGTATTATTAGTATCAGGAGTATTATTAGTATTATTATTTATTTAATAATTATAAAAATTGGCGCCTGTAGCGATGCAACCCTCTGAACACGCTTGAAAATGTTGCTTTGACTGAATTTTTTTTTCTGCCCCAAAGATAAGCAACCCGTAATACTGGATTACACCATGAGTGTGTAGTTTGCATCCGTCATACACGAAAAACTCTATACTATATTCTATCTCATTCTCTCTAGGCTAAAAGTTGAGCACATCAATAAACTATTTTTTAATTGTTTATTAATAAATCCAACAGTTATTGGCAACAATACCATACCAGTGGAAACGTACTCACTTGCTCTACTTCTCGAGCGCAAGGATAATACTAATTCCTTTATTTTTGTTATGCGCTATACCAAGAAGTGCACCTATCTTATCAGATGAATGTTATCCATTAGTATTTTCCTGGCTGCTTGGTTTAACAAATGGTATAGTTGGAAGTATACCAATGATCCAAGCACCTAGCAAAGTACCAGAGGAACATCGCGAGCTTGCAGGTATGAAGCTAAGCTCTATCTTCTCTATCTCAAGAATACAACTAATTACAAGGTAATGTAAACTACTAATTGTGTTCTGATTGATTTGTTCGTATGCATTTAACAGGTAATATTATGACTTTGTCTTATATAACGGGCTTAACAATTGGTTCGTTGGTAGCATATTTAATGGATGCTTGCTTCGGTCCTCCTTTCCAAACTCAATATTTATGCTCGAAAACATGGAAACCATCGACAACACCATTAACTAATACAACCTTAAATATTATAACAAACGTCATGTCTTCCACTGTACCTACCATAGAGAAATCAACAACGATACCAAAACTACAACAAACTACTTCTATCCTCACGACTGTCTTGACAAGTACTATTTTAGCTAATAGCACAATTTTCACGGACTTTTCAACGACGATCTCACCGACGAAAACTTTAGCCAATATTACAAGCTCGGTCAGTAATACGATTTCTCAACACTAAAAGGCTGTGTACGGTGTAAAGTACTTGTGTACTGTGTACAATCTGGTTCTATTCATTCCTTTCAATAATTATGTTTATCATAATAACTAAACTATTCGCATAAAACGAAGGAGATTTTTTTAAATGAATCAAAAATATAAATTACATTTTAAATATAATACACCAGATTGAATGCACGCACAACACATTGATGAAAGTGTCAACAAAATGACATTCTTTGAGACGTCATTACCAGCATCAATTTGTAGAATGTTGTTTGGGGATCTATTCAAAGCTAGGGATTAAATCTAAATAAATATTGAACAATATTGTACAATATTTGAATAATGGATAAACTTGTCTGAGACTGATAATGAGACGAAAATGATGATTCGTGGATATTTCTTTCTTCAAAACAAATTCATTTGAATGTTATATGAAATTAATATGTACCTTGTTAACACGTTGAATATTATCTGAATTTAATTTCAAATGTTTTCTATCAAATCGATTAAATAGTAGTTATTCATTTTATTGTTAATTGTTATTTAGTAGATAATATTTGTTAATGAAATAAAATCTTGTTAATAGATGAATTTATATTTTACATTTTACAATTAGTTTGTAAAGCGAGGGGACATTGAAAAGCGCAAATAACTCGTCGAGTATTTCATTCGCAAATAATACAATAATAGTAATTGTGTAAACAAAAAAAAAAAATCTCTTCACGTTAGATCGTCGCATTAAATTAAATAAAAAATAAAAGAAAAGCATATCATCGAAATAATGAAGAAAAAGAAAGCAAGATTTTGGAAATAAGTTGTGTTTGAAATTGATCATCGTTGCTAGAGAGCTGCCTGGAGAGAACCACGAATGAATATAAACAAGAGAATGAAATAAATAGAATAAAATATTAGTGTTTGTGGGCAGCTCTATCGTCAATTCATGGACTGTTAGATAGATGCTTCAAAATAAATTAATGAAGAAAAATGTATAATTATAATATTACAATGGTATTATGTACGAAGTTGTTATATGTCTCTTTGTGTGAACGATAGTTGGCTGCTCCCTCTCTTTCTATCTTATATCTCATATAAGTAACGATCTATGTCAAACTAGAAGATATGTTCGTTAATTAGTCGTCGATCATTATGTACGTATCTAAAGACATATCGAAGAAAATATGTGAAGGATACAATCAAATTTTGTAATATTTCAAATGTAAGAAAAAGGAACAAACGAAAAAGTAAATCGATTTTTACCCGAATCGACAATGATTGACCAAAATGACTAGCTGAAAAAACAAAATCCAATTTTGCGAAGGTATAACGAAACAAATGCGATAATGTCTTTGTATCGTAAAAAAGTCCTCTCTCTCTCTCTCTCTCTCTCTCTCTCTCTCTTCTTCTATTCTATTCTATTCTATTGTATTGTATTGTATTGTATTGTATTGTTTAATACAATGGTTCCCAAAGTGTTTCATTTGTCTTTTTAGTTGATAATTATTATTTGTTAAGTTTGGAAACTTAAACTGCTTTAATCTATCAAATTGAATAGAACATTTCTACAAAAAATTGTAAGAAGACCCTATTACTATGAAATTTGACTAATCCAATCTAATGTTAAGCACTGTCAATCATATTAAACATATTTTATCAATGGTTAAATGTACACACAAATCATATTCGCAACAAAAAACATATCGTCTATTAAAAACAACATTAATCACATACGTAAATATCTATATCTTTGCGTACTATGCATAGAAATAAAAAGGAATGAGAAGTTTCTTCATTCAAAAATAAAGAAAAATGAAAATTAACAAACAAACAAACAAACAAAAGGGAGTAAACAAAATTGGGATAGTCAGTCTTTCGTCGGTAGTAATAAACATTTCAAAGGAACAATTTTTCATTTCAAAACAATTTTCAATAATACATGATTCTAGTAATATCGTCGAGAAAAAAGTAGTAGCCGTAGATTTGTTTATATAGTAATTAGAAATGACTTCCAAGTGTGTGTAAACTGAAACATAATGCGAAACTAATTATAAATAATAATTGCATTTGAGAAGAGTAGAGAAGGAACATATATATATATATATATATATATTTTTGTTAAACGTATCTTTGTATGTATCTTATTTTGCTACATACATGCAACAAAAAAAAAGAAAACAAAAGAAAATGAAAAGAATTTTTATTAAATAATATTTTCATTTAAAAACAAAAAAATAAATAAAAATATAAATTCTTTCTCTGACTCTACGTGCACTATACGTGCACTATACGTGCA
Source organism: Polistes dominula (assembly GCF_049000335.1). Lineage (NCBI taxonomy): Eukaryota > Metazoa > Arthropoda > Insecta > Hymenoptera > Vespidae > Polistes > Polistes dominula. The sequence goes on from NW_028300906.1 coordinate 126,837, forward strand.
CTATACGTGCACTATACGTGCACTATACGTGACGCACTATACGTGAATACAATTCATACATGATAAAAATGATAAATATCGTATTTAAGTTTAATATCAAACATATATCGTGCTCGTTTTATTGTACATATACTACGCGTAACATAAGGAAGTACAACAGTAACAAACAGAAAAAGGAAAAATTGCTTTTTTGCGAAACGAATTAAATTCGTAATAAATTAATACAAATAATGAATTATTATGATCACTAAAAGTGGACTAATGTTAGGATTGAAGAATTGTGTACTCTCTCTTGTGTAAAGACTATAGAAAAAAATGTATATTGTTCTTTACACAAAGAAAACCCCCTCATCTCTTGATACGAATTGTACTAATTAAATAATAAGTACGAATATGAAAAGGATTCAATAAAGAGACTATAATAATAATAATAAGAAGAAGAAGAAGAAGAAGAAACAGAAGAATAAAAATAAGAATAATTTAGAGAGAAGAATTTATGCGAGTGATAAATAATATGATAACAAATCACATTATGTTTCCCCTTTTAAAACTACACTTAATGACTAATAGAAATAATTCTTATTCTTTTTTTTTATATTATACCATTACTTTTATTATCATTTCTTTACTTCCATATATTTTATTGTATCAAATACGACACTGAGTATATTACTCTGCTATTAGATCAATCAAATAAATAAATCAATCGATCAGAAAAGGGTTGACATAATCGTTTAAGAATTAATCAAAATTAAAAGAGATTTTACTCAATGTCGCGATAATATTACTATGTACAAATAATCAATATGCATATATATATATACATCTTAAATAATGATTATACTATAATATTAATTATTCGAATACTACGTTAATATATTCTATTATAGCATTTTTTGGCTCTGAAATTCGTCTATATTATGGACATTGAAATATGATATTTTATGATCGTTGAGTTTCCTAGCTTTCATTTATATTTATGTAACGATAAACACGATCGCGCACGTTTTCTTTTTACATAGGTTTGAAAAAAAAAAACGAAATTGTTTTAATTAGAAAAAAGAACAAATGAAAGCTGCAATTGATGGATATTGAATGTTACGGAATAGAAATGTAGTTTCTATAATGAACGATCGATCCTGCAAGATGCTACCGTTATTGGAACGATTAAAATCATTCTATCACAGATTAAGGTAAGTATCAGTAAAAATGAAAACTTCCATTTCAGGATGAATTGTAACGTGGTGGTCATTTGAGATATTTAGCAGCCCAATCAGTTCTACCGTGGAGACCACCACTTCCTCGAACATTTAGGACACTTCCAAAAAGATTTGATTGTAAGGCCGATTTATTTTGAGGTTCTAAGGCATAAAATATATGATGACAAAATTGTAAAATATAGACAAATGATTTCATATATTTATTGTGTATATAATTTATATACGACGATACGACGATACGACGATACGACGATATACATGTATTATACTCACTGATATTTTGCGTACCATAAACACTGGTAAAACGATTTCTTGGAAGATAATGTTGTCTCGTTTGATTGTCAACGTTCTCTCTGGGTCCCCAAAAAGAGTCATTGAATTCTTCGTATTTTTCTGAACTTGGTGGACCGATCATTGTCGTGCCGTTCATCGTCACCCTTGATTCATGCGAATCGGTATCTCCGTTTCTTCAATTAAATAAATCAATAAAAAAGAAATACAAGTAAAATGATATATAAATATACGTAACAGTCAAATTATTAGACAATTGAAAAGATGGAATACGGGTAAGGAATTGTTTTATTGAAGGAACATATAGATTTACATGGGATGAATATAGATTTACATTTGCTTCCGTTTCAATCGAATAATTAATTTAGAATAATTAAGAATAATTTAGAAAATGATCGATACGTATCAATAATTATTAACAATTGGCACTGACTCTCCATTTTTTGTTTTCTTTAATTGGTAATACTTAAGAAAATATAAAGCAAAAGAAGAAATCCCCATAAAAAACAATAGCAACCATATAATATTGGAATAAGTGAAAAAGTTGGCGAATAAATAATTGATTTTATCGGTAAGTTGACTTGCGAAAAATTCTTTAATCAAAGAGAGAGAGAACCTATATAATATTTCATATAAATATTTCAAAACGTACAATGGATAAAAAATAGAGATAATTACTTGATTAATAATACGAGTAAATTTAGTAGAAATTGCAGTCAAATTGTGAGTAAATTCTATGAAAGTTTTGTCAAATTTTGATAAAGATTTTGATAAAGATTTAGCATAGAAAAATTGTATTAGTATATCTTTTAAATGAATAATGAACGATCGACTACTCACTTCGGAATTGTACGATTCTGTATGATTAGTATTCCACAAAGACTTGTGTAACCATTGTAAAAAAACAAAAGTTTGATCATAATTAAAAAATATTGGAAAAATATGATGTAAAGCATTTAGTAATAATTCGATCGGACAACTAAGATAAAAGATAAGACTAAGAAGGATCAATACCAAATGTATAAGGAAAATGGTCGCGATAGTATTTCGAAAGTTTCGATACCTGGACGACAAATTGGTGGTTTGGCCAGCGACGTACCGAGCCACACTGAGATAATGTTGTTTAGCTGAGACCTTCCTAGCGTTTTTCGTGGCCGATTGCAATTGTTGTTGTTGTTGCTGATTCCAATTCTTTAATTGCACCGTCTCGTTCCAAACGGGCAACGACCAATTGGCATTGGTCTGCTTGAAATTGTCCGGTTCGGCATAGTTGGCATTCCAATTGGCACGATTTTCTTTGTAAACTCGATCAGGTAGTAGCTTAGTTTCCATGCTCTCTGGAACTATCTTGCTTCTGACGATCGGACAATGACACTAAGTATTAGATAACTGACGAGCGCGACGTCTTGATTAGGTCTGATTATGTTATTCGTGCAACACACCCTAAAAGATCAGCGAAATCATCTTCGTCCCATTTAGACGAATGGTTATCACGTTTACGGTTATTATGATTCAACAATGGTAATACCGGTTGTTGCTGCGGTAATTGTATATTCTTCTCTTGCATTCTGAAATATATGTTTTTCTAACTAATACATTATATTTCAAATATCATTATGTTGTATTATGTTCCAACATATTTTACCTAGATTGTACTACGTTATTATTGATAACTTCATGCTGGTGCTGCTGCTGGTGCTGCTGCTGCTGGTGCTGCTGCGGATAATTGTATTGTTTAGGAATCGGCGCTGGAAGATTGACTTTGTTCATTATCAATTCTCTCTGTGACGCAACTCCGATTTTCTTACTGCTAACCACACGCGGTACACCAACTTGGAAATATGGATATCTACAATATAGAAGAAAATTCATCCATATCAAATGTACCAAATGATTAGATTTCCTTCCTCTTCCTCCTTCCTTACCTCAATGACTGTTGTGCCGTTGGTCTTTTTATAGGATTCCATTGTAACATGTCTTCCATCAGTATCACAGCCTCTTGACTAGCATTAGGTATCAATATAGTTAATGAAGTTTTCGTAAAATTTGGGAATTTGAAATTCATTGCTGCTGCTAATTGAAAACCTTCTGGCCAATCGTCTTTGTCTGGTGTACCAATAACCGAACATATTTTAAAGATCTCGTCTATCTCACTTTTACCAGGAAATAATGGTCTAAATGTGTAAAGCTCAGCCATGATACATCCAACGGCCCAAATGTCTATCGGACTGTTGTAATTTGTGGAATGCAGTAATACTTCTGGTGCTCTATACCTGTCGTCAATTTCAACGAAATATAATTCTCATGAAATTCCTTCTGTATTAATTCATTAATTACCATCTAGTCGACACATAGTCGGTATAGGGTGGCCTCGACCGTATTTCCCGGGCTAATCCAAAGTCAGCTATCTTGACTAATTCCGGTCCCATGCATAATAAATTTTCCGGTTTCATGTCACGATGGAAAAAACCGTGTTTGTGCATAAAAGCGAGTCCTTGTAATACTTGATACACCATGTTTCTAATTACCGGTTCTGGGAAAAGTTTGTCTCTGAAAAATAATGAAAAGGAAAAAAAACAAAAAAAGAAAAAAAAACAAAGAGACCAAACAAATTTGATCAACGTTGAATAATATAATATGTTATATTAAAAAGAAAGAAGAAAGAAGAAAGAAGAAAGAAGAGAGAAGAAAATTATACCTATCCTTCATTAATTGATAGAGGTTCTCTTTCATATACTCGAAGACAAAGTATAGGACGTCATTTTCTCGAATAACTTCCTTCAACTTTACAACGTTCGCGTGGCTAAGTTTCTTCAAGGACTGTAAATAGTTTCATTATCGTCAATTGCGTATAAAACTTTGATCAAAGTAAAGAAAAGCGATAACAGGAGATATAAACTTGAAAACTTCTATATATTATACAATTAATGATTTTTCTAGAAAAATATCATTTGAATGAATTATAAAAAATTAGAATTTATAATAGAAAACCTGACCTTGACCTCGCGAAGATTCATAGCTTCTTCCCAAGAATAGTATTTCCTTTTCATTCTCTTGATGGCGACCTTTTCACCAGTGTCAATGCGTTCACCGAGAACAACGGAACCAAAGGTACCGTCACCAAGTTGGTTCAATGTTATATACCGATTCATTTTTCTCCGCATTCGTACAATCAGGAGTTTGAACTATCACGCTAACCGCACGGCTATACACGTGTCACATCTCTCACATTACTGTAATAATTGCAAATAGAAAAATGGAATTTAAGATTCTACCTAAAGATAATTCAAACGATATGAAATCTAATATTCATTAGAAAGAAAGAAAGAAAGAAAGAAAGACAATTCATCTGGCCCAATCAAAATAAATCATCAATGAAATAATCAATGAAATTCTCAAGTTTGTTCAAGTTTCTGTTGTTTTATTTGGCGATTTGGCGAAATGAATCAATGTCCAGTTAGACTTGTCTTTTCTTATAAAAGCTCGATCATATATACTTGAAGGTTGAATCGATATAATACCATACTTGTGTGCGATAGTTTTACTACGAATGACACGTCAAAGCTTTCCTCGCTATTTTCACTCGAACTAGACCTTCGTGAGTTATACTTATTCTCCAAATTTGAATGAAAAGAAATAACTTTTTGTTACTTGATATGGTGGTTGGTTGGTTGGTTGGTTGGTGGTATGGTACTACGCTCGAATTTAATTTTTCTTTAGTCCTGATGATGATTCACGAAGTAACACATCTTATATCGATTTTAATAAGCGAATAAGGTCGATTCAACTTTTGCATTGTTTTTATAAGAGGTAATATAAAGGTGATCACGCGCCCATATACTACCTATATTAAACCTTGTATTTTATGTTAGACCAAAGGGTACAGAGAACCTAACTCTAATCTGGGTTACTTTTCATGTATGCGCCGTTTCCTGAGATTACCATTTTCTTAGCCGAGTTTGAGACACGCGAGAATATGGATTTTTCTTTAAAGAAAAAAAATAAAAAAACACCACCAATCCACCTTATCCAATTGAAATATTTCTTAAAATGTTGTACTTGTAATAAATGATGCAAATACATTTTCTACAATATAGTTGAAAATTATTAAAAAATGTTTTTTTTATCTCTCTCTTTCTCTCTCTGTAATGTGTCTCTATGCGGGAGGATATAGAAACGGGGGAACCATTAACAATATGTACACGCATATAACGGCAACGGTAATGATTAATAAATATTTCATATTAATGACGTTATACATTAGTGATACGTTTTAACAAAATCGTTCTTAGAAATGAGAAATATCAATATATTGTTATATCGATTAGAATTTTCTCTTAGCTGTTATTACCATACTGTAGTTTTGTTTTTTCGTTCCTTTATACGAAAGTTAAGTAAACTGAAAAATATTGATTGCAATTATCAATATTTTCAAATACCAACATTGATAAATTAGTAAAACTTAATTATAATCATAAATAAATGGTTATAATGATCATGAAAAAAAAAAAAAAAAAAACAGAAAAAAACTACGTTTGTGTTATACTTGACTCGATCTATTTTCATTATTTCAATAAAATAAAACTAATAATAATGAATAAAAAGTATATATTAAGTAAGTACTTACTTAAAATTAAAATATCATTTAAAGTGTTAAGTATTTAATCATCACCTTCTTGAACGGCTGGTAATCGTAAACTGTAGTGCAATCGGCCATGCTTTAATACGTTTCTATGACAACACGGTCAAAGTCAAACCAATAACTTAAGATTTCTTCGTTGCCCATGCGCTATACTCATCATTTTGAAATTCTTTGAAATAATTCAAAATAATTGAAATATTAATCGATTAGAATAATATATTAAAAATTATGCGCGTGTCTTTTGAGTAGTTTTTTTTTTTTTTTGTCGAACGGGTCACCCATCCACTTCATTAATCATGCCCACGTTGCTTGACTTTAATAATTCCATTTATTTTGAATATTAAGTAAAATTATTGTTGATAACATACATTTATTGATTCTTTATTATAAGGAAAAATCAATTCTCTCTCTCTTTTCTGCAGCATAATTTAATAATTACAAAAGTATTGACAATTTATTATCATTATTTCTTATCAAAGAAATGCACGCATATGTGGCGCACTCTGCACCACCTGTTACTACAGAAGTAAGACCTTTCGACATTATTACTGTAAATATAAACATTGGAGAAAGCATATTAATTAAAATATGTCACAAGACAGTAAAAAGCCGAGGAAAAAGGACGTTAAGAAGGAAAAAGTAATACAAGCGCAGAACAATGTGAAAGAAGATGTAGATACCGATACGAATAAAAATGTCAAAATGTCGTATGTATCATATACTTGTAACCACACTTTTTCATTCAATAGACAGAATATCGATCGATTTAATTGTAACTCTCTTATTATTAGTATGAATTTATTGTACAATATGGAAATTTCGATTTCTTAACTTTCCTTTCATCATTCTATATAAACACTATTCTTCATTTGATTATTTATCTCAATTATATTCTATTTCCTAAATGTATAATATGATAATAAATAATAATGATTGAAATGTATTAATTGTTTGTAGAAAATTTGGACCTTCTATCTCGTTTCCGTATCAAAGAGTATGGTCACGTTGCATCTTAATAGTTGGCGTTTTGTTTATCGTCTGGTATAATAGTAGAAATGGTAAAGAAATACAATTAGCAAAACAAAAAGATATACTGGTAACCCGAACGCAAACCGTAGAGTGTTCAGAAGAATTTAAAAATGAATTAAATCAATTTCCTGGTTGTTTACCAGAAAAATGTGGAAGAATGGTAACAGATAAATTAGTTACTTCAGCAGAGAGCGATGTTTTGTTAAAACTTGCAATTAACGGTATGAGTTTAGGTGGTTCTGATGGTGGTGCAACTATCTTAGATCTTCACTCTGGTGCATTGAGTAAAGGATCTAAATTCATTAACATCTATCAACTAGAAGGAAAAGATAAAATATTTAACGCTGCTGATTTTGCCATTTATAAGTAAGAACAACTACATTACTATTTATTATTTATGATTAATATTTGTTGTTGTTGTCTTTTTTTCCTTTTCTTTTTATATGTCAAAATTGATCTTTGTTCTTAGAGTAGTTAAGACCAAAATACAGCATTCCATAGCACATTATTTTGGAGTAAATGTTGATAAGATTCATTTAACCAAACCAACTTTCTTTTCGCAAATGACTAATGTGCCAGCTAAAACTATACACGATGAATATTGGCATCCACATGTTGATAAGGTAGGTAAATATGATGTCCTCCTACAGAGATTCAATTTTATATATATATATATATATGTATATAAAGTATTTGAAGAATATATTTTGTTTATTTATAGGAAACATATGAACACTTTCATTATACCTCGTTACTGTATTTAAATGATTATGATAGAGATTTCAAAGGAGGTAGATTTATATTCATTAACGAAAACAATGTTAATAGTACTGTAGAACCACGAAAGGGTAAGTTGTGTGTGTGTGTGTGTGTTATGTTTCATATTAAAATATTATCTAATATCTAATATTGAAAATTAAATAGAAAATTTGTTGTGTCTCTTAGGTAGAGTATTACTGTTCACATCAGGTAGTGAAAATGTGCATATGGTTGAAAAAGTCCAATCTGGAACTCGATATGCATTAACCGTATCTTTCACGTGTAATTCGAATGCAGCTATTACTGATCCAAGTTATCGTAATATAATGAAATAGTGGCAATTTAATAGTGGCATTTTTATATCAATGTAAAATAATGTAATATTATCATTTGAAAGCTTTGTGTGTGTGTATTGAATAATCTTGGCAGAAGCACTTTGTGAAGATGGAATACTTTACTAAGCATAACTAAGTCAGTTATACATATGTATAATGATCATTCTTCCAAACAAAATATCATTACTACTAAATTATTATCAACAATTACAAATTGTCTTTGCATTCTCTGCCACTCTCAAAGGGTTAATATTATAATATATTTTATGAATCTAAATTAACTTCTTACATTTACACAAAGTATAATTTATTTGACAAATCATTCAGATAATAATAGTAAGTAGGAAAGTGTAATATAAATTGTCGTAATTATTATTATGATTGAAAAAACCGTAATGTTAAATATTTCAAATGTTAAATGCTAAAATGAAATAATAATAATAATAATAATAAATAGGAATGTGTACTAAAATAAATAATTATAATTATAACAACACAACAATGATAATAGCAGTAAAAGTTTAATATTAATGTTAATTTTTCTATGAAATTCTATTAGTATTTATAAAAAATATTATTCCTGAAGATATGAAATTTTCATATTTTGTTCAAAAATTGATAAACAATAGTAAATTATTCAGAATGGAGAAACGAGTGTAGCATTCTCAGCTTAATGTGCTTTATAGAATAGTATACATCCAAGGGAATGTTCCTAGTTGGACGATCAAATCAAATACGAGAGACAAATAAAGGATTCCAAATAATGTTTCCATTTGTCAAGTGAGCAAAACAAGAGACACACACAAAAAGAGGAATTCTTATAGAGAACAACACGCGGCGCGGGCGACTTTATCTTAATTTTAAATGAAATCATAAAGAAAAAGAAAGAAAAATGTTAGTGCAAACAAAGGCATACATTAAAAAAAAATATATTTCTAGCATATATTTTACAAATATCATATTTATATTAATTTGTATTCTACTAAAAAAGTAGACGCGTGAATACCTCCTATACTCTTTGTTAAAACAATTTAATTATGATATCTGCGTTATTTCTGTGCCTTTCATACATACCGATATTAGAAAAAAAAAAAAAAAACAAAAAAACAAAAAAACAATTAAAGAGATAAACAACACAACAAATGATTATGATAATAATAGAATAAATATAATGATAATATAACTATAAAACTTAACGATGGTTATTTTGTCCACAAATAACCAGCGAAAAGATTTAATATTACTTTAGACATCTCTCATTTTTCTCATCATCTTTCTACTAGTACTATTTTCGTGTCTATTATTATCATCACGAACTTATCATCAAACTACTTATTTATAGTAGTCCTTTATATATTTTTTTTATTTTATACACAATTATAATTTAAATTATATTAATTATTAATAACTTATAATTATATAAACTAAAGCTCTGTGCTTGGCACGCTGTTTCTTTTTTTTTTTTTTTTGATATAATTTATGTAAAAACAAACATGCGTTTACTTGAAAAAGTTGTTATCATCATCCAAATCACCAAAGCAAAAGTTTATGTTTCAATAAACGATATTACATATATAGACAGTTTTTCTTTACGACGAAGGAATGTTTGTACAAAAGGAACTTTCAAAACTTTGCATACGAGTCATTATTATCACTAAATTCTGTAGAATATATATATATATATATATATATAAATACATTTATATATTTTTTTGTTTATATCTTTCTTTCTTTCTTTCTATCATTAATGATACTTTTAATTAAACAATATATCACGATACTTTACAGAACGTTAATATCTTAAAGAAGTTTAAAGAAACGTCTTCATAGATATGCAACAGAATAAAGTATCAAATTTGGTATTGAAAAAACATTGGTATAGTTAACAAAAAAAAAAAAAAATGGTTTTTCCTTTTTTATTTTGAAAATAAATTTTATACTCGCAAAACGTTTGCTATTTTTTTACTACCCTCGCCAACTAAAATATCTCTATGATTACCTGGTAGTTCCTCGACTTTAATCTTTTGCCTACAAATCTGCAGAACAGGAAAAAGTAAAAGTTACAAATGGATATTTAAAACTTAAGAAACTTAAGAGAGAGAGAGAGAGAGAGAATAGTAATAAAAGTTAAATGATATAATAATAATTACCTCTGAAAGATCATAATCGTAATTCAATGCTACGAAATTGTCTTCGGCTTTGAGTAATGTAATATCACCCTTAAATTTGTCACTGGGTCGATAAAAATTAGCAGCTCTTAATTTTTTGTAAAATAACATACCAGCGATTTTTAATTCCTCTGATTTGAATGGCGTACTACTACCAATTACTTCTAACATTTTATCTAACGTCTCCTCTTCAGTTTTCGTGTCTTTTAATATACTATATGCCTGTGTAAATAATAAATATTGTTTTTATTAACAATATATATTAGAAATAAAGTAATTATAAAATTTAATTGAAAGTATTATTGTTATTTATTACCTGAAGATAATTGATATCCTTTCTAAATTGTTTCGAGAAGAATGCCAAAGCTTTTCGACAGCCATCAAATAATTCATTTTCATCTTCCTGAGTACCTTGTTTTCCAATTTTCTGCGAATGCGAAGTAATAAAAGCTGGTGAACCATCGAGTAGAGTTAAAACAACAATTTCACCAGCTTTTTCTAATTGTAATCCCATTTCGAAAGCTATACAGGCACCAAAGGAATATCCTCCTATATGGAAGGGACCTTTTTTCTGTACTTGTTTCATCATCTTTATATAGAATTGAGCCAGTTCCGATATGGAATTAAGCGGAGCATCTTGGGTACATTGAAGTCCCCATACTGGTCGATCTAATTGAGCAACTAAAGTTTTCAGAGGAGATGATATGATTCCTTCTACAGCATGAATCAAGAACAATGGTGTGCCCTTTGAATTCTTAGTTTGTAATTCTACGAGAGTTACTTTAGGTACAATTTCAGTTTCGTAATATTGGAATAGTAATTCGTCTGTTACATTTTCTGCTGTATTACTATTTGCAGTTGTTGCAGCAGTATCGTTCGCATCTGTGTTATTATCGGATGATAATTCCAACAATTTATTAAACGTCAGTCCACGAATTTCTTGAGCTGATAGAACTAAATCGTAATTCCTTTCAAGAGTTTGTTTTATTTCAGTGCCCATTAATGAATCCATTCCTAAATCAGCCAAAGTATTACTTGGATTTACTTTGTCTACATCTTTGATTCCTAAAATATTTCCAACAGCTTGTATGAGAGTAACTTGATTCGAATTATCAGTCGCTTTATGTTTTTCCGCTAAAACTATAGACGATAGAACAGGATGAAATTGTTGAAGGAATACATCCAATGTTGAGAGACAACTGTTTATACGTTGTGGAAGAGTACCACCTATTTCTGTATCGTTATTACCCATACTTTCTGTAAAACAACAAATAACAACATTATATATTTATATATATATAATATATATATATATATATATCGCTTATTATGTATAATAATAATAATAATAATAATAATATATATTTCACGCATTAAAAGTGAAAGTTCATCATTATCGTACCTAAAATTATACCAACGTCACCAATGGCGCCCCATTGAATAGCCAAACCAGGTAAACCATTGGATTGTCTTTGTTCTACTATTCTTTCCATTGCTGAATTAGCAAGGCCATAATTAGTTTGTCCTAAATTGCCTCTTCCACAGGATACCGATGAAAATACAACAAAGTAATCCAACGATGGACAATATTTCTTAGAGGCTAAGTCTAAATTCTTTGTGCCATCAATTTTAGGTAATGCAACATTTTTGAAATTGTTTTCGTTAAGATTTTCAATGAGTGCATCGTTCAAAACAACAGCCAAGTTGAATATCCCACCAACAGGAGCTATCTTATTACATTCATTAATTAATTTCTCTGCACCAGCTAATGTTGTAACGTCGGTTGTAGAAATGACAATATTTGCACCGGATTCACGCCAACGTCTAACACACAACGCTTGATATCCAGTACGTATACCTGATCTTGAGGTAAGAACAATATGCTTGGCACCTCGAGTTATCATCCAATTTGCAAGTTCTAATCCAAATCCACCAAGACCTCCAACAAGTATATACGATTTGTCTGGATTCATGTATGTTCGTGGAATAGCTGGTACAGTCTTTGAAAATGGTTGCACGACCTTCTGTGTTTCTTCATCACGTATCTTTAACAATACCTTGCCAATATGTTTACCAGTAGCCATAAATCGAAATCCTTGTTCAATTTGTTGTTCCGAAAAGACTGTTGACTGGAGCGGTCTTACAGCTCCATTCTTAATTCCTTCATTGACTAATTTTACTACCTCTCTTTTCTCTGGACAATCACATTCAAATAGAGCATCCAATAATATACCATGGAACGTGGTATTTTTTAAGAATACAGACATTCCTAGAAAACTGTCATTCGCTAAATCAAATTTACCAATTTCAAGGAATCGACCATCCCTTGCAAGACATCTCACGCTAGCCTGTAATTTTTCTTCCGCCAATGAATTCAAAACAACGTCAACTCCGCGTCCATTAGTTTCAGTTAAAATCAACTGTTCGAAACTGGTATCTCTTGAATTACCAATATTTTGATCCGTCAATTGTGGGAATGTCTTTTTTAAGAAAGCTCGTTTCTCTTCAGATCCTACCGTAGTGAATACTTTACATCCAGCATGTAAAGCTATTGCAATACTTGCTTGGCCAACTCCACCGGTACCGGCATGAATCAAAACGCTTTCACCTGGTCGCAATTTACCACGTATAAAGAGAGCATAATAGCTAGTCGCATAAACAACTGGAATAGTCGCTGCTTGTTCTAAACTCCATTTATCGGGTACTTCCCACATAAATCCTGGATCTGCTAAAACGGTTGTTGCTAATCCTCGAGACGCTACCATTCCCATTACTCTTTGTCCTTTGGTATTTCTACCAGAAAATTCAAGACCCAAAATACAGTCTTGAGAAGCCATGTCACCTGGTAATGCATCTGGTGGTAACTTTCCAGTAGCTAACATGATGTCTCTATATTATTATAATATCACGAAAAAAAAGTCTATCATTAATTATTATTCATTCGAAAATTGTCACAACTTGATGAATAATATAAGATCTTGATGAATTAGAAAAATTTACCTAAAATTCAAAGGAGCATAATAAACGCTACACATTTCAGTGCCTGGATATTTTTCAGGCTGATAATAACTCAAGGAACTTTCGATCCATCTTAAACTAGTCAAGTCACCTCTAATCAAAGTATTGATGTAAGCATGCTCAACTTGCAGAGACGACGCGTCGTTCTGTTGTTCCAAACGTAAATGACGATAGCTTCCCCAATGACCTCCTTTCAATACATTCGCAACTAGTTGCTTGTTCAATTGGTCGGCATAAAATTTGGAAGTTAAAGAAAATTTGGATGCATTTTTATCTTGAATGAAAACGTAACGTGCGTTTTTCCCACCGCTCTCAAAACGAAGGCAATTCATGAAACCGATCATTCCTACACAAAATGAAACAAACAACATTTTAGATAGATCAAATAAATGAAATACAACAACATAATGAAATAATCAAATGTGAGGAGTTTAAAAATAAATAAGCTTACCAAGTAATTCTTCACCTTGACTAACTAAAAGAATCTCTTGACCTTCCGTTTCAGATTTATGCAATGCAGCTTTAACTTTTTCCAACCAAGAGAAATTCTTGTCGTTAATTTGAATAATTATAGGTTCACCTTTCTGTTCGAGTTTCTTCAAAAGCAGATAAACTTTTCCAGAGTTAATTTGTGTACTAACGATCGTTAATCCAGTACCTTTTAATAAATTCACATCGAATTTTGCAGTCTCTTCAAGAATGACAAAACCATCATTTTTCAACGAATTAGATAAGATTTCTAAGACATTAATAGATTTGTTACTAAGTAAATCGGCTGCTATTACAAGTTGTAAATTTTGTCCAGCAAGTGCAGCAGCAGCAGCAGCATTGTTTATATCTGCAGCTACAATTTTGATATTTGATTGATCCAAAAATGTGGCATAATTATCTGGCGAAGTGGTTATCAGTTGTGATTCGACATTAGTAATTCCAGGTTCGCTATACAAAATTTGTAACACCAATGGTGACATTAAAGCTTCGGCTGCTCTTTCACCAGCTACTTCAGCTATTTTCAGCTTAGAACTGAGTAAGTTTTCATTAACGATACCCAATAAAACCGTTAGAATATGTAATTTAGCTTTGTCGGGATCTTCAGAAAGGATTTGATTATTTTCATATGGTACAAAAGTATATCGTTCATGTTTCGGCGTTGCTTGAACTTGTTGTCTCCTTGGTGCTAATGATGCTTTCAAACCTCTTATTTCAATGCCACCCGACTTGATACAAGAAATATTTGCGTAGTTATAAACTGGAAGACTTCCTCCTCCTCCTCCTTCTTGTGAAAGTTTGTTCACCAATTTCAAATGAGCAATAGGATTAATAGAAATATGTTGTATGCGTGTTGGAATATATAATTCTTTGACATTTTTGCTAAGTATAGAAAATTGAAGCATAGTATCCAAAAATGAGATCCAATCGTTATTCCAAGAAAGTTGGCCGTTTATTCCTCGATTGTCTGATATCTTGATACCTTGAAAAATTCCACTGTAATCGTAACCACGTAGTCTGAGATCTTTGTAAATGTCATTAGTATTTAATTCTATAAGGCCGGGTTCATCTTGAGTGGTAGGAGCTGGTAGATTCAGTTGTTCCTTTTCTATGTTTTCTGGTAGACGAATTTTACCAGTAACCGTAACCGATCCACTTTCACAAATCTCAAATTCACCGCTACCATCAAAAATATTAATTAAGAATTTGACTGTGCCTTCTTTTGGAATGATCGTAGCACGTTGGAACTTGACATTTTCAAAAACCACTGGCATTTTTTCATAATCAGTATTATTAAGTTTAGCAAATGTTTTCCATACAATAGTTAAATAACCAGTTGCGGGAAACAAAATTCTTCCATCAATCGTATGTCCACTGATATAAGCGTCTGTTTCTTTGGATAAATCTATTTCAACGATACTTTCTCCAGAACGAGCTTTATTAGAAAATTTAGCTACACTCCAGGCGGTTGAGTGATCCCATTTAATAAGGGAATTTAACATTGGTGTACCACGACCAACAGGATAATTAATAAGCGGATATAATTTGGAAAGTTTCGGTTGACCACCAGCGATATATAATTTGCCTATATTGCTTAAAAAGAACTCTACATTATTTTCGTAACCTCTTTTGTGAAGACCAATGTTTGTTACAGTTGGGGCTAAAGATCTGCGTAGAATTGCTTGAAGCAAGCAATGTGGTGCAATTTCAATAACGATCGCATTCTCTGGTACATAAGCCAATGCTTCTTGGAATAATACAGGCGATAAAAGATTGTTCACGTGATATGCTGCTGAGCTAAGTTGTGCGACTGGACCACTCCAAGCACTCTCAGGTATAGAACTGGAGATCCATCTGACAGAACGTTGTTTTGGATTTGGAATAATTTTCTCAAGTACTGCACGTAATTTGGGACCAGCCGATGCTATATATTTGCTATGGAAAGCAACGCCAGAACTATCAACATATTTAGCAAAGATATTTTGACTTTTCAATTCATTTACAAATTTGAGAACAGAATCGGCTGGGCCAGAGATTGTTACGGAATCGGGAGCATTATGACAAACTGGCGAAATGTCGGGGGGACAAAGTTTTGCTGTTTCTTGCCAGCTTAGACCAATCGCAGCCATTCCTCCAGGTGGTAAATTAGATTCTAGTATACATTTTCCTCTCCAATAGGCTGCTAAGACTGTTTGTTCAGGTGTAAAAGTACCATCAGCATATGCACAACCTAACTCTCCAACAGAGTGTCCAATGATACCATCTGGGTGTATATCTAATAACGTTAATAAATCAACAAGCGCTACTTGAATAGCAGCAATTGATACAAAACAATTTAATACATTTTTAAAGGTTTCGTTAGTTCCATGTAGAATAAGATTGATCAGATCAATGCCTTCTGGTTTCAATGCTTCAGCACAACGTAGCATGCTACGTTGGAAGGTTTCAATGGAAAATAATTCTTTTCCCATACCTGCCCATTGCGAGCCCATGCCAGAAAATACAAACCATACGGGTCGTTTATCCGAACTATTATATTGACTGACATCACGAATATTAGAATTTCCTAATATTTCAAATCCACGTAGAGAATGTCCAACAATATTATCAGCATGTATGTCGTGGATTAATGAAATCAATTCATCATCCTGTTCATATTGTTTAATTGTGTTTAAGAAAAAATCAACAGCCTCTTCAGTACGACCCGACGCAATTATAAGTTTAGGTAATTTAGTTTCCAATACTGGTGATAATTTTGGCTTTGGGTTACTACGTAAAATAATGTGTGCATTTGCTCCGCCAAAACCAAATGAGTTTAGTGCTACCAAGCCACCTTTCCATGGCAATGGTTTGTCGACCACCTGTATCCTTCCATCAAATAATGCAGGTATGCTAGTATTAGGACTATTGAAATGTAAATTAGCTGGAATAATACCACTTTCCATTGCGATAAGAATCTTTGCGATTGAACATAATCCACTGGCTGGTTCCGAATGACCCATATTTGACTTAACCGAACCAATAAGCAACGGTCCTTTTCTGTTCTTACAAAATATATCTGCAATCGAGTTAACTTCCTGTGGATCTCCAACTTTTGTGCCAGTTCCATGGGCTTCAACATAAACAACGTCGGCTGGATTAATGCCACTTTCCAAATATACTTCTTGCATCAACTTATTCTGCATATCTCCATTAGGAAAAGTTATTCCTTGGACCTTATTACCATCCACGTTTGTTTTCGAATGAACAACAGTGGCATAAACTCTACGAGCATCCTTTGACTTTTGCAAAAATATAACGACAGCTGCTTCTGCCCTTACATAACCCTTTCCATCCGCATCAAAAGCCTTGCACATACCATCCGGAGATAACATGTTTAATCTGTGAAATTGTAGTGAACTTGTTGGCTTTAAAAGTAAATTACAACCACCAACTATAGCTGCATCACATTCTCCAGATCTTATTGAAGATATTGCATGATGCATTGCGTATAGCGAAGATGAACAGGCAGTATCTACTGCATAACTTGGTCCTTGGAAATCGAAGGTATATGAAATTCTGTTGGGGAACATTGCCCGGCAACATCCAGTCAATCCATATCCTGCAATAATTGCAAGCATTGTTGTAGAATAGGTAGGTAGGTAGGTAGGTAGGTAGATAGGTACACAATTTATAGTTCGTCAAAAGATGAATTATTAAATGTATACACAACATACCATTGACCATCTCTGGATCTTTTGTCCAAAATTCATCAGATTCCGATGAAGAAACACCAATAAATACACCAGTTCTTGTGCCCCTTATTGAAGCAGGATTGATGCCAGCATCGATAATAGCTTCATGGGTTATTTCTAAAAGTATTCGAAGTTGTGGATCCATTACGTGAGCCTGCTTAGCGTGTACACCAAAGAAAGTGGCATCGAAATGCTCAAGGTCTTTAAGTTTACCACTTCTAGTTGGTAAACCATATAAACCAGAAGGCCAACGACGATCATCGTCTGTGATCAAATCGATTCCATCGAATAATTTTGATTTAAATTCTTCTATATTTGACGATTCTGGTAGACGACCTATCAACATTATTTTCAATTATTACAAATATGAGATAATAAGAAAAAGAAATGAAAAAAAAAAAAAAAAGAATATATATATATATATATATAGGTATGTTGTTACAAATCATTTGAATTTACCTGAGAAACCACTTATGACAATATCCTCGTTGAGATTATGTGAAACACCATTCGAAACGATTGGCTCTCGTACGATAGGATTGTTAACACCTTCGAATCGAGCAGGCATCTTTGTAATTTATTTTGTTTCTCCGATTAATTATACAAACTTTCTGGATAATTTACTAGCCTACTGGATAGCCTACTGGACAATAAACTGAAAATGAAAACATATATTCCATTTTAAAATGTATAATACACATACATAGGCATTATTAATACGCATAATTCAATAATCGTATGATCAGCAAAAACATTCTAATGTCTTTCATCATAAGAAATTAAAAATAGGATTTAATCAATACATAGATGCGTGTGTTATCATTGCGTTACACGTATAAGTGTGGATGGATAAGTCAAGTTCATGGCCATTAGGAAATCATAAAAAGTTAGTCTTATCAGCATAAAACGGTTACGATATAATTACAAATATCTTTCTATTTTTCAAATGGAAAATTGCAAAATTGACTTATCCAAAAATAATTCATTGAATAAATTAATTACATGATAAATATTAATGAATTTCGTCTACGTTCTGTCGTAATATAACAATGAAAAAATTGTATTAATAAATACACAATTACCTACCTATAGAATTAGAAAATTATGATAATTTGTCGGAAAACAATAAAATAATAATCATCATAATTTATCAGCGTCGTCACATTTTTTACGACATATTATAATACTGCCATTTATATAATTACTAATAATTATATTTAAATAATGACGCAGTATAGTATCCTACTTGAAGCAATAAATTATTTCATATTTTCTAAGGTCTTTCGTTGAAAGATTATAACATTTGCTAATTGACGCCTATAGTCTTTTATATATTTGGTCGATATTTCATTACAATAATAAATTCGATAAGAAAAGAAATTCAAAACTTTTCAATCGTAAATTGAAACAGTCAATTTGTTTAATGTTACAAGTTTAAGTTATTTATTTGTCTTTTACATAAATAATAGAGAAAATTTGAAAATATAATCAAAATGATTTGTCACGTTTTACATTTAAATATTATAATAATCTGGCAGAAAAGTAATTTCACTTTACAACGAAAAAGGTATATAATGATATAATATGAGATCATTGTTAAGGTTAACCACATATGCAATCACACACATACGGTGGTAATGATAATCCTCCTTTTCATATATTCTAACACGCATAGAGGTGCATACAATGGCAAAGAAAAATAATCTAAGCAACACACAATTTTTCTTTCCTAAGAAAATTCTAAACAAAAGAAATCACTACAAACGCAAATTACATTGTTGTGTTTCTACATTTGATTATAATATATAGTACAGTAGTTAATTAAATCAAAAAACCGAGACAAATATTGACGACTATAATGAGGACTTTTAATACAATATTTAACTAAGTCAAATGTAGTTGTATAATTTCTCTTTAAAAGAATACATATACATAACAATTTGCCGTACAAACTTATTTTCAGAAACGTGCTTTATTTCTTAACAACATTATTGATAATCCTTTCCATTTATTTTCCTCCATTTAAAATTATCAACCTTATTTCTGATCCTTACGTTCGGAAATAATCTTTGTATTGAATTTTTAGCTACACTTGTAAGAATGTGATAACAGAGTAGATAATGTGATACCTGAGAATCAAGAGACAACGCACGTTTCAACTTGTTAATCGGACACGTCATTGCGATATAGACATTTTTAACGACTGCAAACGAATAGTGCAAATGCAGTTATTTTACACTGTGTATATTCATTAACTCTTCCAAATTTATAAATAATAACAAATAAATAATTATCTATTTAAAATATTCTTGCATAAGGATTTAATCTTTAGGCTTGCTTGCTTGCTTGCTTGCTTGCTTGCTTGCTTGTGCGCGCGTTTTTATATTTACTTCCTATATATTAATATTACTTACTACCAGTCATTTTGACACATAGTATTTTTTTTTTTTTTTTTTTTTTTTTTTTTTTTTTTTTTTTTTTAATGTTAATTTATTCAAATCGAAATCAAAAAGCAATCACAAAACTACGACGTAGACCTAAAGAAAACATTCTACACTCTGAACAGCTATTATTGACACTCATTTAAAAACTTAACTTACACATTCATAATATACTTGGGTATTTGGTGTTAATTGAGTACACAAGCGTTCGAGAAAATCGCATAAGAAAAATCTTCGAAAATGTGCACGGATCGAATAGAAAACACGCGAATCATTTGAATGAACTTTAATCTCTCATCACCTCATTGACTTTCAAATGAAATCCTTTATTTCTTTTTTTTTTTTTTTTTTTTTTTTTTTTTAATGATTAATGTTCTTTGCAATGATCAATACTTTTTACTAATGCTACGTGAATTGAATTACTTTTATATATAAATAATACATAATGACAAAATAATTGAATAAAAAGTACAAGTACCTCCGAAACTAAAGGATGTTCTCAATTGATGATAATAGTATATACAAAGTTACAAAAAAACAATATATTGTGTATATATATATATATAAAATGATGTCTAGTATAACGGTATAACGCTGAGATTATCACTGTCAATGAAGCATAATACCCGAAAGTATCAGATCTAATCTTCTACTAAAGAAAAACATCTACTAAAAATATGAAATATTTGAATATATGATACTGTCAAATTCGAAATAACATGGGATATTTAACTCATAGATATTTCCTACACGTAAACACACAAAAATCCAAGGTAACATCGACCATTACATAGTTTGTAATTTAAACTCTAGCCACTGAAAAGTTATTTTCTTCTTTCTTTATCAACGAATCAATTTATTACTAGTTTGTCAATTTTATAGATTGTATTAGCTATTTGTAACAGTTATATTTTCATCATATTTCTTCAGTCTTATTTCGTTAAAATATTTTGTCTAGGATAAAAAGTCTTTCTTTGGAAAAAAAAGTATCATTTTTCATCGTGACAAATATATATATATGTATTGAAATACATGCGTGTATATGTTTAAAAAAAAAAAACAAAGTTACATGCACTAAAGTGTAAGTAATATCGATCGAGTAACCCAACACTAAGTCGTATCTCTCTACGAAAAGAAAAAGTAGTGCACATTTAATTCCTTACTTAAACAGTCAAATTATCATAACATTACATCGAATAACTTTTACAATTTAATGATATATAATAAAGAAAGCAATAAAATTGAACAAATTATATACATATTATATATATTCTATATATATATATATATAACAGATTAAAGAGAACAATGGCGGACATGAATGTAGGGAAACTTTACTGTAATCTTCTTTGTGTGTTTACATGTGTTGTCAAAAAATCACAAGAATGAAGAAATTCGAATAAAGTAAATAACGAAAAAACGGCAGTTTAGATAACTAGATTAAAAAAGACAAATATAAGAGCATCTTTTTGATAAAATTTAATAATGACTGTATATATATATTTATATATGTATATATAATATGTAGAGATATAGATATATATTTGCTGGAAAATGTAGGGACGATCGATCGGTCCTCCCTTTTCTAATGTGGCGGCGACTCCTCTTCTTCGTAAGGCGCGAATTCGCTATACTTATAACTTTCTTCTCTTAATCGATGAAAAAACTTTCTTACGAAGATCAACAATTTAACCAAATTATTTATTACTTGCTTAAATAATATTATTTTATGAGATAAAATAAACATATGAAAATTAAATAAATAAGGGTTTTTAGATAGAAAAACTCACCTGACACGAGTAAGACGTAATATCCTCTCTGTTACGTTCCTCCACTTCTCTCTCTCTCTCTTGCTTGCTTGCTTGCTTGCTCGCTCGCCCGCTCGCTCGCTCGCTTCCTCTTTTTTCTATCGTTCAATGGCTGCCCTTTTTTTCTTATTCGTATGTTTATTAATCGAGATTTTGATGAAAATAAATGTACACACGAAATAGCATGAAGCTATTGACGATAACACAGAAAACACGACGCGATAAAGTTCCTCCTCTTCTTGGATGACACTGACTGATCAACACGTGTTCACACCGGCTCGTCAAAGAGGACTGACTGGCGTCCGGCTCGTGAGCATCTCGTTATTATTGAATTAGGCCGGCCCCGTGGTCTGACATCAGACCATGTGGCATCGGCCAATAGGAGCGCATCTTTCGCTAGCGCATGCGTATTATTTATTTTGTCGGTGCTTCTCGTCGTGCCGGCAGGATCGACTGTTGTTCCTTCCAATCCTTTTAATGTTATTCTTCCCTTCTTTCTTGTAAGTTATTTATATTTTTCTACGATTATATAATAAATTTAATAGAAAAGAAAAGAGCCATGAAATCACACTTTCGAATTAATTTTATTTTAAGTGTATGTTTGATTTTAATGCTTTCAAATATTAAGAATACTTATCTTATGTTATGTTAACGCTGCTTCGATAATTATTCGAAATGTTACTTAATTTATCTTCTTTTTTTTTTTCTTTTTAAATACCTCCATCATCGTTCATAATGAATGCGTAACTTTTATTACATGTACGTTTAAATGTAAACCATGACTTTTTTCTAAAACTCGATTCTGTAACATTCGATAATCACGTGTTTTAATTATTAATTTTTTTCGTTATTTATTGATTTTTATATTTTGTTCGATTAATCTTGAACGAATCTTTCCATAGTTTTATGAGAAACTATCAAAGTAATCTTATTGTCAATTGTGATTTTACTTCTGTCAGAAAATTGTTCTGTCATTTCTTTAATATAAAATCGATATGATCCTTTTGTTAGATTAGATAAGAAAAATAAAAAATGATTTTTTTGTATCATTCTTAATATATGGGAATTATTATTATAATTATTATTGTTGTAATAAGAAATTGAAATAAAAGAATAGAGAACTAACCTAAGTCAATGATATTATTCCCAATGTTGTCAGGAATTTCGTGTCGCCGTCTGACGGTATTGTTTTACATTAGTAAAATCGAGAAAGGAAATGGAGTAATAAAAAACATTTGAAAAATAATTTATATATTTTTACATATATTTATGTATCTCATTTAATGATGTATATTGAGATAAGGATAATCTGCGCGTGATTAGAATTTCATCAAAATTCTAATTAATGTAAATTAGAAAAAAAACTATTTCAAGGATGTAAATATTATTATTATTATTATTCAATATATACATATAAGTGAATTAGTGTTACCAATCAACCAGTCAACCAATTCAAAAAGACATATAAATATTAATTAACTTTTTGATTAAGGTACTTATATTAATTATATAACTTTTAAATGTCATTTTTGTCTTCATCATTAATGCAATTTTGAAATGTCAAATTAAAATGATATATTATAATTACATATTTTAATAGCATGTAATTGAGATTTAAATTTATTCATAATTTATTTTGCAATAGATAATAATAATATTGGTATTATTTATATTAAATGCGATTTATATTACATTTTTTTGTTTCTCTTTTTTTACATTATTAATAGTTTAGCTTAAATTTATATTAGAAAATGTCAAGGATAAGAAACTAAAAAAGTAAAAAAAAGTAAAAAAAGTAAGGGAGATAAAAAAATACATATGTCAGGCATCGTTTATCTTTGAATTGTTGTTTAAAAATCGTCCACCAATCTACGTAACGATTGTTACATTCATGCATAATTTATTGAATGAAAATTGTGGAGGTCACCGGAAAGGTATTGAATTTTTGAAAAGTTTATCAACTATTTCCTTCATTTCGATCACGCGTTATGTGTTTCATAGGTTTAAATCAGCTATTCTTATCATTGCATATGTGTGTATGTATAATACATGTACATACATATAGCCAACGTTTAAACTGATCTGATGTGATAAGAAAAAAAAAAGAAATAATATTTTTTGGTATTTTTTTAAATTTCTATATAATTTTTATTTTCTATTTAGATAACCCCTAGTAGATGATTTGTATAATCTGATTAGAGATCAAAGTCGTGCGACATAGCGTCGTCACATTGTAAAAACAAGATTTGACGTTTTTTTTTTTTTTTTTTTATTAATTATAAAGCTAATGTAAAAAAAGAAATATAAGTTCCCATGAACGTTAGCACTTCAAGAAGACATAACGAAAGAAATGGCATAACCTCGCTCTTAACAAGACCTTTGTGTTACATCCAAAGCATCTTGCCTAACTCCATAAAGGCGATCTTACCAACTATACCGTATTCGAATGACGATTGTACTATACTTACATGAACAAACAAAAGTCGAGCCTAGCTTACAATTAGATTAAAATTAAGATGAAAAATTTGTATAATTTTCAAATTGGTTAAATGACAATATTTCTTCTCGAATACTATAACTTTATTGCGTACGTAGGCATTAGCTACGAGTTAGTTACAGTTAAAGTTAGAGTAGTACTTCGAAAAATAATAAAACTCTTATATTTTTGTATTTATTATTATTTTTCTTTTCCTTTTTTTCATTTTCTCTGATAAAATTCCACTCAAAATTAAAATAATTTTGTTTAATTATCATACTTTTACGCGTGTCAACTTTACACAAGATTGAAATATTGTATTTTTATTTCGTTGCAATTTTGTTTATCGTTTAACCTTGTAGTGACAAAAATTATATTCTATTTTTAAATAATCATATATTTAAATGTATCGATGATAAAAAGATTGAAATATTTTCATTTCGTAGTAATTTTGTTTATCTTATAACCTTGTAGTCGAAAGAATTATATTCCTTTATTTCATTTTCATAACGAAAAAAGTTGAAAATTTTCCAACAGTTTTAAATGCTCTTGAGCAATTAGTAAAGAAAAAATATCTTTTTTACTAATAAAAAGAAACCTTACGAGAATATCAAGGACGAAGGAATTATAATAAATTTGGTGTACTAATTTTCTATTACATCAAGAAAAAGATAATTTGTTCAAAACAACGACGTAATTACCTTGAAAATAATCCATTTTACTTCTTTAAATTGTCTAAGAATTGAACTCATCTTTTTAGATTTTTGCATTTAGATTTTGAAACACAAGTTTTCTGTTTTTATCAATCAAAGAACATTCTTGTTATCATAGGTCGATTAGGGGCCATCGTTAATCATCGTGTCAAACGCGTGCTTTAAAATGTTCCTCTTCTATTTTTAATGAAATGTAACTAACGTAAATACGTAATATCAATTATAAAATATGATCATTCAAACAATAATCATGGTGTGAACACTTAATCTTTGCGTGAAAATCATTTTTTTCTTTTTCTTTTTCTTTTTCTTTTTCTTTTATTCTTCACTTCAACCATAATTAGTCTAAATATATTCGATTTTACATTATACATCCTAATGGATTACGTAAATCATCATTGGAATTATTTTCTTTGTCAAGTTCATTGATAACAGGAAAGTTTATATGTATTATGTGATAAGGAGTATGGTATCATTATAAAAAAAAAAATGTAATAGATTAACAACTATTGATGATATTTTCGTAATGCACGATTTAAATATTGCGTTGCGTTCAAGCGCTGATCTCATTTCTTTTTTGTTTTTGCCCATTTTTTCCTTTCTTTTTCATAACTTCATTTGCTTCTTCGAGCCTTTGTCGTTCCAACTCCAAAGCTCTTTGTTTTTTTCGACAAGTTGGTGTTCGAGAGAACCATGCTATAATTAATAATATTTCATGAAACGAAAGAAAAAAGTAGAAAATGTTCGTGCTCGTGCTCGATATTGAAAAAAAGATTTTTTTACATAAAAATGTGTCTTCTTCTTCGCGATAAACGGGATCTTTGGTACTAATGGCGTTAATTAATTCTGCATGTGTTAACGGTTGTGTTCTTAATTGTACCATTCGTTTCGTCGTCATAACCTGTAATACACTTTATATATAGTTTTTGTTCAATTACATTAACTAAGTTCCCCCATTACCTCATTAATGGCATCCAATATCGTACCAATAGTAAATCCGTCACAAATTTTATTCATTGCTGATATATCAAATTGCCTGCTTATTCCGGAATACTGTAGTAGAAAATATATAATAAATATAAATAAAATAATACCGAACTTGTCCAAAATTTGGTTTCAATTGTAAATGGAAATAATTTAGCACTTTTGTCATTTGCAATACGAATTTTGACTGTCAATCAAAAAAATATACGAAAAAATGAACAACTTAATATTATTTATATGTTAAATTCTTGCCTTATATAATAAACTTCTCCAGACAAGTGACATGCTACCGTAATCTGGCCTGGGAAGATATATTATTTTATCATAAGTTTGATATAATAATTTTTGATCGGCGTCCCAAGGTGAACTAGTCGTTCCAATTAGTATAACTTTATCCTCATTAGTGATACTTTTTATCAACTTGGGTAAATCTTTCTTTAGACGTTTAGGATCAGTTTTGTCAGTTTTTGGTGGTTTTTTAACAAATGCTTTTTCAGCATTATCCATAAAAATGATCGATGGTTGTAATAATCGCGAAACCTTGGAAAAGAAAAAAGAAAAAAAAACAAGCAAAAAAGCAAAACAGAATGAAAGAAAAATGACACATCGCACCTTCTATATTTGTTATTTTTAAAGTTGATTAATTAGATATGTAAATTTACGAATAAAATTATTTGTTATGCTGTTAAACTAAATGAAAAAATGTTCTGATCGTTCTATGTGAAGGATCCTCTTGGAAATAGTAACATACGTAATGTTACAACAAATATTAATCTACCTTGGATATCAAATGGACTAACATAATTAATCCAGTTTTTCCAGGATATTTGCCAACAATATTAGAAGGTGTAATATCGAAAAGAGTAGCACCTAATTCAGTACAAATAGCGTTTACCAACATTTTCTTCCCGCTTCCACGAGGTCCTGCTATTAGGACTGATCTTACTAGAGGTGTTAGTTCTCTGAGAAGATTATTGCCTAAAGGAAGAATACAATATTCTTTGATTAATTGTCTGATGTCACCTAAAAATGATAAATTACAAATTACAAATTACAAATTACACAATGATTTGTTATTTAAACAAATATTTACCTAGCGTTGGTAAAGTATCTTTATCATTCTGAACAAGTTCATAATTAGCATAAGATTTCTCGACTTTAAAATCAGCCAATGGAATTTCTCGATAGAGTTTAATAATTCCTTGAGTGAGTAGTTCTTCGAAAAGGGATTCTGTCGTTCTATCTGGAGTCAAATCCTTTTCTTTTTTCTTTTTATTCTTTTTTCCACTACGACGAATACGTTTTTGCGTTTTTTTACCACGTTTACTTTTAATACCCTTATCTCTGTCCAAAGCTGCTTGAAGAGCTTCTATATCATCTAATTGTCACAATTATCTCTGTTAATCTCTTGAATATATTAAATCCTTAATCAAAAAATCCTCAATCCAAAAATAAAATACCTCTCAATTTTTCATCAACTCCAATTCTAATTTCTTCTTTAATTTGTTCAGTTTTATCAGCTTCTATCATATCTTTATAAGGCTCCTGCATAGGATTCATAGACTCGTCTTTGTTTTTCCATACTTTTTGATACTCTTCTTGTAAATTAACCAATTCTGGAAGAAAATTCGAAGGTATAGATTTGAAGTAACTCAGCTCGGTTTCATCTTCCGATTTTTCAGGCTCGCTACTTTTTTTCGTTTTCGACTTTTTCGATTTTCTCGATTCTTTCGAAGATACTCCAGTTGATTTACTTATCGTACTCTCTGTTCCCTTTAAAAAGAAAATTATGAAAATACCTATAAAGAAAACCATGTCGTTTTGTTTATGAGTGTTTTTTTTTTTTTTTTTTTTTTTAATTTATTATTTATATTATATTATAGCACTTTAAATGTTGTTTCTTCTTTTGTTATAGAAAAACGCAACTTTGTCTTTATTTCGAAAGACAATCTATCAAAGATCCAAAACCAATTAGAAACTCACATATATATAAATAATGTATAAATAAAAAAATGTGCGCGTATATACACCTGCCTACTGAAAATAAATCTGGAACCTCCACTTTCAACAGATGGTAAATCCGGAATTTTGCCGGTCTGCTGAAAGTAATCATTTATCCAGTTTCGAATTTCGCTTCTGATATTCTCTTCCATTACGGCACTCCTTTCTTTGCGAATTTTCTCTGTAATCTCATTTATCAATTTTTCATAGATTTCTTGAAATTTGATCTGCTTTTCATGACGATAATGTATAATTTTGTCTGTTTGCCGAATATTTTCCATCGTTACTTCGTTAGGTGGGAGCATACCTAAAAAAAAAAAAAGTACGCGTATACAGAATAATTAAGGGATTTGAAATAAAAGAAAGAAAGAAAGAAAGAAGAGAAAATATGAAACCTATTAGCAGCATTTCGTCTAATCGCCTTTTTCGTATCCAACGTCGAGTCTTGTAACCTTTCCAAATTTTTTGAATTTTTATCGCAGCAGCTTCAATGTTTTCCTGATCTATTTCCTCTGCCTCTTGCTTAACCATTGATTTTTCTTTCATTTGTCGTATCTCCTTCATAAATTGAAATCTTACTCGTCCTTGTCTTGCTCTTTCCTGAGCCTAAAATTATTTTATTTTATAATATTCATTATTTGCAAATAATAAATTCATATGTTGTATATATATTTAAAAGAAAGTTTCTTATTCTACCTGAATTAATCTCACAGCTTCTAACTCGCTCATCGTTTTGGATACAACAATATCGTCGAGAAAACCAACATTTCTCAAAGTATTTTCTATGAATTCTCGCCTATCGTCTATTTCCTTTTGACGTTCTCTCCTAAAGTATCTCGGTATACGAATTTCAACATCTTCCGGAGTAACACCATATTTAATTAATATATCATCGTAATAACTATGTTCAGAAAGATCAACGTTTACCAATTCATGTTTCAATTCTAAAACTCTTCCTATCACTGAGTCCAATAATTTCTTAAGTAGGATACGTTTTTGTGGTTGAATTATTTGATCGTAACACTCTTCTAACTTGTTACAAACAATGATGTATTTAACATACAATTCCGAAATAATTTGATGTGCTTTATTTCGATCTTTTTGTGGTTTTGAATTTTGCACACACGAATCCGCACGTATTAATTCATCTAATGTGTTTTGTGTCTCTTTCCAAAGTTCGTTGTACGTTGCATTCGACATTATTTGTTTTCTTACTTTTTTTTTTGTTTACTCTTATTTTGTTCACAAATAACGTGAGAGATTTCTAATTAATGCGAAAGAAAAACGCATGCAGTTTTATTTGCCCTTAGAGATTGTTTGATCGTTAAAAGCATTATGATTCATCGCGTGTCAAGTTGCGCCATTTGAATTTCGCGCGTAACAATTCAACTTCTACTACTTGTGTTTTATATTTTACTTATTATATCTTTATTACTTTTACTTTTTTTTTTTTTTATAAAAATATATATTTTTATATATTCTATTGTTAAAAATTAAAGTCTTCGCTGAACGCGATACATATATATATATATATATATGTATATGCGCTGACAGGTGAAACTGAAAACAACTAAAATAAATTAGAATAGATTGTATTGAATGCAAATCGCGTCATTAATTAATGTACATGTATACATTACAAATGAACAATTAATAAAATTAAAAGTTTAAATAGAAAATGAAGAAACTGAAATTTAATGAATATTTTATTTTCATGCATAAAAATAAAGTTTTTCATGAATAATAAGTATTCAATTAATAATTCTAATCATCCAGTTGAAATAATATATTTGGCTTAAAAAGTTATTGAGTTACTTTTTTTCTTTTATTTATAGTCTAACAATATTGATAATAATAATTAGAAAAATTCTATTATTTCTTAAACTATCAAGAATAATATTGTTTTCTTTCAAAGATTATTGTCGAGAGCATTATTTCAAAATTTAATATCGAATAAGCTATATTTACAGTTGCTTTTTCTTGCTATCTACAATATCAAAAATAGAAATAGTAACATGATACTATTATCTTTGTTTCAGATATATTTAATTATTTTTTTGTGTAATATATTTCATGCGATTATTATAGATTATTATTATAGATTGAAGAATTTCTTAAATATAGTAATTATCTAATATCATAACATTTATTTAAAACGTTAATGTTATGTAATTTCCAGACTCAACAAAATTATGTAACATAGTAAAAAATGTTCAAAAAAATGGTTTGTTAAATTGCAAATAACAAACCATATTTGAATGAAAACAAAGTCCAGTAAAATAGGAAAATGCTAGTAATCACCAATAGAATTGGTGATGTCATCAAGCGGTACAAAATCGAACTACTAAGAAATTCAAATAGCTTCATTTCTACCATGTGATTCAATTTATTTAGAAAAACTATATTATTTAGAAAAAATATTTTTGAATAAATTATTCATTATTATTAATAACTATAGTTATTTATTGATGGCAAAAATATATTATAAAATTAAAATTATTAAAACTTGTTGTAAGACAAAAATAAAATATTACATATGCAGGATGACATTAATAATTATAAGTTTAAGTAATAATATAATTAATTCGGAAGTTTTAAATGTCTTACAATTAACGATATAAAGAGTTATTAAAAAAAGAAATCTTATTTATTACATGACCTTCGCTGACCTTGAAATAATGCACAGTAAACAAAATGGCTGTCATTTATAAATAAATAAAATATACAATTTAATTTAAAAAAGACAAACGTTACCTTTTAATCCCGTTAACCCTTAATAAGAAAATGAAATTATTTTTATTCTAAAACTGTCATTACGATAATAATAGAAAATAATATATAAAATTAGGAAAGTTTTGTAACAATTGTTTTAAACTTTGTATAATATAACAATGAAAATATTGTGATACACCCTTTATATTGATAGTAAGATTAACTAATAGAAGAAAGTAAGTTTGAAATATTAATATAAATTGAATGATAATTTAATAAAGAAATTTTTGAAAATGTAGAAACAAATTATTATTTCGTTAAATTTTCAAATTGTTGTTGTTTTTATATTCATATAACATGGTATATAAATAAAAAAAAAAAAAAAAGTCATAACCGACAACAGTCTTGAAGTTCGATGAAAGAAATTTGCATCATGTTACAGATTCGATTTTCGTAATGCAACTAACTTAACATTGTAACGTGCTTCAGAGAGTATACCAGTTAGTCCTAGTCGTCCGTTTAAAAACGTCATCTTAGCTGTTACCTACTGGCTAAAATAATATTCTTGTAAATACACAGATCACCACCGTTTCACGGGTGGTGATGATAACGAGACATTTGTAGAAATGGCGACGGCATTAGAGCAATTTGTAAATAATGTGCGGACGCTTTCAAAGCAAGGTAAAATCAAAATGTGTGACTTTTTTGTTGTTGATAGATGATAATATAACCTATAAACAATATCCACTACATATTTTTTGTGCTTCTCTACATACGTATCATTTTCATATTACAATATCATTCGTTTAACCTATTTTGAAAACAATCTGTGTTAATTGTGTTCATTAATTAAACGATATTTCATGTATTTATTCAACATTTGTTTATTCCTTTTCTTTTTTATTCGCTTTTCTAGTGATGAAAATTTGCTTCGATTATTGTTAGGTTAAAAATTGACTGACTACTTTTATTAATAACTTAGTGTGTATGACAAAACTAGAATATAGAATTATTTGAATATATGTTTATGTGTAAATGAAAGTAATAAAAATTCTTGATGGTAATAAAAAATTCTTGACCTTAGGTAACTTCAGAGAGTTGTATGAAGTTATAAATAAGAGTACCGAAATATTAACGAAAAATGGACAACACCTAGATAATGTATTGGAAACGTTGGATTTGCAGCAACACTCCCTTGGAATTTTGGCAGTGTTACTCGTGAAATTTTCATTGCCTCATGCCAGCGGTAGCTATAATATTGATTCTTATAAGCCATTGTTCAATCAAGTCCAAGAATTTATCATAGGTTGTAACAGCGAACAAATTCAATTTGCACCCGATACATGTAAGCTTATATTGAAAAAACAAATGATTTCTTGTTATCCACACATCAGCGTTAATCATATATATTATTGTTTTTTCTTGTAGATGCAGAACTATGTCATTTACTAACTCAAACTCTAGTTGAATTACATGTGCCGTTACGTGGTATAGAATTATTGCGTAGAGCTATACGTAAAATTCAACTGTTTGACAGTCAGCTAACTTCAATACATGCCGATCTCTGCCAATTATGCCTTCTGTCTAAGTGTTTCAAGCCATCGCTTGAATTTCTTGATA
The DNA here is from genome assembly GCF_049000335.1 of Polistes dominula. Lineage (NCBI taxonomy): Eukaryota > Metazoa > Arthropoda > Insecta > Hymenoptera > Vespidae > Polistes > Polistes dominula. The sequence goes on from NW_028300906.1 coordinate 159,277, forward strand.
TTGATGTTACTGGTATTAGTCAGGAAGGTGGACAATTTGATTCAAAGTTTTTTTTACTTTATTATTATTACGGTGGTATGATATATACGGCATTGAAAAATTATGACCGTGCATTATATTTCTTTGAAGTGTGTGTAACCACTCCTGCTATGGCCGTCAGCCATATTATGTTAGAGGCCTATAAGAAATATATTCTGGTCTCTTTGATATTACATGGAAAGATCTTAAATTTACCTAGGTACACGAGTCAGGTAGTTAATAGGTACATCAAACAGTTAAGTCTACCATATCAAGAATTAGCGACAGCTTACCTGACTAACAATTGCGAAGATTTGCTAAACATCATTAGAAAATACCAAGACCTTTTTGAAAGGGAGCACAATTCTGGATTAGTTAAGCAAGTCCTCAGCTTTTTGTACAAAAAAAATATACAGAGGTTGACTAAAACTTTCTTGACACTTAGTTTAAGCGACGTTGCAAGTAGAGTTCAGTTGGCTGGCCCTTCGGATGCAGAGAAATATATTTTAAATATGGTAACAATATATATATATACATGTATATATTTAACAATTTATATATTTTTTACGCGTTACTTTTTAATTCTAGATAGAGGATGGTGAAATTTTTGCGACTATTAATCAGAAAGATGGTATGGTAGTATTTCACGATGATCCAGAAAAATATAATTCACCACAAATGTTAGCCAAACTCGAGAAAGAAATGCAAACTTGTGCAGAATTAGATAAACGGGTGCTCGAGATGGAAGAGGAAGTTGTTCTTACGCCACAATATGTTAGAAAAACTTGCGGTCAAAACGAACAGGACGATCAAACAGTTGGACCTACAAATGTCACAAATGGTCAAGCTCAGTTGAAACATAATTCTTACTCTGTGTAACATACATACGTCTGTGTGTATTATCTTTATTAAAAAAGAAGAAAATTAAGGAAATAAGTCTTGCTAAAGTCTTGTTAAAGGCCAAGCACAAGTACATTTTAAAGCCTGTTTTGGGTAAAATATTTCTAATCTGTCGAAATTTGTCTAAAGTAATCTATTTTGTACAAAGATTCCAAGACTACGATTAACAACTTGTAAAGTTTTAAACGATAAGAAATTAAGGCTGAAAACAAATCGCAGTTCATCGATTCTAGAGTTTTTCTTAATAGTAAATATGACTCTCATACTTGTGAAACGCACTTTGAAAAACAACGTATAATAAAAACACGAGCGTAAGATGATAATAATACTAATATTACAATAATAACAATAATAACAATAATAATAATAATAATAATAATAATAATGAAAGTGTAGTACCTTATCTGTAAAAAGTTACCAATGTATTGGAATATGCTTGATTTCATCATTATTATTGAGTTTGTTTTTTTCATTTGCATAGAAAATTAATAGAAAATTAATAGAAAATTAATATCTGAAGCAGGCTTTATAAGTAAAAATTACGTAGTGAATAAATTAAAATATCGTGGTATTTTATCCACAAGAGATCATATTGTTTTGAAAAAATAAGAATACACACAATTACTACACGCTGTTTCATACATGAGCATTTTTAATTAAAAGGTAAACTTAATAAATTATTGAAATACTACAGCTTTCTAAATGCATAAATATGTGTTCAAAAAAAACTTAGTACTTAGTAATACACTGTCGTAGTTATATTATTTCTCTTTTAAGAGATTTTTTTTTTTTTTAATAATACATTCATTAAAGTTTCAGGTAAGTAATAAATTAAGTCCAATTTTGTTTACAGTGAAAAATTGAAAATAGAAAAAAAAAACCTTTCTTTTATATTAACCATTTCAAATATAAAATGACCAAAGCATGGAATATCTTGAATAATACATAACAGTTAATTAATTGTTACGCAAACAATTTTGTGCTTAATAATAAAAATATAAACTTTTTTTTGTATGCAATTTATGTTTTCAATTTTATATATAGCATTATATTTTTCTTTTTCTTTTAGTCTATCCTTATAATAAAGTACAATAGTCTTATTGTTAATTGTAAGCCTTTCTTTTCAATAACAATATATCAGTCCACTTAAGATAACAAATGTTGAATTTTGGTTAAAACCATTTGAACCATCTCATCTTTCTCCATCGTTCCATCAACAAATATTAGCTCTGTAGATGCATTTTCATCTTGCATTATTGTTGATAAATGTTTTAAATACTCTGGCCAAACAACTTCTTCAAAATATCCTGGAACATCGGCAGGATCATATGTTCTGATGCTCCTACGTTTGAAACACTCATCTTTGTTCAATGTTAGAAAATATTTAAGGTGACATAAATCTGAGATCGGTTTATACCCAAATAATAAGAAACCTTCTAATATTAATATTCGTTTAGACTTCTTTCCAGCATTATTCAAATCATTTGGTGTAGAATTTAGCAATTGTTTAATGTCCAAATACATTCTGTCCATATCTAAGCTAGATAAAATCTCCCAATTAATATGATTCAAAGCAGCAATTTTGGTGTGCCTTGGATCGTTAGGAAGTAAAAAATAATTATCTTGATGTATTAATATAGAACCGTTTAACTTGTTATGCAATTCTTTAGCTAATATTGTCTTTCCGCTACACGTTACTCCTGAAATTCCAACTATTAACCAGTCTTTGCTATCCATCATTGACACTTCAAATATAACATATAAACTTTACTAAAGTTTTACCCAATCCTTTAATGTTTGATGTTTAACTGTTATATCATTTTATTACAAGATCTAACTTATTTCTTAATACATACATTTATTTATTCTATAATTGCGCATAAATACCGTAACAACTGTAATATTAAATAATAATAATAATTTTTAGTCATATATTTTGATGTTACATATTGTTATTCAACTGAATAATTCATTATTAAAATTGCAATCTTTTTTTTTTTTTTTATTTATTCTTCTTACAAATATATGGTTTTATATGATACAGCGTAAATATGACTAAACCTCCAACAAAGCATAAACCACAAATCGCAGGTATTAATAAAGCTAAATGCTGGGGATAAAAGAAAGATTGCAATCTATCGTCATCAATGAAAGGTAAACCGATGATCCATAAAGTATAATAGAAAAATATTATCGAAGTAAATATCAATATACGTTTACCTCTATTATGATCGCTCATTGACATTATGTTATTGATTTATGTTAGCTTATTTTATTCATTACTTTATTCTCAACTGATTGAAATGCAATTGAAACGGCAATTGAAACGATAACATTTTCTTCTCATCGTATTTTTGAATACTGTAAAAGAGGAAGCAATGAAAAAGAAAAACAGAATAAATATACAAATAATTAATTAAAAATATCATTCAATATTTATATAAATATATGCACATATATGTTTATCTTGTAAATAATACATACATACATACATTTGTTCTTTCTTAGGAAATAAGAAATCAATTTGTTGTTGTTTATGAGGATTAGGTTACTTCCCTACAAGATTATTCCAATTACCTTGGCTAAAGAACAATATTTTCAAAGACTGGTTAAAATTTGATCAGCTTTCTGTGCACGGCTTGTAATAAAGTCCTGGCATGCGAAAAATCAGAACTTGTTATTAAAAAATGTATATTCTTTATTTCTACGTAAATATGTCATTCCTTTTAAAAATGTCGTCTTCCTGTAATTTCTACCGTATTTCAATTGTCACGGGGGTCTAAAGATACCCCATATTTGGGTGAAGTATATACGTTACTGAGGGTTAGGTAAACGTAACCTTACACGTGCTTAAACGTTAACGTTCAATTGAGGTGATCTCTGTACATATATAAATTATTATTACTAATTGATAATAAATTTGTAAGAAGGAATTAAGGAATTAACGATAAACATGCCCAATTCACTTGTTCGTAAGAGTCTTGAATTGTCCGGATATAATGATTTCAATAAAGGTAATGTTTTATCAAATTTATAGGTTATGTATGTATGTATGCAATTTAATGTGAAATACATGGAATTTAAATGTGATATTTGTGTTTACAGAAAAAAGAAGAAAAAGAACAAACATAATGGTTACAAAGGAACTTTGGAATTAATTCCTGCTAAGCATAGAATTATTTCTTCCAAAGAAAAAACAAGTAACGTGTTGATTATTTTAATTTTATCTATACATATATAGATTTATTTTATTAGGAAGTTTGTATAACAAAATGATTGAATACATTCATCAAAGTATTTGCTTTCTTTGAAACTTCCTAATATTTTTAATATATTTTTATGTGTAGATATCAACAATATTTTTGGTTGGTCTAAAAAAGTTAACATATATGAAGCCAAAAAGCAACTAAAGTCGAAGAAAGATTTAACCGAAGAGAACGTACAGAATCTTTTATTGCTGAGTAGTAATCGTTTGGACAAGCATATGGTTGACAAGGTATGGATTTATATATAAGTGAATGTGTTTAAATGTTATTATTCTTTGATATGTTTTAGGTTTTAAAGCGAGCTGTTGACAAACGATTTGCTAAAAAACCGAAAATGAAGAAGAAGAAGAAGAAACAAGAAAGTACTGTGTTTACAGAGGAAGATTTTAAGAAATTTGAAGAAGAATATATAGATCAGTAAAATAAAATTTAATCTTTTGTACATAAATATGCATAGATAAAAATCAATAATTGTTTAAATCATTTATTTGACTAATAATTTACATCGAAGAGGAAGAGACTGAAAGCGTTATAAATGTAATATTATCTACATATGATTTATGTTTAATAAGATATTATGGTTTTAGGAATGTTTCAAATAAATTATTCATATAATTGATCACATAAATTGATGTGCAAAAAAAAAAGAAATAAAAAATTCTATTCTTTTTTTAAATTTGTGGCATTCCTGAAGCATTCGTATTTTATATGACTCACTGTGCATATGTATAATCATTGGCTTAATATTAACGTGAAACAAGAAAACAAGATAAATTATTATTATTATTTATTGTAATAAAAATACTTTTTTTTTTTTATAAATAAGAAACACACACACAGGAAGTAGTTTTGTAATTGAAGAGAGAGAGAGAGAGAGGGAGAGGGAAGGATAAAGGGAAAGAGAGTGACAGAGAGGGGTGGGAGGCTTTGTAAAAAGTGGGAGGGGATAGAAAGAAGAATAAAGAGTGAAAAATAACGGTGAAAACTGGTAGAAAGAATGACAAGTAGTCTCATTTTTGGTGAATCGTCAACGTCACTGCAAACGTCTATTGTATGTCGGACTTAAAATTATTCATCCGCGGTGTATGCTGAGTTGGCACTCTTGACGAAGATAAATGTTACATTCTAATGATGTATATGATGGAACCGTGAATTCAAAGTGTAGCTCAATTATTTTAAATATTTGTACTTAATGAGCTATGAGTGGACAGAAATTTCAATATGACGAAAGCGGAGGGACGTTTTTCTATTTTCTGCTTTCCTTTTTGGCACTTCTCTTGATACCTGGAACGTATTATCTATGGCCACGTTGTCCGAAACAAGGTTAGAGTATACATATATCAATTTATATCAGTTTATATCAGTTTATTTGAAATTTATTAATGATGCTTTTCCATATACTTAATTTTTTTTACTTTATACTAAATTAATTGTACTTTAATGCAGAACAATAATGTTATTAACAAGATACAACACTATGCATGATTGCGTTCAATTTAATGATTAAGTTTTATTTCCATGAAAAAAATACACGTAGTATATTTATTATAGTATGTTTATAGTTTATAGTCTTAATTAATGAATACATTATTTAAAGCTTGGTCAGAAATCTTTGATGAACTTTTTTATCACATAAAAAAAATATATTTGCAATGAAATTATGGGAAAAAGATTGTTCAAATTGACATTTTGTTTTTTCTAGATCCGGATAAAGATTCGAAAGAATGTCAGTGCGATGGATGTAAAAAGAAAAAAATCATTTTACAATCGAATGAACCTTGGAAAGAAACTAAGGCATTGTTTACGTAAGTTTGATGCATCTTTTATAATGATATGTATAAGATATAATTGATACTATCATAATAATCTATATACTATTGTAGAAAGTTTTTGATTATTTTGGGATGGATCATTCTTATTTTACTTGCTTATAAAGTATCTCAATTTGATTATGAAATGGCAAACTTTGATCCATTTGAAATACTGGGAGTTTCTCCTGTAGGTATAAATAATGTAGATTCAGTTGATTGAATTGATTCAATGAAATAACTTAATTATTAATCATGTTCTCATTAAGGGTTCATCACAAGGTGAGATTAAAAAAGCATATCGTAAACTTTCATTGATATTACATCCAGATAAGGAAACAGGAAATGAAAAAGCATTTATGAAGTTAACTAAAGGTTTGTATATATATCAAATGCCAAGAGATGAAGTTAGAATAAAATACAATTATTAAAGCATGCGTAATTTAGTTACATATTAACTAAATTTAATATACAATTAGCTTATCAGGCTTTGACGGATGATGAAGCACGAAAAAATTGGGAAAAATATGGAAATCCAGATGGTCCAGGTGCAATGAGCTTTGGAATTGCTTTGCCTTCTTGGATAGTTGAAAAAGAAAATTCAGTTTGGGTTTTAGGTTTATATGCATTGGTTTTTATGGTAGCTTTACCTACAGTCGTTGGAACATGGTGGTATAAAAGTATTCGTTATACAGGAGATCAAGTAATTCTATTTCATATGAAAATTAACTTTATCAGATATACATTTGTAATGTAAGCTTGTACATGTAGAAAGTACTACCGTTGTAGTATATTTAACCAAAAATATCATTTTTCAGGTTTTATTGGCTACAACTGAAACATATTACTACTTTTTTATTAAAACTCCGTCGATGACTTTAAAGAGAGTTATTATGATTCTTGCTGCATCTTTTGAGTTCTGTAAGAAACGTAATGCAGAAATAATTGAAAGACATACGGACATTGAAGAAGTTCCTTCGGTAAGAAACTTTTTTCATCTTTAATCATTTTCTTTATAAAGTTAAACTATTTATAGATTTTATATGTAATATCTTTTTTTTTTCTTATTATTATTTTCAGCTTATTAAGCAAATAACTAATTTAGGAGAAAAAAATAAAGAAGTACCATTATGTCATCTGTATTCAATAAAAGCTAGAGCTTTACTTCATGCACATTTATCACGTATACCATTAAATCCGGAAACATTAGATAAAGATAGACAGTATATTGTAAAGAAATGTCCATATTTAATCCAAGAAATGGTTGCATGTGTTAATCAAGTCATTTTTCTAGCTTATGCAAAACGAGGTATGTATTATATATACATATACATATACATATATGTGAAATCATTTTCATTTATTTATCCAATTATTATTATTATTTTTTTTTTCAAGTTCCACGAGTACCCAGTATAAAAACTATAGAAAATTGTATGAAACTATGTCCAATGATTGTTCAAGCATTCTGGGAATTTAAAAATCCTCTTCTTCAACTTCCACATATTTCCGAAGATAATTTAAAATACTTTTTAGCCAAAAAGGTAGGCCAATTACTAATATTATCTTAGGATTTATTGATTTAACACAATGTAATCTTTATTTTTTATATACTTGATAGCGCCAAATTAAGAGCCTTCAACAATTTGCACAATTAAAAGGAGAGGAAAGAAGACTGATTCTTAGAAACTTGACCGACAGTCAATATGAAGATGTTATGAAAGTTCTTGGAAATATGCCATACATAGAATTCAAAGTACGATCTGAAGGTACGACACAATCGTTCTCGATAGATTAATGTCGATAATAGAATAATGTCGATGAGAGATTAATGAATGTTTTATTGAAATTTCAGTAATTGATGATGAAAATCCAACAGTGTATACTGCTGGGGCGATAGTAACAGTAACAGTATCATTAACACGCAAAGATATGAAACATTTGTTTGGCGATGAGACTGTTAAAGAACAAACTATGATAGATGACATTAAAGTTAGCGGAGAAGTAACAAGCAACGAAGGTACAGAGGAACAAAGTCAGTCTGTGAAGAAACCTGCATGGCTTAGACAAAAAAAGGGCCAGAAGAAACCTCATAAAAAAGGTACCAATAAAAAAACAGTCCCTGTAAAAAATATACAAGCTCAAGGACAGACAACACAGCAGAGTAATAATAATACACAGCAAAGTAATACACCAAACACAAACAAAAAGAAAGAAGACAAAATAGAAAAAGAGTCTTCCAAAGAAAAATCTGATGTTAGTGACAGCGAAGCTGATAGTGATAGAAGTGATGATGAAGACAGTAATGATAAGAAAGATATAGGTATTGATGATGATGATACAGAGTGGGAAAGGTAATCTCTTATATTATCATTGTATTATTTATTATGTGTCAATGGATTTAATTAAACACATCTTTCTCACGTTATTCATTCTTTCTAGATTTCAACAAAGAATTTCTAAAAGAGAAAGAGTTTTGGAAGGAAGAAGTAATTTGTCACACGAAGTACATTGTCCACTTTTTCCTGATGTTAAACAAGAATACTGGTGGGTTTATATCTGTGATCGTAAAAGTCAGACTTTACTGACAACTCCAGTACACGTAACATCTTTAGCACAATCGGAGGAGGTACAACTGCGTTTTACAGCACCACGTTGGCCGGGATTATACACATTTACCGTATGCTTACGCAGCGATTCATATCTTGGGTTTGATCAAGCGCAAGATATTAAGGTACGTTATATTTAGTTACGAATATTTGAAAATTCATTTGAAAATTCATTTGAAAATTCATTTGAAAATTCATTTGAAATTGTATTAAATTGGTATACTTTAAAGTTGGATGTAAAAGAAGCTCCCGAAGTACCAACGGAGCATCCTCAATGGGATATTTCGGATGAAGAAACTGCAGAGGATGTGGATGCAGCTGATGAACATTCCGAGTTCACAACTGATGAAGATATCAGTGATAATGAGTAATATCTTTTTATCTTATGTGATCGGATGAGTGGATATTCTAAAAATTCTCACTTCTTCTCTTTTTTTACTGGTTAAGTTAATGTACATTTGTCTTTTATACATGGAATTGCATAATCGTTGATGTATGTGGACAATCTAGGAACTAGTACGGTGTGTAATATTTCTCAATTACGAGAAAGTAATAGCAAATAAAGAACATGATATTTATTTTAAGATTGTTGTTTAATCTTTAATCCATTTGCATCATGTGACACTACTACTTAAGTTTCCTTGTTTTAAACATGGAAGAACCATGCAAATGGGTTAATCTTCGTACATACAACTGTGTGTACTTTAAATATATAAACAAGATTTATTGTGTGTGTACATTATACAAAATATGCATTGTATATAATTTTTAATATTAACATTAATACACAAACATATGTACAACTTTTTAATACTAACAATAACATAATACATATGTATAAATATGTAATGATATACTAACTTTTGATAACCAATCTTTTATCTACATTAGAAAGGATTTATACATTTGTTAGAACTGACAAAGAAGTAAATATAAAATAGATGGTAGATCATGAGCTCTGGTCATGAGACATTTAACTAACTGACTCTCTCTCTCTCTCTCTCACCCCTGTATATATAATTTATGTCATTTTCATTTTATAAATCAAGACTTACTATCTCTTGATATATTTTTTCTATTTCTGCAATAAGATTGTCCATCCTATATAGTATAAAAATAATGTATAAAATTGTTGCAGAAAATGATGAAATTAATGAAAAATAATGTAAAATAAACTCACGTATGTCGTACTATTAAATTTTCATATATTAAACTGTCACGACATTCTATAGACTTATTACACTTAGATGGTAGTTTCCTGTCTGAATCTTCTTTTATTATAGCATGCAAGTCGTCTTGATATTTTTTTGTCATGACTATTACAGAATTGAATGAACCTTCTAATTTGGAAAGTTCGTATTTCAGATTATTTATTTGGCTGTAAAAGGATTTTATTAATGATAAAAGAAGACAAATAATTGTAATAATAAATGTAAAATTTGTAAATAGACGTAATACCTGACAAGTTCAACGATTTTGTTTTCATCAAATTGTGCTTTTCGTAATTTCATATATTCAAAAAGTACCTTAACCATTTTTATTGGTGTCTCAGAACGATTAAAAGTCTTTTTAAAAGTTTCATATATATTTAGGGCTTTATCATATCTATAGAAAGATGCAATAAAACAAATATATATATATATTTCATATGGCATTAAAATGAATATATAATGTTACTTACGTTTCATTTAAAACTTCTATTGAAATGTTTAAGACAATGCTTTTTAATGCATTACTGTCCTCGTTTAAATTGATAAATTTTAAGCGTATTTGATTAGCAGCAGTTAACAATTGATTCACTTTTTTCGAATTCTCTTCTAAAGCTTCAATTTTGTCTCTTTTTGTTTTTTGATCGGTATGAAGAGTTTGAAAAGAATTCACTTTTGTAGCTAATAAATTTGTACTTTGTAATGTATTTTCTATACATTTGTCAAACTTAACAAGTCTAGCATTTATTATGTCTCTGAAATATCACAAATAAATATCATGTTACTATAAGACCATTGCATTGTGCATACATATCTTCAATATTGTAGACGTAAAGAGCTTACACTTCTATAGACAAAGAAAAAATATACAACTTGAAAAGATGTAAATCCTGCTTCATCATGAATATGGTCACACGATAATAATCATTTAATACTTCAAAACCTAGCTTACTTTTGGATTGTTCTATCATTTCATGTGCTAGGAAAGGTACATTTAGTGGAGGTATATCGTATAGTTTAGCAGGTATATCGTGTAGTTTAGCAGATATATCATCAGTTTCCAGAACAAATAACATTGAATTCTAAATGGATGAAATTATTTGTTAATAATATCTCGTACACTATTCTATATACATTATATTAATATACGTACGTCAATTTGTGCAAGAACTGGTACATCATTGCGGAGGATATTGCCATAATAATCAGTTAATATTATTTGTCGATTAACTGAAATATTTACATCTTTTTCTATAATTAATTGCAATGTTGAAAGAGTGGTCTTTTCATCAATTATATATGTCCAAATTTGATATAAGTACATAGAATATACATATATAATCTGTAAAGGATAGAAACTTCAATCATTTGAAGAAAACTCAATTCTATTACTGTGGCATAATTTACAACACAAAATAACAAAATAACAAAATAACAAAATGAAAGAAAAAACAAAATAAAAGACAAAGTTGACATTTTGAATTGTGTTGCTTACTTAAAAATACCTTCTGCGATAGAACTGGTTCAAGTAATTGAAAGACCGCTAATTGAGGTATCCCGTTTACATCTAATTGTTTACCCCGTTTCTTAGGATCCCATTGAAGGACAATTTTAAACCATTTTACCATAGAAGATCTGATATAACTATTAAATAGAAGAAAAGAAATCGTAATAAATAATAAATAACAGTTAAATCCAATAAATGTGTATATAATTGAATACTAATCATCTCTTGTCCTTATAGGACTGTTTTTACCTAGACAGATCTATTGGATCCTCTATATCTTGTCTAAATAATACTTTTCCATCGCGTTCATAAGCACATATGTCATCAATGGATTTATTTTTAATAATTTGCATCCTACATAAGTTATTAATGTAACATACGAGTATAACGAGTACTACGTTGGTAGTTATTTAATTTAGTAGTTATTTAATACTTACCACTCCATTGTATGCGGCATACTAGGTAGAAATGGTCTTTTACCAGTTATTATTTCATAAAAAAGTATTCCTAAGCTCCAATAATCAACAGAACAACTGTATTTCTCATTACAGAGAAGTTCTGGTGCAACATAATTCATTGTGCCAACGATAGACGCAGATATACTGGCTTCTCCAATTTCTTTAGCATATCCCAAGTCTATTAATTTATATACAATCTGCAATATATTATACAATACTTAGAAATATATAATATTGTGGAAAGATTCTAACGAGATTAAATAATACACCCTTACTGTGTTATTTACAACTTGTAAAACTACATTTTCTGGTTTTAAATCACGATGAGTAATTTTATGTAAGTGTAAATACTTAACAGCAGATAAAATGTCGCTCATTATTTTCAATGTATCCATTTCTTTAATACCGCAACAATTTTCTCCTTTATTCAGGACCTGATCAAAATGAAAAAGTCAAGAGAGTAACATTATTACAAACGGTAATATAATTAACTTGAAAGTATCGCATATATAAACATAGATATAATATAATATGCACTTTTCTAAGGTCACCCATAGTACAATATTCCATACATAATACAGGCATGCTATTATCTTTATCTAGTTTGAATGGAATAGGCATTGTTTTGACAATATTCGGATGATTAAAACGTTTCATTATTTCAACTTCTCTAGTCCATCGAATTTTCTGTATTGCTGTTAATTGTGTATCATCCCATTTGCATTGTTTTATTGCTAACAACAAATAATAACTAAAAATTAATAAATTATAATTTTATATATACTAATGATAAAGTTTAAACAAAGTATCAAACTTTTAATTTACCCAGTTTTCGACCAGTATCTTTCTGAGCCCATAATTTTACAATACCAAAACCTCCAGTCCCTAAGACTCGTTCAAAATTCCAAATTAAGGTTGTAACAGGTTCACTTGTCATTTTTATATTGCTTTTATAATGAGCAAATAATATATGTACATATATATTATATATATATTTTCACAATCAGATCCTGATATTATACGGTGTACTTTACAAAATGTTATCTACTTTTAATGGAACAAAGTATTACATTTACAAATTTTTCTTACATTTTCTTTTACTTTATTTTTAATCATACTTTGATTTAGTTAGCTAATGCAGAAGAGTATTAGTACTACAGTATCCGTATTTAACGAAAACATTTTACGATTGATGTAATTTGGTTAGCGTAATCTAAATCATCTTAGTTACAACCGAGACCACCAGGTGGTATTCTTTGATAGTATTGTACCATCATCGCGTTAAATATTTACTTTCTTTTAAGATCTACCGCTAGATGACGGCACATATTTTATCGGTCGGTAAAATAAAGTAATAGTTATTATCGATAGATGATATCGCACATATTTTACCAGTCGATAAGATAAACTAATAGTTATTACCGATAGATGATATCGCACATATTTTACCAGTCGATAAGATAAACTAATAGTTATTAAAAAAAAAAAAAAATTATTTATTTTATCATTTGCTTAATAAAATTAATAACATTAGCACACAAAAAAAACATTAGATACCCTATAACACAAATGCCTGTTTTTTTTTAAATTTTTTTCCTTGTAAAATTAATAAAATTAAAAAAAGAGGAAAATCTTCGAAGAAATATCTTGGTAAAGATAGACAAACTTTATCTCAGTGACTTGAAACGTAATGTTATAACACATACATTGCCGCTATTGTAGACTACTACACTACTACAGCTGAACAAATACACGTTTACGTGAAATTTCAACTATAAATTATTTAGTACAATTTACAAGATAATTAACTATGAAAATCTATTTGAAATCGTGACAACAATTAAACAATAAATAGGATTAGTTTACATTTAATTAATTGAATTAAAAGTATATTGTTTGAAATAAACATATGCATGTTTAAATATACTTTGGTGAAACGTCAAGATGTGTTTACGTTACTCTACGATACAGAAGTCCTCCAAGTGTTGATGAATTTAGCTGAAGAGAAAAGGGAATCCTAACACAGAAATAGCAAATCCATTAGAAAGTAAGAAAAACAACACACAGTGCATAACAGTGCTTCTATCTAATATTTAAACTAGTAAATAGTTAACAACTTTGAGTACATTATAGAAGAAAATGTCTTTTTTTTTTTTGGTAATCTTTTATCCAATAATTTGTATTATTTTATTATTTCTTTTTATTTTATCCTGTAAATAAATAGACACACACACACACACACACACACACACAGTTGACAAATTGTGATTGTTCCTTTAAATAAGAATTCTTTTTAAACATCTTCAATATCATTTTATTTTTGATTCAATTTCACGGTATGAAATACTTTCTATGACATTTATCTTTTCCAATGTTCACTTTTGACATTGAAAATAGAGACGATGCGTGATATAAAGAAGAGAAGTTGCTTAAAAATAGTAACAAAATAAGTCTGTTAAATATTTTAGCCACGTGTGTAAAAAACAAATGGAATAAGTAAAAGAGGAAGAAGAAGAAGCAGAAGAAGAAGAAGAAGAAGAAGAAAAATCAAGAACGACTCTGAGATCCAGCCGACGATTTCTCGAGCTCGAAAATAGCTCGCATAGTTTCTTCTTACTTGACTCCCCTAACACGTTACAATATTTCATCCCAGGATTGTTAAAGCTGGCCAAAGAACTTTGCCATAAATAATTAATGAACTATTATTATTCGCTAATATTATAAAAAAGAACAAAACAAACCAATTAAAATGAAGCTTGACAAAAATATACATTATTATTTCTATGTAAATATACGTAAATATAAAGATGTTATAATAACACATTTAGCAAGAGAGAAAGAGAGAAAATATAATAGTATCTAATTTCAAGAAAATCTTCATTATCTTTGGCAAATAATTCTTGGCTTTGAATCTATTCGTAAGATGATCAACATTATTTATAGTTACTAAACATTTTTATTTCATATTCCGCATATTCATAGTTCGCAATGGACTCGTAAACTACAAAAACCGATTTTAATCAAGTTTTGCACACTCTGTGCAGTTTTATCCAACTTGAAAGATACGATAGTTTATATCTCCTCAATTTATAATCACAATATTATTTGTTTATTAACAAAGAGTCATGATTATCTCTGTTAATTCGATAAGATTCTAACAAATGGCGGTATAAGGTAATTCGTTGACTTAAAGACGTGTGTATAGGACTGATTGTGACACCCCTATTTATATATATATATATATATTATTTATTTAACAGCTTATTTACTATGCATATAAAATATTCTTCAATACATTTCTAATTGTAAGTAAATAGAAAATTTTCGACATTTATATATATATATGTATATATTTATACAATTAGAAATTTAATGAAGTATATATATATATATATATATTTATGTAGGAAAACGTACAAACGAATGGAGTATGTCAGGCAACTATGCAAGAGACTTGGCAAGGCTGACAATCTGAAGCTCTAGCCAGACGTTGTACATATATACATACATCTGGTTATGTATATTTTCGTACCGGGAACTACGTGATATTCTCAAATCTTTATGGCACTCATACACACGCACATATTATATATATATATATGCATAATTTTTGCTAGGTTTAATGGTATATTAAAGGCTTTTAACTCTTCTTTATTTATTCTTTAATCTCTCTCACATACACCTGTGCGTGCATATGTATATCTAAAACAAATTAAAAAAATACTTCATTACTGACATAACTTTTGATTACTTTTCACTTTAAAATGAATACACGTAAAATAAAATATCGTAATGGTTTTTAAAAACCATTCATTATATCTTTCTAAATGTTTCCAATTTTTCATCGAAATTATTATCTTACAATTTGATTCTTGTAATGTTTATAATTCTTCAATTAACTTTAAAAAAAAAAAATGATCCAACACGTTTACTGATCCATTTAGAACATTTTTTTGGAGAATTTATTATGTACAAAATTATGCATATATTTTTTTGTTGTTGATATTTTTCATCATTACCATCATCACCATCAGCAACGAATAAACCCATGGTCATTGTCGTCATTATTATCATGATTGTCATCACAATAATCGTCATCTTGATTCAAAGCCAGAAAATCAAACTGTTAATAAAACAGAATGATTTAGAATATTAGCTCACATTAGTATTAGTGTGTTAGAAATCTTATGTAATAACGCGTTTAACGTTGTGTTGAGAGAGAGAGAGAGAGAGAGAGAGAGAGAGAGAGAGAGAGAGAGAGAGTGAGAGATGTTTCGTTAGACAAAAGTAAAGTGAAACTTAAAAAATTTTCTCTTTCTCTCTCTCTCTCTCTCTCTCTCTCTTTCTATTATATCACAGTACTTCAATTTATATATATATATATATATGTGTGTTAGTGTATTTACATTACAAAATGAGATCTTTGCCAGAAAATATTCTAAGGAAGTGAAAAATGGTTTTGTAACGTTAGTTAGGTGTTACCATATGACATAATCTCTTAAGCAACGTAAGAATGAAAGATACAAAAATACATTTTCTTTTTTTTTTATTCCAAAGCAAAATTGTTATAAATTCGAACTTTGATTATCTATCTTACGATATTATAATGATTATAGTTATCTCATCATTTCTCGTTATATAATCTTTAATCTGATTCGTCAACTTTATCGATCGATCAGCTTTTAGCACGACAAATTTCGCGATATCTCCGAAATATGATTGAAACATTTGTTTTTTCTTTCTTCGATTTTACTCGCATTTTATAAACGATTGTCAATCATTTTCTTCGTGGATTTTCGATTTGAACGAAACAGAAACAGAGTGTGTCAAATTCGTGATCGATAAAATCCATTGATGTAGATCGATTTATACATATGTGTTATACCTATGTACTTTTTTTTAATGTAATCTGATAAGAGTTAACAGCTAATGGATAGAGATATTTAGTCCTCTTGTCTCTCTCTTTCCTTTTTATTTCATTGGGAAAAACCATCCCAATCTAATCTGACTCTATCAACGATGTATTTAACACTTGAAAAACACTACACTCCAGTTATTAGTCTTCGTTAAAGATTTCTAAACAATATTCTAACTGTATGAACAAATTTAAACAAAAAAGAAAGAAAAGTTACAAAACTGTTGTGCTAAAATAAAACTTCAAGATTACGCACACACCTAATGGTTACTACATATTTTACATTGGTGTCGTCGTCAAATATTTTTATATAAATAATTATAAATCTACATGTTAAGATTTTCTTCGACTTGTCGATTTAGTTGAACTACTATAATTACTGGAGTAGCATTTCTATTGTTAAGATAATAAGATTGTAAAATGTGAAATATTGAAGGGGGGTGGGTGGTTGGGGGGGGGAGTAAGGAAAAAAGATTTGATCCGTTGGTTACTTCTATTGGTTCGATAGGGAAGGTAGGTAGGTATGTAGGTTCGGTATTGATCCACTCCGCATTCGAGCGACCTTTAATGTTCCCCTTTCCTCTCTGTCACCCCCTCATTCTCATCCTACATTCCACACTTCTGCGCTCTGCTTTGCTTTGCTTTGCTTTGCTCTGCTATGCTCTGCTTTGCTCTGCTCTGCTCTGCTCTCTCTCGGTCTTCTCTCTAGGCCAAAAGGGGATGGGAAGAGACGGCTGGTGGTTAGAGGGGAACTTGGCACTCTTGGATACCAGAAAGAAAAGAGAGTAAGAGAGATGGAAATACAAAAAAAAAGAAAAAAAAAGAAAAAAAAGAAAAAGGGAGAATAGACTAAACCAAAAGATAAATCCTACGCACGACCTACAACAATGCCCTGGAGTTTCTTCTGTCTGCAGCTGATTTCACGACCAACCAATCGGAGGCCATTCCCCAACACCCGGAATACCACCGTTCTCCGGAAGTACGTCACCTTAACTCAAACTCATCATACACGCTTGAAAGTATTGTACGACGAATGAATTGTTCCCAAGTTCTATCAAGGAGTTTAAATTAAACTAATGGAACGTTTTAAAAACTGTAACGTAAATCATCCATTTAAATTGGTTTTGTGGAAAAAAAAAACAAGATGAAGTGTTTTCTACGAGTATAAAAGATTGTTATTATTATTATTTTGTATCATGAAAGGGAATGGAAGAAAATTTTTGGAAGAAAGAATATTAAATAAATTGACATATGAGTGAAAGATGATTCATAAGAAGTAATAAGAAAAGACCTTGGCCCCTACACAGTTAGTATCTGTCCATGCGTATATATAGATATATACAAAAGAGAGAGAGAGAGAGATCAGACTCGATCCGGTCTCTCGAGTAAGCAGGTCGAGAACGAACTTGGAACCTGCCAGGTGACTCACCTACAGTCTCTCTATCTCTCTCTCTCTCTCTCTCTCTCTCTCTCTCGTCAGATCCTCGCTGCATATATAAATGCATATGCAAGAATATGCGCATCGTGAAACCTCCTACCCCCTAAACCCTCCTATCCCTTAAACAAAAAAAAGACCATAATTCTTGTAGCATAGAAAAAAAAACGAAACCTAATAAATGTTGTGTGTAGGTAATTGTTGATAACAAATAAATGCTCTATCCTTCGGATAATTGACAAAATGAACAAAAAGCAAAAGAAAAAAAAAAGAAACGATGGTCGGTGCGCAATCTGGCGGGACGAGATGAGACGACACGACGTCATGTTGAAAAGGGAGTAAAGGGTAGAAGGAAGGGAGGAAGGAAGGAAGGAAGGAAGGATGGTTGGTAAGGTTTGGGTGGGGGTTGGCTCTTTGGTTCTCACTGTCGCGAGGCGAGTTTATTCCGTGACGCGGGCACTTGGTAGCCGAACGGTGATCGCACGAGACGTATTAACGGTGTACTCTCCGAGAGAAGAGAATAAGAGAAAGAGAGATAATAATCATCAAGGAAATTTACAGTTGCAGTATCTAACATACCAAGAGAGACAACCAACCTACGTACTCTTTATCTACGACGGACGGATTCTTTTTCGTCTTATCTTTTCTTCTTGTCTACCGCTAAAGGTGAGTCAGATATTTTACTTTTTTGGGGTTTTTTTTTTTTATTTTTTTTTTTTTTTAATAATCTTTTAATTCAATTATTTTATACTACGAGGAGGGATACGGACAAGAGAAGAGTAAATCCTCTTCCTCCTTCGTAGATCAGAGAAAGATATTCTTTGGAAAAACGTCACTCAACTTTTTATTAGTGACGTCACACTCGTTCATATATTTAAAATCGAAACAAAATGAATGATCATTAAATTTTAATTTTCTTTTTTTTTCTTAGTCAACCATTTTGAAATTTTTATCCGATTATAATACGTGTGGAGATTGGATAAATATATTCAATATATTATTCATTTTGATGATCAAATATTATTACTCAGAGATTGAATTTTATCCTTTATTTAATAGTTGTGTATTACTAGTTTAAATTTCTTAATTGGTGGTAGCCTATAACGTCTATGTGTGTATTATATATATATATATATATATATATTATTTTGTTATAATGTTTTTTTTTTGTTGGTCCTTTGATTCTCATGAAGCAATATTGGGACGTTTGCTGAGAGTGTAACAGGATTCGGCATATGCCGGTGAATCCATTTGTTTCCAAGCGTTCCTTCGGTCTCCTTCGTAATCTCTCGTTAATGATCGGATTTCATACCTGGTATATCGTTTCAAGAAGGTAGATCGATATCGGTTCTCATTCACACAACTTCTTCACTTTCACATACTTTTATCAATATTCGTAATAGGAAAATATTCATTTCTTTTCAATTCTTTTATTTTGATTGAAAATATTAAATAAAAAAAAAAAAAAAACAAAGAAAATCTAATGGAGAGTAATACGATTAGGATGTTTTTATTGATTCAAAGATATATAGATCGGTAAAAATCGATTGGTTATTCGATTAATACTCCTTGTAAAAGGATTCCTCGAACTAATCAATTATCGATGGATACAACAAAAGAACAATTCGAAGCTAATATCCGTTACTGCGGTTGGTTCACTTATGATGATCGAGGAAGTAACGAGAGAGAAAGAGAGAGAGTGGGTGCAGCCCTAGTTACGTAAGAAGGCTACTAGAGAGATGCCTCGGCAATCTATAGTGGTTCTCAAATCTAACTAACGTTCCATTACTATATTAGGAGTATTATTAAAACAATGAGTGACCACAGTGTCACTTCTCAATTGTCCAGAACATTCCTATGAATTTATCCAACGACACGACGACGACTACGACGACGACGACGACGACGACGACGACAAAGACAAACAAGTATATTATGATTTTGATTAAGTTTTAGTCTTTCAATAAACGATCTTCATTAAAACAAAAGAACAAAAATTCACTAATAGGATGACGTTAAATAAATTTAAATTGTTTACCCAAGTTAAGCTTAAAAAAATGCAGCAATTTTATTGGTACACATATATGTAATACGATTTGTATATAAAATAATCAACCAGCAATAGAGTATTCGTAAATTCATTGAAATTAGTGAAAAGAATTGAAATGAATGATGATATTAATAAATAATATAAATGAATTCTTACAAGACCAATGGGATGTTAGTAAGAGAATTCGAATTTCTTCCAAGCTTCTTCCCTCGTTGGGGCCAGACGACCGGAGATCGCTTAAAGCGATTTAAGCGATCTGCATATACATTGTAACTTTGCTAATTCAAAACGGAAATTGATAGTTGACAGACTTACGATCGTGTAACGGAACAAGTATTTACAAGTATGAATGTGTTGTATTATAGAACGTCATTTTCACACATGACTAATTTTTCATCCTTCTGTATTATTCTTGTTTTTTTTTTCTTTTAAGTTATTACGTTTTGTTCCACAGAAACAGAGTATAAAATTGTTTCTACAGTTTTACAAAATGTATTTTCATATATTATCTAATCTTTTTAAATCATTTTTGTACGTTTATTATAATAAACGTAATTCATTTCTTATAATATCAGGAAAAAAAAGTAGTAATATTATTTTGTTTGCAAGAAAATTGACAAGATATTACAGTTAACTTTGTTAGTCAAATAGAAAAATATTACAAGAGACCTTAAAAGTTACGAGCTTACAAAATAATCCTTCAAATATACGTGTTCGTATTACGTGTATACACGGGTTATATAGTTGGAAACTTCAGTGTAAAAATAAAAAATAAAATAGAAAAGAAGAAGAAAGAGTTAGGGTATAGAGAAGAAGAGTATGACGTAGAGCTTCTTGATTATTTAAAAGCCAGATGTAGCGTATTACCATATGAACCGTCGTTGACGTTCTATGTATAACACATTGACTTACATCTCTCTTTACTTAGCGATTTCAATTTCCTCGCATTGAAATCTAACACCTCATATCGATCTGTAATGTTTTCAAGAAAAACCTTTTCCTCTGATTATAACACACTAATAAGAACAAAAAAAAAAATAAACAATTTATGCGATCATTTTAATTGAATATAAATTTGAACACAATACGTAAAAGTATTTTAACACAGTACTGTATTGTTTTTCTTTAAATTTAGTCATAGGTTTATATAGCATAAAGAACATTGAAATAATTTACGAACATTTCCACCTTACGATCGAACGAAAAACGATTATTATATACCTCTGTATACTCTGTATAATAATGTCCTTGACATTACACGCATCATGGCGTCCAGCGGTGGTATTTTCAAACCAAGAATATTCTTTTTTCCGATATAAAAATACGTGTATATCGAAATGAGAAATTATCGGAAAGCTTTTTATATATCCCCCTTGAACGTCCTACGATATTATTATGTCATAGTTTTTTTCTTGGCATTCACATTTACAGGTTGCGTTTAATGAACAAGACTTTTTTTCTTTTTCCTTTCTACGAAAATGGTATTACCTATTTTCAGCTATATTTTAAAAATATGATTATATAATACAAAATATTAATAAATGACAAATAAATAGTCGAAGATAATAATAATACATATATTAGATATATAAAATTAATAAAAGATAATTGGAATGATTATTGCGTTAAGTTAGTAATCGTTTTGATTCTACTTCATTATGCATTATGTGTTGTAGGATGTTACAAGATCTCTGTCTCTTGTTTGAACGTATGTACAAGACAAAATTAGAGTGCGAACTCTCGTAATACCATCATTCAAATTCTGTCCTTGCATAATCTATACGATAGATGTTGGTGCCAACAGATTTTGTAAACAAATCTCTTTCGTACGTACGTTCTAATGAGAAACGTTAAAACTTTGGCTTTTTTTTCTCTCTCTTGTCTCTTTTCTTTTAGTTAAATAAATGAGTAGTCAAATATAATCAAATTATACACAGGTGTATAGAAAACAAATTCGTTGCTGTTGTTTCCGATGAAAAAGAGAAAACACATTTTTT
Organism: Polistes dominula; assembly: GCF_049000335.1. Classification (NCBI taxonomy): domain Eukaryota; kingdom Metazoa; phylum Arthropoda; class Insecta; order Hymenoptera; family Vespidae; genus Polistes; species Polistes dominula. The sequence continues at coordinate 181,448 of NW_028300906.1, forward strand.
TTTTTTAATAATCGTTATGTGTTACAGTTTAACATCTCGACAAATGAAATTTAACGTAGTCCGATTCAGTCGGATACTGAAAACATTCGTGCTACCTGTGCTGTAAGTAAAATAGATTTATACACGACATATATTTATATATGTATTATTGGTTCTTGTCTTTTACATAAGAAAGATTACCGATCATGCAAAGTCTGAAAAAAAAAAAAAAACAAGAAACGGTATTATCGAGTATTATAGTCGACTTAATTATTTTTAATCTGTATTTTAAATAAATTAATAAAACATTCCTTATAATATAAGAGATGAGTATAACACCGATTATAATACATATAAATTATTAATATTTAAAATAGATGGATTAATATTTATAATAAATTATCAATAGAATGTAATAACCATAATAACAAAGCAGTACAAAATGCAATTTATGCAACACTTATAATTTTAATTATTTATTCCGAAAACAATTGTTCATAAATAAATACTTTTATCATTTATTTCATAAAATACTTATCGTCAATGAATAAAAGTACTAATTATTATATAATATTATTATCATCATAGAATATATCTGTTTTACCATCGTAACTATTTTCGTATTGGTAGAAACTTGAGCAATGCGTTGAAAGATGGCGCAACGTGTGAATGCCTCGAAAGCAAACCGACAATGGCGGTTATTTTAAACATTCAAATTTCGTGCCGTATATTATTATCTTATCACCAATAAGGAAAATGATCTCTTCCTTGGTTCGAAGAAAAGAATTATCACATAAATACTTAATATTTATTTTATGCAACTGTAAAAGAGGACAATCACAATTCTACTATTTCATTTTGAGATCATACCGGAAAAGGACGATTACGTTAGTCGGTGTCCGTTCATCTTTGTTATAATTTAACAACGCGTTCTCTTTCTTCGAATTAAAGCAAAAAAGCTGTCATTAAACCCAACTGTTACGTCCGGTTGTTACATTGTTCGATCGTTCTCTTACAACGAACATTTGTCTTATTATTTGAAGAGAATAATTGAAACAATATCGATGATTTTGAAGGAAAAGAAAAATATTAATAATTTTCCACTCCTACCCCGTCTATTTTTTTTGTTTTTTGTTATCAGATTATAGATTAAGTTTAAAACGTAGGACAACGACAATGACGGTGTTATGTTAGTTGCTAATGGTTAATTACTTTGCTTGCGTAATCGAGTGATGATGAAGAAGACATTCAAATGACTCCATGTCTTACGCACGACCGCATTATTTGTCGCAACTCGTCATTATCAGCTTTCATTGCCATCCCTGAACATTACACAAATACTTATATATATATATATATATATATACATGATTCAAGACCACTCATAGCAGAGAAACTTTCAAGCACACTCCTCTAGTATAAAAAAAAGAGACAAGATTGATTACACATTTAATTTGAGCCAAAATTTATGACGTAATCGAAAAGAAAATACACACACACACACACACACACAATGTTAAATCGTTATCTCCTCTCAGCAACAAGAATCTTAAAAAAAAAAAAAAATTGTCAAATGATAAAATCATTTCTTATCGATATAATCATATCGCACCTTGGTAATAATACCATTATCCAAAGAAATTGTTCAATATACGAAACCCGAATCGCGTTATCTTGATGACACATGAGACCGATTCATAACTTAAGTACACATATATATTATAAAAAAAAAAAAAAATAGAATAACAAAAGTATACGAATTGGAAGATTATAATCTAAAAAAGATAAAGAAAAAAGTAAGATAGATAAAAGCAAAGGAAAAAAAAAAGTTTGGAGGTGGGAAGGTATGCGTGCACATGTGTAAAAGTTGATTCCAAATTGAAATGTTGAAATGGCCAAAAAGAGTTGGTCGTGTTGTTAAGCAGAAGAGAGAACAGAGTTTCCTGTTATAAAGTAGAATCAAAAGTATAGATGAACATGGGGGATAAGGATAAAATTGGGTGGGGTAGGATTGGTGGGTGGTAGGAGAAGGAAGAGGTTCTGCTGGAGGGGAAATGTGCATAGATAGAGAGGAGATATAGGAAATGGTCCTACGGTGTGTAGGTGCGTAATATCGACCGGGTAGCCTTCCGTGCTGGACTAGGTGCCCCACCCTGTTAGTGAGGTAGTAGGGATTGTGCGTTTCCTTTTCACTATATATATCTATATGTATCTATATGTATATGTATGTGTACGGTACAAAAGAGAGAGAGAGAGAGAGAGAGAGAGAAAGCTAGATAGAAAGAAAAGATATTGTTAGAGATATCTTCTTGAAAGTTTTTAATGATATAGAGTTCATTGTTAAGAGCCAGGTGTACAGTGTTTCGAAGGGTTACAATTTTATAAGTTTATGCTTGGTGGTGGTGCTCTGATAGTAATGGTTATAGTTCCTGGTTGTTGCTTGTGTTAAGTGGAAATAGGTGGTAGTGTTCAAGTGAGAGAGAGAGAGAGAGAGATCTATCAGGGGGAGAGCTTATGTACGCAGGCGCAGGTAAATTGTAAAGAAAGAGAAGGAAGACTTTGGGCGAGGGTGTTTTAGGGGATGGTTGATGGTGGTTGGTGGTGGTTGGTGGTGGTAGAGGTAGAGCATAGAACCGGCATACACCACCGTTGCGCCCCGGTGGTCGACCAGACGCAATTCCCAGCATCATCCCGTTCGTGTGTTTCCACGTTTCCCATTTATTCTTATTCTTCTTCGAATTTCTAATCGAGAATATCTGTCACGTGGCTTTTTCTATTAACTTCATATATAAGATTAAATTATCTTTAAAAACATTATCCGATATATAAATATCGTCGTCGTCGTCGTCGTCGTAGTCGTAGTTGTCAGTATTAATATTTGAATTATTAATATTCGAATAATTCAATCAGAAAGAGGGGGAGGGATTTTATAATATATTCCGGATTTTGTACATTTTGTCTTTACGCTTTTCAATAAGTAATTAAGAAGAGAAAAAGGAAGGAGTTAGTAGTTTTTTTTTTAAATTCTTTTTCTAGAAAGTGCCAAAGTGAAGTGATAGTCAGAAGAAATTGTTTTTTCAAAAACAATTTTTTTAACACGTGACGTGACGATATTTCTATTATCTTCTTTTTTAGTCTCTACTTCTTCTTCCTCTTCTTCTTATTGTATCAAAGTGGTGGTGTGTTAGTCCTTCTGTTATTACATAAAAGATTATTCTATCATTAGTCGAGAATTGACATTTCTTGTTCAGATAATATAATCTTTGATATATAAATACTATATTATCTTGTTCTCTCTCTCTCTCTCTCTCTTTCTATCTGGAATTTTATTGGAAGAGAAAAATTACTAGTCTTGACACAGGTGGTTTTTGTTTAATTAATTAGTTTTGAAAAAAGAAACTAACTACAAGATTAAGAAGAGAGTTGGGTGAGATTTCTACTACAGTATTTGTATTCCTATAAATAATCTTCCTATTCTTACTCTCTTCTCTCTGGACCAATTTCATTATTCCATCTCTTTCTCCCTATCCCCCCTCTGTTCTTATTCTTCTTCGAATATACACGAGAGTGCGTCTCCGGTTAGGCTAATCTACACAACATGGGCGGGTGCACATCGAAGGATACCACCTCGGCCGACGAGTATGTATCCGATAGATCATTCACATTCTTTTATTTTATTACTTTTTTTATTTTAACTCTTTTTCAATTATACACCTATATACACATATTATTGTTATAATATTAAAAAAAAAAAAAATAAAATAAAAATACATTATACATTTCGCGCATATATTTACAGACAATTTTCTATTAGAATATAATAAAAATTGAGTTAAGTTTTATTTAGATTGAAATGACGTTATGTGACGTCATATTATCCTGACCAAAGGAAGGAAGTTAATAAAAAAAAAAAAAGAAAAAAAAAGTGCAATATGGGTATATGTACTTCGATGGGCATATGCGAATCGACGGAAAATACTCCAGCGATCGACGAGTATGTACAAAATGTGTCATTTATATCTTTATGTGCAATCAGCAGCAACAATAATAAAAATTCAAATGAAGAAAAGAAGTTTTGTTACGTACACGTCGATTACACTGGACATTTACTTTTTTACTTTTTTTTTCTCTTCTACACCAATCTGTGTATGTCAGCACCTATGTTCGAGCACACAATTTCCTTCTTTTACATGTACTTCAATTGATAAATAAATGATTATGTAGAAAAAGAAAATTTGATAAAACATCTATCGATCTTTTCGTGCGTGCCCATCGTTATGCATGAATTTTGCACAATTTCATTAAAAACAAAAAATATTCTACGTGTTTATCACACACATGTGAAATTATCAAAATGAGAAAAAAATCAATTGTTTATAAATTTTTATTTATTTCCTATATATATATATATGTGTGTGTGTGTGTGTGTGTAGCGATAGTTATGAACCAATTAGAATTAAATCCACGTCTATAATTATCTCTCGGTCTATATATATATATTAATGTATATGTTAAATATAATTGAAATTTAATGTAAATATGTATGTTTGTGATTGCAGTAAAAAGGAAAGCAATAACATGGTCGACCAAGCAGTATTGGACAAATTGGAAGCTGGCTATGCTAAGCTTGCCGCTTCCGATAGCAAATCTTTATTGAAGAAACATTTAACGAAAGAAATATTCGATCAACTTAAAACGAAGAAAACATCTTTTGGTTCAACCCTATTGGATGTGATCCAATCTGGATTAGAGAATCATGATTCTGGCGTTGGTATTTATGCTCCCGATGCCGAAGCCTACACCGTTTTTGCTGATCTCTTTGATCCCATCATTGATGATTATCATGGCGGTTTTAAAAAAACCGATAAACATCCACCCAAGGACTTTGGAGATGTTGATTCTTTGGGAAACCTTGACCCGGCTGTAGGTATCCTTTGCCAATATATTTCAAAATCATAATTATTTATTATTATTTGTATTCGTTGTGATTTTAGTTGATATAAGTTGATAATAAAAATCATTGATTAATTTTGTTTGTAGGGTGAATTCATTGTTTCCACCCGTGTCAGATGTGGACGTTCATTGGACGGTTATCCCTTCAATCCTTGCTTAACTGAAGCTCAATATAAAGAAATGGAAGAGAAAGTATCCAGCACTCTGTCCGGTTTGGAAGGCGAATTGAAAGGAACTTTCTATCCATTAACTGGCATGAGCAAAGAAGTCCAACAGAAACTGATTGATGATCATTTCCTTTTCAAAGAGGGTGATCGTTTCTTACAAACTGCCAACGCATGCCGTTTCTGGCCGACTGGTCGTGGTATTTTCCACAATGATGCTAAAACCTTCCTCGTATGGTGTAACGAAGAAGATCATCTTCGTATTATTTCCATGCAGATGGGTGGTGATCTTGGACAGGTTGGTTTTAATACAAATTATTATTATTATTTCTTTTCTAACCTTTTTATAGCAACACACAATTCTCTACGATTGAAATATTATTTTTCAGGTATACAGACGTCTCGTAACCGCTGTTAACGACATTGAAAAACGACTTCCATTTTCCCATAACGATCGTTTCGGCTTCTTAACATTCTGCCCAACGAATCTTGGTACGACGGTTCGTGCATCCGTACACATCAAAGTACCCAAGTTGGCAGCCAACAAGGAAAAACTTGAATCTGTAGCTGCCCAATACAATCTTCAAGTACGTGGTACTCGCGGTGAACACACCGAAGCCGAGGGTGGAATTTATGATATTTCAAACAAGCGTCGTCTTGGTTTGACCGAATACCAAGCTGTTAAGGAGATGCACGATGGTATTGCCGAATTGATCAAGATTGAGAAGGAACTTTAAATGAATAATTCTAATTAATACAACCAAAAGTAATCAAATACAACATAAAGAAGTAACAACAACACATGCAAGAAGAAGAAGATACAACAACACACACTCCTTTTTACGTGAATGATGAATTCTTATATATAAACGTATATAATATATATTTTTTTCCTCTTTTGAACCATTATTATTAATTATTATTATTAATTATTATATATATATATAATATTTTCCTCCTCCCTTCGTCGTTTATTTCTACTCACACATTAATTTCCGATGCAAAAGCACTGTATTTCTGTGCGTGCTTCTTCTTCTTCTTCTTCTTCATTTTTCCTTTAATTTCCTTTTTATTTCTCAATCTTTATCTAATATCTATCTTTCTCTTTCTCGCACGCGCGATATTACATTTTTTTTTTTTTTGGTTGGTTGGTCTCTTCGTCAATCTTCACGAACTATACTTTTTGATTTTTTGTTTCAACAAAGAACACAATTATTAAAAAGCATGAGTCAAGATTTAGGAGCGTTTCCCCCTAAAAAACGCGCATATTCCAGCTAGCGCTTTTGTAGTAAAAAAAAATAAACATTATTGCCAGATTGTAATGGTGGTTATCAATGATGACGACGATGATGATGATGATGACGATTATTATTATTATTATTATTACTATTATTATTATAATGATGATATAGTGGGTGGATATGAGAATGATGATAAAGAAGGCGAATTTCAAATCACAAATAAAGAAACATACACATTTTATTTATCGTCTAATATCATTTTTTCCCCTTATATATGTGAAAAGACTTTTACATGATGAACATTTAATGGTTCGAAAATACGTTTCAAATTCGGACGAAATGTATATTTTGTTGTTGTTGTTTGTAATTATGTATATAGATAGTATTAATTAATAATTAAATTAGAAAGAGAGGTGAGATAGAAAAGTTACTACAGAGCAAGAAACGTTTAAGCTTGTAGCTTCTTTTTTATTTTATTAGTAAGTAGAATTATTTTTCTAACATTTTATTCTAATTATGCTTATTTGAACAATATTAATAATACTAGATTTAACTTGTATGTATTGTTGAAATGACTAATTGCAGATTTTTATTTTGTTCTAATGTTAATTTTCATAAATTTGTCCTTATTTCCTGTCAAACATTTATTTATTTTCTTTTTTCTCTCATTTCTTCTATTCTTCTTTTTCTTCTACTTTATCAGTAATATTTTCAAATAAATACGATCTCTATTGACTACTGGTATAATATCGTTTGACAAAGTTAAAACGATCGTTATAATTTGCTTACTTTTCGGAGTGACAACGTATCTTGTAATACTTGCAAAATCGAAGAAAAAAAGGGACGGACTTATAATAATTATTAGCGTTTTTCGTGTGTTAAACATTCGTTCAGTTTATCGGAAATTATTGAAATTCCAACTAATTTAGACAAGATTTTCTATGAAAATAACAAAGAAGAACTATTAGCAAATATAACTAACTATAGACGAAGTTTAACGAATAAAAAAAAGTAGTTTGTTTGATCGTTTGAAATTTTGCAAATCTTCTTAGAAAAAAATGGCAGAAGAAAGTCATCTTGCTCATTGTATTCTTTACGAGTTTCAATCAGGACGAGGAATTCCAGAAGCTGTAAGCAAAATTTGTAGTATCTTCGGTTATGATGTCCTTGACAATTCCAATTGTTTCTACATGTTTGTGGAATTCATGAGGGGAAACACTACAAATTATCCGGATAATAAACGTCATGCTTCAATCGCTCATATAATTAAACCAAGGAGCGACGAGGAAAGAAAAGAAGAAATGAAAAATTGTCCAAATATTTATAACTTGTAAGATTAAGTTCATAGCTTTGATAACATTTTCTTGATAACTATTTTATTTAGAACTATTTTATCTAATAATAATATAGCTTTGAATCATCTTAGGAACAAGTCGTGATGAGAGATAATGAACTTTATTCAAATCATTATCAAGAGCAAAAGACTCGCAACAAATATATGAAAATGTATTCTTGATGGAATTTGAGAAGCGTCATTCATTTGGAGATACCAACATATCAAATTACAAATAGGAACAGTTATGTTATACACAAAATTTTGATTTTAATTTTCAAAAGATGATATTTTACATATACGTAAATGAAATAACATTATTTTTGTTGTTGATTATAATTTTATTATAGCTAGTTGGGGTGATTAACGTTTAACGTAAATAAATAATGGGCTTAATCCGCCAATGGTTGTAATTTAGGATCGTTAATCTTTCTTTATGTTTAACAACAACATTTTTACTTAACTATATTCTCCTTGTAAGATTGCTAATAGTTTTGATTTTTATTTTCTTTATCAATTTGTTTCTAATTATTTTTAATATCAAATGTTAAGTAATTAAATTGTTTATTTCACAGTATAAAGCTACAGACTTTATTTCCTTGCAATAAAGATAATTATTTTAAAATGACAGCAGCGTTCATAGATTTAAGTTTTTCTTATCTATTATCTATCCCATACATGTTGATTTTAGCAATACCGACAGTCAATTAAATTTCAAACTTACTGGAAAGCTGATAGATAATAACTTTTCCAGTTAATGGTAAAATAGGTTTACCGAGATATTATACATTATCTACATATGATATCTACTTATTAGTTTTTTTTTCTAATAATTTGCACTATTTATCAAAATGTCTATCTGCAAATTAGAAAAAGTTTTACATGATAAACATTTGATGGTTAGAAAATACGTTTCAAATTCGGACGAAATGTATATTTTTGTGTAATTAAATATAGGTAATATTAATCAATAATTAAACTAAAAAGAGAGAGTGAGAGAGAGAGAGAGTAAAAATTTAAGAATAGATATAAGATCAGTTAGTACAAATGTTTCATTTAATTACTACAGAGCAAGACAAGTTTTACCTTCTAGTTTGTTTATTTTGTTCGTTTGTTAATACATTGAATTACATGTTATTTTAATTATTCTTATTTGAACAATATTAATAATACTAGATTGAACTTGTATGTATTGTTGAAATGAGTAATTTCAGATTTTTCTTTTTCTAATCTTTGTCTTCCTACATTTGTCCTTATTTCCTTTCAAATATTTATTTATTTTCTTTTTTCTTTCATTTCTTCTATTCTTTCTTCTCCTTCTTCATCACGAATATTTTCAAATCTACTGGTATAAAATCGTTTGACAAAGTAAAAACGGTCGTTATAATTTCCATACTTCTCGCAGTGATAATATATCTTGTAACAGTTGAAAAATCAAATCAATAGGTTCTTATAATAATTATTAGCGCGTTTTTCGTGTTCAATTACCGTTCAGTATCGTTCAGTTTACCGGAAATTATTCAAATTCCAATTAATTTAGAAAATATTTTATACGAATATAACAAAGAAGAACTAATACCAAAGTTTACTGTAGACAAAGTTTTCCACATTTTGTTTACAACAAAATGGAAAATAATTTTTATCCTCATTTCATTCTTTATGAGTTCCAATTAGGACGATCTATTCCTGTGGCTTTAACGAACCTTCGTCAAGTATTCCAGCAAGATGTTCTTGACTGTTACTCTTGTCTTCAAGTGTTTTTTAGTTTCATGTTCGGAAACACTATCATTTATCCGAATAATGAACGTTTTGATTTCTGTGCTAAAGTAATAAAAAGAATATACGACAGGGAAGGAGAAAGTCAAGAAAAGGAAAATAGTACGAATATTCCTCAGTAGTAAGATTCATTTGATATTTTTCGTTTAATTTTATTTATCATTATTTTATGTATTAATGAAAAGGTCTTTAACCATTTTAGAAACAAATCGTATCAAGAGATGTCCTTTGTGTCCTTTGCGTTAATATTCCGAGAATTTGATGAAAGTGAGTGTCCAAATCATCATCAAAAGTAAAAGGCTCACAACAAATATGTGAAAATGTATTCTTGATGGAATTTGAGAAGCGTCATTCATTTGCAGATATCAACAAATAAAACTTAAAATAGGAACAATTATGTTCGAGAAAGTATTTTAATTTTATTTTTTAAACAAGTTATTTTAGATGTACGTAAATTAATTCATGTTGATTATAATTAGATTATAGCTAGATGGGGGTGATTAACGTTTAACGTTAATAAATAATGGGCGTAATCCGCCAATGGTTGTAATTTAGGATCGTTAATCTTTCTTTATGTTTAACAACAACATTTTTACTTAACTATATTCTCCTTGTAAGATTGCTAATTATTGTGATTTTTATTTTCTTTATTAATTTATTTCGCAATGTAAAACTGAAAACTTTATTTCCTTGCAATAAAAATAATTATTTTAAAATGACAGCGTTCATAGATTTAAGTTTTTACCATCTTTTGATAATAGCAATATTCGCAAGCACATGTTGATTTAAAACAATACAGAAAGTCAGTAAAATTTTTAACTTTCTATAAATATGATAATAACCCCACCAGTAATAGGGAAAATAAGTTTATCGAGATATACATTATCTACATATGATATCTATCTACAAATTAAAAAAACTTGATGAACATTTGATGGTTAGAAAATACGTTTAATTTTCTGGTAAAATGTATATTTTTGTGTAATTAAGTATAGATAATATTAATCAGTAATTAAACCAAAAAGAGACAGTGAGAGAGTGAGTAAAAATGTTTCATTTAATTACTGCAGCAAGAAACGTTTTAGCTTCTAGCTTCTTTTTTATTTTTTTCATTTGTTAATAGATAGAATTATTTCGTTAACATTTTATCCTAATTATTCTTATTTTAACAATGATAATAATAATAGATTTAATTTGTATGTATTATTGAAATGTCTAATATAAAACTTATTTCTTATAATCTTAATCTTCCTAAATTTGTCCTTATTCCCTTTCAAATATTTATTTATTTTCTTTTTCTTCTTCTTCATCACTAATATTTTCAAATAAATACGATCTCTGTTAACTACTGGTATAAAATCGTTTGACAAAGTAAAAGCGATCGTTATAATTTGTTTACTTTTCGCAGTGACAACGTATCTTGTAATACTTGCAAAATCGAAGAAAAAAAAGGGACGGACTTATAATAATTATTAGCGTTTTTCGTGTGTTAAACATTCGTTCAGTTTAGCGGAAATTATTGAAATTCCAACTAATTTAGACAAGATTTTCTATGAAAATAACAAAGAAGAACTATTAGCAAATATAACTAACTATAGACGAAGTTTTACGAGTAAAAAAAATAGTAGTTTGTGTTATCGTTAAAAGTTTTAGCAAATTTTCTTACAAAAAAATGGCAGATAAATATTATTTTTCTCATAGCGTTCTTTATGAGTTCCAATTGGGACGACATATTTCTATGGCTGTAAAGAACCTTCGTAGGATATTCCATAAAGATGTTATTGACTATTTCTCTTGTTATGAAGCATTTTGGTCTTTCATGTTAGGTGACACTACAATTTATCCGAATAATGAACGTTGTAATATATGCATCAATATAATAAGAGAAATTGACATGTGGGAAGGAAAAGACTCTAGTTCTTTACAACTAGATAGGGAAAATTATTCGTCTTCTATTGACTTGAAAGATTAACTTAATAGGTTTGATGACATTTTCTTGATAACTATTTTATTTATATTAGGTGGTGCGGAAAGTAGTCGTTTCGTTTTTTGCTGACGCAATAATGGTTGCATTAGTTGATGCAAACCGACAAATAGTAACACATGAGATCGCGATGAGAGGTTCAATTTATCAAATTCAACTATATTTATGACCACTTGAAAGGTTTAGGTTTAACCTCGTAGCCAAAATTGTCATCATTTTTACAAAAGAAAAACGACTTTCGACTTTCCGAACCACCTAATAGAACTATTTTATTTAATAATGATAAAACTTTCAATCATTTTAGGAACAAATCCTTATCTCTTGATAATGAACTTTGTGTACTTTGCTTGAATATGAAGAGAATTTGATGAAAATGTATTCTTGATGGAATTTGAGAAGCGTCATTCATATTTTATATATAGATATTTTATACATACATAATTTAAATAACATTTTTTATGATGTTGATTGTAATTAGATTATAGCTAGATGGGGTGATTAACGTTTAACATAAATAAATAATGGACGTAATCCGACGTTGTAATTTAGGATTGTTAATTTTTTTTGTATCTTTAACAACATTTTTACCAAACTATATTCTTGTTGTAAGATTGCAAATAGTTTTGATTTTTATTTTTGAAGACTTTATTTTCTTGCCAGCGAGCACGAGTTTATTATTCATAAATATAAACAATTAATAAAACACATAATTTACAGAAATATTCATATTGTTTGTTAATTTTCAGTGATGTTTTTATTGTTTTTTTTGTAATTTTACAAGTAAATTATTTTGTGTTGTATCCTATATCAAATATGGAGATTGTATAAACATAAGTAAAAATAAAATTTTCTTATAAAACTAATTTCTATCTGATTGGTGCAAACATATATCGTTAAAGCAAGGATACAAAAAATGATAAAATACGTTTTGAAATATCAATGTTACAATTGTGTGTTTCTTACAATAAAAATATGCTTCTAATTTGTATATACTTGCTTTATAGGTAAATAATAAAGCACTTGTTATTATTGTGCTGAATTTATTTAGCATTCTGTATTACAGATCTTTCGGATAAGTCGAGTAAAAATAAAATGTAAAATTTCTGATTAGTGTGATAAATCGAAAAAAAACAAAAACAAAAAAAAAAACCAATGATTTTTGTATATATTCTATATATAAATATATAAATATAAATTGATATTATTGAAATATTATACATGTAGATATATATATAGAAATAGAACTTGAAAAGACGTGAATTTACCTCATCGGTCGCGAATTTGTTAATATCACACTAATCTATGAAAAATAATATTAAAAATGTTATTTTAAAACAGAAATGTATAATTAGTAGAACCTATGTAAATCTGTAATCTTTTTTTATCATAATTAACCCTGACGCTAACCAATGATGATTTTTAAAATATATAATAATGTATATAATATTTTTTTGGAGAATATAAAAAAGACACTGTGTGTTTCCATAATAAATACAATAAATGTTTCGCTAATAGTAAAATAGTGTTAAATTATAGATACGAACATATACGCACACACAAAATCATTATTATAATTCATAAATAAAAGGATATAACTTAATGGGGTATTTTGATGTATAATAATACGAAAGATAAATAAGTAAATGGGGAAATGGTGCAACGATATTTATACGATTTATACAAATCATGAATATATATATATATATACTTCTTAGAGAAATAAAATAAACATTGTTGTATTCAATGTTGACCATAATTTAAATATACATTCCTCCATACATTTTTAAGATTTTCAATTCCGCTAGAATAAAATTTTTCTTTTTGACAATCCAAAAAATCGATAATAGATATCATTAATAATTCTTCACTGGCAAATAGTTTGTTTTCAAATCGTTTCTTTAAATCGGGGAGCAAACAAAAGCTAGAACTATTAAAGTCAGGAGAGTTTAAAGGCTGAGGAATAATAAAAAATCCCAATTTGTTTAATTTTTCAAGTATCTCTGTAGTATATAGCCGATCAATGTCATGCTGAAGAAGTACCCGTCTACTAAGAATCGGTTGAGGTTCTTTAAGCAATAACATTTGATAAAGTTTATCAACTTGTTTGGAATAAAATTCATTGGTTAAAATTTTATATTTTGGTAATGGCTCAAAGTGAAGGTAGCCTCGGAAATTCCACCAAAAAGATATAATCGTGGTGTTCAGTTTTGTGCATATTTTCCATTCTGGTAAATAGGGTGTTCCTTCATTTACGTTTACTTTTTGCAGAGTGAAATAAGATACACACAATTCATCTAATACCACAATATTTCGTAAAATTTGTTTATTTTCAAAAAGGGTTGTCAGATATTGGGCTATTTTACGTCTTTGATTATGAAAATTAAATACTCCTATTGTATCAATATAATATTTCATACTTTGATAAAATGCAATAGCCCGCTCTTTTTGGATTGTTGACAAATGTTTAATTTTAATACAATTATGTTCATTTTCTTCCTCTTCGTCAACACTATTATCATCTAATGAAAAGTTACCATTGCAAAATTTGTTATACCATTTTCTACATCGAATTTCATCAATAGCATTATCACCAAGCGACTTTTTAATGTTTTTCGTAGCAGTTTTAAAATCTGTTCCAAGTTGAAATTCATAAAATATACAATGCCTAAGATGTATTTCCTCCGTCATTTTTTTTCTTCCTCAGCAAATTTCACTATTTTCTCAATGATTTTATCTTTTTTCCAACTTTTATCCAACTTTTATCCAACTTTTATCCAACGCAAAACGTTATTATATCTATCCCTCAATTTTCCAAAGTTCCTTCTTTTTCTTCTTTTCTTCAAAGATCAAATGTTTTCAGGTTTTCATTATTTCAATAATTACGAATAAACCGAACGAATGTTTGATACGCGAAAACGTTAATAATTATTACGAAAACTTTGTCTTCTTTAATTTCTTAACAGTTAACACACACACACACACACACACATACACACGGTTATATTTTAACGAAATTTAAAGGAAATTTCATACGTAGCTTAACACAACTATATTAGACGAATTCAAACCAATAAATACATGAAGGTTGTGTTCTTATTTGTAAACATTCCCTAAAATCAGAGAAATATAATAACAATGTGAAGAAAGAGAAATTCTAATAAGAAACAAAATATACACATCATCAATGTTTTCAAAGATAATAATAACAAATTTCAAATATATGAATATGATCGGATTAAGTATAAATCTTATTAACACATTCGCGACCGATGACGTGAATTGGCGTTATTTTCAATTTGAAAAATTTCATGAAAATACATTTTTTAAATAATATGTACATATAGAATCTATATATTTATATTTGATTATATTTTATTATTTAAATATACATTTTGTTAATGTGTTAAAATAAATACGCGTTAATTCTTGAAAGGAGTATCTTTTACAACGGACGGATATCGACTAAAAAAGAGGTTGCAATTGATCAACCCTTCTGCCTCATATTTTTTAAAAATGAAAAAAGTAATCGTAGACATATCACCCTTCTTTTACATTCTTGGGAACAATACCAGATGTTTTCGAACTAATGTGTGAAAACTTTACCCCATATATTCAATATTGTTCGATACCATAATTATACAAAAAAGAAAAAAAAGGGAACAAAGCAACATTTTAACTTTACGTGATATTCTACTCGTGTACTCTTATGAGCGTATGAATATTTTAGAAAACATTAGACGATTATTGTAATTAAGGACAAATTAGAATGTTTAATGATAAGAAAGAAAAAAATAGGGTGACTAGAGTTTGTTAGTCATTTCTTTGCAGTTGTTAATACAAGATTATCCCTTATCGCGATGTTTACAAGAGGTATTAGTTATTACGAACAACATTTTATTTTTTCAAATCGTTTAGTTCTTTTTCTTTTGGGAAATCATACTCATGAAAGTTCCACGAGTATGTTGGTCTCATTGTGTGGAATTTTTGTTTTCGCATCTCCAATAATAGTGTATCAGGTAAATGTTTTCGTCTTTTATTTAAATATAATAATACACAAAATTGTCTCAGTAAGATTGTAATATTATATTACATGTTTTTTCTTTTCTTTCCATTCAAATAACAAATATCGACAAATATTTATAATATAATTTTCAACAAAAAAAGAAATGAATTAATATTTTCTTTTTTAGTTTTATCAAATGTACGTGTTAGAGATGAAGCTGCAATCGATTATGAAAGTACTCAAGCCAATGATACTTGCTTTGTACATTCTGTATTGTTATTCTACAATTTATTTGAAATTATTAATGGTTCGTATATTTGTTGCATTTATTACACAATTCATTAGTGTCTTTTCTGTTTTTTTTTTTTATTCTAACCAATATTTCATATTAAAGTATATTATTTTTAGATAAAATTAATAATATCTCACATTAAGTTGGATTACAAATTATTGATGAACGAAAAGGAATTAAATATTATGGACAAATATTTAAATCAATGCAAATTATATACGAGTTTTCTAATTGGTAAGCTGCAATGAAAAAAAAAAACAATCACCATAAACGACGTAATAATTTCAAATAAATGTATAATATTTCGTTCTATTTTTTTTTACAGGTTTCTTTTACTTTTATTTTATACTTTTAACATCACCAAGTATTTACAACGTTTTCCAACATATTTTTGGAACATTAGAAGATATTCATTTAACATTACCTTTTCCCATTAACAATATCTCCCATGCAGGATTTCTATATTACAATTTGCTTATTTATCAAATAATAGTATTCTTTGTCTTAATAACAATTGGTATTATTATCTATTCAGGTTATTGGGCAATTATACAACACATTTGTGCTCAATTCAAAATATTTATGTAAGTGTCTTACTTAAAAAATAATATGACGTAGATTAAAAACTCTCAAGTAAATATAAATAAATAAAAAAAGAATAATTTATATTTTACAAATATTCTTTAGAATCATTGAAATATTATTATTTTACACGTTAATTGCAGGGAAAAAGTACGTAGACCATTTGAAGATAATCCAATTCATATAGAAAATGCTTGGTGTTGTAGAACACCACAACAAGAACGAGAATGGTTGATTGACATAATAACATGTTATAATAGAGTAAAAGAGTTAGTGTAACATTATTTTTCTTTTTATTTTTTGTTTTTTGTTTTTATTAATAAATTTAATTTTTTCAATTTTTTATTCTTTTTATATTAAGGCTCATCAATTTAATAAATAAATTTTCCAATATGACTTACTTAATAGCCGTTTGTGTATCGATGCTACTCGTTATACTTAATTTTCTATATGTAAGTATTGTAATTATTATAATCTAATATATATATATATATATATTTCATTGTTATTTAATTATTTTTAAGGTGTTCCAATTATTTTCCGTATTACTTAATATAAGAGATATAATAGAAGGCATCACTTTCACCGTAGGATTTATTTTTACACTTTACATTACTTTTTACATTGGACAATTGCTTACTAATCATAGTAATGCAGCTTTCATAGAATTGTAAGTATTTGTTATGCCAATGATTCATTCCTAATGAACATTATAACATATGTGCTCAAAAAATGTACGTTCACAAATAGAAAATGTATATCAAACAATTTACGTGCTTTTGAAAAGAGATAAATATGGTATTTTTTCAGATGCAATATTCCGTTTTATACTTTATCCATAAAAACTCAAAAATTGTTATTATTGTTATTAACAAGAAGTGTACAACCATGCGAGATTTCGATCGGTAATATATTTGTAGCATCTCACAGAGTTTTTGCCGCAGTAAGCAATTCATTGTTCGACTAATTCTTTTTTTTTTTTTTTATTTATATTTTAACGAAGAATAATAATTATTGTTTCAGATAATACAAAAAGCATTTTCATTTGCCACGGTGTATTATAGTATGACGTATTTGTGAACCGTGATATTTTGAAAATACAAAAAAAAATAATAAAAAATAAAAAACCCAACAAAATATTTCATTGTATTAAATACGTAGTAGTCATTGAAAAAATATATAGTGCTTGGAACATATATACGGTGTATCAAAATTTCATTCATTTCTTTTCTTCTAATAATAATTATTTTATACGTGAAACTTGGATTATCAAAACAAAATTAAACTTCTAAAACGGGGTCTCTTGTTGCACATTATATTACAAAACACCCTACCCCCCGGTATATTAAAAATATTCATACAAACACAAAGTTTCTTGAAGAAAACAATTCACTGTGTTATACGAAGAAATGT
The DNA here is from genome assembly GCF_049000335.1 of Polistes dominula. Lineage (NCBI taxonomy): Eukaryota > Metazoa > Arthropoda > Insecta > Hymenoptera > Vespidae > Polistes > Polistes dominula. The sequence continues at coordinate 199,168 of NW_028300906.1, forward strand.
GTACGGTATTCATATTACTGATTGAAAATAACTGTACCACCTTATACTGTTTATATCAATAAATTTTGTGTTTTCTATCATACGTTATTATTTTCAAAGTATCTGTGTACTGTACACCGGCTGAATATTAACTGACAAGAATCCCTGTTAGCAGGACACTTCTGCGCAAGTTCTTGCATAGTAAGAAAAAGAAAGAAAAGAAGGAGATATATAACAACCCTCGTTTTATATGGTTGGAAACAACCACCTGTTTATACATATCAAATAAACTTTATTTTCTTTTGATTGAGTGTTCGTCAATACCATAATATCATAGGGGAAGACCATACACGCAAGACTTATATTTAATTATTACGATACTATTTTCTTATATATAACTGTTTGACAAATAGGTCTATTATATAACTGTAATAATGTCTTATTAAAATGCGTAATACATAATAAAGAATAAAAAGAAGAAAAGGAAAAAGAAATAAGGGAAAACATGAAACGTGTTGTGTTAACTTTGAAAGAGAAAACGTAAGATTCATCATTATGTCTTTGAAAGGTTCGAGTTATTACAAGCAACATTTTCTTTATTCCAATCGATTAGTACAACTTATAATGGGATTAAAATCTAATCAAAGCTCATATGATCAATTATTTCGATGTTGTACTGTATCTGTTTATGTATTACCAATGATTCTGCATCAGGTAAATATTTTAATAATATTAAATAACACAAATATGACAAAGAATAGTATACACGTTTTTCCTATGAGAATTTTGATATAAAATCATCAAGAAATATTTAAATATTTCTATGAAAAAGTATTCTCTCGATACTATCGCGTATATTTGAATTATTTTTTAACAATTCCATGTATAATTTGTACATCATACAATTTCAAATATTTTCAGTTTTATCAACTTTTTAATGCGAACATTAAATTGGCATCAAACTTCAATTTGCTGCAAAAGATGATAAGTGCACTGTGTATTATTTGTACATACAGCGCTGTTTACTTTCGTTTCACCACAGTTCGTGTCTCTCATTTCGATTAAAATTAATATTTCATTAATATTTATATATATATACATAAAAAAAATATATTTAACAACGAGAAAGGATTATATTTCGTTTTTAGGTACAAAAATTGGACAATTATATTAAACGTGATTATGAACAATTATCAAGCCAAAAAGAATTATTCATTTTAAACAAATACACGAAACAAAATAAATTATTCACAATTATTATCGTTGGTAGGTAAATCTCGAAAATAATTATTATTGCAAATAAATTGTATTGACATTTATTTATTTTTTTTATTTTTTTTTTTTTTTAGGTTTCTGTTACCTTTATGCTATTTCCTTAACGATGCCAAGTATTTTAAGTGTTTTCTTACACATTTTGGGATTTTTAGACAACGTAAAATTAACTTTGCCTCTTCCCGTTAATAACATTTTTAATGGTGGTTTATTGTATTACAGTTTGCTTATTTATCAAGTAATAGCAATCTTTGTATTATTAACGATATGTAGCGCATGCTATTCAACGTATTTGGTAGTAATACAACACGCGTGCATTCAATTTAGTATTATAATGTATGTTGTTTTTTTTTTTAATTATAATACACGTGTTATAATAGATATGTATTTTTCTGTAATTATAATATATTATCATGAAAAAATTATTTTTTCTATATATATTCATTGTAGTTTCAAAATACGTCAACCATTTAATGAACAGAAATGTGAGAATGAAATTTGGTACAATAAAACACATCAAGAAGAATGGGAATGGATTGTTGATGTAATAAAACGTTATAAAAGAATCACAAAGTTTGTATCAATTAATTTATTGTGTTCTTTCTATAATATGTATATAATTTAACTTGTTCATTCTTTGTTGTAAGATTTGTAGATTTGACAAACCATTTGTCCAAAATAGTTTACTTGGTTGAAATTTCATTTGCAATGATACTCATCATCTTTGATCTTATTTATGTAAGTTCATATAAAATATAATGAATATTTAATATTTTAGTATTATTCGTGGTTGTGTATATTGATGTCACGTTTTAAGAAATATTTTGTATTTTATTTTTTTATTAATGTCTTACTGTTAAATAAAATATTTGTTTGTAGATATTGCAATTATCGGTAATATTGAAAAATACAAATGGAATGTTTGAATGCTTCATTATCATTGTTGGTTCTATATTAACTATATACGCTAATTTTTATTTTGGACAAATGCTTATTGATCATAACAATGCAACTGTCGAAGAATTGTAAGATCTTACGAATGTATAAGAAAAAAAGAAAAAAAGAAAAAATACGAATTTTAATAAGATATTTTCAATGATATTTATTTAAAAGATCACTAAATTGATGAATCATCAATTATATTTTGGTATTAAAATAAAAGTCCAATTTTTAGGTTTTACCTTTGCTTATTTGTTTACAGATGTCAAGTTCCATTTTACGTTCTTTCCATAAAAACACAAAAATTATTGTTATTCGTTATAGCAAGAAGCATGAGACCATGTGAAATTTCAATCGGTGGTATATTCGTGGCATCCCATGAAATATTTTCCGAAGTTTGTAACAATTATTATAAATAATAATTGTTATCTCAAATTTTTTGTTTTTAATTATATTAACAACAGATTTATTATTTCAGTTAGTCCAAAGAGCGTTTTCATTTGCAATGGTATATTATAATATGCTGTAACTGTAATAACAACAATATACGACAGTTAATATATGAAATTTATTTATTACTGTAATGACAAAAACAAATTGATAATTGGAAATGTAGTAGTATTATGATTAATATTAAAAATTATGAGAAAAAATATCGTAAACTTCAATTTTTCTTTATTTCATTTTTAATTTTTAAATAAAATTAGAAAAAATATAATACGTCATATAGAAAATCATTTATATATACAGATGACTGTGTAATATTCGGACACCAAGAGTTGAGTTTAAGAATTTTTCTTTTCTACAATATCAAGAATTGTACACTTTCTAATAATTAGTCATTTAAAATATTCCGACCGATTGTATTTTTTACAGCTATTGTGTTCACTCAATAATAAATTAGAAAACGTAACTATGATACTTACTTTATACGAGGACAAATAATATTACAAATATTATATATATGTGTGTGTGCAACATACGCGATGAACGATATTATTTAATAAATTAAACTCTTTGTCGTTTAAATTGAACATTTTATGAACTGTACAACTGCTCGTTCTGTAATCCAACAAGTAACTGAGAAAAATAGCAATCAACATCGACCCTTCTGCGCATGCTATTGGAAATTTATTATAGTAGTAGAAGTATACCACCCTCTCGCAACTTCTTATTTAATTGCTGAGAATTATCACCTGTTTTCATACCTATATGTATAATGAAATGATATTAAAAACTGATCGAGAGATAATTTTTGATATTATAGCTTGTATCGATTTTTATTCTAATAACTGCACTTATATTTTCATATTAATTTTTGATAACTCGTGCTATTCACCACCGATTATAATAAAAGATTTGAAACCGGGTGAAATAGAAGAATGAGATTTGATTTCATAATAATTATTATAAAAGGAGAATCCGTACACGATGTCGGTAAATGGTTTAATCTATTTTGAACAACATTTTCTTTTTTCAAAACGACTTGTTCAGTTACTGATGGGTTTACGTCCGTATCAAAGTTCGAATGATCAGTTATTACAAATTTTCCTTGTGACGTTTTACTTATTACCTATAATTGTGCAACAGGTACACGTATATAAAGAATATTTCAATTACTTTTTCTTAATTATATTAATTAATTTCTTTTTTTTGTTTCTTTTATATTTCAGTTTTATCAATTTTATATATCAATTGGTACTAGCTTGCACTCGGCTATCAAAATTCTGCAAAATATGATAGCTGCTATGTGTTTCCTGTGTACATACTATACAACTTATTATAGATTTATAACCGTTCGTATTATTTTTCGTGATAATAATATAAAATCTAATGAAAGAGAAAGACAATTTAAAACGTTAACATTTTATTTGTAGATAAAATTAATGTACGCTTATTTTAAATCTACTTACGCATCGATATCCGACGAGGATGAATTGAACATTTTTGAAAAGTATACAAAACAAACCAAAATCTATACGTATTTTTTTACGGGTAAACATTATTACAAAAATGTATTAATTTTTCTAATACATATTACATATATTATATTTATAATAATATATGATAATAGAAATAAAAAAATATGATATTTCGATGAATATCATGTTATATTAATTATTTTAGGTATCACCAATCTGTTTGTTATAGCAACTATATTTCCATCTATTTTAAGCGTATTTATCTACCACTTTGGAAGCGTAGATAATGCTGTCGTAACATTACCCCTACCAGTTAATAATGTTTCAAACCCAGGACCACTATATTATAGTTTTCTTCTTTATCAAATAATAGCACTTTATATACCTATGAATATTACGAATGTGTGGAATTCATTATATTTGACATTAATTCAAAACGCGTGTTGTCAATTTAGTGTTATCGGGTATGATGTTTAATGTCAAAATATATAATCTTGACTTATATTTAAAATATTATTACAAAAGTTAAGAGAAAATTCTTTTTTTGACTACATTTTATTCAGACTTAAATTACGACAACCATTTTTAAATAACAACATATATAATAATGTAGAAGATGTGAATAATAAAAGTTCTTGGAAAGAATTCGATTGGATAGTTGACATAATCAACCGTTATAAAAGAGTCACGGAGTAAGTCAAATATAATTAAGATATTATACATTTTAATTTTTTTTTTTGTTATATACGATAATAAATCAAATTTTGTATTGTTCAAGGTTTGTTGATCTGATAAGTTATTTCACGAAAATAAATTACTTATTATGTTCTTTCCTTGTGATGATCCTTATAATATTGGATTTTATTAATGTAAGTTGTCGATTTTACGTAAGTAGGAAACATGACAAAGAAAAAAACAAGTGTGATACAATATATTTATATATTTCATTAATTTTCTTGTAGATATTTAAATTATCTTCGGTATCACAGAAAACAGGGGGAATAATCGAGTGTTGTTCCTACCTTATTGTTTCTATATTTATAGCATATATTAATTTTTATATGGGACAAAAGATTATTAATCATAGCAATACTGCTTACTATGAATTGTAAGATTTGTTAAATATTGAATTTCTAAAGTAACTTTTAAAAGAATACACATATTAACTCTTTTATTTCAAAAGGTCTATATACAAGGTATCTGAGTTTTTTTCGTATCGACAAGAAACAAATTTTAAACATCATCTTTAAATAGCACATTTAAAAAGTTTTATAAGTTATGTTCTTGTTGGAGTGTACAAGAGCGAAAGAGTTAACAAATATTTATCAAATTTATATAAAGTATAGTCTAATTATTAAGCAATTCACTATTATGTATTTTTTATATCAATTAAAACTTTTTTTTTACAGATGTCAAGTTCCATTCTATATGCTTTCTATAAAAACTCAAAAAATACTGTTGTTTATAATTTTAAGAGGCAAAATGGAATGTGCACTCTCAATTGGAGGTTTCTTTATAGCATCGCATCAAGTATTTTCCGGAGTAAGAACATTCTATTTATTTATTCTTAAATGAATCGTACTAATAACAATATTTTTATTTTAGTTAGTACAAAAAGCATTTTCTTTTGCCACGGTGTATTATTCTCTTGTTTAAATTCAACTAATTTTATAATAATAGACAAAATGTAGTTATAGCAATGGAATATAATAGCAATTTTTCATTTTGCATCTATCTGTGTCATCAACAAGCATTAAACTGAATAATAATAAAAGATTCATATTTGGTAAGGAAGTTGTCGTTGTGTTATAAGTACTTTTACATTTTTTCAAATAATAATTTATGATCATTCACATATTCCTTAAATCATAAAATTAAGTAATTACTATACCTAGATCAGAATAAGAAATTCCTACCTTGTTTTCTTAATAGATAAGTTTATAGACTTTCCTTAGTTCTATTACTTTTCTTCTTCACTTTGATAGTGTTACTCTCATTGACAAAAAGTATGAAGAATCTGAAAGGAAATATTATAGAAAGATTAGAAATAGAAAATATTCATTTCCCTTAATAAGTATGTTTTAATTTCGTACCTCTTTTCCCATTCATATTTCTTCAGTTTTATGAATGCAATAATATTCATGGATAAACAACATAAATTATTAGAATGAGTTTCAAACACATTAAGAATGATAATGTTTACATTCAAATTTATAAAATTATATTTAAACTCAAGTAAATAAAAGGTTTTCTTTTCTTCTTTGAATATATCTAATTACTGCGGTTATATTATTACTGATGTAATAACGTGCACAATTCTTTACAAATATTTTCATTTGTACCATTTTTCTAACCTTAATGTTAAAACGATGCAACAAGGGCGCAGCTATGTTTTTTAAAGGAGTGAACACGAGCGCCACTAATCGGATGTTTTGCGAAACTTAGACACCGCTAAATTTGAAATTTATGATAAAGAAATACACACGTTCGTTTGTTTTACGAAAAAATTTAATGTAACTATATTAAATATATTAAATATTACAGTTTTTAGCGTATTATTATTTAAAGACATTCATTTATTACAGAATATCTTTGAAATTCTGTGAATACTGAAAGTATCCATTCGAGAAAAATATTTAACATAAAAATTTGCTATTTTTTATCGATTTTATTATACACGTTTAAACAAAACTTTTAAACGTTAAGAATTTAAAAAAAAAAAGAGGGGGAATTTTAATTAAATTCTTAGATTCTAGAATTTCTGTCAATATCTCTCTCTCTCTCTCTCTCTCTCTCTCTCTTTTTTCTTTCTTTCTTGTAATCCTGTAATTCTTTTATGAAGTAAATTTTTCAAATCGATTTTAAATTACATTTGAACACAATGTCGATTTAATAGCGAAAGATATTGAAATAATCATAAACTTTGTTATATAATTGAACTATAATGAAAAATATTGTATATTTTTTATATTTTTATAAACATTTAGAAAAATAATATTTAAATATACATAATTAAGTATTATACGTAAATAGATCTTTACTATTAAATCGACAAAATGATAATAATATACGATATCTAATTAATATGCTATTTTTATTCGTTCGATAACAAGAAATATATAGCGAAACTCGATAAATTGTTTAAATATTATTTTAAATAAGAACCTAACGCGGTTTTACTGAATTATTTTAAATATTATTTTCTCCTCTTTTTAAACAAGATTCTATTATTACATTTATAACATATTTATTAAGATCAATGGATTTTCATTTAATAATAACAAAACAAATCAATATATATATAGAATGATGATTTGCAACAATATTCATTAAAAAAAAAACTTAAATAAAATACGTATAGAAGATAATAAATAATTATTTATAAATACTCATGAAAACAAAAATGAAATATGTATATACGTATATACATTAACTATCGTTCAAAAATATTTGACTACCACTTATATTTTTAATGATAATTTAAAAACAATTTATATATATATATATATATAATATAAATAAATAATATTAATTATATAAATATATAATATATATATAAGTAATATAATTTATTATTCCTATTTCTATAAACTCGTTTTATTTCGAAGATGATAATTCTATAAATATAAAAATAATAAACCATAAAAACTTGAAATATAAATTTTCCAAAGTGGAGAAATATTTTTGAACGACAGGGTATGTGTTTGTGTGTGTGTGTGCGTATGTATACATAAGTTATTTTAATGAATATATGCAATTAAATGATCAGAACCAATTAGATTAAATTAATTTAAAAATTACTGCACTTCGATTTGCCTTTCCTCCATTTCATACATGTTAACCAATAAACGTGATATGGGAATTTCACCAATAGTCTCATGAAAGAACAAACGTTCGACGGTTTTCGACGAAACACTTCTTAAATAACCAACCAACAACATAAGACTACAAACTCTACCCTGTGGCGAATATCTTGATCTCATATAATCATCTAAGATACATTGCACCTGTTCCTGTAGCATCTCAATTGGTTGTACCACATGTAGTCCAACTGTTTCTGTGAAATGATCAAATCTTCACTTTCACTGATACCTGTCCAATAATCTAATTTTATTTTTTTAATAAATTACATTAATAATTGTTATTTCATTTACCTGGTATGAAAAGTGTTAGTGCTTTTATACAACTACGTTCGTAAACGTCAGGTGCTAAACGCCGGAAACGATATATTATTGACTAAAACAAACAAATTAAAGTGATCAAACAAAAATTTGATTGAAATGTTTTAGTGATTTTTTTATTTTAACAAATTCATTTAAATTATCTAATATCAATTAAATTTATAATTATAATGTAATTATATAAATAATATATTAGATAATTTATATTAAATTTTCAAATTATTCGTTTGTTAGTTTGTTAGTTTGTTAGGTTGTTAGTTTGTTACCTGAATCATACCCAACTCTTGACTGGTAGCAACGTCATTAACTGGAAGTCGACTTTTAACTTGTTCGTCATCAAGTAAACTCGTCACGTCCCATGGTATCATCCATTGAGCAAGATGTAAAAGAAATAGTTGAGTCCAGGATCGTTCGAGTAAAAGTAATTGATCGTCCTTTGGTAGGGCTTGAAAGGGTGGCAAACATCTGACCCATCTCACAACCATGAAAAGAAGCCTGGCGGTGATCTCCTAACATATATTATTATTTATTCGATCAATTATATGCATTATTATTATTATTAATATTTCTCCTCTATTCTTTGATACAAACTAAATTCTACGTGAATTGTGAACACTTTAATGGTCGCCAAGAGGCGGTAATTTTTATGAAAAATTAACATCCAAGAAGAACAACAACAATTTAATAATAAATTTAATTTTATATAATTTTAAATATATAAAAAGTTATAAATAAATAAGGGCCAATAATTTAGTTGTTCCGGTTATCATACACATGTTGTGTGAACGGCCATTAAAGTGTTAATATTTCTATACTTTGATATAAACAAAATTCGATTTTTTTATCCTACGTGAGATTTTTAATAATTTCATTTATTTTTGTCAACAGAAATTGAATAATATTCTACCTCAAACATTTCCCAACTAGGACCAATAATTTTCAAGGTTCCCGTCGGACTATGCCTCGTCTCGGAATCCGTTTGTTCTAACGAATATTCCGTTTCTGATTGTAACCTGGTACTCCATACTAGTTCCTGGTCAAAAATATACAATCAAAAGTGATCTCTTAACATCATCAATCTAAGAAGAACAATATAAGATGCTGCGATTGTTTCGTTAACTCGAAAGATCTTGACTTATTAAATTAGAACAAAGGGTAAGAAGAAGATGATTTCGAAAGTTACGAAAGTTACGAAAGTTACGAAGTATGAATGAAGTTAAATTAATTACCTGACACTTTTCAGCGGATATTAGAATCTGTAAGAGGGATTGTTGTGGTGCAAGAGAGACAGTTGTAGCTGCTGCTGCTGCTGCTGCTTGGTAGAGGGTTGTTGTCGTAGGAGGGTGCTGTGGCTGAGTTAAAGGTACCGGAGATGTTGAGTCTTCTGGTGGTTTGTGTGCTAGTCCTATTGGTCTAGGATAAGGGGTGAATCTTTGCTCGCACCTGAACCTTTTTTTTAAATCAATTGATCGTAATCAAATTTCACTATTTAATTATACTAAACATACATATTTCTTCTTTTATTTTCCAAAGATAATTTTTGATTAACCAAAATCCAGATATGAGAGAGAGACAGAGAGAGAGAGAGAGAGAGAGAGAGAGAGATACCTGTGATGTGAGAGAACATAAGCTGAACGTAGTCCTGTCCTTTGTGTAACTATCGGTGACTGTTGTTGCTGATGTTGTTGCTTTTCCGAAAAAATCGAATGTGGTGGTTTTGGTTTCCTTGGTCCACGTTCATGTTGTACTGCTAAACATTAATTAAATCATATCCACGTTATTTTTGTCCCTCATCTTTTTATATTTTGATATATGATGATTGATTCATCAGCTTTGATTAATTTAATTGTTGAATAATAAATATATCATTCAGATGATTCCGAATTGACCACATATTATGAATATAATATCAAGTATTATAAATAATACATTTGTATATATTATCATATATTTGAATTTAATATTCGTTATTATTAATTAATATTATAATCTAATATATATATACAGGGTGATCGGTAACTGGTGGTACAAGCAAAAAGGGGATGATTCTTTTAAATATTCAGTACTTTTCTAGTTTATTTCCTAAAAACAAATGAAAAAGAAAATAAGATTTTTGATTAGCTTCTAGTCCTTTTAATCTTATCGTAGTTAACTTTCAACCTTGATAATATTCGGAAATCGAAAAGAAAAGAAGGTTTCAACGATGGGAGCGAAAAAGTGGCCACGGCTTGTTCGAAATTCAATTTGGTGGGGATATTACCAACACTAATAGTAATAGTATAGTAGCAATAGTAGTAGTAGTAGGTCGCTACTGTTCGGAGATGTACGAGCTGTATTTCTGTAGGAAAATAGGAGGGTATGGGAGAGTTATGGTGGATAGTGCTGAAAAGGGTAGGAGACCTTCAAGTGAAATTCAGTGAGGGTGGTTGGTAGGTTGCTGCTGCGACGGATGCGGTCGCTGGCTGGGCGTCAGCTTTCACACATACACATACATACATGCATGTACATACATATATATCAACTAAACACGTTCACAAATATACAAAATGTATTACACATGAAGTTGTGTGCATCTCAAATATACACATATATGTATATGTATTTGTCTTGAATCCGTACGTGTTAGTTAGAAAGAGAAAGAGAAAGAGAAAGAGAAAGAGAAAGAGAGGGGGCAGAGAGAGGAGGTGGGAGAGAGAGAGAGAGAGAGGTGCAACTGGGTGGCAAGCACATCATCATTAATGAGGCTGAGCGGATAGCAGCCGTAGATTCCCACGTTCGCACTGGCGTCGCAGCAATAGTAGGTGTATATCTCTCTGCTTTATTCCGTATCAGTGGTTGTATGACCATTGGCGCAACCAATGATACTCCTCTTTATTTTCTTTTTCATTTTTTTTTCTTTTTTTGTTAGGTTTATTCAAAAGTTTTTTTTTTATCTTGAATAATAAACAAAAGTAATATAGAGTAATAGTATAATAAAATAAATTAATTTTTGTTTTCACTATAGAATAATTTAGTATTACTCTACTTAACAAACACGTATATGCTTCGAACGATAAAGTTAGTAATTTAACCAGATAAGAGTTAACCAAACGCATATATGCGTCCATAGTATTAAAAGGGTTAATCCATATAGCAAGAAATTAAATGACAAATTTTCAAATAATTCAGTACTCTAAAGGGGTTAAAGACAATTACAAAACAAAGCCCAGTAAGATTAGAAGAAAGAAAAAAAGGGAAAACAAGTAAAGATTATGTAAATAAGGGTGTTAGAAAATAAAATGGTCCAGTAAATTCTTATTCACCCGATTAGAAAATCATTCCCCGAATGAATATGGGAAGAACACGTGACTGACATCATGGGGACCACCCGTCCCCATGTCAGGTTACAACTGTACAAGGATTCGTGTTTACTAAGTAAACAATAGTGTACGTGATCGTACACTTTGTATCTTTCTTTTTCTATCACGTGGATTCTACTATCTCCCCCATTCTCTCCCACCCCTTCGCGTAAAAACAATTACATTAGAGAAAATAATCATCATCATCCAATTTCTACCTGCCTCGGATACGGACAATTTAGTCGATAAAGAAAATAGCCCTGAAGCTGCTGATCATTCTCTTCTTTTCCCCATCTTTTTCTTTTTTTTTTGCACTCTATCTTTCCAGTACGAAAACCACGTATGAAATTTAAAACAATATATGTTTTCTTCTTCTTCTTCTTTTTCTTTCTATAAAAACATATGCATATGCAAATATTTTGTTTGTTAATAAATCAAATTCGAAATTGATGAATCAAAAATAAAAATGTGCTTCACAAGTGAAAACTTCACAAACGTAAAGTATCCATCCATCAAACGGGGCGTAGAACGGATTAAGCTCGTTCATCCTTTCGAACTTGTCAAGCTGTCGATGCGAAAGAACTCGATCTCACAATTTTTTTTTCTCTTTCTTTTTTTTCTGTACTTCAAAAAGAAAGGGGAAGAGAAAAAACAAAAAGAAATCAAAAAATTATAATAATATAATATATATATCTTTGTTATTATTAAATTTTGTTGCTTATTAATTTTTTTATTATTATATTTTATATTTGTTATTATTATATTATTTTATTATTTATTTTATATTCTTAATTATTATATTTTCTTATTTTTTTTTAGGTTGAGTGGGTCATGGGTTATTTAAAATTGTAAATGATTTTTGTTAGGACTATGATTGTTTTTTAATAAAATGCATTTGAACGTTGTTTGCATCGAAATAGAGCACCCTATACATATATATAGATATAGTGAAAAGAACGTGGTACTCCAGTGTGGGAACTGGCATTGTGGTACACACGTGGCACACGCCATGCTCGTGTATTACGCTGTCGTTCGCGCTCTCCTGTCTTCTCTTTCTCTCTCTCTCTCTCTCTCTCTTTCTCTCACAAACGAGAATCCAAAGAGAGGGAAGAAGAATGATGCTACTGCTCTGGGTTGGTTGCGAGGATGAAAAGGAAACAGGGCGCGGTCCATTCCAGCGCATGCGAATCTAATCCTTGCGTCCATTCGACGTTCGAGATCCTGAATACGCACGTACTACTACTACTACTACTACTACTACTATTACTATTATTACTATTTTACTACTACTACTTGAAAATTGTCTGACCAAAAGCCCTTCGACGACATTGACACACGTCAACGAATTTACTTTTTCTTTCTTTCTCTATTTTTTATTTTTTTATTTTTTTTAATACACTCTCTATAGAAATCGATATTATCGAATACTTTTTACTTTTTTTATTTTATACGAGCAAGAGTGGTGGGTGGTGGTTCAAAGTAAAATAATTATTTATAATATTTTTATTTTTGGCGTATAATATAATATATATATTTAGTAGTATCAATATATATATTAGTTAAATATATTAATAATATATTTAATAATATGTTAAAATGTTAAATGTTAATATTAAAATATATATATACCACTCTTATACCTATAGGATGGGTACGTGCTTATTGCACGAGATTATGGTAATACGTATAGGTGAATTTATGAATGTTCTTTATCTATCTCTCTCTCTCTCTCTCTCTCTTTCTCTCTCTTTCTATGTCAGCTTTCATGATCTCGAGCGTGTTGGGTGCTCACACGGGCCACGGATCGCTGAGGGTGGATATCGAAAGCTCCCTCGCACATCCTCCTTCCCATTCCTCTTTTCTTTCTCTCTCACTCACTCTCTTTCTCTCTCACATATATACACATATACATACATTCAGTATCCTACTAAACGGTAAACCGATCTGTGAACATTTCAGCAGTCAGCGATCTCGAAGGCTAATCCCCTGGGTGAGTGGGCTTGATACACATCTCTAACCCATCGTCACCCTCTTTCCTCCCTCCCCCTCCTCCTCCCACTTTCACACATATACATTAAACTCTTATTCCTTTCCTCACCTAGCCTCACAATTTCCCTCCTCTCGTTTGATTCCTCTCTCTCTCTCTCCCTCTCTCTCTCTCTCTCTCTCTCTCATATGAGCGTAAATATGAACACCATGTAACTTCCACACAGTCGAGTCTTGTTGTTTTGCCTAATACCCCTATCATCCCCCTATACCTCCCCTCTATCCTCCTATTCAGCATGTAATACACATGAATTTGGATTTACCTACATATCTACATGCATGGGAATATATTAAACTGGACTACAGGAATGTAATACTCTTGCCTCATCTGATTCTATATCTTCCGGAAAATATTATGCGTGTTGTCTAAACACATCCAACATATAAACCTAATTGGTATATTTCAAATATATTGGTTTGAATTCATCGATATTAAGGGTATTTGTAATTAGTATTATTTTATTGATCTTTAATATGATTGAATTCCTTAGTTTTCTTCTTCTGCTTCTTCTTCTTCTAGGGATACTCGAATAATGTACGTGAAAACAAAACGAGATGAAAATAAGATGATATGTTAAAATGGAAATAGAAGGGTTAATTGTGTATGCAGGCATCCCTCGAATTGCACGGTATATATCCCTTATCAAAATTTTCCTAACAATCTAATATAACATATATCATTCAAACATTCAATAAAAACAAAAGCAAAGAAAAAAGAAAAGAAAAATCCCCAAAAGTTCGATAACAAGTGGAACAATTTGTTGGCCAAGTTATCATCAAGCTACCCCCTCCCTATCCTCATCCCTATCCTCATCCCTATCCTCATCCCTATCCTCATCCCTATCCTCATGCCTATTCCCAGATCGAAACCAGGTCTTCGACCAGGTTCTTTTCAAGGCAAACGTAAGAACACAACACGAGAGAAAGATAGGAAAAAAAGATGAAAAAAGGTATGGCAGGGCCAGGCCAAGGCAAGGCAAGGCAAGGCACGGTAGGACAGAGAGGAAAGTGTAGAGGTTAGAAAGATGGTGAGAAGGGTCGTCGAGGAGAGGGCTAAGGGAATAGTCGCGTGGGAGTGGACGGCTGGTAACGCAACGAACCGAGGCGTGCCGTACACGCAGCGGCCAGCATCAATCCATCCACATAAACGGTAAACGGTAAAGCGGCTTCAGATAGAAGGGCAAAGGGTGGTAGTGGTGGTGGTGGTGGTGGTGGTGGTGATGGGGTGGTAGTGAAGGTGCTCACTCACCCCCAATCCCCTTTCGCCCTTTCTCTCTATCTCTCTCTTTATACATATAGTAAACGGGTATATGTGTATGTATGTATGTATGTGTGTACGTACTCGTGGACAGAACGGGTCGTTGCGCTAAGCCGAGCTTTGATCGTCACCTGTCATACCAACGCCCAGGGAACCCCCACACTTCCACTCCTTCCTTTCACCCCCGTTGCAGTAGCAATACACAGTATATATACTCGTACAATGGTCCATGCTTCTACATAACTACCCCCAATGCCAAGAGAGTCTATTGGTATTATCTATTTTAATATTGTTATATTCGATGTTTCTATTTAAATTTTTATTTTTAAATATTTTGTGTGTAATTAGAATAGGACTTGACTCATATTGAACTTGAAAAAGTACCTAAAATTCATGCCTCTAGACCAGAATACCCCCTCCCTTAAAGTCTTCATCTCACAATTAGCCTTTATCACTTTACTTATAATAAGATTATCTTACTTATCGGAAGATTTGCTCACATTCTTTTTTTTATATTCATTTAGAATAATTTTATAATAATGAAAATATTCATTTATCGCAATGGAAATGATATGAAATAAAATGAATGATAATAAGGGAGATCTTTTTTTTGATGCTTACAATTTAATACAATTTTTTAGCGTGAAATTTTATTGTTCTTTGTGCATAAAATATTCACACGATTTTATAAAATCGGCCCACACTTTTAATCTCGAATAATTCCCCATTTTTGTTTACAATAAAAGAACAAAATTCACTCGAACGTACACTCTCTTTCTCTCTCTCTCTCTCTCTCTCTCGTTCTAATGAAATATTCGAAAAACAAATAATGCGACGATGTTTTATATTTAATTTTGTTTCTTTGTTTATTTATTCGTTATAAAGAATTAAATATATATATATTTTTTATTTTTGAAATACAATATTGATTGAATTTTTAATCCATCGATGTGAAAAATTATTACGAAGAAAATATTTAATAAAAAAAAAAGAAAAAAAACGATTGAAAATCCGTCAGTCAGAAGATTTACTCGATTGGAATAATTTTGAATCGTTTTAAAGGAAGAAGAAGAAGAAGGAAGGTAAAGGGAAGAAGGAAAGACCCAGAGAGAAACGAACGAGTGAACCCGTCGAAATGCCGTGTTTAATTCCGGTTCAAAGTACTTCGTCGTCGTAGTTACTTTTAGAAAAGGGGTGTTCGCGAATTATGAGCAGAAACAAAGAGATTTGAAAGTTTCAAATTGAAGAGCGTAGTAAAAAGAGGTAAAGAGAGGAGAGGAGAGGAGAGGAGAGGAGATGAAAAGTAGCAAGAAACGATCGATTGAGCATGAAACGAGACAAAGTTTGCGAATCGTCGTTGAGAGGCCAATGTGTATACATTGAAGATGATGTTGACCGTACGTTCGAAAAAAAGAACACAGAAAGACATATATATATACATATTTATACAGGGTGATTCAAGAAGAAATACTATGTAAATTTAAGATAGATATGATTTTCTTTTTTTTTTTTTTTGAAATAACTTTAAAGTCAAAAAGCTTCTTCTAAACATTTTGTTCGTGAATGTGTTACGAGTTTGAACGAATATATGAAGACAATTGGTTCTTTCACAAAATTGAACAAATTATTATTTAGCATTAGGTTCCTTTATAAATAACTATATATATAATTTATTTCAATATTAATATTGCTATAATTACATATTTATAAGTAAAATAGCTTGGTAATATAGTATTTTACATTTATAGAATACAAATACAAAGTTACGATAAATATTACAAATGTTTATATAATGAATAAGTTTAATGAAACTTTAATAATCTACGTGTTTGCAAGAAGAAAGAGATTATATGAAACACCCTGTATATAAACCAGATTTATCGTTTGCAAGTCAACGATTAAACTTTCGAAATTCTTCAATTGGATAACAACTTTTCGATCAAACTGAATAATCGAGGTATAAGATAAGGTAAACAAAAGATCTATGGAAATAATGAAATTAATGTCACCTTACTAAAGTTGATTGTAAAATTGTAAGAAACACAGGTTCTTCAAATCTAACAGAATAATTCAAAAGTTTAATATTGTATTATAAATACTTGATATCGATGTTGAGAAGATAATAATATCAAACGAATTGATGAAATATTTCTATTCAATCAAAGATCACAATTTATTGATCATTTAAATAAGCAATCATAAAAAATCCAAAACAAAGAAAAAGAAAGGAATTAATTAAAATAAATGAAGAAAAAAATGAACACAAATAAGAGAAATATAATTGACGATGAAAATATGTAATATAGAAATATAATGAGAATTACAATAAGAATATTATCATCCGCGTAGAATAGGAAAATTCAAAGTAATAAGCCGCTTGGTAATCTTCTGATATCGTTTAACGCCATATTTCGTGAAAATATATACCACGAAGGGTATTTATAAACGGTAGAGGAGAGTAACAACGATGAGAGAAAGAGAGGTATGACAAGGGGGGTGGTATGAGAAGGAGGAATTTTCGTGCGGGAGAATCAGAGGGAAAAGAGAAAGAGAGAGAGAGAGAGAGAGAGAGAAGGTGTATTTAGGAGGTTTGAGGGGTATGAGTAGCGAGTCTTTTGCTTCTAGCAGCTAGCTTGGGTTACGTGGTGCTAGGGGGTTAGAGGTTTCGGGCTTGTCAGCAGCGGATGATTGCACGCCTGCGGCTGCGTTTCGCGAAGCGTCGAAATACCGCCTACATAATATATATATATACAGAGTGGTCACCTGTCTTTTATGGGTTATACACAACGATCCTATTTCTCTCTCTCGAAGAAGAAGAAGAAGAAGAAGAAGAAAAGAACAATTACAAAATAATAATAATTAAATAGTTAACACTACTTTTTCGCGAATAATTAAATAAATACTTTGCGTTATTTCATTTAAAAAGTCATTTCATACATACACGATAATTGTACATTGTAAGTTAAATAAATATTCCTCTTTTAAAAATGGAACACCATGACAAATTATTAGTATTTTAGTATTATTATTATTATATTAGTATTTATATATCTTATAAACTGTAGGAAATGTACGTATAGGAAAATTAGATAAATTCCCTTTAAACTAATTCCTTTTCTCTCTGTTTCTCAAAAAATAAAATTAATAAGCAAATAAGTAAAATGATAATAATATAAATAAAAAAGAAATTATTTAATAATTATACTATAATATACCAAATGAATTGTACTTATTAGAATTCATTAAATCACTGTAAGAAAATATTCCATAAAAAAAATAAATTAAAGATAGAGATTGCATCAGGGAACAGAGTGAGGGAAAAAAATAAAGAAAGAAAGATTAAAAGGTAGTAGGACCTCTTTCTTGATGGTGTCCCAAACAACACCGTGTGGAGTCTCCTTAACGTTAGGAAGCTCTGCCACTAATTGAATCTCCTCTCTTACTCGCGTCTGGAGCCTCGGCAACCGCTGGGAACCGGAGCACCCGTTCTGCATTAAACACCCCCAACACCACCCTGTTCCCTGCCACCCCATCGAGAGGTCTACCATCTTTCTCTCTCTCTCTCTCTCTCTCTCTCTCTCTCTCGATTTTCTTCCATCCCCATCCATCCTCCAGCTTCACCTCCTCCACCTTCTCCACCTCTACCTCCTTCCGTTTTCTCTATCCCCACCTGGAATATATCTACCACAGAAAAGCTTACTCGTCTCGACCACCACCACCATTCACCACCACCACTCACCACCATCGTCGTCGTCGTTGTCGTCGTCGTTGTCGTCGTCGTTGTCATCGTCGTATCTGAGCATTGATGGCAAAAGGTAACTCCCAAGCACCCCCTGAACATCCTGAACACCCTGAACTCCCCCCTAAACCCATCCCACACCATTCCATCTTTTCCATACCTAGACTTTCCTTTCTACGTAACTTTCATACCTCTCGAAAGCGTACCACTATCAGACTTTTACTACCTTCACGTTGAACTTTACTTTTACTTATGTATGTGAGTGTGTATGTGAATGTATATATAAATACGTGGGGATGTATATCATATATATATCATATATGGGGTGTGGGTTGTTCTAATAAAGAAGATGATTCGAGATTGCGCAATTTGATTCAAAATTTATTTTTCTTATATTTTTCTGTCAAGAGTATTCTATCTAATCAATTTGAATAATATTCAAAATTGAATGAATCCTTTGTACTCGAGGCCTTTTTTGATTTCGCTAAGTAGATAGAGTGATAGCACTCAAAGGGTTAATAAAAAATATACCAATTTTATTTCATTTAAAAGGTGCAACATAGGGCTATTTTATTATCTGAAATTCTATCCCGCAAAGTGTTAAATAATATCAGATCAAATCAACAGTTAATAGGTGATCTTTCTATTTTATATTAGAACCCCCATTGTTCCATTCATAAATAAAAAAAGAAACAAATGGAATAAAAAGTGGGTTGTGTGTCCCTTTATACGATGATTTTGATGACAACGTTCTAAAAAAATGAAGTGTAGATTGAATAAAGTTGTTGAAATGAATGACTAGACAAATATGAAACATTGCATGACGTTGTAACTTTATCCCTATGTGATCTTTATACATATATACAACTAACAGATCACTTATCATGTGAACTAATAGAGACCAAACTGAAAATGATTCGTGTATCACACATGAAAACGAACCGATTCGTTTTGTAAAGGTTTTGTAAGGGTTTCGTTAAGTTTTATTGGAGAAACACCTAATGGTATAGTACTTCGTTTGATCATGGTCAACACGACAAGTTGGTCAACCTAGAACGAACGTTTACTTAGGAAGCTTTGGTTAACCTAATTTAATCGGATTGATCAGTTTCAAACGATTGATTTCTAATAGAATCCTTTTGGTTATTTCTTTTTCTTTTTTTTTTTTTAATTAATTCTGAATAATTCTGTTTTTTTTTTTTTTTTTTTTTATTGAATTTGTTCACTCACCTTCTTTATTCATCTTGACCTTAAAACACTTTGCTAGCCTACAAGCCCGACATTGATTTCTATGAGTCTTGTCGATCGGGCAGCGCCCTTTTAATGCTCCTTGTGCTTTGCAGGTATATTCTCGATGATTATGAATGCTTCTCTTGAAAAATCCAGAACAACCTGTTAATCAAAACAAAACAAAAGGATTAAAAAATAGTCCAATGTTTATTTTAAAATTTTTCTTAACTATAGACACAATCTATAATACTTCAAATATAAATATAATTAGTAATAGTATATTATAGTATATATTAAATTGCTATAATATATAATATAGTATATATTATTTATTTTAATATATAGGTACTATATTATTATAATGCTATATATATGTAGAGAAATAAATCGTTCCGTATCCGTAAAGCATCGATATCGCTCGAGAACCTTCTAAAGTCACACGGACTTACACACACAACTACGCCTATTCACTTATTTATGTTTACTCTCTTCGACACTTAAAATTCCCTTACATATACTATATATTAATATAGTATATATTATAGTATATATTAAACTTAATATATACTACAATCTTACTAATAGGGGATGAATCAAAAGTTCATGTGCGTTTTTTGTTTTTTATTAATATTTCCAAAATAAATTTGACAAAAACACCAATTATGCATTTTCCAAAATAAAATATCAACGCAATAAACTGACAAACTTTTGATTTATCTTAATAATAATGATGATAAGATGAGAAAATACAATACCGTCGCAACTGTAGATGCCGTAGTGTTTTCCGGAACTACGGTCACCGCATACGCCACACAGAATGTCAAGTAACCGGTCTCCTAAAAGAACAAAAATCAAACGAACGAAGACAAGTAAGGAATCCATTATCCTGATTAATAATTAATTATCGAAACAAATCTTTTATTCCAAAATTGATCAAAATACAAATATTTTCCATACCATAATCTCAAAATATAATCTACAAAAATCTTATTTGCATTAACAATTTAATGGCCACATGTGAAACGTCGTCAGGGTCCCGGTAATATTTTTCAAGAATTAATTTAAAAAAGAAACTTTATTTTCATTCACAAAAAAATTCATATAAATCAAAAAACAACAATTTAACAATAAATTTAATTTTATATATAAAGTTATAAATAAAATAACAGCCAATGTGTTCCGGCTATCACACACACACATGTTGTGTGAGCGGCCATTAAAGTGTTAATTAACATCAAAATTATAGATGATAAGAAAAAATACAAATAAAAAAAAAGAAAAGAAACGAAACGTTTTATCGATCGAGAAAAAAAAAACAAAAGAATTTTCACGAGTATTATTGAAAAAGTTCTTTTCAAATATCTTTTAGAAAAAGATTTGGAAAGAGATGAAAAGGTATTGACGATGGTATAAAAAGGGCTGACATAAGATCCGTTTAAGAAAGACTTCTCCTCGAACTCGGTTGCTCGCTGGCTAATCTGTTCTCCCCCCTTTTCGCGGGAACCCTAATCGTCCTAATGATCCGCGGCAAGAAAAACACGGCCATAGCTAAGCCAACCAAAGCTTCCAGTCCCTGGCCTGGGGAATTAACCACCTTTGTCTCACGCCCACTCTCTCTCTCTCTCTCTCTCTCTTTCTCTTTCTCTTTACCTACCAACTTAACACGATCAGCCTTGCTAAGGCAACCCCAATGGATTACGTTTCCTTCGTTGCTTTAGATCTATACTACCTATTATATTTCTCTCTTCTTCCTTTTCTATTATTCTGTTTAACTAAATTATTTTCAATAAATTTACGTATATATATATATATATATTAAAATATTCCTTTTAAATATCAGATCAAATATAGATATTTTTTATCTTTCAATCAGTGAAAGAAATTCCATCAAACTCTTTTCGTTCGTATTATTTTTCCAGAAATTAGGTTATGTGTATTGTTTAACAAATTAATGGAGAACTTTTCTTATTATCCGACACGAAACTCACACCATATATATTAACACATCAATAATTGAAAAAGAAAAGAGAAAAATGAGAAGTAAACACATATACACAGACACAAACACATGCACTTAAAGCTGTCATCGATTTCCGTAAAAAGGTTGCCCCGAATTAAAGATCCACCATATGTAATATCACAGAACAATGAAACTTTTCTTTAATCTTCGACGATCCAAAATAAATTAAAATTAAACAAAACAAAATAGAAAAAAAAAGAAAATTAATAAAAATCACAAAATTTATTTGAATTTCCCGCTATCATATAAAGGGTGAATGACGTCACAATTCGATTCGATAACTATGGCGGTCGAAAAAATCGGCGCGAAATCCACACCACTGTTGTTGTTACTACGCAATCAAAACTCTTCCTATTTATTTGTTTTTTTCTTTTCTTCTTCTTCTTCTTCTTCTTTTTCTTCTTTTTGCAGACACAACCGGATTGTATTACGATTAATTAAAAATTGAAAAAAATAAAATATTATCCGTAATTATAATGAGACATATGTATGTGTGTATGTGTGTATATGTGTGTGTATATGTGATACGATGAGAGGTTTAAAAAAGGATGATGTCGGACTGACCTGTGCCCATTCTCCGTGGCTCAAGTCAAAAGTCGAACATCCCCAGACGGAGAACAACCAAACTGGTTGCCGTACCGACGACACCGCGCCAAGGGAGTCGCGCGAAGTCCCAAAGCGTTCTCCGTGACGGCCTGGCTTCGAGATTCACCGTACCTTCTCTCTCTCTCTCTCTCTCTCGCGCACATTTACCCACTCACACAAACACACATACACACGCACACACGGATGGAGTATCAATACTCTATCTCCCTCTCTCGTTTGAACATCCTCCCTCCAGGAAGAAGGGCCGTTCGTGCCCGGGTAAGTCTCTCTCTTGCGTATAGTAGTCGTGTACGTATGTATGTATGTGCGTGTATATGGTGTGCGAGAGTACGCGCATTATCCTATGAAAAAAGAAGAACAGAAGAAGAGGAGGAGGAGGAGGAGGAGGAGGAAGAGGAGGAGGAGGAGGAAAAAAGAAAAAAAAATTCTAACGGTAGAGGGGTAGAGAGCTTTGCACGACTGGCTGGCTGGCAAAGTAACCATCTCTTCCAATATCCATGATCGTTTCTCTGTATGGAATCACAGGTCGTTCGTGGATGGTAGTAGTAGTGGTGTGTATATAGAGTGTGCGCATGTGTGTATATACGTCTGTGCTAGTGTTACATACACGAAGAGAGTAAAGCAACGTCGTGTTGAGAAGTGGCGTCGGGGATAGGATATGTCACGCGATTCCAACGACTCTTCTTTTGGCTGCTGCTGATGCTGCTGCTGCTGCTGCTGCTGCTGCTGCTACGTTGCCCTACCTAAAACGGGGGAAAACTGCGAGAGGATGAAGTTTAGGGTGGGTGGGGAATGAAATAGCGAATGCAGAAAGGAGAAGGGTGGCCGGGACTTGCTGGCCGAGTGGCTGACATCGACGCGCCGACTCTCGAATGCGGGGAAACGCTGTTAGTTAGCCAAGAGAAATGCAGGGGCGTCAACCAAGGCCACGTTGTCAGACGAGCGTTACCATCGTGTCATTGGTCGACTCTAACCCGATTGAACGAAAACTAATGGGCGTGGTCATTTTAATCTCAAACACGCCTACTCGTAACGCCCATCACAGATCGTAAGTCTTCCCACCAATCAGTTGCCTTCATTTGTCGACGATCATTTTCATTGGTCCCTATGTTGTCGGTCTGTTTTACATTTCTATTGCTATTGGTTGAATACTTGGGTTAAAAGGAGAGAGAACATATCGGATTTTTTTTTGGGACTATGATGAGAAATTCTCATTGGTCAAATTATGTTTGTTATATATATGTGTGTGTGTGTGTGACTCCTATATCTCTCTGTATGTTGGAATCTGTACGAATTACAAAGGTTTTTCTGTTACGAAGTGGTGGCTTTCAGCGGACATTGATATACTTTAAAACAAATGAACGGTTCTAGAATGATACTTTCCCTTTATTCTACGAGAACAATTATGATGTTTAGAATGTTTGATTCATTTTCATGGATGAATATTGCAATACTTCTAAACAGAATTAATCTTGATCATTAATATATAAAGTAAATTTGAATAATTAATTCATTGTCTCGAATAATTATTATTAATTTTTTGTTGTTCGCGTATAGTCACGATAAGTAATTATTTAATTATTTATTATATAAATTGTGTAATTATATTAAATTAAATATTGTAAAAATTCGATCGATTAGACTCGACAAACTAATGCAAATTTGGAACTTTGATCTCGGTAAGTAAATTACTCATTATCATCGAATAATTACAAATTATATATATATATGTATATTATAAAAAATAATATTATTATAATATATCAACAACCATTTAAATATTTTTTCTTTCTTTCTGAATAATGAAATGTTTTTTGGGAGGAGTTTAAAAATTTGTTCATTCAAAAAAGAAAGAAAGAAAGAAAGAAAGAAAGAAAGAAAATAAGAAAGATCATTAAATGTGTATAATAAAAATACAGTATAAATAAAAATATATATTATTTCTTGAATTATAATTATTTTGTTCATACATGCTGCAATAAATAGGTATATATTTACATACTAAACATCATCGCACATATACAATTATTTTGAGTAATATCAATTATTTTTCTATTAGGGATTAAAGTACAATGGCTTCTTAAATAACTAATAAATTTACTATATTATTGTTTTACATCTTTTGTCGCATCGATTTCACTTGTTTAATTACATTTTTTTACTAATATATATTACAAATCTTGTACCAAGGTAGTTAAATTTATTTTTTATTATTCATTATATATTATTATTATTATTGAAGCTACATCAGTCATTGTGAGGTAGATGGCAAGTCAATAAAATTTCGCGTGATTGCACTAAGTGACGCGCGTAGCTAATTATTATTAATAATAATAATATTATAGAAAAAGTATAATCTAACTTTATGCTTATTAATTAAACCATCATTTGAAATAGAATTAAAAAATTTCAATTTTTTGTTTCCATTAATACAAAAGCAAATCATATACAAGCAATTAGAATATGGACAACAAAATGGCAGATTTGTTTGTTTTCGTTCTTCCTATTATGCATTAGTGCAAATGGATTAAATATTTAAATATTAACATAAATCTTTTATGCTGAATTTACTATGCTTTACATGGAAATAAATTTAAACTGCATTTGGTCTAAACATGTTTTTGCAGTTTCAAGGTTTCCAACTAAGAAAGCTATCCTGTAGCACTATTTGTTTAAATATACTATTGCTTATAGTTTGTGGTATCTTTCGATTGCGTTGAGCTTCTAAGATATAAGCCACCTTTTCTCTAGATTCACCTCTTGGAATATCTCCTCTTAAACTAAGTAATCTGATTAAATGATCTTCCGTCATATCAGGATACTTTTCAACTAATGAATGTAAATCAAGAGAAAGAATTTCAGAATCTTCGCAACGCAATACTTCGGCAAGACGTTTAATTATTTCAAAAGGAGAATTATAACTACCTACTTTAGGTGCTATTCTAACAAAGAAAGTTTTTAATTTATCAGCTTCCGATATTATCTTAGAAGTACAAGTTAAACACTCGTCGTAGGTCTTAAATGATATTTTACGTTGTAACATAGCAGATATGTAACGCTTTGCTATAAGATTTTGCGCTTCCATTATTACATACTCAAAGTTTTTTGGATTGAGATGATTGTAATCTTGAAAATAATCTTCTAAAGTAACACATATAGTTGCAACTGTGATAGAAGATTGTAACCATTTGAACGTAATCAAATCTTGAAAATGAAATTCTAAATCGAGAAACGATTCTTCCAACAATATGGCAGCTGCTTCATTTCTCAATTGTTGATAATGTGCCAAAAGATTTTCAAATTTGACAGTGGCATCGCCGCTTGAATTAGGAACCCAATAGATCTGTTTTATTTGATGTGCCAATTCTGTAAACTGTAGACAATTATTAACAATAGTAATCATATGATGTGTGAAATAAGGTACCCGACTTCTGTCTTCAAAATGTTTACTTTTGAATTCTAATATCGCTTGTCGATACATAAAACCATATTTAGTAACTTGTTCTATACAAAGGATGAATGCTTGAGCTGTTAAATTAGAACTAATTGTTTTTGTTACTTGAAGATTTTGATCAATCATTTGATATATAATAACAGGTGCAGCTGTATGATAATAAGCTTCTTCCGTACTACTTTCTGGTAGATCACCGCTCCACCAGTCAACTTTCTCAGTTTCTAATGTCTTTTTCATCCAGTCTTCATAATTCTGACACATATTTTTCAAATATTTCTGTTGTAGATCATTTATTATCTCTGAACTCAATAGAGGACCGATATCCCTTAGATCTATATTTAATTCTGGATGTTGCATTAAATCTGGTCCAGTATACGTGTTCATTATCCAAGCCAACAAGGAAACATATTCGTTTCCTTCTAAACCGTTAGCAATGATATCTTTCAAGTGTTGAGATAAACTAGTATGATACATTTTGACAAATGTATTTACAATGTTCCACCATGGTGGAAAACATGGACCACAAAGAGTTTTCACTACTCTTAGATCTTCAAGAATCAAAAGTCTAGTGAGTTCCAAATATCTTACCAACCACATTTTATTATCAGCTCTTTCATCAACATGAGTACCTTCAATTCTATTAGCCACTGATTTCTCCAATATCTTCATTGCCATATTTTTCCAACATTTAGGTCTACCTGGTGGCATAAAACCACTTTGTTTTTCCCTTTGAATCGCAAACTGATCAGCTTTTTCTTCCCTCTCTATGATCCTTAATGCAGTTACTATAACTGTTGGTTCTTTTCTTACCGTATTTAAAGTACGACTTAAAACAAGACGAATTTGTTTTTCCATTAATTGGGACAACATTTCTACATCTTCAAAGTAAGCTTTCAGCATAATGGTATCTGCCGTTGATTGATTAGGAAGTTTATGTAATTCGTAGAGTAAATCATCTCGAGAATTTTCTAGATCCATTAAACTTTGATGAGCATGTAGAAGTTCACCATCGTTTATCCATTGTTTAGTTATTTCTACACTTTCAGGTACTGTAAATATATGTTTTAAGTTTTCTTTAGCAGTCACGTACTGAGAATGACGCATATTTTCATCTTGAACAGGTTGAAGTTTACTACTCAGTTCTGGTACAATACTAAACAATTTTTCAATCTCCTTCAATTCTTCCTTTATCGTAGTAATACTATCAAGGGAACTTTGCAATTGTTCAAAACCAACTCTAATACCATCTAATTGACTTTGCATTGCACTTTTAAGCATAGTCTCTACAGAAGCTTTCTTTCTGCTTATCCTACGTTTATATACTTCTATTTTTTCTAATTGGCCAGGTCTTTGCAACATATTTGTCACATGTTGTGTAGCCCTTGCTTTAGCCTCCTCTTCTAATTTCTGTAAATTCTCCATCTTTTTTTTTTTTTTTTTTACTATATTTATAACATACAAATCATATAATACATTTATCTTATTTGTTATATTATGATACAATGATCAATGTTTTATGAGGTTATTCGACAACCATTGTACATTCCTTGATAATCACAAGTCTGTGAAAGATGTTTTTTAACAAGTTAAATAATTGAATTCAATTGATTCTCAGTACACACTTATATCAAACGATCGAAACACGTTACTTATATGCGTTATTGTCATTCAATGTGTTGAAGAAAATGTTTCCAAATATTTTCGAAATTACGATGAGGGAAGGTGTGTCATCTGTTCTTATGCATCATGCAGAATTACAATATGCACTTAATTCTTATTTCCTATTGGATAATTTCGAAAACGTCATTTGTGCTATTTAAATGTTTCGCGGAGAACACTGACCAATCAACGTTCTCAACGTCCTCTTCTAGATTAGAAAATGTAACCAATGAAAACAGATGTTTTGATTAAGGTATATTCTCATGTTGTGCATCATACAAGTAAAATTGCAATATTGATAGGAATCTTATTTATTTGATAATTTCCAACAACGACAATATTTAAATGTGTAATACTAAAAAGTGAATATTAAATATATAATATAACTAGATAAGTAACCAATAATCGTATGTATTTAAGTAGCACGGATTTGATGTATAATTTTGAGGTTATAAATGTCATAGATGTGTCATTTAAAGAACCATAAACAGAGGACGCTTTTACTGAGATTATTTAATACTCTAACGTCAGTACAAATGTCAATAATACTGTAAATTTTAAGAAGTAGTGTCTTATGTAAGGTTTTATTTAAAAATGTATATAGATAGATAACATAAATTAAAAGAAAAAAAAAAAAAAAACTAAAAACAATGAACAAAAATATGAATTCACCGTCAAAGTTGACGGAATTTGCACCGTTGAGTCCAGAGGAAAGTCAACCTGTTGTTGCTTCACTTTTTTCTAAATTCTTCAGTTTTACCAAAAGTAAGTAATTCTTATAATTGTTCATTCTTATTTTATAATATATTATACTTTAATTCAATACAATGTATATTTGAAAGGTCCTCAAAATGTTGACGGTTCCATCACCTTCCCTAATAATGATGAACAAAGTTCTTCTGATTCTGATTCCTGGAAACAATCGGAGAGTACAGAAAAGACACCAGAAGAAGATACTTCTAGTATAATTAATTTTCCATTAGATACACACGAAGGTCGTAGTTTGCCAAACGTTTTGAAACGTATCAGAAATATTGTAGCTTCCAAGAGCAGCGTATGTATTTTTTCTTTCCTACTATTACATAATTTTAATTAAATGTATTGACATTCATATATATATATATATATATGTTAATTATAGAATCTGAAATCATATAAAGATTCTGAGCTTAGGAGTTATTGGATGCCGGATAGCGTGAGCAAACAATGTTACGAATGCGGTGAAAGATTCACTACTTTTCGTAGAAAACATCACTGTCGTGTTTGTGGTCAAATATTTTGTTCAAAATGTTGTTCCGATCAAATTCCAGGAAAAATTATGGGATGTACAGGTACGAAAATATCATCATATATGTACTTTAAAATAGTTCTTTAATTAAAACGTTATATTATAATATAATCTTGTTTGTCATAGGTGATCTTAGAGTGTGTACATATTGTTGCAAAGTGGTTTTGTCATATTTGCAATCATCCGACATGAGAAGTGATTTATCGGCAGATCTTAAAGCATTGCAGGAAGATCTTCAAGTAAAATATGGCAACGATTCTCCACCTTTAACACAGAAAAATTCATCTGAATGTACAGAAGGTGAAACTTCCATTTGTAGAAAACCAAGTGTTGGTTACATGGAAGAAAAATATGCTGTTGGACGGTATATTTGAATATTTTGTCTTTAACTGTATCAAATCATGTCATGTGATTATATACTTTCTTCTTTAACTTACTTATTAAGAATATGGTTTTTAGATCAGCAAATAGTTATTTAACATCGCAAGAATGTTCACTTGCTTTACAAAATTCAGCATCGCTTAGAGTAATTTATGAAGAATTATTCAGATCATGTCAAGCAATTTTATTACAAACGCACAGAATTCGTTTGAAAAGTTATCATAATTGTTTCATAGCAAGTGAATTAGTAAATTGGATGATAGCACAAAATAAAGCAGCAAATAGGTATATACGATAATAATCAATTATAATAATATATTTTGAAAATATTTAATATAATATATGTTCCATAGGGTACAAGCAATTACTATAGGTCAAGCATTACTTGAAGCAGGATTTATAGAACCTGTTACTTCTGAGAATGTTTTCAGTGATACAGCAGCTATATTTAAACCAGCCCAATTATCTCAAATGCAAAATACAGATTTATTAACAGAAAATCAAGCCACTTGTGATGCACAAGAACCTGCTTGGGTAAAAACTATTTCTCAACATGATTCAACTACAGGTACTTATTTATTATCTTTTATATTAACACTAAACGTACTATGATCAATCAAATGACTAGTTATAACAACATTTTTGGCAAAACTTTTTTTACAAGTTACAGTGCTATTTGATGGATTAAAAATTTGTATTTGTATTTATAATATATATTTTTGGCTATACATACCAGGTCACATTTAATCTACTGTGGTAGATATAGGTATATATAAAGCTCGGTACATTTAGTGTTAAAAATTATACTATATTATATAAATTTATATATATTTATATACATATATGTATATATATATATTTATATATATGTATATTAGATTCTGAAAGCGAGTCGAAACCATCAAATTTAGTTCAACAACCTAGTGGTCGCTTGCCATCCTCAAGTTCGAGTTTTTATTTAGATTTAAATGTAGAAGCATCAACTGTCACATTGAAAAGACCAACTTCCGAGGATTTAACAACAATTTCGGTAGACAGTAACGATGGAGTTATAGAACAAAAAGAAGTAAACCTGAAATCTCATGAATGTAATTTTAAAGTATCCGATGATCTTTTAAGTGACACATTTCAAGTACAAGAAATTAAAGAAAAAAGTGGTTGGCATAAAGTAACTAATCTTCGATCTACGTTTGGAGAAATGAGTGCCTATAATTGTTTAACGTAAGTAAAATATAAAACAGAACAGTTGTAAGACAAAATTGTAAGATAATGTTAAAAATAATCGTTCATTTTGATTTATTATAGATCTGCGTACAAGCAGCATGAAGATTCATTGATCAAACAACTTCTTAATAAAGAAGGTTTATCACAAATTTGGTCTGAAGTTATATTAAATATTGCACATCAAATAGTGGATCATGTTAGGCCTGATTTAAATCACAATGCTGACGATTTGGACATTCGACATTATGTACAAATAAAAAAGTGTATTGGTGGTAGTAAGGATGAATGTGAAATAGTATCGGGAGTAGTTTGTACCAAGAATGTAGCTCATCGTGGAATGAATGCAATGATTGCTCATCCGAAAATTTTATTATTACAATGTGGACTAATGTACCAACGTGTAGAAGGCAAATTATTAAGTTTAGAACCTGTGATGATGCAGGTAAATGCACAATTATCCCTTTGACGCAAACACTGTTTATAGAAAAATAATGAAATTACAGGAAAACGAATACTTGGGTCATACCGTAGCTAGAATTACAGCTCTTGGACCTGACATAGTTCTTGTTCATCGATCAGTTTCTAGACTAGCGCAAGATAGATTTAGAGAATGTGGCGTTACTCTTATTTTAAATGTTAAATTAAGTGTACTGGAACGTATAGCCAGATGCACAGGTGCAAATATTGTAAATACTGTTGATGCTCATATTAGTGCTCGTTACATGCTTGGTACATGTAAAAAGTTTTATTTACGTAATTTTCCTAACGATAAAAGTAAGTATATTATATAATTAATTTGACATGTCATTATTGAAATCATTAAAATACTTAATTAAAATGTATATTTTTGTTTTATTTTGCTAATTAAATATAGATGGGATAAAAACATTGATGTATTTTGAGGGTTGTGCAAATGCACATTTGGGAACTACTATCCTACTACGTGGTGGATCTTTACCAGAATTGAAGAAAGTCAAAAATGTTACATCTACGATGATATTCGCTGCATATTCCTGGCGTTTGGAAAAATCATTTCTCATGGATGAATTTGCAAGACCACTTTCTCCAAAAGACAATTCTTTCTTAGATGAAACAACAATGAAGAATAATAATTCAGATAACAAAAGTAATGAACAATTATTGACTACCAAAGGAAAAGATGACGTTGAAACTTTGTCAAATATTGAAAATAACGAAGGCAGCAGCATCGACACCAAAGAGAATATAAATTTATTACAAATGTATGATAGCGGAAATATCTGTAGCAATGAACGAGGTATAGATAAAACATATCCAATTAATCGCAACACGTTTATGAAAGATGAAGATATGGAAAATCCTAGTGAAAATGATCATTTATTAAATTCTTCTGCCCTTAAACAAATATCTTCTATGTTGAACGAAGACAGTGATCCTTATGACACTTTGAAATTATTTAAAACAAAAATCAGATCCAATAACAATGATTCAAAAAATGTGGAACAATCTTCTAAAGATATTACTCAATGTTATAGCAATTCTAATGTTGTTTCGAGTACTGTTAAAGGTAATACAGATATACAAAATATTTCATTTCATTCTGGAAATAATCCAGAAATAAAATCAGCAGAACAAAGTAACGTATCAAGGTGTGTAGAAGAAAAACGTATTTATGGTGAATCTATCAGCGATCGTAGTGATCCATTGCATCAATATTTAAACGAAGACGAAGAAGATGTCTTTCATCAAATTAGTCCAAATGGACAATACTTGAGTGTTGCTGATTTACCATTGTTAAATAAGTTTAAGAAAGCTTTAGAAGGTACGGTTCTCAGTGTTTCACCTTATTTAAAATTTTCAGTACCTTATTTAGAGACAGAACCTGGACGTAATTGTGTTTTAAGAAGTTTCTTTCCAAGAGAAATATTTTATTCCGAACAATTGTTAGATAAAACGAAAGAAACAAGAACTAGTAACGTTTCTGTTGAACAAAATTTACCTGATAAAAAACCTCTGTTTAATTTAACACTTAAACCTAGACATCCATTCATAGAAGCAAAATTAACAACGGATGTTGAAAGTAAAGAAGTACAGGCACTTTTAGCACATTTCCGTGCTTGTGGAAATCGATTGAATCCAACGAATAATGTTCTGGTAGAAAAGCAACAACAAAATGTACAAGTGGAAACTACTGAGTCGAAACCTAGTTGGCCAGATTGTTTGGATCCTGTTAATCATCAACGTTTGTCTGTATTATTTTGTAGCTTGTCACATATTGGTAATGATACTCCATCCTTTTGTGTATATCCTTGGACCGTTAACATGGATTTATATGGACGGAATGATATAGCATTGGGATGTTTTCTAGAACGTTATTGTTTAACGTCAGAATACAAATGTCGTGCAAAAACTTGTCGTGCACAAATTGCTCAACACGTCAGACGATTTGTTCATGACGGTGGATGTGTAAGAATTAGCTTAAGGGAAATCAATTCTGAACCTTTTGGTCAAGAAAATAGTAATCAAATTCTTATGTGGAGTAAATGTATAAAATGTAAAAGTGTTTCACCAGTCGTACCGATGTCAGATGATACTTGGTCTCTATCATTTGCCAAATACCTCGAATTAAAGTTTCACGGTAGTTCATATATGAGAAGGGGTGCTGACAATTGTCAACATTCTCTTCATCATGATCATTATCAA
This sequence comes from Polistes dominula, assembly GCF_049000335.1. NCBI lineage: Eukaryota > Metazoa > Arthropoda > Insecta > Hymenoptera > Vespidae > Polistes > Polistes dominula. Next base: position 232,386 of record NW_028300906.1, read on the forward strand.
TATTTCACGAGGAAAAATATGTTGGCCGTATTCAAATACACGAAGATTTCTCAATGGGAAATTTCTTTACCACCACCAGTTATAAATATTATTTATGATCCAAAACAACATGCCAATGTTATAGAAGAGATGAAAAGTTTGGCTTTAAAAGGGGATGACGTTTTTACGTGTATAAGAGAAAAGTTAAATTCGTTGCAAACAGATGGTGAAAATATAAATGCTGCTAAGCAACAGATGATGAAAGATCAACAATATTTCAAAAATAAAATAGAGGAAATACAATTGAAATTAACTTCTCCAACTTTGGAAAATAAGAAACTTGAAGGAAAGATTTCCGAAAAGCAAGTACAAATTCTCATGTATAGAATTGAAGATGGTATCGTCATATTAAAAAGATTGATATCCGAAGCTGTGTCTAATTGGAACGCAAGAATTTTAGAAATTTCAACTAAAAAGAAAGATGAACGACCAAAAAAGTTCATCGAACGATCTATGACAACTGGTAGCAGCAGTGGTATTATAGATACTGATGGATATATAACAGAAGACACTGCATCAGAATCACAATTGGAGGATATGAGTCCAATGTCAGCTGATTATAATGCAGTAGATGCAATTGCAATAGCACAGAATGATTTACAAAGTATTGACATTATGGACAATTCAGATAACGAAATTCCAGAGATTAATAATCCTGAAGATATCATTACCGTGCAAGGATCATCACCCAAAATGCATCAAAGATCTTATTCGGATGTTTTACCTTTGACATCGGAAGACATGCCTGATAAAAAGAAAAAGAAGAAGACGATCTTGTCTCAATTATTACCTTCTGTTTCTGTAACTCAACCAATAGCTAATCCATTAGGACCATTGGAACATACTTTACTTCCACTTGGGTAAATATTACTCAACACATATTAGTCATTTGTAATTCATGCAAGGTTGCAACTTTGTTTGATTTTCTTTTTATAGAAATGCTGTGAAACAAATATAAATATAATGTTTATTTTTGCTTGTTTCTTTCAGATCTGTTGTACCAGTAGTTGTCTACGAATCAGAGTTATCTTCTATAATAGCCTATGCATTGGATTCTCATGATTATAAACATTCTCTTCAAGAATTACTTCGTACAACTAAAGGTCCAGAATTAAATGCCAGTCCATTAAATAAACGTAAATTTTCGGAGAACAAGGAAAATACATCAGAATTAACGCAATCAGGAGATTTCAAGAGACCATCTGTATTATCTTTCTTAAGAGGAAACAGTCCAAATCTTACTAGTCCAATAGAATCCGATAAAAATATTTCAAGCGTAGAATCAATAGTACAAAATTGTAATGTTTCAATGGAAACAGACGAAGACAAGAAACAAGTGAAACAGCAGAATTTTATTGAAGTTCAATTTAACGATACAACGACTAATTTTTATTGTAGGATATATTTTCCGGCTCAATTTTCTGCTTTAAGAAAAAACGTTTTACCTTGCGGAGAAGATGGATATACTAGAAGTTTGAGTAGGACTGTTCAATGGGCAGCTAGGGGTGGAAAAAGTGGGAGTGCTTTTTGTAAAAGTAGAGGTAGTATTTATGATGCATATAATATTCAACACACACACACACACACACACACACACACAAAACAAATCCATCAAACAAAAAAAAATATATTTATTTTTATATATATAATGAATGACTTTTCAGACGATCGATTTATCATAAAAGAAATGTCCAAATTAGAAATGCAAATATTTCGAAGATTTGCACCAAATTATTTTGCTTACATGGAAAAGTGTCAGCAAATGAAACAACCGACATTATTGGGAAAGATAGTTGGTGTTTATAGAGTATCCTTTAAAAATGATACGACTAACAATGGAATAAGAACGAGTGTTTTGGTAATGGAGAATTTATTTTATAATCGAGAAATCACAGACAAGTTTGATTTGAAGGGATCTATAAGGAATCGACTGGCAAATCCAGATGATACAGATCACGAAGGGGAATTAGTTTTGTTAGATGAAAATTTATTGAACAGTAGGTATTTCTCTCATCTGTGTCATGTAAAAGCTGACTTTATAATACCTCTCTCTATATATATATATCTCAATTACCTATAATTTTACACATTTCACAGTGAGCTGCGACTCACCTTTATATATCAGATCTCATTCCAAGGCTGTGTTAAATAAAGCGATTGAAAGCGACACCAAATTTTTAGCAGACAATTCTGTTATGGATTATTCGTTATTAGTAGGATTGGAACCGAGTTCAGGTGAACTTGTTTTAGGTATAATAGGTATGTTTTTTCTTTTTTCTCATTTTTCTTATAAGCATAATATATACATACGTACATACATACATACATAACACACACAAGTTTGACATATTTTTTAAATTAAAAATTTGTCTAATTATTGCTATTATGTGTATATTCAGATTATATAAGGACGTTCACGTGGGATAAAAAATTGGAAACAATGGTTAAGAAATCCGGTATATTAGGTGGACAAGGAAAATTACCAACCATCATTTCACCGGAGGAATACAGAGCTAGATTTATAGCAGCTATGCATCGTTATTTTCTACCAGTACCAGATAGATGGTCTGATCTAGGCAGAGGTGTTGAAACAATCTCATGAAAGATATATAGAACAAGAAAATCAGATTGAAAATTAGCAATTTTCAATATTGTCATCGTATATATCCATTGTATATACATTTTCTACATAAAACGAACACATATATATACATACATCATTCTATAATATATATATATATATATATACCTAGTGTACAGAAAGTAATATAACCACAGTAACGCGTGATTTTTAATATATACTTATATATAAAAAAATATGAAATTGAATGAATAATTCAATCGTTCAATGATTATTAATCTTTTATATTAAATCAAACAAGTTATTATCTACTTTTTCACGTATCTGTGATCCTATTTATAATAACAATGTTAATTTATTATTATTATATATATATACGTATATATGTGTATATATATATATATATATATATATTCTTTTTTTTTCTTCTTCTTTTATTTTTTATTGTTATTGCCGATAAATCGGTTTATAAAAATATTTCATTGATTTTAAAAACAAAATGAAAAAACAACGATGACATCATGGATCGTCGTCGTTTAGCATTAAAGGTCCGACGTAACTTAAAAAAGACACATTAAATATGAGTAGTATGTGAAAGCACCATTATTAATATTTTATTTAGATAATCTGTTTGTTTTTTTCTTTTCTTCATTCTTCCTTCTAAATTATTTACATTAATCGTTTTATATATATATATATATATATATATATATTTAATAATGAAATAAACAATAATAGTATAATTAATAATAATAATAAAATTAATAATAATAATAATAATAATAATAATAATATTTAATTAACATATTAGCATTTTTGTGTAGCAATAGCCTACAAATTACAAACGCAAGTAAGATATTAAAATATGTACCTTACGAAAAAGAAAGAAAACACTCTCATCGTCCATTCTTCTTAATTTATAGCTAATCTCTAATAATAATAATAGTAATAATAAGTATTTACATAAACGAATGCAAGGTGAAAAAAAGCTGCAGCAAAAGTTAAACAAAAACAACTAATAATAATAATAATAATATATCTATCAAACATATTTTAAAAACTTCATTATAATATACTTTTTATCAAGTTTCTTATGATTTTTCTTTATGTATCTTTTTTTACACGACTTAATAAGGACTATTCGATGATACACTTATTTATTTATATATATATTTTATATAATATATATATATATATATATAAAAGAGAAAAAAGAGAGATCTCACATTATTCAATTTTTGTTTGTTTGTCTTCTGTGTATTGTGTTTTTATGAAAACACATATTGGGTATAGAAATTAATTTGATGTCTTGAATAAATACTAAATTTTGTTTTAAAAAGGCATCGAATTAATTTGTACACATAATAATACATTCATTTAATTCATACATGATGCATACATACATACGTACACACATAAATTTAATTTGTTTAGTTTTCTTGCCTACGGCATTAATTTTATTAACAACAACAAGGGGAAGCTTTTTTTTTATTTTTTTACTTTTGTCATTAACATATTTGATGAAATGAAAAATAAAATTAAACTCATATAGCTATAACTAATGATAATAACAATAATAATAATAATTTATTAATTTATTTGTTTGTTTGCCGTAGGAGAGAAGTAGAAGCTGGGATTTCAATGTTGTGTGAATGAATTCGAATCTGCGAGTAATTAATCAATTAATTAATCATCAATCATGTTATTAATTGATCAATTGATTGACATGTTTTCACAGAGATATTTGTTTAATATCAACCGAAAAGAAAAAAAAAGAAAATAATTTTTGTTATATCTTCTAGGTACTGTGATTAGGTAAGAATCGTTACCAGTTGTTCACGAGAGAGAGGAAGAGATAAAAAGAGAGAGAGAGAGAGAGAGAGAGAGAGAGAGAAAGAGAAATTGGAATTACTCCTTGCATAAGATAGATAATAACATAATCTCTGTAGTATTTATATCTGACATTTTTTTTGTATTTTTTTTATCTGGTTATTTTATATATTCTTTTTTTTTTTGGTATTTTATTCTTCGTAAATAAAAAAAAAAGGACTAAGCACTTTGATGTCGTCGAAGAAGAACAAGTGATCTTACTCAATCGGTATATCTCAATCGTATCCAAAAATAAAAAATACAATTAAATAGATTCTACATTTTTCTAGGGGATTAAAAAAAAAAAGTAATATTTCTAATTTTAGAATTACGTGACGTTAAATTTTGTTAAACAAAGTTCATATTGAAAAATCCAAATTTCCCGGGCTTCTGCTATGGTGGCGCCACACTGTGCCGCGCGAGTAAACACGGCGGTTAATTCGAATTTAAAAAACAATTGTATTTCAAATTCACGCTTATTCTCAACATACGAGATGAAAGAAACTTGCGAGAATTTCTCGTTGCACTTGCCTTTTCCGAATAAATTATTTCTTCGTGTTCGCGTCACGTAAAAACGGGGAACCTTTATTTTTTTTTCTTTTTTCGTATTATTTTTGTTTTATCACAGCCTTCCATGTAATCGTTGGAAAGCTCCCCAGTGACAACGACAACAACGAACGACGCATACGTAATTACACAAGCCTACTACAAACATTTTGACATATTCTCTCAATCTAAACAAAATAAAACAGCAAGTGTGTTTTCCGTAGTCATTTGTGATTTTCTTTCTGTTTCTTTTTTAAATCGTGTCTTCGAGCTATTCTCCTCTGCGCTCTTTTACATTGATTATGAGTCCACAACGCATTACACAAACTCTCTGTGAATTACGTACTATATATATTATACTCTTGGTAATCGCTAAAAGGATATTTCTGTCTTTCATAGTCGTAGGAATATTATATCGTTCCCTTTGCAAAAAAAAAAAAAAGAAGAAAGAAAAATAAATCAATGAAAAAGTAGAAAGTAAAAGAAACTATTATTACAGCTTTTGTTTTGTTTTTGTTCTTGGGATACGACACGCGACGTTCGACGAAAGAGAGAAATTAATAAAATATAATTACAAGGAAGATGAGTATAATAATAAAAAGAAAAAGAAAAGAAAAAAAAAGCTAATGAAATTCGAACGAGCCTGAGTAATAAATTAGAGAGACAACAAATGACTCTCTTGTTTTTGATTGCGCGTTCGATTGTATTCGGTTTCTTTCGAATTCTCTCCTACATCATCATCATCATCGTCATCATCGGTCATCGTTAGAAGTCATACATATTCCGCTAAAAGAAAAGTGGTCACATGCGAGGAAGAATTACTATGCTACTGCTGTGTTATCGTTAGTAATAGTTGTTCAAAGTAAATGTTAAACTAGCACGTAGGAGAGAATTCAAAGTAATACAATATTTCTTTTTTCAGTTGGTATTTTAACGTTGCTGTTGTGAAAAAAACACATCATATCTGTCGAGGATCAAGCATTTACTATAACTACCATCATCTCGTACAATCCCTGTCACCTTTATCATCTTTTTTATCATCATCATCATCATCATCATCATCATCTTTTTCTTCTTGGAAATTTTTCTGGACATGTTCGTACAAACGCGTGATAAAACGTATCCTCTTGTTCCTCTTCTTCTCCCTCCTCCTCCTATTATTGGCTCGCATCTTCTTCTTCTTCTTCGTTTTTTATGACTTCTTCTCTCCTTATCTTTGTAATTCACCCAAACCAAATTGTTGTTGACTCGGTACAACTTGTTGTTGTGTATTACCGGAGATGCTACACCGGACCCCATGGTGCTGCGCCACTGTCGTCGTTGAACTTTGTTGCAACCCGTTTTGGCTCGGAGACATGCCTGAAAGGAAACAGAGAGAAAACTATATGAGGGAGGGATTGGAAAGAGTAAGAGACAGAAAGAAAGAAAGAAAGAGAGAAAGAAAGAGAGAGAGAGAGAGAGAGTGAGTGAGAGAGAATGAGAAACCAACTACGAGTTTAATGTATGCAACCCCCGTGTATACACGCTCGGTGGGGAATGTTTCGGGCTTGCTGCCAACGTTACGAGAGACTCGATCGTTCCAAAACGTTATATTACACACGTTCCTATGTTCCTTTCTTGTTTGTTCATACATTTGTTGTCTGCGAAGAGAAACGATATTTTTGTTTATATACATATATGTGTGTGTGTATATATATATATATATATGGTATATATATTTCCAAACGATTGATTGTACGTTTCTTTCTTTTCTTTTCTTTTTATTTCTTTTTTTTTTTTTTTTTACAAGCGAAACAATAGGGAAAGTATATGCACTTTTTTTTTTTTTTTTTTTTTTTTGGAAGAGATTATCACAAGTAATATAAGAAGTTGAGAAATGGATTATTATGCGATGATATTATTACATTTATATATCGGTTAAATTTAACACTAGATATACCATCATTTTTTTTAGTATACCTATTTCTACTAAAAATGCTTTTTGAGGCTTCCAGTCTTTATTTATTCTTACAAAATCACAAAAAATGTTTAATAATAATAATTTTAATAGATAAATGGATGAATAGACATTTTAAAGTAATAAAATGCTTAATTATTTACAGAAATCAAATGTTACATGAAGTTGAAATTTGGAATTAAAATGGTCCGACTAGTCAAAATGGCTGATCTGGTATATCTAGTGTTAAATAATAGATAGGGTCGAATATACATATACACATACATATATACATATATATATATATATGTTAAACCAATCAACGATTTTAAAATATAACTTTGATACACCTTTGAAGTTCAATCTTTAGTAAATTATAAAATACAGCACTTTTTTTTTTAGCAAAATCATATTTTCTTTCTTTTATATTTTTTAAATAATTTATTATAAATCTAATATATCACAGTCGACGATTTCCAATTTTCGAATGGCAGCATAATCTCGATAAATATCCATATATTAATTTTTACGTTGCAAATCTTTTAATGAACTACTATTAATTTTTTTTGAATCTAAAAAAAAAAGAATGATAATAATAAGAAATTAATTAATCGTAGAGATAAAAAAAAATACACACACACGTTTTGAAACTTAGTCAATCATTTGCAAAGATGTTCGTTTAAATGAATGATTTTTATTTCTTTACAATTATTATAATTACCTGTGGGTGTTTTCTCACCAGCCGACATTTTGGAAAATGCGGCCAACGCTTCCGGAAAATTCGGTGGTGTTGCTGGTGTATTACAAGGTGTGATCTGAAACAAAATAATAATAATAATAATAATACATTTTGTATATAAATATAATTAGTAATTCGTAATACACGAACAAATGTAAAGATTAGAAAATATTTTCAAATGTAAAAACTTCCCTATTTTTAGTCCCTAAAAATATTGAAAAAGAGATTCAATGTCTTTTTAATATTAAATACACATGGTATTCAATATTTGTCAATATTTTGTACTATTAGGGTTGTTAATTTATTGTTTCGACATATCGTTGGAAAGAATAAAAAAATAATAATTCAAATACAAAACTGGTTGATCTTATAAAATGTTATCTTCTATACGTGTATCAATTTTCAATCATGATTAGATTTCATTTGTAATACGATAACATATTGTTAAATCGACCGTGTTAATATAGATATGTATATACGTAATTGAATTGAAATTTTTATTAAAATTATTAACACTCTCTCAGAATAGATTGGTAATATTAAAATCATATAAAAAAATAATTACATACAGTTTACATGCATGCATGCATATGTATGTAAATATATACTCGTGTTGTGTTTATGCATACACAAACAACACGAGTATATATTTTCTTTATCGGTCAACACAATGTGTTGTTAATAATAAGATAATAATCTCTTACGTAAAAAAAAGCAAATAGATAAGAAATTGAATGAAAGGAATAATACAGAAATCTTTTTTTTTTTTTTTTAATCAAATCAGAGTAAAGGAAAAATTTGTTAATGTCCGGTGTTAAACGGTGAATATTATCCTCCTATGGGTGGAATGAGGGTGTTTGTCGTATGAATGACAAATAAATAAATAGATAAATAAATAGTAGAAATGAAACACAGTGGAATTTTTAAAAGGAACAAAAAAACATAATCGTGTTGAGGGTATTGCTAGTTAAAGGTCGTCGACATATACACACCGGATCCAGAACGTGACGTCAAGAATTAGGTGAACGACGAACATACAAACAAATGCACACACAAACATATATACGAGTATATTATATAAAGAAATAAAAATACGGAAGGTGCACACATACATACATATTACAAATATACTACATACATACATATACGTATATACGTATATATGTATTAGTTCGTTTTCTAATAAAACCTTGTGAACTAGTTAAGCACACAACGTTAAAACGATAAAACTACTTCAGTAGTAAAACAAATGTGGCCTTCTATCGATCGTGTTAATGTGTAACGAAAGAGATACTTTATATCAGTAGTTCTTAACCGTACCCACTCTCATTCTATCTCTTTTTATTTTTATTTTTATTTTTATAATTATTTTAACCAACACACAACACACATTTATCGAAGTGAATTTTAATGGAAACTTGAGAGAGAGAGGGGCTTTTTCTATTCAGTGGTTTTCAAATGGTTTTCATATACTTTCTATTTATATTTTTATATTTTATTGTCACGTATTTTTGTAATACTTTTTAATACAACATAATTAGTCATATGATTAAAAATAATAATAATATTTAGATAGGAATTTAAATTGAGAAAACTGCTGTTTCAGAATGTGTTCCTGTCAATTAAGATATTTTTCTAATGTGTATTTGTTAATTATTTATTTAATTATTGAAACGTTTCAACATTTTTCATATTGAAATGATAATCTGTTAAAACTTTCAATTTTAATTAGAAAAATTTTCATAATAATAATAATAGTATATAATTTTGCAATTAAGGAATATATAATTGAGAAGATGATTTGAACGAAACATTTTGAAAATAACGAGACGAATATATTTGTTGAATATAATATTCATCAATGATATAAATTTACCGTATAAATAATTACTGCAAAAGAGAGTATGTATAAAAAAAAAAAAAAAAAAAAAAAAGAAAAAAGAAAGGAAAAAAAAGAGACAGTAATAAAACAAACCATATCGAAATTTTAATTGCACTCTGTAAAGCTAATGGTAGGTAGGTAGAGAGAGGTAGTATGAATAATGGGACAAATTTTTGAATAGAACAAAGTGAGAGGAGACAGAATGCATGCGCACAAAATTGCATCCAATGAAAATACATAGTCATGAATTCACCCGATACAACACAACACAACACAACACACCGGTTTAACATTTTACAACGCTTGCGCAAGAAAGAATCTATTCAAACATTTTTTTTTCTCTCCTGTATATTTGTGTATTTGTTTCTATGTTTGCGTGTGTGTGTGTGTGTGTGTCTATGTATTTATTAAAAGATGCAACGCAGCAGTAAGAACATTAACAATGTGAGGTTTATAAATGGAAAGTTAGAATTTCAAATGTTACAATAATAAATTTTAATTATGTTTATAGAAGTATTATAATGATTAAAAGAAATGTTGCACTTCAAAGGAAAACAAGAATAATTGCATATTATTTATTAATTTTTATTTACTATTATTAATATAATAAAAAAATATATAACATGTAAATAATAAATGTAAATATTAAATATAAATGTTTTTTATTGATTATTCAATTACTCATTATTGAGAAACATTATTTTATTTTTGTTTTGTTTAGTTTTTATAGGAATTGAAAAAACTCTTAGAATTATATCAACTTATGTATTATTTATCGGTTTTAATTATCTGACATGGCTTTAAGAAGAAACACAAACGGATGTGTCGAACGATAATTATAGTTTTATTGACTATCTTCTAAGTAAAACTTTTATTGACAAGAAGCCTTGTATAAGAAATAAAGATATATATAGATAGATAGATAGATAGATAGATAGATAGATAGATAGTTAGATAGGTGAAAATTAAAAATAAAAATAAAAAAGGAATAAAAATCGAAGGACTAATCGATAATAAGTTAATATCAACAATGTTTACTACATACATCACACAGTGAAGAAAATTTTAATCCAATTCAATTATTATTACTTTTCTTTTTGTGCATTTCCTTTTACTTCAAACGTGAACAATAAATTTGATGATAAATACAAAAAAAAAATATCGGCAGATAAAAAAAGAAGTCATAATTGACGTAATCAATAAATATCATTTTATTTTTGTATTTATTTGAAAAAAAAAACCCGATTAGATATATCTTTCTTTTATATTTTATCGCGACACTGATTTACAAAGAATATAAATAATATTTTAATAATAATAATATTCATATATATTACTATTATAAATTAATATATGCACAACTATAGTATATGTACAATTTTCTACACAATTTTGTATAAAAGATGGAGGGGGGGGGGAGATAAAAAAACCGTTTTTGTTTTTAATATTTTTCTTTCACATTTTTTTCCCTCCCAATTTCTGAATGAATGAATGAAGGGAAAGAAACGGATTACATAGCTTTTCGAGTGTCGAGATTATTTTCAACACACATTGACTCACACTCTATCTATTTTATCTTTCATTTTCTATCTCGTTTTATTGTTAGTCCAACGTTCTTCTGACAAAACATTCTTTTACAAAATATTTAATATCACTTTATCTATCTTCTTTACATAGTATATAACATAGTATAATGTAATTACGTGTAGAGACTACATTTCAAATTAATTGATTTTTATTTCATTTCCAATGAAATAAATACGAAAGAAAATATAATAATTATTATATATTATAATTATTAATATTATTATTTATATTCTTTTTATTCTTATCTATATATTATATTCTCTCTTTCTCTCTCTCCCTCTCTATACATATATAATATATATATATGTGCAATTCATTGATATATTGAGAGAAATTTCTTGTCATGATTTTTTTTAACATTTGCATTAGCATTTGCATTTATATTTGTATTTGTATTTGTATTTGTATTTTCCTTTTCTTTCCCAGACATAAAGTTGTTATTTTAGTGATGGCAGAGTATAGATTGGCGATTCCGATTATAAATAATTCATAGGGATCTTGGATAGCCCAGAAGGAACATCGATATGCAAGACGAACGATGACGGAATTGGTGGGAATAAATAAAATTTAAAAAAAAGAAAAAAGATTCCTCTTTTTTCCCCTCACTCTGTGAAAATGCGAAATGTCAAAAAAAATAAAAAATAAAAATGAGATAGAATTGGACAAAAAAAAAAAACACTTAATTAGTGTTCTAATATAAGAATATTTTTTTTGTTTATTATTTCTAACATATACAAGTTGACCTACCAAAATAATTATTTTACCTAATTGAAAACCCATACACACATTTTTTCAACATATAAAAACAAATAAAAAATGTAATTAAAAGATAAGTATCGGTAATTTTTATAATTAAAATATAATACTATTAAAAAAGAAAAAGAAAAAACAAAACAAATGATAAAATTACAATAATAATAATAATAGGATGAAAAAATATGTAATAAAACTTACTTGACCAAATGGAGTACCAGCACCCTGAGCACAAGAAGGTATTGCTACTTCTTGAAAGAAAAGACTGAGTGCCATCTGAAAGCAAGAGTAAAACAAAAAATATGATAATAATAATAATAATAATAATAATCAAAATATCAATAATTCAATAATTATCAGAGAATAAATTCATTCTATCTTTTATGATTTCAATGCCTAACATTAATAATCTGTCCAATTACATATTTTATAATGAATATAATTTCAAATAAAAATTCTATTTTTTTTCTTTCACTTTATTATAAATAAATAAATAAATATATATATATATTCTCTGCAATGCGACTAAGTAAAATGCAATTGATAAGGCGCGTGTCTTCTTATCATAAACAAACACCATCACCAAAAGGGTGCAAGGAAAAGTCAATTTAACAAGTTGTTTTTCAACTAAATTTCTAACTTTACAAAAATACGAAATAAAATTTCTTATAAGAGAAGAGAATTATTCGAATTTGTGCCAAAGATCATTGATTCAGAAGATTTTCTTCGTCACTCTATGTCATTTGGCAAAACTAAATGTCTCTTACGTTATAACAAATGTCTCCTCTATCAACCACCCTCCACCCCTTTCCCTTCTTCTCTTCTTTTCGTTCTAATTTCATCTACAACACACCTCTACTCTAGTAAATAGATAAATACGTACATCCGTATGCATAGATACACACATACACAGATGCATGGTTAATCTTAAAATAACAAATAGGAATAGTATGTATATAGCGCGTGCTTGCGTGCGTGCTTGCGTGCGTACGTGCGTGCGTGTGCAATCTAAAAAAAAATAAATCATTAAGATTATACCTTTACTATATCTAATCAATCAAAATATTTATATATTATTATTTTACAATATTTTCTATTTTTTCGTATCTATTTTGAGTTTTTTAAATGATCAAATTTTGAAACAATGTTGCTTTTATAATAATCATTATTATTATTTTAATTGTAATTATACCAATTATATGTTCTTCTTTTTATTTGTTAAGAATTTCATAGAAGAAAATAAAACAGCATTCGAGACGTGTTTATAAATCATTGTAATTTAAAACGTTTGAATGAAAAATGAAAATAGGAGACTCATACAAATAAGATAAAAAAACAAAGTTTATAAATGAATCACAATGTATACGAGAACTACATTGAACTTTAACTCCTTATGAATAATAGGATTACATAATTGAAAGACAAATGGTAATAAATAGTTAGTCAAATTATCATTGCATCATTATTCTATCCCTATATTAACTTGTTTCAAGTCTCTTCCCTCATCTATTTCCTCTCTTTTTATTAGTACACATCTAAACCCTCGTTGGTTAGTTTTTGATCCCCTACTTTCATATCTTGTCAAATATTTTTTCTTTTTCCTCTATGTATTTTCTTTTATCATATCATTCTTCCCACAGTCACATATATATAATATACGTTTTATCATTCTGACATAATTTTTTGTGTTTTTTCTTCTGGTTTTCCTATATCCGACATTATTTTCTTTTTCTTACTTGTATTTATCATTCTTCATATAAAAATAGTTTTTCAAAAGTCCATTTTTATCGTATTAAAAACAATTTTTAATATAATTCAATTTTCATTCATCAATCAAACATTTGGAATCAAATGCTTTTGTAACTGGGGATTTAAATCATTGAACTGAAAAAAAGAAAATATTGTAATTTTATTGATAAATATATTTTAAGTTTATTTTGTTCACTTTTTTAATAAAGTTACTTTTGGAATATTCCTGTACATTGTTCTATCAAACAATTTATATCAATGAGAGATAGGTTTATTACTAACAAGATGATTTCTTTGTAACACCGCGACGAGAAAATAAAATTCTCTCTGCTTGGATCTTCTTCAATGCCAGATGTTGTTGAGTTACTACGAACTTGTCGTGGGAAACTAACTTTTTAGATGGTCTCAAACCAAAATAATTAATGTCAGAGGACACATGATAAAGTTTTTTTTCTCTTATTCTTTGTAATAAAATTCTTTCTATTCTCTATTCTTTTGTATATACTTCGTATACGTAATATCAAATATAACCACGTGTTTACCTTGAAATTTTTTAATAGTTTCATACTTTTTTTGTATTATCAAAATATTCTTCAAACTTATGAATGAACAAATGGTTTCTTTTTATCATTTCATTTATTTATTTAAAAATATTGTCCCAAATTATGAAAACTCGTTGAATAAACGTTTTACAAATATTTCTTTGATTCACTTGCATATTGTTCTTGTATAATGTGCACGTGTATGCAATTAATTAAGAATATATTATCTTTATTAGAACAAAATCTGATATTATTATTTATTATTGAATAAAAGCAAAAAAGATGCTGTAAGAAAAAAAAAAAAAAAGAAAACAAGAAATATACCAGACTTCGCCTACAGGATTTATTAGAACGTGTGTGTGTCGTAATCTGCAGTTAAAAATGCATTAGTGTGCAAACCCGGAGAAAGTTCCCAACCCAAATTCAACGAATGCATACATACACACTTTATACTTCTTAAAAGATCTTCAGTTTTTCTTAATTCATTCATTCGTTTTCTTATTACGAATAATTAAAGTATCTTCGTTATCCGTATAATTAAGATGACATATAAAAAAATAAATTTAAATTGGCTAATTCATTACCTCAATATTCCAATTTATTATTTTACTCATTGTTTTCCTTTTTTCTTCTTCATTCAATATTCAATATTAATCATTAATTAATAGTAATAACATATTCATTAAGTAGGTGTTGTTATATTGACATTCAAATTCAAATTCAAATTCAAATTTCAATTTCAATTTAAAAGTAAAATTAATTAATTAATTAATTAATTAGGTGCATATATATATATATATGCATTATATATAGTTGTTTAAGATGTTTGGTATTTCTCTCCCTATCTCTCTTTTTCTCATGAGAATCAACGAACCGATCGATGCATCTCTCTCTCTCTCTCTCTCTCTCTCTCTCTCTCTCTCTTTCTTTCTCTTCCTCTCTTTTTCTCATTCGTTTTCGACGAAGAGCTACCACAGGTAGACGTCATTCCACTCTTACAACATTCTCCAGAGTAAACAAAGCCGTAACGTGCACGTGCACGAGTTCTCTAACTTGTGATTAGAACTTTTTCTCTCTTTCTTCAAGTGCATCGACTTGAAAATACGATAGAGAGAGAGAGAGAGAAAAAGAGAGATAAAGAAACTAAAAAACTTCTAGTAAAATTTATCAATTAAAATAAAATATCTCAATTAAATATCAATCTGATAAACAATTGTAATTTTCTTTTTTTGTTTCTTTTTATAAATTAATTATCGTTCAACGTAAACGCATTTCATGTAAATATTATATATATATATATAATACTATGAGAAGAGACGGTGATTAAAAAAAATTACTTAACATTTTTTCTTACTGCCATTTTTATGAATGGACTACAAAACGTAAATATATATACATATATATAACAGTGTGTATATAAATGACCGTTCATTGACGTGTGTAGTAAAACAAAAACATGTAGTATTTAATTGAGCATTGTTTTCCAAAGTAAAATACAGAAGATAGATAGAAACAAAAATAGAGATAATAATAATAATCGTAAGAAATAATAATGATAATAATTAAAAGTAAAAAAGTTCGCATGTTCGATAATATTTCACGGTAAAGTACTTATATATATAAATCATTATCTATCTACCTATCTATCTATCATCTATCTATCTATCTATCTATCTATCTATCTATCTATCTATCTATCTATATACATATATGTATATATAATAAGCAGGAAAGCGAATGGAGAGAGAGAGAGAGAGAGAGAGAGAGTCGCCACCGTTCGTCGTCGTCGCCGTCGTGTCGGCCATTTTCGCAGCTTTGTTTACGTACACGAAGTGGCATCGAGCGGTGTACGCGTATGAAGTAGCAAGAAAGAGATAGAAATAGAGAAGGAAAGTGGTAGGGAGGAAAAAAGGGAGAGAGAGAGAGAGATAGAGAGATAGAAATAGAAGATAATAATAAATAGAAACAGAAGTAGAAAAAGTAAAAGAAAAATAATAAAAGCAGAAGGGGAAAGAGTTCAACGATATAAATATAAATATAAATATAAATATAAATATATATAAAAATAAAATACAATTTGGGTAAATGAATGTGAATGAATATGAAAGTTTAAAGAGAAAAAGACAACATTTGAATTTACCTCGAATTGCCAATGAGTAGCCTGTAAGAATTGTCTTGCTTGTTCCCTGGCACAACCGGCAGCCAATACGAATTGATTGATCATCACTTGCTCGCGAAGTGGGTCCATTTTTCTTCCTTTATATATTTGTTTTTCTTCCCTTATTCTCCCCCTTCTCTTATCTCCTCTTTTTTTCTAATCTTCCTATATAATAACGGTTTATTTCTTACTAACTTATATGTATGTATACGATTCGAAGATTATAGAAATTTAGTAAGGAAACACACGTCGTGATATGAAGAAGAGAGAGGAAGTAAGGGAGAATTTAAAAAAGGAAGTTCGAATGTAAGAAAAAAAACACTATCGTAAATGGGGAAGAAAACACGCGAGAAACGCGAATACCGGCTTGCTACGCGTCCGTCTTTTCTCTATCTATCTATCTATCTATCTATTTATCTATCTCTCTCTTTTTTTTTTATAGAGAAAGGGATACGTAATCACTTCGTTTGTTCTCTTCTCTCTCTCTCTCTCTCTCTCTGTTTCTTTCTTTCTGTCTTTCTTTCTCTCTCCCACTCTTTTTCTTATTATCCTTCTCCCTCCCACTCTTAAGATTAATTAGTCGCACGATCGAAAACTCCTCCTACGTTTATAATAAAAGGACGCGAGGAGTACCCGAGTACCGGCAAGCCTCTTGTTTTCAAAACTAAACTCATCGCCGACGGCCGATCGACGACGACGACGGCGACGGCGTCGAACTGCGACGAAACGTGAGGGACGAGGAAAGATGACGTCACACATCGGCGGCTCTTTCTCCACCAGCGTGCAACCTCCCCCTTGTTTGGGGCCGTTCCATTTACCGTACCGACTCTCTCTTTCTCTCTCTCTCCCTCTCTTCACTCCTCGCCCTTCTATCCTTCTCTTCCTTTCTCCTTCTTTGTTTTTTCTTCTCTCTCTCCTCTCACTTGCATCCTTCTCCCCACCACCACGCCTACCTAACCCTTTCTCTCTCTTTCTCTCTTTCACACATCCTTCGTCAAGCTACGATCGATTATGCGTTCCTTTTTATATACATATCTATATATATATATATATGTATGTATGTTTATGTAAACAAATGTATATATTATATATATTTATATGCATATGAATTATTTTCATTATATCGATTAGAGATATTTATTTTTTTCTTTTTTTTTCATTTTTCTGTTGATTTATTTCAATATTCATTATGATTGGTCGAAACATTTAAGCGCCATTTTAATAATGTATTTGAAAGTGCATACTCGATTCGGACTATCGATCCTTTCATATGTATTATGATTTGATGTTATACGTGTATGTATATATTTGTATATATATGTAAATTGTGATATATAATTATCGTTTTAATTAATGATTCATAACTTAATTTGTTTTATCTACATAGATAGAGTGCGCGAGACTAGATTTGCTGTGTTTTCTTAAGCCTTTGACGTAGAAATATCAAGGCTTTCGCGAATGACAGCTAAAGTTTTAAGTGTTTACTGATTTGTTGAAATGGAGAACGAGAAGGAAGGGAACGACGATTATTATTTGGAATTATCTTCTGATCCTATTAAGTTTGAATCGGTTAGCAGTCTTACTAATGTTTTTTTCGATGATTCCAAGCAGCAAGTGAGTTATTAACGCTAAATTTATTCGATTATTGTACGTTGTTTCATTTTCTAACCTCTCTTTGTGTTTTTGTTAAGGTATTTGCTGTTCGTTCTGGGGGTGTCACTGGGGTTTTGGTCAAGGGACCTAATCAAAATATAATATTTAGAATGGAGGATAAAGGTCCAGTGATATCCATCAAATTTTCTCCAGATATGAATATACTTGCTATACAGCGTACTAATACATCTGTAGAGTTTATGAATTTTTCTCCTACACATGAACCTGATGGTATTGAATATTCACAGTCTTGCAAGGGAAGGACTGCAACAATATTAGGTTTTGTTTGGACGCATGGCAATGAAATATTATTTGTTACCGATCAAGGAGTAGAATTGTTTCAAGTAAGATTAATGATAACAGTTAGCATTATTATTATTTCACGATGTGTGATACTAGTGTTTTATTATTATAGGTTAATCCAGAGAAACGTTGTACTAAAACATTGAAATCTTCTAATTTAGTGATCAATTGGTTTGTATTTTGTCCTAAAAGTTATTTGGTTTTATTGTCCACTGGTTCGGTAGGAAATTTAATGCAAGCATTACACGTAACACCTGGCAACATTCAAAAATTTACTAAATTTGAAAGTAAGTTGAACGATAAGACCTTCTGTGGTTTTTACATAATATAGAACTTGTAGATCTGTATGGGAGCCATTTCAGTGGAACCTAGTACAACCAAACCGGGAAAGCTTGCTGTCTCAGAAAGAGACGTAGCTTTAGCTGTTTTGTATGGGACACCTTGTATTATTGTTTTGCGACATCAGGCAGGAGCTAATCGTTCTGTTGCAACTGCATTTGTCTATGTATATACTATTCATAAGTAAGACTTTTATTACAAATTTGATGGAATTAAATTAAAAACAAAAAATCACACCATTCATGTAAATTATATATTGTAGGATGTTAACAATTAAAAAAAGTCATATTCTTAAGCTCGATGCCAGTGGACGATTTGCTATTAATGTTGTAGACAATCTTATTATTGTTCATCATCAGGCATCAAAGGTATATATTTTATAAATACAGAGTTTATATATGGTTATATTGATTATTGTTTGACTGAGTGCTATTATTTTTTATAGACATCAATGATTTTTGATATAATGTTACCTGGTGTAAGTGATGGTACTGTGGTACATCATACTAGTGTAGCACCAGCAAAATCTATTAAACCATACAACCTTGTTGTCCCAGGTGCTACTTTGTCAGATGAGTTGTTACAGCCTTGTCAATTATGTATCCTTTTAAACCAAAATTTCATCATTTTTTATTGTTTTATAGATTCGAAATATATTTTTCTTATTATAGTATAGATTCACCTAATTGGGTAGTATTTCAACCAAATATAGTAATTGACGTTAAATTAGGGTGCTTATGGTATGCTTTTATAAAATTTTATTAAGTGACTTTTATTTTATATTAGATTCATATTAATATTTCATATGTTTATTTATGTTTTTTATCGTTTACAGGTACATAGAATTGAGATTGGAAGTATTAATTAAACTTATTAAAGACAAAGTTATATTAGTTGAATTTCTTATGCAAAGATCTAACGCTAAACAAATTTTGATACAAGTATTGCAACAATTTATGACAGAGTTGCCAGTAAGTTTAATGGATATTCCAGCAATTTTCGATAAAATTAATCCTGTATATAGAAATTATCTTGAGAAGGAAATGCAGAATCAGGTGAATGAATTATAATTGTATCAAAATATTGAACTCGTATTTTTGTTGATTAAGCAATGTTTTATTAATATTTGCTTAGATGGGTACTCCTCTTCAGAATAATACCAAAAATGGTAACACTACTACGGAGAATTATATGTACAAATTGAAAATTGAACAAAGCGATATGTATAGTATCATTTTACCTAAATTTCCTGAAAGTACAATAGAACCAAAAATGATAGTATGGGTCCTCCTAGAATATATCAGGTATGTGCGTTGAATAATAAATCACAATCGTCTCAATTGTTATATTTGTTAAATTATATCTAATGCATTATGGAAAATGATTAGGTCTTTAACAGAACATGGAATTCCTGTAGAACATTATTTACATGAATTAGTTATTACAACATTGGTGCAAAGAAAAGCATATTATCAACTGCATCAATTACTGCAATATCATGTTGTAGCTGATTCGAAACCTTTAGCTTGTTTATTGCTATCATTAGAAAATCTATATCCGGCCGCTCATCAATTAGCATTGGATATGTTAAAACGATTAGGAAATGCACACGAAGAAATAATCGAAGTACTTTTGTCCAAGGGTCATATATTAGCTGCTCTTAGGTAAGTAAAAAAAAGAACTATCAAATTATTGCAAAATTCTTTGATTTCATTGGAATACGTTTTAGATATGTCCGTTCAGTCGGAATGATAGATCAGGTATCTGCTCGAAAATTTTTAGAAGCAGCAAAAGCTTCTAACGATGCTACTCTCTTTCATTCAGTCTTTAAATTTTTTGAACAACGTAACTTAAGGTTACGTAATACAACAGCCTTTACAAGGGGTGAACATTGTCAACCGTATGTTCAACATTTTAAATATTTATTTCAAGGGACTGATAATGGATGCAATTCCGATACAAACTCTAATGTCACTACGGTCTCATTATAAGATTGTTACTGTGATCTCTTGTAATCATAATATAAATTTCTGTATTTAATGATGGTATGTATTTTAAAAAAACGTAGAGGAGTTTCAATAAAGACAAATTTTGATAATTTCATTTTTAGTACTATGAATAGAATATCAATGAAATGAATAAAAAAATCTAATTAAAGTAATCCATTTAAAATGACTTTATTGATATATTCAAATCACTTTTGTCTTTTTCTTAACATTTCATTAATAAACATTGTACAATATTGGTTTTGTTACCATATAGCTCTCTTATTTGATTACCAATATAGATAAACTTAATTTTGAATTAATACAATATACGTAATAATATGTTCGGATAGATTGTTATATACTAAATGAAATAATTCAATGACATGAAATTAATACAACATTAATTTTATAATGTATATATGAGTTGTTCAAAAATCAAAACGATTAACTTTACTTTTTAATATTTTTGATATTAAATATATATTTGCTTTATAATAATGCTTAATATCAATTAATGATTAAGTTTTTTATTTATTTTTTTTATTTAATGGAGTTAATCGATTTGACAACTGAATGACTCATTATATATATGTACAATAATTTCACCATTTAGACAGATTTACTTGAACACGCTTGAGCTATCAGAAAATCCCGATGTCACCACAATGCGTTATGTAAAAATACAAATTCAAGGATTTTTCGGTATAATTTCAAAGTATATTTCATAAAGGAACATTTGAGATTTTAATTAAAAAATTAGAAGCCCGTCGATTTATATATTTAAATATATAAATATATATATATATATATTTTTTCTTTCTAATTAGATAGAATGAAATATATGACAAATGAAAACTTAATTATAATTTTATTTATCGTTTTCATTTTGAAAGATTAAATATAGTCTTCACGACATGTGCAAAGAATCAGTAGGTGTGCTTACATTTAGAAGTACAGCAAGACATTTATTAAAATTGGTCGAAGATGATATTCTTCTTTTCTTAATAACAATATAATATTATTATTTTATTTATTTATTTATTTGTTTTTATTTATAATTTACGCTGTCTTTTTTATTAATCAAACGATTCAAAATCGGTTTATTTGTATTAATATTTCTTAAGCTCGATGATAAATCAGTACTTAACGGTTTACGTTTACCGTTTTTCTTGGTCCGTACTTTGAGATCATTTTTTATGGTAAAAAAACACGAATTAAAATCGTGTTGTTTATTTAAAATTAAGCAAAGATGATTCGCCGATTCTGATTCGATTAATTTTATTAAAAACCTTGTCAAACAATTCTAATCAAATTGTCCTCTTTTTTTAGAACTTCATACTAATCTAATAATAATTAATGTCGTTTCAAATGACATTTAATTATTATTTAATCATTTCTTTTCTACAGACACATTTTTGACAAGGTAAGACAGCGTGAGAAAAAAAATTAATTATTATAAATTCTAATTCATTCGTTTTACAATCATTTTTAATTGATACGAATTTAATCATTTTTTTTAAAAGATTATCATTTTCCCTCCATTTCATTTATTCGTTCATACGCCGAATTTCGACCAATCAAAGACATCGTATTATTAGTTTACCGACAAGTTACGGAAATAACCGAATCACATTTTTAATCGTCAATCCTTCGTAACAACTTGCAATACATTTTCTATTTAATTAATTATCATTTTAATTATTATCGAATTATATTTGTTATTAATAATTCTGGACGAAATTTGTTTGACACGAGTGTTCGACAAGATTTGATTTACTTTTACAAGAAATAATAATTGTCGCTGATAAAGAGAGAGAGAGAGAGAGAGAGAAAGAGAGATAGAACGATGCAGTTTCTTGCAAGATGTCAAAAAAGATAAGTCGTACTCATATTACAATAAAATATTACAATTAGTGTTTTCAATATTCTTTTTTTTTTTTTTATAGCAGACAGATATAGTAAAGACAGATAATAAGTTCAATTCAGTTTGCGTGAATATATTTTTGTCTTTATATATATAATATTTATCAACGAACGCGCGAAATTTTGATTTTAAATTTCAGCCAATAAGAAACTTCATTATTCTGATTAAAAATATGGCGGACAATTTGAAATCACAAATATGTTAGTATAATGTTAATTCGTAAAGAAATGTTTTTAAAATTATTCAATAAAGTGAATTATTTTCAACACGTTCGTTGATAGCCAATAGGAATGTTCTTATTTCTTATTTTTGTTTATTATTATTATTATTATTATTATTATAGTAATAATTTGTTTAAATGACAGGTAGTAGTTTGCGTAACATAGCTTGCGTCTTAAAAATTGAATTTCTTTTTTTCTTGTTTTTTTGATTTGTAGCTTAGCCTCTCTCATTTACTTTAAATATTATTAGAGAAATATAATAGCTTAATTATTATTTATATACATATATAATAATAATAATAATAGCATAGATTAAACATTTAATATATATAATATATATATAATAGTATTCGATATAGATATAATACTAGTGTATTGCCAGTTAGGTCAAGAAAAAAATGGGTCAAACAAAGAAAATTATATTCCACTTCATTTACATTGTTAATTTTACCATTTATGGACACTGGCATTATAATAGTATATATATTATATGTATAATATATATATAACAAATTTGTTCGTAATCCCGATTAATTTTATATTGTTTTACTTATTGTTATATTTTTATTTATACCCGGACGATCCGCTTGTTTTGCGAGGTTTAACTGACGAATATTAAGAACAAAGAAAAAAATCAATAAGTTTACATATACATATATATATATTACATTAAGAGAGAAAGATAGAGAAATCGTATGAGATAACGAAGATCTTATTGGACGACAGTTTTACTCGTAATTTTTACACAAAGAGGTGAGATAATCTTTTTCTTCTTTTTTTATTTTTTATTTCTATAACTAACTTACAATTATTTTCTTCATTATTCTAATTTAATTATGATTAATTTTTCATTGATTAAAAACGAATACACACGAAACAGATCGCGATATTTTTATTTATAATTACAATATATAGAACGTTTTACCACGTATTCGTTTAAGCGTATTCGTGATTCGTCAATGAGATCATTGTACATGTATATCTCTCATCGACGACACTTTTAACTCATCTTATTTTTTTTTTTTTTGTTCATTTATTCATCAGCTTCTTCGAATAAACATTTTGTTTAAATATGGGACGGTTAATTATTAAATATATTTATGTGCTTTTATATATCTATCTATATATATACTTTATTTTATTTTCTTTTAATTTTACGCGTTAATATATCTTGGAGAAGTTTTATAATAAATTTTTCATATATTTCTCGAGTTGAAAATGTTTCACACTTGTATTCTTAAATTCAACTTGACAAATAAAATAAAAAATAAAAGATATAAATAATAAATTAGAAAAGAAATTGTTCATACACACAAGTATATACACGTAACATCGAATATTTTAATATCTTATAAAAAAAAAAGAAAAAAAAAAAAAAAAGAAAGAAAAAATGATCTCGCCAAACAATTCTTTTCACCATTTAAATTTTCAATGATGCAATTTTTTTCCTTTGAAATTTTTCTTAATAGGATTTAATATGATAACGAAGAAGAAGAAGATATCTTCAAGGTGGACAGAATTATTATCGCACCGTATATATCACTTAATCTCATACGTCATTACCATTTACTTTACATACTCAATGTAATAATTATAATAATAATATTATATTTCTTTTGTAAAACAAGAAAGCGCTTGTTATACATAATCCGTTTGGATTACTAAGTAAGCTTTTTCTTTCTTATCATTTTTTCAAATTTCTTTTTTTAATTCTGACTTGTTTCTAGTTTCCTTTTTACCTACTTTTATCATATATATATATATATTTAAAATGAACTTTATCTTTCTTTTATATGTTATAATTTCATTGTTTTAATTTATTTTCTTTAAATTTAAAAAAAGAAAGAAAAAGAAAAGTCGGAGAACAAAATTTTCCAACCTCAGGTTTAAACCAAATAAATTACTTTGTATTTTAAATTAAAAGAAGTCACAAGAATAAAAAAAAAAAAAAAAAAAATTAGAACAGGATTTGTGTTCTCTCGTTTTATCCCATTTAATATTTTAATTAACCTTTTTTTTTTTATCTATTATTATATTATTTTATATTATTTTTAGTATTTTTATATTATTATTTAAATTATATATATAATATATATTTTTATATTATTATATAAATTACATATTATTTATTTTATAATTTATTATATTTATTATAATATATTTTATATATATAATATAATAATCGATTTAGATTATTTTTATATATATTTAGGAATAAATATATGTAATGTTGTTTTATAAATTAATATTTTCTTTCTTTACATTACTTTATACTTTACTTTACTTTACTTTTGATTTATTTGTTTATTTTTCTTTTTCTTCTTCTTTTGTCATTTTAAAATCATCTTTAAGAGATGTTGCAATCTTCCGCATGTGAGTCTCGAATTTGTTGTTTAGTTTTTCTTGAGGCACGTCTGATCAAACTACGACTACGTGGTTTGCTTTTGACTTCTTCAGTTGCTGTTGAAGGCATCACGTTGACATTTTGATTTGCAATCGATTGTGGTGGCTGAGGACTTCCGGAACCGGCACTTCCGGATCTGCTACCAGGACTGCCGGATCTTCAGAAACATATTTTATTTAACTAAATAATATATTTTCCTATTAATTAATATATAATAATAATTTTTATTCGAAGAATAACCAAACTTCAAATAATTTGTAACAACAACAACAACAACAAAATAAATATACAAATTGTTAAAGAAAAAAGAAGAAAGAAAAAAACATAAAACAGATTGAATTAATAATTGTTAATGGTGAATAGTTAAAAAGTATTGATAAATGATTACAATATAGTATATTTTGTAGATAATTAAAAGTTCTTGTAGATTGCATAATAGGGGGTTTGAAAAGTTTTCTTGTTAGGTTTAGAAAAGAGAGGGGCGAGCAGCTTTGAGATTAGTTGATCACCTAAATGGAAATACATTCTTGTCGAGTGACGTATGATGTGTACAATAGATCGCAATTAAACGGAAGTCTGCGAATGAGAGGCAGTTAAAACTTCTGATTGAAATTCCGAAAAAGGATTTTCGAGCGTGCGCGTAGTAGACTTCCATGTGTCAAGGTAAATATAATCAAAAACAAAATAAAAACAAAAATTAACACTTTTAGAATGTAATAATTACCTTTTATAATATATTATATTATATAAATACATATTATAAATTATATTGTATAATATAATAAAAAAATATATAACTTATATTACATAATATAATAAAAAATGTGTATACATTTATATTTACAACGTAACGATATATTTTTTTTTTTTTTTGCCAATTATAACATTTCAACGCGAAATATAAAAGAAGAAAAATAAGAAGAATAAAGAAAAAAAAGAAATAAAGCGAAAGTAGTACGTCATCGTTGAACTAGTTGCCAACCAGTTTTTCGAGGATCATATTGGCGTGTAAATTGACACGTTTGTTCAAAACTGTGTAACAATGTGTTTCTACGTTGAAAAAAGAATCGTTAGTTACAAAAATCGATCCAATTCAAAATCCAGGGATTGAGGGATGGGGCTGAGGATTGGGGGGGGGTGTTGTAACAAAACGTTGTATTGTTTATAAATAAAAATAATAATTGATGATGGTATACCTTCGTGAACCATAAGCTGAACATCTTCTTCTCAATCCTGACTCGTCAGATTCTCCGGTTGGATTTTTTGGTACGATTCTAGAAAGTGTAACGAAACACCTAAATATATCTTTGATATTGTAACCATCTTTGGCAGAACATTCCATAACTTTGGCTCGAAGTTTTGGTAATTCACAGAATAACCATTCGCTGACATCTTCTATTGGTACTTCTCTTCGTGTTTCAGCTAAATCATATTTATTACCAGCAACCACTATTGGTACTTCCTATATATTAAATTTATATTGCATTATTTCAATATAATATTTATATAATTATATTTTATTATTTAAGTAACAATTTAAATAAATAATTATTTTTGCCTGGTACTCAGTATTAAAAAAAGGAAAAAATGTACCGACCGCGAATATGTTTAATTAATACAGTATAATTAAATTAGATTTTAATAGTTTGTTATATTGTTATCTTTAGATACACATACACGGATATACACATAAAGCATTTGAAATACATTTTAGTATGAAATTATTGTAATACCTGAAAATCTGTACGTTGTTCTCTAACTTCCTCGAAACATCGTTTTACACATTCGAAACTGGGTGATGAAGTAATAGCATAAACGAGAAGAAAAGCATGAGCTGTGGCTATACTCAATCTTCTCATAGCTGGAAATTGCAAATCCCCTAGAAATCATGAAAATATATTTCCATTGTCGACAAGGAAATCTCTTCTATTGTATTCAAGATTAATAATTCATTCATTTTTTGGTATAAATAATTGAGGTAACTTTTAAAGTAACGTTTATTCGTGCAAAACACATAAAACTCTTT
The DNA here is from genome assembly GCF_049000335.1 of Polistes dominula. Lineage (NCBI taxonomy): Eukaryota > Metazoa > Arthropoda > Insecta > Hymenoptera > Vespidae > Polistes > Polistes dominula. The sequence continues at coordinate 259,625 of NW_028300906.1, forward strand.
TCAGATGTATTAATTCATGCTTCAAATGAACGATTTAATAATTTTATGGAAATATACATTTATTAATTAATATTCATTAATATTTATTCTGGAAAATGGCAAATATTCTTGGAAAGAAACGCGTGTATTATTAACATATGTTTTGGAATAAATTATTTAATTATTTTAAATTTCAAATAAATAAAAATTCACTCCGTATATTTTTTTTTTAAATGTGCTATGCGTTGAAAGAGAAAAACATGTGTGCAAATTGCACAAGTTAAAAGCAAGTTTCGAGAGAATGAGACGAATGTGTAGTATCAGAAGTAAGATAATTTATTATTTAATATTATTATAATATTATTTTTCCTTTTTTTAAATTATTTATTTAATAATAATAAAAATGCGCGCCTGTAGGAATGCAACCCTTTAGACACACTTTGAAAATGCTGCTTGCGTGCGCCATCTGTTGGAACGGAATTTTTTTTCAGTCCAAACTGTTTATACACGCGTGTATTACGGGTTGCCTATCTTTCGGGTGTGTCTGGAGGGTTGCATCTCTACAGGCGTAATGTTTTTAAAAATAATAATTAAAATTTACTAATTTTAATTTTATAATTAGTTATGCACATATGTTTTATGATCACCGTGCAACACTTATAATAAATGTCAAATAGTTTCTTTCATTTCTACTCACCAGTAGTATCGAGAAGATCAACTTTAAGTGTGAGATTTCCTAGAACACATTCTCTGGAATATAAATCTTCAACAGTTGGCCTATATCGTTCAGTAAAACCTTGTCCTAATAAACGTCGTATAATGGCGCTTTTACCAACAGCAGCGCCACCTAATACAACCAATCTGATTCTTTCGTGATCGGCCATGTTGTCGATTCGCCGACGGTGGCCTTAACCGACGGCGTATTCTTTTTCTTTTCTTTTCTTTTTCTTTTTATTTTGAACGATTATTACTAGCACTTTACCACAATTCAGGAAAAGGACATTAAACTAACCCAAAGAACGTTATCTTTTGCTTTTACCAATCGAAAGGAAATTCAATGTGGCCGGCTCGGAAAAGAGATTGCTGATTCGATGTTAATTCGATTTTTTTCTTCTTCTTTTTCTACTTTAATACGAGAAATTGATCGATTGATCGATCTTCTGAATCAAGAATTTCTTATCTACAATTAAACTGAATTTCTAATTTACTTGTCTTCTTCTTCTTCTTTTTCTTCTTCTTCTTCTTCTTCTTCATTCACTTATTACACCAGAAGAGAATTCCTTGGGTAATATTTAAACTGAGAAACTTTTTTAAATTACTATTGGAAGTTAGTAGTCGAAGTTTGAAGAAAAACACAGTCATTTTCTTAGAAACTTCTTACTCTTTGATCAATTTGTAATATGATTAAAGAAAAAGACATTTTTCTTTTTTTTATCGGGCTTCAAATAATTAGGTTAATTGTAACTGAACATCTAATGAGATCTTAACAATAAAATTAATTATATATATATCTTCTTTTTTAATAAGGTTCTTCAAATAAAAACAAAACCTACTATTATAGCCAAAATTTTCTTTAATCAAAATAATACTCGATTAGATCCAAAATGGCTGACTCCATTATCTTATTTCATTTCTGCAACAAACAAATAAAGCACACACACAAACACAAACGTTTTAATTAAAAATTAAAATTACATAATTTGTATTTTTAATTAATCATTTTTCTACACTTGTTATCTCTTATGATATTCTATGGAAAGTTTAAATAAAAGCAGCTGTTTTATATTCTACCTTTGTTTCTATCAAACCCCCTCTCCCTCGCCCATCGTTTTTTTCTTCTCGAAACTCTTTTGGAAAGGTTAGGGTAAAAAAATAAAAAGGTAGAGAGTAATAAAAAAGAAGAAAAACCGAACGGTAGAAAAAGCGCTTAGTGACGGTGAAACGTTCTTGCAGTTTTCTTTCTTTTTTTCTATAGTCGTAATTTATCCAATAGTACATCGTCCTTTCCCTTTTCTTTTTATACCCAAGGGCATTATGAAAACGAACGGAAAAATCGTGGCATGTCCTAGTGAGAAGATTTATATCCTTGTATTACTCACGTATACATCGAAAAACTTTTTACCAAAACGAAGAAAAAAACAACTACAATAAAAAATAATCCAATCAAATAAATTAATATTTACAAGAAATGAATGTATAGAGAGAAACAAAAAACAACAAAACAGAAATTCTAAAATCTAATATATTATTAAATGAAATTAATTATTATTTATTTTATGTTATTTAGTTTCTAATTTTATTTCAATGTGTATTATTATTATAATAAGTAAAATTAACATATTTATTATATTATAATATATTAAAAATAAATATTAATTATTTTTATTAAATATATAATTATATATATATATATATATATATATATTTTTTTTTTACTCTCATTTGTATTCTAATTTAAAAAAAAATTTTTTTTCTTTTTTTTTCATATTCATATTTGCAAAATGTTGTATAGGGAAGGGGTAAGGGTGGAAGGAAGAAGAGAGGTGGCCGCATGGCGTATCAAAATCGTCGCGGAACGTCGGAAAATCGTTGCTCTTGACAGGTGTCTCGTTTTAAAGCTACGCTTTAATCACGAAACTCGTTAGCCACGACGAAAAGCCGTAATTGCGTCTCTCACCTTCTCGTTTTTACCCCTCACCTTCTTTTCCACCTTCTACTCCTCCTCTTTCTACTCTTCGTTCCCTTTCAACGTATATTCAAACCTCAACTATTCACTTTTTTTGTTCATTTTTTTTTTAAAAGTAATTGGTAGTAGTAGTAGTAGTAGTAGTAGTAGTAGTAGTAGTAGTAGTAGTGATTAAGATTAACTTGCAACGTTAATCTGTGAATATTTTTTTGATATTAATCCATAAATATTTTTTTGGTTAATTTTTTCTCGTGTAAAATCGTGTAAAAAGAAATAATTCAACATTTGAATGAATTTCATCTTTGATCTTTTTAAATCGTTGAATTAATCGAACACATAATTTCTCATTTTATTGTAAATTCAAATTAATTAATTATCCAATATAGTAAGCAGCCTAATAAATAAGTATGTAAGAAAAAAGAAAAGAAAAGAAAAGAAGTAAAATGAAATAAATAATCAATCAGCGAAACGAATCCTATGAGAAAATCTTATGGAACCAGGAGTGTATGTGGTATAAAGGGAAAGTTACTACGTATAGTACATACCTACATCCTAACTGACATCCAATTTCCATAGCAACGATGAAGTCAAAGGGAAATGCGAATTTCTCAAAATGTATGTATATATATATATATATATATATGTGTGTGTGTGATTGTGTAATTGTGAGAGTATGCGCGGTTTGCTACTTCACTGAAAAGGGCTTTTACCAAAGAAAATCTAACTAATAAATTATACTATTTATATTATTAATTTTGTTCTTCAATAATCAACAGAAAAATCAAATTATGATCAACAAATTGAATATATTTAATTTATATTTTATTTATTATTATATTATTTTTTTTAGTATATTTTACATATATATTTATATTTAAAATATAATATAATACAATAATAGTAATTATGATATGTTTCATTGTATCTACTGATTCGTTTAATTAATTATTATTATTATTTATTTAATTTTATAGAAAATGTTTTTTAAAATGTCTCTATGTTTCCTCACACAAAAACCTTTAGTTATATTTTTTTGTCTTTTTCTTTTCTTTTTTCCCCCCATTTAATTTTATTATCTCGAAGAAAATGGCTTACGTTCGAAAAGTATGGGCCTTTCTATTTCAATTAACGAATGTCGTATTGTCCTAACCGTGATTGTTTTCTTCCCTGTAAATGATGATGATTATCGCAAACACCTTTTCTTTAATTGAAATTCTTCCAATATTTTATTTAGAAAAGATAAACAAGGAGAGAACAATTTTCTACGCCCTATACGTGAAAATAATAATTATTATTTTGTATTTCCTTTTTTTAATTTTTTTTTTTTTTTTTATTTATTTTTGCTTTGCACTTTGTTCGAACAGAAACACACACACACACACACACACACACACACACACACACACACACACACACACACACACACACACACACACACACACACACACACACACACACACACACACACACACACACACACACATGCAACGCACACACACGTTAAACGGACTTGTCAAACAATAATTATTATTTTTTAAGAGATTTTTTCCCTCTGCCTTTTTAATGCACTTTGACATTTTTTTTCTGCTTCGACAATATATATATAAAATAATATTTAAATATATAAAATTCAATATTTCGCGTTCTATTAAAAATATATTTTATGTAAAAACATTTTAATAATACACAATTATCCACTCAATGTTAATTATTTTTTAAATGTTATGTTAACTTTTTTTTTTAATCTTCAAGGTGTCAACTTGAACGTTGATTCCTTTTTAATTTATTACAACAACAAAAAAGACCAAAAAGAGAAAGAAACAAAGGGAAGAAAATTTGTTGATGATTTTTCTCTTTGAAGATTCCAGACATATTTCGCGTCGAATTTCAAGCTGAAACAGGAATAGGAATAGCTTGAAATTCACGGTGAAATGAACACGAGAGAAAAGGTTGGATGCGATATTTTACGTGAATGTAATTGGAGGATAGTCTGGATCCTCGTCGTTCGTGATATTGTCAAAGGGTCCCTCCCTTTTATATTTCTACTTCGAGTTTCCACGTTAGTTTTATAAGATAATCATTTAGATTACGTTCCCCCATTGGATACCCCAATTATTTTCCAAATAATTCTATAATATTAATATAATATGAATAAATTTAAATTTTATTATTATTATTATTAGATATTTTCTTTATCATTATTACAATATTTGATAGTTTTTACAATACCTATTATACTAATTTAACAAATTATTTTTTATGACCTACTTTCAAATATATGTATAATATTCATTTATTTTTGTCTTCTTTACTAATTATTTAGTAATAATATTAATGTAATTTATATAATTATAAATGTTGATCTTTAAGAAAACATTTATCTCCACTGATTAGTACAAGGTTTTAGATTTAATATCAAATGTATTAATTCGTAATTAAGGTAAATCTTTACGAGTAATGCTATAAGATATAATTCAATAGAACTGTTCCTTAAGGACATTTAAACTATACTACTATAAGATAAATGCTTTATGTGGTTATACATTGATTAGTAATTTCAAGCAAAAGGTCAGATAGCTTGTTACAATTCTACAAACCTATATCTATATCTAATCTCTAATTAAATTGTCTTATATATATATAAATATATAAATATTATTGTATATAAATTAATTATTAATTAATAAATTAATTTTCAAAGCAACGATTATTTCTTTGCCAATATATTAATTTATTATTTAGTTAATATGTTAAATTAATATTATATATAAGACATGTATATATTTATTACACAATAATTATATTACAATATTGTATACATATACACCCTATATATAATTTAATACGAGATAACAAACATCCTACGTTATGATATGATGAGAGAGTGGGATCAAAACCAGAAAAGAAGGAGAAGGCAAAGGTGAGGGTTGGAAAACGATATGCTGATTCTGTTTTGTCAATTGAAAGTTCGGCTTTCGAGTATTAATTAGAACATCGTAGCTACGAAATGAAGAGAAACTATGTCATGGAGAAATCGGTCGTTTGACAACGTTGGACATTTAATTGGATACGGTGTAGAATGGAGAAGATGAGGGGACAGGGGTTGGAAGGGATGGATAGAGGGAAGGAAGGATAGGGGATGGTTTGGTACTAACCACCAATACACTCCTTTAAACTGAGAGTTCTCTCTCTCTCTCTCTCTCTCTCTGAGTATTCGTTCACCTAACTATAGATATATCTATCAATGGTCTTTTCCCCTTTCTCTTCAACCCCCTAACCCTCTGTCCCCATTCTCTCTCTCTCTCTCTCTCTCTCTCTTTCTATGACTGTCTTTGTTTTCCTATGCAGGTGTGTATAGTTTGTAGCTGCACGCTTACACAGCTTTACGGGGTGGAACAAATTGACCTTCGTATGGTGAAGTGATGGTACGACACCTGATGGTTTTAACAGATACAACCGACATAAACAAACGTTAATTAGTTTACAGAATCGATTGTAATTATTAAAGTATCATTTGTTTTTATAACCAATCGTTTTATTTAGTATTATACTCTCGTAACTAAATTTAATCATATATATATATATAAAATAAAACGAAATGAAAAGAATAGAATTTAAATAGGAAGAGAATGGTAATGGTTGTGGTGGTGGTGGAAGGATGTGATGGGGGTTGAGGAAGAAAATAAAAGGGAAAAAGTAATATTACGGAACGGATGTTAGTTGGAAATATATAGAAAATTAATCATATCCGAGAATAATGTTTTTACGAAACATCCATAAAGCTGTTGTTTTTTGTATCTGTTTTTATTAGTGTTTTTCTTTTGTTACTTCTTTATCCAAGTATTACTTATTACAAAAAACAAAATAATACACCGATGTAGTACTATAATACGTTACGTATTACCGTTTAAAAATTTCATTTTCCAAGCAAAATATAGGATATTATATATACATATGTATTTCTTTGCCAACGTTGTAATACGCAAAATATTATTTTAAAGGGTTTAATTATTTTATTTTCTTTTATTCTTTTTTGTTTGTTTGTTTGTTTGTTCATATTGGCTCCAATGATCAATAACGATGACAAAATTCCATTTTCTATATATTACGAGAAAAAAAAACGTTTCTTTTAACGATGTTGTTAATTTAAACGGATCGTTAAAAAAGAAACTGGTAAAAAATAAAATTATTTTTCTAATTAAAAAAAAACAAAATATCGTCATTCGAACAAATTCATAAAAATTCTGGGATGTGGCACGTTGTAGTTTTTTATTTGTTTATATTATGTGACGTTTAGATGATAACGGGGAAAAAAGAAGATAAAAGAAGAAAAAGAAGAAGAAGAAGGACTTTAGGCTGTCGAAGAAAATCGTAATCGTTCAATCGATCAGCAAAGGTTTACCTCTGCACTTTAACTAAACTTTCTAATCGAATTAACACTCGACTTGTGGTTGCTGATACTTCCCCACATGAAATCTAATACAATTAAACTTCATCAAATTACTAAATCATTTAGAAAGATATACTTATGTAAAAAAAGAACATTAACAAATTTTAAATCATATCTAATTATAATAATAATAATAATATATTAAAACTTTAATGGCCGCAAGTGTACGCAAAGTCAAACGGGTCGTCAGGGATCCGGTAATATTTTTCAAGAATTAATTTAAAAAATATCATGTGGGCTGATCACACGTGTTAGAAGTGAAACCTTCGAAAAACTAAGTTTTGAGAGAATGAGACGAATGCAGAATATCAGGTGTAGGATAAATATCGGAAAAAACCTTACTACTTTTCGGAAAAAACCTCACTACTTTTCGGAGTAACTTTACTAAAAGTAGTGAGGTTTTTTCCGAAAAGTAGTGAGGTTTTTCCATCAAACGGCGTTTATTAAACGAAAACGATATCGAAGCGTTACATTTCCACCTGTTCTTTCCCTTCCTCCCTTCATCCCTTTATCCCTTATTCACTATCACAACCTTTCTCTTTAAGCATGTATGTGCATATCCGTTAGTGAACCTTCTCGACTGCAGCACAGGTTTCCTAGATCGTTCAATAGCCACCATCTCATATCGAATTAACGCTTAAGGTATTATACAGACCATGGGGTTACGCACTACTCAAAGAGAAAGAACAAAGAGAGAGAGAGAGAGAGAGAGAGAGACAGAGAATCGTTGAAAACAGAAACGGAAAGCCGAGTGATACGAAATAGTGAAATCTTTGAGTTGCTTGTTCCATCGTATTAGAATTATTTAATTCTAATACGATATTTATTATTAGTTATTATAATAAAAATGCTAATATTTATTTATATTGATAGTATCACTGTTTACTTAAAGTACTTTTTGTTTTTATCAAGTTATTGCAAGTATTTGAAAAATTGTGAAAAATGTTAAACGTAGGACGTATATAAGATATGAAAATCTAAAGTGAACAAGAAAATTCAAGATTCAATATAAAAGAAAACAAAAAAAAGAGAAAGTGATTGAGATTTGAGACCCCCATGGGACCATAAATCTACTTCATGGGGAAGGGGGCGAGGTCAACATTTTTTTGAAAACATTATCAATTGTGATATTGGTACTAACAATACAAAAGGGAGACTTTTTTTATGGATTAAATATAAAAGAATGAAACCTATGTAAACAGAAAATCCTTCGAAAATAGGATTCCTTTTTTTTTTCTATTATAACTTGAAAATCTGAACAAAAGGAATTCAACTTTTTCATTTTATTCTTTCGATTCTTTCTTTTGAAAATACTTAAGGGTACGTTCTGCTAGTTAAAACATGAAAGAATAAATTTATTTTCTTTAAAGAATGCGGTAGTTCTAGAGAAAATGTCTATTTTCCCCTACTCTTAAATTTTTCTGTTGTCTGTAAATAAATGGATTTTTAGAAGATTTTGTGCTAGTTGGATCGAATCCTCGAAGGTAACACATCGATTTCTTAAGGATTTTTTTTACTTGGAGAAGTAAGAGAACAAAGAAGTTAGAAGAAATTTGTGTGAATATTGAAGATATTTATACAAATTTTGTGTAATATTTCATTACTTGCAAATCAAGTGGCATATTATTATTAATAATATTAAATAACTATAGAGTTATTTTAATTTGTGGTTATATTGAACACGTTCAATAGTAAATGATAGAAGATTAATCATCAGGTAAGCTTATTATAATAATATTTGACATTATAATTTATTATTTAATTTAATTAACACGTTCCGTGGCAAGCCCTTTTTTTTTTTGCCAAACTTGTCATTCAGGCAATGTGATTTTCTGCACATTAATTAAATAAATATGTTTAAGTTTACCACCGGTGGTGCACGTAGCACACAGAACGTTTTAAATTATATATTATAATATTATAATATTAATAATAATATATTATAATATATTATTTTATTTTATAATACATACGTAAGATTTGTGACAGAAAATTTGACCGGGATTCGATTTTGGAATCTTTCGCTTTCCGAGCGTAACTGCTCTTTTACACATTGAATTATTCAGGACCCATCGACCAATTTTCATTCACGAATGCTTAATAAGATTGGCATGAAGACGCTCGTCCCACATATATTTATTATTTTTATAAATATTATAAACACATATTTATATTTATCGTTTATTATTATTAACGTTGACATATTTTTTTCTTTTCATTTCAAATAAAGCGAGTTCTTCGAGAAAAAGAAAAGGGAAGAAAAAAAGAAAATCTGATCAAACCAAAAATCCAAGTGAGGACAAATCTTTCCGAGAATCTTTTCAAAACAAATTTGTCAATTTACAAATCTAAAAAATTCTATATAAAATGGAGGATAATGCTGCTAATGGAAGATATTTTCCATGGCCCGTGCATCACGTGGATTTGCCTTATGAAGAATTTTATACTTATAAGGATATAACTCATTTTTTACATATAGTACCTGGTCTTGATTTTTCCAAAAGTTGGAAAAGAGATTATGCATGTTATTTATTTCGCCGCATGCGAACCCAAAGACTTGTATCGGAGTTCAATAGATTTCCGTCCGAAGGAGTTTATATAAGTTCCGAATATAGTACATTGTGTACATTAATAAGATTACTGATACTTTATTTAAGAACTTACGATGACACAGATTTTAGCAGACATAGAATAAGAAATACTATAGATTGTTGTTTAACAATTAACTTGGAACGTAACAGATGCAATAAGAGCATTGAAGACATACGAATATTTACAAGAGAATCTTTTGAACAATACTATAAATTAACTTGGGTTTCAAATAATACTAATTTCTATATAGATCCTAACGAATCAGATTGATATTACAATTAGAAAATTGATTTTTAAACTTGGCGAATTAAAAGTAACAATTGTTCAAAGTAGAAAAAGAGATTTACTTTTTTATAATAAGTATTAAACGAATGATGTCAAAACAATTATGAAAAGTATGGTGCTTTATTATATTTTATTTTATATTTTATTATGAAAAGTATGGTGCTCAAAATATCAATTATTATATCAAAATATCAATTATTTTTAATACAAATTTCAATAAATTTCTATTCTATATTTTTAACTTAGTATCACCATAATCATACTTTTCTAACTTTTGTATCAATTATTTTGTATAATAATTATTCCGATTTTTTGGTATCATTTATTAATCGTAAAACTAACTTCTTGGTTATGACAATAACATGTTTTCTTTTTTTATAATATAACTGCTTTTTATAAATAATCATTTAATCGTCATCCACATTGGCACATATGTGCCTATAATTATGAAAATGGTCTAAGTCAAAATGAAAACAAAAAAATGAGTTTATCAGTATTACGCACCACATTATTTTATACTAAATAAATTCAATGTAATTTGAAAATGATATTGTCAAAAATGAATCGTCAGATAATGTTTGTTATTTCAATATTATATAGAATTCATATAGTGTTTAAATAGAAATCTTTAAATATCTCGAAACAAGAGATACATGACTTATGTTAGACAACTTTCATAATTATGGGCACATATTTCATAGAAATTAATCTTACAAATGCTAAAAAAAAACCATATTTATTATAAATTGACAACAACAAATATTGTATTTAATAATATTATATATAAGAATTTTTTATACAAATTTTGTTTCTCGTTTGTATGTGAATATTAATTTATTTATGATAAATAAAAACAAAATTTAAATATATTTCGTTGTATTTTTTCTTTTAAATATAATAATTATTATTATTATTAACATTAATATATTTATAATAATATATAATATACATATATTTTATATATATATATATATATATATATATAGTTATTATTACATATAATATATATTATATAACTATATTATAATATATAGATATAAATTTGTAGCTTCTCATTATGAAGTAATCCTTGTATTCTAAAAGGGGTTGTCTCTTTTCTTTCATCTCAATTCTTCCAATTCTTCTTGAGGTAAGATGATCTCAGGAACAGCTCCTCCAATCGACGTTCTATTCTCTTTTTCATGAAAATATACTCGTTAAAATCGTACCCAGTAACCCCTTACCTAAGCTTCATATATATGTATGCATACCTTATACATAAAAAAGACAAAAAAATCGAGGTCTACGAACGAACTAAAAACATCGATTGGAAATAAGACGAGAGAGAAGTATGATCGATACCTTTTAACTTCTTTATCTTTTTCTTTTTTTCAAAGATATTCAAATGTTAATTTTATATATTATTATATCTATATTATGTATATATAAATATTACTTAGAATAATAAGTATATATCAAGCCGTTAGAGGGATATTTATATTTACGCATCACGAAAATTACTACAATATATTATAATATATGTATTTAGATTTTCAGTTTAGTACTAACAATCAAACTACGTAGATTTATTGTGTTATGATAGAAAATCTTTTCAAATATGAAACCATAATCGTTTGTTTCTTATTATTAAATAAAAGAAAACCGTTTATACATTATTAACTAATTAGTTACCATTTTAAAACTTTATCGTTTTACAATATTTACATATATATATACACAATAATAGCAAAAGGTAAGTTAAATATATTTTCTATTTTGCATTATTAACAATTGATCTTATAATCAAGATAATATTTTGTTTATTTAATCTTAAATAATCTTTAATATTTATTTTTTAGTTTTAACATTGTCAAATCTCAGTGAATTAATCAAACGAAAGAAAAAAATACAAACCAGGCAGATTGACGTGTAAAAGAAAACAAAAAAGGGAAGAACCAGAAGCTGACATTTACATTTGAAAACAGCGAATAGAAAATATGACCTATTTATGCGATTAATATATCTATTGCAAATATTCAATTAATCTACGTTTTCTAATTTGTAAACATTTGACTCGAGAAAAAATTGCATGAAATTTGTCGCATATACAACGCGTTTATCTATAAATTGTAATTAATATGTGTGTGGTTAAATATTTTTTGGCATTATTAACGATTGATCGCAGAAAACCACCATGTATCAGACACGATGGTTTCCACGACAGTGACACTGCCAGTGACACTGTCAGTTACAATGGTGATCCGTCCATATTTGATGATCATATAATAATTAATAATGAATTATTTAATGTTGAAATGAATAATGATGAAATGTTTAATGATGAAATGAATAATGATGAAATGAATAATGATGAAATGTGTAACCATGAAATCTGTAACCATGAAATGTGCAACCATGAAATGTGTAACCATGAAATGTGTAACCAAGAAATATCTAATGTTGAAATGTGTGTTAATACCAATATATTGCTTGGACTGCTGAAATGGAATATCTGCAAGATGAGGAATTTTGTAGATATGATGATTTATTAATGGCATTGAATTCTATTAGAAGAATTGATATATATTCTAAGAAGTGGAGATTGGATGCTCTTCAATTCTTGCATAACATTAGAATCGAAACACTCATTTCCAAAAGAGAACGATTTCCGGATGATACTTATTATATTAATTTAACTAGCGGTGTATTTTCCGATCTTGTTATCAAAACAATCAATGCAATTGATTGCCAAAATAATTGTTTATTAAATGGACTACAAATTAAAGAATGTTATTGTGTAAAGGAATTTTTTACAAATTATCCTTGGTTACATAATATACTGACGGAATATGATTTGGATGATTTATACCAATATGGTCTTATATACAAACGTCAAAATTTCGAGGAACGTTTTCATTTAACATGGGTGACATAATATGCTTTATTTTCTTTCACGATTAGTATACCATGAATCAGTATTAATGATTTATTTTCGTTATGTATTTAAAAATCTTCTTATTTTTCTTAGATGGTACAACATCATTTCTATGTTTCATAATGTTTTGATTGGGTGGTGATACGAATTTTTTGTTTTTTTTTTTTTAACACCCGTTACATTTCGTGTTTAATTTTTAAACTATAGTAATAGAAATGTTATTTTTAAGTAAAACACGAATCCAAGATTTTAGATTTTTATTTGACACTCTTTTTAGACACTAGACACTAGAGACTTTTGGATTTAATACTTTGGTTATTTTACAATCGACTGTTATTTTATAAATATTTATTTTTTTATAATTAACTTTTTATACATATACTTATATATTTATATATACATATGTATGTATATATACATATATATATTTTTAAAATTATGTAAAAGTAAAAGTAATAACGATAATATGTATATATAAATATTATCATTATTACTTTTTCTTTTTACGGTTTGTAGAAACCCTAGGACCTTTCTAAACCACCTGATGCTTCTTCTCTTTTAAATTCCCAATCAGATATAGTGTTACTATACTGATTTATTTTTATTTAAAAATATTAATAAATTATTCATTCAAATAATTTATTTCAAAAATATGGCATGTAAATATAAAAAAATTCAAATAATTTATAAAATGATGATTATTATTCGATTGTATACAATATTGTTTATTTTCTTTTATTTTTAATTGTGTTTATATATATTTTTTTCTTTTTTTTAAAGTTATGTAAAAAAAGGTGTATTAATGCAATAATCAATCAGCATTAAATACGTGATACAAAATCTTACAGTTTTTATTTATGTTGTTTAATCGTCTTTAGTTTTAACTTCAATTTCCTTATACTAAATTACAAATCGAACCATTTCCTATAACTTTGTTTCACCTTCTTCCTTCCTTCCTTCCTTCCTTCCTTCTTTCCTTTCTTTCTTTTCTTTCTTTTAACGATAACGACAAATTTTAATTCGATTTTATGTGATAACATACATATACTTCATTTTTCATGAATTTTTTGGATTTTACAAAATATATGAGTAACAGATTAATATATATATATATGCCTTTATTCTGTTCCATTTTATTTATTTAGATTTAATTATAGTTTCTGTTATGCTTCAATATACCATATCAAATTAAAATATATTTCATTTGAAACTATAACCTTTATCAAGAGTACCAAATGTTTATTATTATATTTATATTATCTATATAAGTATACTTTAAAAAAAAATTCAATCACAAAATTCGTTATAAATATTTATATTTACTTATCTTATATATAGTTACATTTAATACATCATAATTATATGTATATCTCGATATTCAGTTTAATACAAACAATCAAACTCTACGTGTAAATTCGTTGAAAACCATTTAAATAAAATAGACAAATTGATAGTTTCTCGTTATAAAACATAGTTTTAAAAAATATTATGAAAAATTATTAAGACAATTATATATAATAATATTCATAAAAGGTTAGTAGGAAATATATTTTTTGTTCTAACAAAATTATTATTCTTGATTGATGAAAAGAAAAAAAGTAACATCTGTTGATTTAATCGAACAATTTGAAAATTATTTTTCTATTCGTTAAGTATACCAATTATAAGAGTTTTGTTTTTTATTTTGTAATAATTTAAAAAATTTTTACGAATTTTTACGAACAAAAATCCGTCTGAGATTTGTTCTACTTTTGAAACATTATTTTTGTTTTTGCTTTTTTTATTGTTAACACGTTTTTTTTTTCAAATTTCGACGATAAATCGAATAACAATTTTCTGTACAAAAGGTTGAAACTGGATAAGAGAAAAAGTTCTGTGTGCTTTTGGAAACAATTTGAAAGGATACCTGATCATCCTAACGTCGTAGATTAAACAAAGACAAACATATCAAACAACAATTCCTAATTATAAAACAAAAAATTATATCATATAATTTTTGATATGGTTTCGAATAAATTGCCTAGATCGTCACTTACACTAAGACATAGCCCGAATGAAAACTTCGAAAATGCACAACAAATTGAAAATCAATCAGAATCTTCTGAGGAAGATGTGAATCAAGAATTACAAAAATATACACCATGGACCAGTGAACAGCATTGTATAGAAAATGATAAGTATTGGAATTTTTTAGCTTTAACCGATGTTTTGGAATTTATCAAAGGTAACCCTTATGATAATATTACAAAGAGACATCAATGCCTCGTACTATTGAATAATTTAAGATGTATGTCACAAGTCGGACAGTTTACGCGATTTCCCGATGAAATTATTTACGTTAACGCTACACGTGGTACGTATGCCAGTTTAGTAGAGGAAATAATGATCACACTTGGATGTACTAACAATACAAAAATACCTATTGAAAATAACAAGCCATGCAATTGTAACGAAAGATTTAATTTGAGAATAAACTACATACTTCATTTGTCGAACACTATATTACCGGAGGAATTATATTATTATGGTGTTTTTACGCGTGAAACGTTCGAAAAGTGGCATGGTTTAAAATGGGGATAAAATAATGATTTTGTTTTATTCATCTACTATTGCTACTTTCGATTTTCTTTATTTTTTACAAATTGTCTTTCAATTGTTAAACTATCTATGAGCATTTTTTCTTGACAATCAGCGAATAATTATTTTCGTTTTATATTTCAATAATTTCATAATATTATTGATTTGAATTTTTCGGCAATGTCTTTAAACTATTTAGGAACCTCCTATAACACGGTAGGTGGGTTCCTAGAAAATGCCGTGATATAGCAAAACCGTGTTAGGTGATACAGTGTTGTAGGAAGACTAGCTGCATATATATGCCGTTATTTTTTGTTCTATTTTATTTATTTAGGTTTAATTATAGTTTCTGTTATGCTTCAATATACCATATATCAAATTAAAATATGTTTCATTTGAAACTATAACCTTTATCAAGTTACAAACGTTTATTATTATATTTATATTATCTGTAAGCATAATTTAAAAAAAAATTTAATCAAAATCCGTTATAAATATTTATATTTACTTGTCTTATATATAGTTACGTTTAATACATCATAATTACATGTATATCTCGATATTCAGTTTAATACAAACAATCAAACTCTACGTGTAAATTCGTTGAAAACCATTTAAATAAAATAGACAAATTGATAGTTTATCATTATAAAACATAGTTTAATAAAATATTATGAAAAATTATTAAGACAAATATAAATAATAATAATTACAAAAGGTTAGTAGGAAATATATTTTTTGTTCTAACAAAATTATTAATCTTGATTGATGAAAAGAAAAAAGTAACATCTGTTGATTTAATCGAACAATTTGAAAATTATTTTTCTATTCGTTAAGTTTACCAATTATAAGAGTTTTGTTTTTTATTTTGAAATAATTTAAAAAATTTTTACGAATTTTTACGAACAAAAATCCGTCTGAGATTTGTTCTACTTTTGAAACATTATTTTTGTTTTTGCTTTTTTTATTGTTAACACGTTTTTTTTCAAATTTCGACGATAAATCGAATAACAATTTTCTGTACAAAAGGTTGAAACTGGATAAGAGAAAAAGTTCTGTGCTTTTGGAAACAATTTGAAAGGATACCTGATCATCCTAACGTCGTAGATTAAACAAAGACAAACATATCAAATAAAAATTCGTAATTGTAAAACAAAAAATTGTATCATTTAATTGTCAATATATTTTTGCCACATTCGTCTAAAGTTACAACTACAGCAATAACTGGCATGAATCAAAGCAACGAAAATGCGCAACAAATTGAAAATATACCAGAATTTTCCATGGAACAAGAGAATCAAGAACAACATAAATACATACCATGGAACAATGAACAGCACAGACTATCAGTTGATAAATATTGTGAATATTTTATTTTAACAAATATTGTGGAATTTATCAAAAGTAAGTCTTACGATAATGTTTCAAGTAGACGTCAATGCCTCGTATTATTAAATAATTTAGAATGTAGGTCGATTGTTGGACACTTTTTGCGATTTCCCGAAGACGTTCCTTACGTTAACACTAGTATTGGTACGTATGCCACATTGTTGAAAGAAATAAAAATGACACTTAGTTGTGCTCATTCTAGCGAACTACGTATTGAATTTAACGAAATGGTTATTCAACATGACTGGCCATGCAATTGTAAAACAATATTTGATTTGAGAATAAATTACATGTTTCATTTGATGAATACTATACCACCAGATGACTTATATTATTATGGTGTTTTTACGCGTGAATCTTTCGAAATGTGGTATGCCTTAAAATGGGAATAAAATGTTATTAATTTATTTATTTATTTATTATTAGTACTCTCGATTTTCTTCATGTTTTTTTACAAATTTTCTTTCGATTATTATACCATTGTTGAGTTTTTTTTTTTTTTTTTGACAAACAACGAACAATTATTTCCGTTGTATATCTCAATTATTTCATAATATTACTGATTTGAATTTTTCAACAATGTCTGTAAACTATTTATGACAATAATATATTTATATATTTTATCAAATCATTTTAACAATATTTGTATTCAATTAGGTATATAAGTAAGATTATTATTTACCGTATTAAACGTAGAATTTGTTAAACAATCCTTTCGAACAAATTGTATTTGCTAATACTTATTGTAATTATAATGAATAATAATATTTTATTCATGATTGCCAGAAGATTTGGTGTTTTCTTTTTGTCAAGGATAAAAAAGATTGTTTCGAATTGATCTGAAAAATGAACTAATATAAATATTGTTTCAATAATTAGCTAGTAAATCCATGTTGCTCATAAACACACGATAATATATGTGCGGTGAAATTAATCAAATGCCATCGGTTGGTTTGACCCAATCAATTTGGAGAAACCATAGGATATATGTATATTCAGAATATCGAAGTGTCTACTCTACGTTCCGCGGTTTTCATGTGTGTATCGATAACCGATCATCTCCTATCTAAATGCGTTTAAATCAATTATGCGATTCTTGTAAAAACCATTTAATTTTGGTAAATAAATTACACTTTCCAAATTTTACATTCAACCATTTCTGACAAACTTGTTTTTGTCGAATTTTTTTGTTTTTGTTTTGAAAATAAATTCACGATCATAATTTATCCAATCGAAAAAGTATTACGTGTTTTCATTGCTATTTTTAATAATGATTTGTCAGTGACATTTACTTAAGTTTTTAATCAATTTTTTTGTTGTTTAAGTCGACTAAGGTAAATGAGGTATAAGCTTCGAGACCAAAACAAGGATAAAATAAGTTTCCTCATCCCAGAGTAAAGATGCCCTGAAGGGATCTGACCTGTGAGACGTGACAGAGATGTTTAACTTATTGCTTTCGTCCTACCCTTCATCCTTTAACCCTCCCCCTCCCCCACCACCCTCCTCTACCCTTTAAGATTTAATCCTGATGCAACTATGTTGCAATACTGTCTTATATGTCATGAATATTGATTATCCGTTTTATAATATTTACGATCATTTATAACAAAGAAAATTTATTAAATTTATTTTCAAGATATTATTGAATTTCAATTATTATATATATATATATATAGGAGTATATGAGGGGATAGAGAAAAGAAGAAGAGGGGGGTTAGTAACGTAAGCTAGAAGAATAAAAAGATGCTAACAGCAGGTAATAAATCGGCAGGTGGTTGATAGCTTGACATAGAAATAGATGATCGACTAGTAACACGTGCCATAGCCTTTGATCGTATCACGCAAGATCGCTTTAGATACCTTCTTTACATGTTTAAAAAGATACACACATACACACATACATATATACATATATATTAAGTAGTGAAGACTATAGTATTTTGCATATTCTATTTTTCCACGTATATGTATTTACAAGTTGGTATATCAGTATTACTTTTTGTCCCCATTAAACTTTACCACCATATTTTACAAGAGTACAATTTATTTATTTCATATATATATATATATAAAATATATATACAGGTAACCCTCCTATAACACTGTAGATAGGTTCCTAAAAAATGCTCTGTTTGTAAGAGTGTCACCTGTATAAATATTTATTCACTACTATTTTTCTTTCTGAAATATTCTAACAAATTTTCTATGCAAAAAGAAAAAAAGAAAAAAAAGAAAAAAAAGAAGGAAAGAAAAATTCTTTCTTTATTTTTTTATCAATGAATAATAGACGTGTAAATGATCCTCTTTGTATAATAAAACAAAAAATATATTCGTTTTTCCCCCATCTTAAAAAAACCTCCTTTTATACTACCCTTCTTTTATAAATGCTTTTCTTTATATATATATATACATGTACATATGTATTTTACTTATATACTTTTGCGTTTGTATTCAGCACGTGCAAAAGTTTCAGTAGGTTTTTTTTCAGGAGGGTGTATAGTCCTCTTCTCCTTTTTACCCCTTATATCCCTAAACTCTCTTTTGGATCTCGAAATATCGTTCGTTCGTTCGTACATAGTACACGTTCACTTTCTATGTTACAGAAATGAGTCCGATGAGCGTGCATATTTTCACTCAAGCGTGATACTTCTCTTTCTATTTTTTCTTCTCTTTTGTTTTTTTTTCTTCTTTTTTTTTCTTCCTTACGAATCGTTTAATCGATAGTTGGGGTAAATTTGGTGAGCCTCCCTTTGCGGTTACTCTAATTATATCTTCTGCTAAAATTCAGGGTTGTGTTCTAGATATATAATAAACAACGAAATAATGTGAAATATTAATCACATCGGATTATTTCAATTTCTTTATATTTTTTATCGTTCTTTTCTTATCTTATTATCAAAATGTATGTGTAATAATAATTTGTAAGATTTCATCGAAACGTTCAAATTTCCCGCACAAAAACATATCATTGTAAATATAAAAAAAATAATGTGACATAGTATGCCATCTATAAAAAAAATTGATAATAATAAAATTACGTGACAATGATCTGTATTATCGATTAAGTAACAAATTAGTTCTTCAATTTCATTATTTACATAGATAGCACCAGTTGTCAATTAATATATTTATATATATATATATATTATATATAAACAATTACGTGTTACATTGTAACGAATAAGTCTAATGTAAATTAGAACAGTTTACATTCTTACGTTTATTCAGTAAGAACTTTCGTTTTACATTTGAAGTTTCAACCAATTCTATCTCAAAGTATGTTACTGCATGTTTGCATGTTTGCTTCATGTTGCATGTTTGCGTTAATTTAGGAATTGAGTACTACAGTAAATGAGATCTATTCATTATGCGTCAATCGATTATAAAAACTGTGTTCTCTCTCTCTCTCTCTTTCTCTCTCTCTCTCACATGATCTTTCATTAAACTTTAACCATAAATTTCAACGAAAAGAAAAAAAAAAGTTTCTTACTCATTTACAGAATTGATGTGTTTTTTTCTTTCTTGTTAAATTTCTCTTTCAACATTTTATTACCAATGAATAAAATGAATTTAAAATAAAAAAAAAGGAGAAATACAAACTCATAAACATTTTTTTTTCCTTTCCCCCTCATATAGCAAACAATTTCAAAGTAATTTAAATGACATACGCGTTGAATTATATCACCTATCTCTGAATTCAATTTTTTATTTCTATTTTTCCTACGTCATTATGTCAATAATAATATAAATGACGTTAAAAATAAAGTTGGACACATTTTGTGATAAAATATGATGAACCATGGTGTTATCCTCAAAATGTCTTGTGTGTTATTTATCCTGTCTTTTTTTTTGTTCAATGACGAAAAAACCAATAAATGACCGATTGGTTTATTGCTGTATCATCATCGTTTTCACATATTTTTTTTATCTGTGAAATGATAAAATGTTTACCTGTCCATATTGAAACGAAACATTGCAATGACAAGGTGAGATTAAGTATTGTTTAATATTTCATATTTTTTAACACGTTCCGTGCCACGTGTACCACCGATGGTACACCTTAAACTTATTCTTCAGGCCACGTGTATCACCAGTGGTACACGTTATCATTAGACATATTTATTTAATGCGCTGAAAATATATGTTTATAACAAATTTAATTCTAAATTTAATTAAATTTAATTTAATTCAAAAATATTTCTATTAAAAAATTGATGCATTATACAAAATGCAGTATAGAACAAAGCACATAAGTTTGTTTAATTGTTATATTTACAATAATTAATAATTACATGTAATGATTGATTTATTAAAGTAAAATTAAATGGCCTGAATGACAAGCTAAGTAAAAAGGTTTTGGCACAGAACGTGTTAACTTATCAATGGTAAGATAAAAAAAAATAGAAATTGTTACCTTTATCACGTCCTACGTACATTTATTTATTTGAATATATCGCGTTGAATATTTTTTATTTTTTTCTTGGCTAAATGTTAAACACGTGTAACCTGAAAAAATTCACTTAAAATATGATGGATATTTTTTATTTTTTTTTTGGCATTTATTCAACGTTAGCTGTTATCATCCCCTATTGTATAAACCGTCGATTTTTTTAGGTCACACGTGGGATCACGTAATACTTATTGGAAATACGAACAGTTTCGTATGATCTCAGATTTCTCTATTTGTAAAATTGCATCTCCCGTTAAAAAAAAAATCTTTGAATCGTGCAACCTTTCCCAGATCATCCTTCTTTGTAATACAACAAAAACACACACATACACACGTTTGGTATATTTTAAATCGATCAGTGGTTAGGTGGGCGTTCTTATTTTTATCCAATAGGAAGCAAATCATGCGTCCTTGAAAAAAATTACTCCATGCGAACGGTTAGGTGATTAAAAAAAAAAGAAAAATAAAAAATAGGAGATAAAAATGAAGATTCTGTATTCGTCCTTCGGAAAATCTGGTCGTTAATTAGTTAAAATAAAAAAAAAAAAAAAAATAAAAAATCTGGAAGAAATTATTAACAACGGGTGATCATTGCAAATTACTGTAATATAAACTGTAATATTATAATAAAATAAAAAAAATAATTAATGAGTTTTTTAGAAAGTTAGTTTTTCTTAGAGAATTTAGAAATTAGTTTTTTAGTCGAATTTAATTACTTTTTAAACAGATACACTGGGTACTTATTAGAAACCAGATAAATGTAACACAAAACGCGTTATTCCTTTGACTATAAGATAGAATTAAAGTACAGAGAAATATACAAAATATAAAAAATATAAAGAAAAGAAAAAAGAAAAAAATTAAAAAGGAAATAAAGGAAAATAATGATAGAAAGATATAGAGAAGGAAATAAAATATAATTGGAAAAGATTTGTCGCATTGGTAACCGCACGACTTTATGAAAACTCGAGATTTTTTTCTAAAAATTCATTTCTCTTCTACTTCTTATTCTTATTCTTATTCTTATCCTTTTTTTCTTATATTTTTTCTTTTTATTCGTTCATTTTACTTTTTCTTCTTCTTCTTCTATTATTTTTCTTCTATCTACATTTTTTCTTCAATTGAATTTTTCTTTTTATTTTTTTAGTTCACTTCCATTTCCATTTCCTTTACTAGTTAGAGATCTTTATTTTTATTCTCATTTATTATTATTATTCACATTCTATTTTTATTCTCTCTTAGTTTCTTTTTTAGTTTTTCTTCTTCGTTTTAATTAAAAAGTTACAGTTTTGATCGTGATTTATAATTAATATAATAAAAGCGTATCGATGATTTAAATTAGATTATTAATATATATATATATATATATATATATATATATTTTTTTTTTGTTCTTTTTATTTTTCTTTCTAGCTAGCTGCTAACAATTTGAACGGGCTCTTTTTTTTTTAATTATGCAAATTTAAACGTAAAACGATTATAATTCAATTAACGATTCTAACAAGATCTTTAATTGGTATGTTTCTTTCCACCTTTCCCTTTTCCCTCGTTTCTTTAGTTCAGTTTTGTATTTATTTCTTATTATTTTATTTCTACAATTATTTTATTATAATTATCATTAACGTAACGTTAACGTGATAGTTCATTGAATAATCTAAATGCAATTTTTCGTTCGTAAAATAAATCATATTTTAATAAAAAGAAAATATTAGGAGTTAGACAGAACTTTCCGGTAGACCTAATAATATTAGAGTAGTAAAAGTATTATATTATTAAAAATTATATTATTAAATTATTAAAAGTATATATTAGTAAAAGTAAGTAGTATTAGAATAGTAAACAAATGTTGTTTCGAGAAATTTGAATTTTCTTCTATAAATGAGATTTTATTTATTTATTTATTTATTTATTTATTCATTCGATTCGATTATAAAACGAAGATTAGAATTACGACGGACGACACCTCGTTTAGGTTTTCCGAACAAAGCAAGTTTAATGGACGGTTTCCTGTAGAACGAGAAAAGCTAGATAGTTTTTCGACGTTTAAAGTTATGGAAGAAAGAAATGGGAAAGAGAAAGAGAGAAAAAGTAGTAAGTAAACTTGTTTTAACGAGTTCCTTGCTATTCGGAGCTTTAACTAAAATGTTTTGTTAGTTTTTTTATTTTTTAACTATTTCCTTTTAATCAAATATATTTTCTCTCTATATATTTTTGTTCTTTTCAATTCATAATCATTAATGAAAAATTCATTATTATTTAAATATAAATATTTAAAATATATACACATAAAGTAAAACATATTTGTTTTATAATAAAATAAAATCAAATATTGTGTGAAAATGAAAATGTATGTATTCAAGTTGATATTTCAACGAACCCCCTATCAGTCACTCATCGTTTACTTCCTCGTTAAGTTCGAACGTTTACATTTTCCATACGTTTACATAACATTACAACACAACTGTGATAAATCGTACGTGTCCCTATGTATATATAGGAAAAAAGAGAGAGAGAGAGAGAGAGAGAGAGAGAGAGAGAGAGAGAGAGAGAGAGAAGACATTATTCTTCTTGTGACGCATCTATTAACGCATCGATAAGGAGGGTTAGAAAATACGATATAAATAGTCTAGGGTCCTACGTCAAGTGTACCTATGTATATATTACCTACACACACATATTTATACTCATATTAACACATTGACACGTGCAAAGAGTTAGTCAATAATTATTCTCACTATAGAAGTCTCCCTTTTTTAATTAATTCTATCCATCCCTAATGAAAATAGAAACATTCATGTATTGTACTATAAAATCAACAAAATGCATTTCTGCATTTCTTTCTATTATATAATTATTATTATTATTTTCTTTTTTTTGCCTAAAATTATAAAATATATTATTAATGTAGAGATAAGTATATATATCATTATTGATCCATGGTGTACATAAATATACATATGTATGAGTGTATAAATATACATACATATATGTATCTTATATGCATACATGAATGCATATACATGTGTATGTATATATATGAATTGAGAATATGTATCTATTGAGATCAACTTACATGAAAACTACTAGTAAATCCAATTTCCAGTTGACCTTTCGTTGAAGAGTATAGAAATGCGTAACTCAGAAAGAGCATCGACGTCATTGCGAAGGAAACAAATGAGCCTCTTTGTCTTTTGTATTTTTAACTTACCGATATATTCCATAAATGTCTTTATTAAAAGAGAGTGAGAGAGAAAGAGAGAGAGAGAGAGAGATCGAACTAGTTTAAGAGAAATATATAATACTTGTCTCTTACAAAGTGTCTCTAAAGTTTCTTCACTGAATTCAAAGTTTTTAAATACTGTTGATTAAAAATTATTAAAGAGAGAGAGTTACATTTTATATATTAGATTTTGTAAATTAATACTTTCTTTCAGATTATTACGAATCAAAAATGCAGAAAAAAATAAATACTAACGTGTACAATTTTATTTCAAAAATCATTTAACAAACATTGCAAAATTTCACTTTTTTTTTTTGTTACGTTCGAATATTTATTTTAAATTCTATTTCATATACTTTTATTTTTTCATAATACTTTTATTGTCACATAAGTTGTACGTGTAAATTATAAATTAAATTTGACGAATATATCAATAAAGTTTACATCAAATTTTTCGATTTATTTATCAATGTACTTATAACATATTTCTATCGAATATTTATAAACAGATGAATTATTATTTCTATAATTATTTCCTTTATTAAAACAAAACATTTTATAATCTTTTGTTTATTGAAATCGTTTGTTTTAAGAGTCTTTGTATTTTTTTTTGTTTATGTTTGTTAATCGTTTTTAACATGTAAATGAATTACGTTAAATATATAATAAAATATTATAAAGGAAAAGTGAATTAAAAAGTAGTGTTAGAGAGAGCAAGATAATTGAAAATAAAATGATAAAAGAATAAAATTATTACACTGTATAACAATACTTTCATTATTTAACACTACGAGTTTTATGAAAGAAAATGAAAGAATAGAGTGCACCGAGAAGTAATTTCCTGAGCTTGTAATCTACTGAAAGAAAAACAAAATGATAGAAAAGAAAAGAAAAGAAAAAAAGTAAAAAAAATCGAAAACTATGGTAAAGCACATATTTCCCAAGATTGGTCACGAAATTGAAAAAATTAACAGCTGATGAAAGTTTCGTGTAACTATCGCGACAAATTTCTAATATAAGAAAAATAATGAGATAATTGGAAAATAATAAAAACAATAATTATTTTCAAATATTATTTTAATTAATTACTTTTATATATATATATATTATTATATATTTTTTAATATATTTATTATAATTTTCTCACTTATATATTTTATTTCATTTTCTAGGAACATTTTAAACTACTTAATTGGCAACAAAAAAATTTGAACTTTCCTGTATAATATTATTAATAATAATAATAATGGATACATGTTATGTACTTGTAATAATATAACGTTAATTTAATTCATTACGCGTTAGAGAATCAATATAAAAGAATGTAATTATTAATACGATAACGTTAGTAGTGGATAATAGCATTATCAGCATGTAATAACGTTTATTTATTATCGTCAAGTTGGCATCGTTTAACGTTTGTAATAGCATCTATAGCATCGATCAAATATAAAATGAAATGACGAATAATAAATATGCATTTGTATAACTTGCATAAGTTATACAAATATTTTCCTACGTATATATATATATATATATATACAAAACTAGTGGTTATTGATTCAGTTATGCTCCTTACTGTATATATATGAAATTATACTACAATTATTTATCAAATTATTAAATAACACATTATCGTTCTTTTTATTCAAACAATTCTTACAATAAGTTTGATATATAAATGTAAAAGAAAAAAGAAAAAGAAAAGGTTTCCTTTTAAGTTAAATTCTCATTAGCGAATGTTAAGTCAACGAAAAAAAAAAAAAGAGAAAGATGTAATATGCAATTCAGATGTCACTGAAACGAAATGAAATCAAAAAAGAGAAGAAAAAAATAAAAAAAAATAAGAACGAGTCATACGAAGATATACGATGAAAGAGAGTGGAGTTGAACTGTTTAGGGTTGAGCAATTTTGCTTTTTATTTTTACTTCCTTTTTCTTTTTTCTTGTTTTATTTCGTTTTCCAGGTGCAGTTGGTAGAAAGTGGGATAGATAGGAAGAGTTAGAAAAAAAGGGAGAAGAGAAACAAATAAGAACAGTTTTACCTATACGAAGATGTGAAAAGAGAAAGAGAAATAAAATGAGAGAGAGAAATAGAGTGAGAGAAATAGAGTGAGATGAAAATATCAAGGGAAGAGGGTGAAATATTCAAAGATGGTAAAAGGTAGCAAGAAAAAAAGAGTATATATATATAAAATTAAAAATGGAAATAGAGAAGGAAAGAGAGAGAGAGAGAGAGAGAGAGAGAGAGAGAGAGAGATGAAAATATTAAGAGAAGAAGGAGAGGGTAAAATATACAGAAATGGAGAAAGAGAGATAGAAATAGAAATAGAAATAAAAATAGAAATAGAAAAACAAAATGAAAAGAATTAAAAATACAGAAATGAGTTAAAAAAAAGATTACAGATAAAGAGCAAATGTACACTTTTACATGAAAAATATCATGAAAAATAATTTCAAAACGATCCTATTTAAAAACTAAATCGATAAGAGAGACGTAAGATTAAAAAATTATTATATAAAGATTATATCATGTTTATCTGAAAGATTATTCGATATAATTGAAAATAAAATATATCCTTATGTGTTATACTCTGAACTATAATCGAATATACGATAAAATATCACCAACAAGATAAAGTACAACACACGTTATACTTGAGTATTTAATTACTCGTGTTGTTTCCTCTTACAAGGATAAATGGGATTAATGATAAATGAGATCAATAATAAATGGACCCTTGAATGAGATCAAAAAATTCCTTATATATTATTACAACAACATATATCATTAATGTCAATGTCAGTTTTGTATAATTGTATATATTAGTTTTACAATGAAATTATTAATATAATTAATATTAATAATTTATCATATTATGATGAAAAATAATTTTAATCCAAATATATTTCTATTTAATAATCTCATATATTATTATAGATGATAGGATAATCATATCATGAAAGAACAAATTTGTATTAGAAAATTTTTGAATTTGTTTAAACAGTTAATGGAAGATCATTATTCGTGAGATAATGTAACCCAGTTCATGTTTAATGTAATTATGTAAATCAGTCTTATTAATAGTTCAATGAACGCTCTAGTTTGTACATTATTAAATACGTGCAATTTATATTCTTTATTATTATATTATTATTTATATGATATTTCGAAAAATATTTGTTATAATATTTTATCAATTGTTTCATTTCTATCGTGTGATGTGTCGTGTGATATTCACACTATCAGCTTTTTTTCTTTTCTTTTTTCCCCTTCTTTGTGCAAAGCTTTTCAACAAAATTTTTCTTTTCTTTTCTTTTTTCTCTCTCTCTTTAAAAAAGAAAAAAAAAGGGACATCGATGATTCGATATCGACGTTAACGATCCGAGTAATTCAAACGGAAAGTGAAGAAAACGGGGGCAAAACTTTAGTCAGAAAAGTTTTTTACAGTTTTATTCTTTTTTTTTTGTTATTTTTTTTTAACTAAAACTTTACTCCTCGCAAAAAAGGATTATTATTATTCTTTTCGTTTTTTCAAATTTTGTTCAATAATTTTTAAAAAGAAATAAAATAAAAAAGAGAAAATCAATTCAAACGCTTTATTCAATTAAAAAAAAAAAAAAAAGAGTAAAAAATAGAGAAAACAAAAGTCAAAGCTAGTCCAAAATCGAAATACATTTGATTTCCATTTATTTCATATATTGTTTTTCGTTAACAAACTTTTTCTCACACATTCCATTTCTTAATTATATAAGGGTGGTGGAATTGTGATATGATTATTATTATTATTAAAATTTAATTGAGAAGAATTGTTAAATAATGAAATAATAATTAAAAGAATGATTGTTTTTCAAATTAACGTGAGTTAAATGAATAAATCTATTTTAATATTTATTTATTCAATACATTTTATTATTTTTATTATTATTATTATTATTATTATTATTATTATTATTATTATTATATTATTATTTATTAAGATTAAATATAATTGAATTAAATTATTTATTAAAAATATTTTTAAAATTATTTCTACAACTGCATATTCATCTAATATGTTTTTTATTTAATATTAACAATCTCAATATATATTCTCTATAGAATCATGGAATAAGAACTTATTTACGTACAATATATACCTATGTAATGTATATGACCCATATATGCTAGTTATATTATGTATATATATACGAATGAAGTTGAACTCAACGTTAAGGGTGGTTAGCAATAGTAAATATATTCTATCTCCTAGTTTAAACCACTGACACATGAGTGAGAGTGGAGTAGTAGTACCTTTTGCCCTAAAAAGGGACGACGACTATTATCCTTCTCACCATTATCCTTTCTATCCTTTTATTTTTATCTTTTAAAAGCACGAATTACTTAAACAGATTTCTAAACTATTATTATTTAAACATAAAATATTACTATAATATTCTTTTTATTTTTTTTGTTTATGTTTATTTGTAAAACAATAAAAACACTAGTATACTTATTTGTTATGAATTAAAAAAAAAAAACATGTTCTCTCGCTATCATTCGCATATGCATGACACTGTTGATTGGCCATTTTAATTTAATGTATCGCATATATTTGACGTATAATCTATAAAACGAACACACACACACACACACACAAAATTTATCTTTAAACCAGTGTCATATATATATACGTGATATTCATATATTGTATAGAATCCTTTGTTTGGCTTATTTAGTATACTTTATATGTAAACTGTATTTAATATTAAAAAAAAAAGAAGAGAAAAAAATTAGATATTAAAAAAATATTGAAGGATTTTGTATTCAGTAAAACTTGCTTCAATAAAACGTCACACAAAATTAATAAATTTAATATGAATATATATAAATATTGAATTTTGTAAAAGCATAATTTCTCGGAAGTTATGGTAAAAAAATGTAAAAAGTTAAAAGTTAAAAGTTTACTCATTCAAAGTATTTTACATTTACAAACAACGTCCACAAAATTTGCAATTTCAAAACAAAAAAGAAAAATAGAAACCAAGGAGAAAAACTTGGAAAATTTTCATTTTAATCAATTTACTATGATTCACTCTGGTCTCGTTAATAATTGTATAATAACCACATACAATTACATTGTATAATAATTGTAATAATAACCACAAATATGTTTATACATAAAGAATAACCACAATTGTAATTTATAACGAAAATGAAATAAATATCAAAGATGTTTGAAATATTTAATGACCAATTGACCAATTCCTCGATTACTCTACAAAATGTTAGGATAATAGCATCTCTTGTTAGTAAATGAAAAGAAATATTAAAAAAAAAAAGGAAAAAATACTTCGATAGTAGGTGTGATCGATTAAAATGATTGGAGGACGTGCACGAGTTCCTACGAATTGGTAATAGACAACGAAACCCTTTTTGTCGATGACCATTTATCAAAAGCTCATGGATTGGAAAGTTTCGATAAATGTGTTACTGTCAAATCGTTAGAAATAGCAAGTTTTACGTATTATCCAATAATAATAATAATAATGATAATAATAATAATA
Source organism: Polistes dominula (assembly GCF_049000335.1). Taxonomy (NCBI): domain Eukaryota; kingdom Metazoa; phylum Arthropoda; class Insecta; order Hymenoptera; family Vespidae; genus Polistes; species Polistes dominula. The sequence goes on from NW_028300906.1 coordinate 289,714, forward strand.
GTAATCAATACTTGATTCGATAAGATATTTATTGTCGAGAAATCTTTCTTTTTTTTTTTCAAGTGAAAAATTCTTTAGAATCGGTGTGATTTAACCAGTTAACTGAGTTTCACGAGTATAACCGTCATGAAGAAAGAGGCAGAATTTGGTGTCATAACTAGTATACTCGTCATGCGTAAAAAGTATCAATCATTAGCTATTTAAATTATAATTCTTGTAAAAAATAAAACGAATGATACGTAAAAGAAATTTATGCGTATTGTAACAGAATGTATTGTAAAATATTGTTACATGAATATTTATTAAATAAGAAATAAAAAAGAAAAAAGAAAAATATCGAATAACACGAGTTTTCCAATATAATAAATTCTGAAAAAGAAATCAAGAAAAAAGCAAAAAAAAAACAAAAAAAGAGATTTGTAGAAAAACTATGAGGAATGGGAATGAGGGAAGTGAGGTAGGAGTGGGTTTAAACGTAAAATAATACGAATCCGTCGTAATATGATAACGGTATGGGAATTATTTGAGCTGATCGAGTTTCTTCTTTATCAATTGCATGAACAAAATATGCAAAATTCCATATGAACATTTTTCCTCCACATTATTAGATTATTCTCTTATTTTCCATAAAATCAATTTAGGAATAATAAAATTATCATCAAATAAAATATTTTCATTCGATATATAAATTAATTTTAATTTTTCATCAAGGTAATTATCTTATCAAATCTATATTCTCGCTAATGGGGGTGGTTGTAATGTGTGTGTGTGTGTGTGTGTGTGTGTATTAAATATTCGCGAAAAAATTTATTATACACGTGTATTTTTCTTTCTTTGAGGTTAAAATTAAATCTAACAACAACCACAATAATAACAAAAATACTGAATGAAATTAAAAATAAAATGAAAAAAAGAACACACACACACACGTGCAAGGCCAAAAGAAAATGAGGTTTAAATATCAGAGGTCTTTGACAAAATGAGAAAAATGATATCATTGTAAGAATTATTTCATGGTTTTATGGTTTCTACCCTTGATGTTATAATCGCAAATATTCTTATATATATATATATATATCTTATCACATGACGTGTTTCTTTTCTTCTTTCATTATATAATTCATATGACATTTCATTTCTTTTTTCAATTGTCATATTTTATATTTTTTTCTTTTTTTTATATACCTTTGAAAAAATTTATCCCTTCATTTTTGAATTATTTACATATATATGTATGTATATATGAGATGTATGTTTTATATACGACCATGCTTATAACGAATGTATACTCCTGAAAAAAAATATACTGGGTATTAAAAAAAGATAAAATAAAAAATAAAAAGAAAATCCCATCTTCCAATACGCTTCAGTGACAAAAAAAAATATTATATCAAACATTCTACGTTAGTTCGTGTCTCATCCATATTCCAATTCGAATCAAGAGAAACAAATAAAATAAAAATTTATACAAATATATATATGTATATATAAAAATGTAATATTTGTTAAATAAACAATACTTTCTTATGGAAAAATATTTTCAAATATTTATTAGGTATTAACCTTTTACCGTTTTGTTTTTCTTTTATTTTATTTTTTATTTTTATTTTTTTATTTTTATTTTTATTTTCTAATTCAAAATATCGATAGAACTTTCTTTTTTTTATTTTAATTTCTTTTTATATCTTTTTTTTTCTTTTTTACTTTAAATACTTTGATCTTATAATATCTTCTGGTTCATCGCGTTATACAAATGGAGGTTGAAGGAGAACAAAGGCACGTGCGAAAGAGGGTCGAATAAAATGGAATGCGTGAGTTCGTTCCTTTTCCTTTTTTTTTCTTCTTCTTCTTCTTATTTTCCACCCTTCGTGGATTTGCTCTTTCTTTTTTTTTCTTCTTCTTTTTTTTTTTTTAAGCGTAACCATGGCTTCCAAGAAAATTGCATTCTTCAGCAATCTTTTCGAGACTCTTCTACTTTTCATCCATTTCACTCTTTCTTTCTTTTTTTTTGCTTTTTTCCCCCTTTGCTTTCTTGTTTTCTTGCTCTCTCTCTTTTTTTTCTTACTTTTTATTATTCTTCATTACTACACCTTTTTAAACATATTTTAAATAGACCAGCTTCCCTTTTTTTACATTCCGTTTATTCTTTTAATCAAATAAAACTCTTTCTCTTGTAACCACCATTAACTACTACTACTACTACTAATAATAATAATAATAATAATAATAATACTAATATAATTAACGTCACTTTTTTGTTTTGTATCATGCGTAATTTGATGTTGTTAACTGATATTTAAAAAATACGATACAATTTATTTTACATAGATAAAAAAATGTTAATGTTTAATTAACACGTTTTTTCTTGCGAGTAATGCAAATTATTATTTTATCGTTTGAAAATAGAACAAGTTTATTCTAATAAAATATAATAAAATAGATAAATGGAATCTTAAGAATTTCATTAATAGAACATCGATTTTATAGATTATTATACCCACGATTAGGAAAACACAATTGGAAAAAACATAATTAAAAAAAAAAACAAACATTTATTACCCCCTTCTATCTAATAATTCAATAACGTGTATGTTCTCTTTTATTCAAGTACAAAAATAATAATAATTAATAATATATGATATAAATTAATATAATATATTATAAATAACAGAAATAAAAGAAAAACTACAATTTCATTACGATAATGATTATAAATGATCTTTCTTATTTTTTCTTTTTAGGAAGAGAAGGGTGTAAAGGACCTTCTTGTTTCTCACATAAGGGAAATAATCATAGGGAAACTTTTTTCAAGGGAAAATTTAAGTTAGTATAAACGATATAAAAATTTATATCTCAAATTTTTCTAATATTAACAAAAATTTATGATCGAAAAAGAGAGAAGTATGTGTGTGTATGTGTAAGTAGTAACATTGGCAAAAGTGTTTTCGCAGGTGGTTTAACAGTTTGAACGGAAGTCTTCTTTATCGATTCGTTTCACAAGGGTGTCTCCGTCCATAAAAAGGCAATCGACCTTCGTCGTCCTGCCCTTCTCTTTCTCACCCTTACCCTAAACCCTCTGTCTGTCTGTCTCTCTCTCTCTCTCTCTCTCTCTTTATCGTTTTCTTTATCCTTATCTATAGACGAAGGAATAAATTTCGTTGAACGTGAAAGTGTTGCTAGCTTGATTTCTTCCCAGAGAAAGTAAAAAAAAAAGAGAAAAAAGAAGAGAAAAAGGAAGAGAAAAAGGAAGAGAAAGAGAAAGAAAAAAAGCTTCGGTAAATGCAACGTGACGTGAGAACAAGAAAGAAGATAAATATCGTTTAGACAGTAAACCTAAGTGTACTTAGGACACATTATATATGAATAAGTTAATCGAATATATGTTTCTGTGTATATTATAAACATATCCTAAGAAGCTTATTTTATTATTCTTTACTCTTTTATTATATATTTATTATTTTATTATAATATATATTTATTATAATAATTGTATGCCTTTTATTATAACCTAAGTACACTTAGGACATATTATATATATATATATATGAATAAGTTAATCAAATTTATATTTGTGTGTATTATAAACATATCCTAAACATTTCCTAAGAAGTTTATTTTATTATTCTTTATTCTTTTATTATATACTATTTTATTATTCTTTATATTCGTTATTAAATATGAAAAGATTTGTAAACAAATTTGCAAATAAAAATCAAATTATACTCTTTGGTTGTTGAGAAAAATAGATAGAAAAAAGAAAACACAAAATAAACCAAAAAAAGATACAATCACACGAATTGCAAGAAATTATTTCGTAATTTTCTATCATCTTGAAATCATAATAGGGTGTTGAGGGGGAGGGGCTAGAGGAAAAGAAAAAGAAGAAGAAGAAATGAAAACAAGACACTATAAATGTAATATCTCGTATTATTCGTCTATGATCATTATTCTTCCACATTTTTCTTTCTATTATTATTTGGCCCTAATCAAGATAAATGTATACGAGAATGTTATGTGAATTGGGGTAGGATGGTTTTTTCTTTTATATACAACAGGATGTCTTATTTAATATTATTTTATTTTATTACACACGAATGTAGAAGAATATGACCTAACGAGTTTATTTTTCTTGTTTTTTTTCTTCTTGTTTACAGATTCTATCAATTATGGAATATGGACTTATAAAGAAGAAGAAGAAGAAGAAGAAGAAGTAGAAGAAGAAGTAGAAGTAGAATGAAAATAGATTAAAAAGAAAAAAAAGGAAGGGATAAAGAAAAATATGAAGCAAAAATTTATCTTCCAATTTTCCTTCCTGTAGTGTAACGGAGTTTGAATTAGCTCAACGATCGCAAACTATCCTTTTTCTCTTTTTTTTTCCTTTTTTTTATTCGTGACGTCAACTCTACAAGAATAACAGGTGGTACACTAAACTCGAGTATTGTCGATACTTTTAATTTATTAATTTTCATCCGGTTTGTTGGTTTGTTTGTTTATTATGTTTCTTTCTTGATTATATCATACACGAAACTCGTAAAATAATATTTTATATTAAATTATTTATTAATATTATTAGTTTATTATTTATTATTTCAAATTTTATTAGGATAAGAAGAGTAAAGAAAAAAAAGAAAAAAAGAAAAAAAATTATTTGACCAATCACAAATGCACAAAGTCTCTCGTAACTTAGGTGATACGATCTTAAAGAACTTTTATACATAAAAAAAAGTTGATCATCTAAAAAGGGTTACTTTTTTAATACCGTTTTAATGCTATTTTATATCGATAATTACTTATATGCATTAAAATTATAATCAAATTTGTATTTTCAAAGCTATTATCTTATAAACAAAATTTCATTCCATTACCGAATTATTAAACATACGATAAAACCCCGATTATTCGAATCGCAGTATTGGGGCAGATGGGAAGAGGGGTAGTATTTACTTGCAGTATTGCAAAGCTTTAAAACTCCTATACATAGAAAACCTTATTTGAGGATTATTTCATTTCCAAATTGATATTATTTTATTGCTGAATAGTATTTCATTGTTTTATAGAAATATAATTTTATATTTAAATGATATATTATATCATATATATAATAAGTAACTGTAATTTTATTATTTTAGTTGTTTACTTTTAAGATACAATTATTATGTATTTTATTATTAAGTATAATTGAGAAAAAAAGAAGTAATAAAGAATCTTCTTTTCTAATTATTCAATACGTCTTTGTTCAATTTACAAATCATTCGAATAAATAAAATTAAATTAAAAAAAACCATATATATAAATATGTGTATATATCGTGTAATCCATATAGAAATTAATTAGTAAAATTGGATTATCATCTTTTGCATCCAATTATCCATATAACCAATTATACCAAACAAATTCTCAATTAATTCGTATATCATCGATGTTTTATTTTATTCGTATAATAATAAAATCACCCGCGTGTTTTATAACATTTTTAAATAATTTTATAGTCATTCATCCGACATATGAAATAAAACTTTACAATTATTATTATTAATAATAATAATAGTACTTACAATTAAACGTAGAATTAATTGTAACATGATCCAGATTGTCCAAAAAGAAAAAGAAGATGAGAATTTTTCTTCTTTCTTTTCTAATAATCATTTATTTATTACTTCTTTTTTTTAATAACTTCTTTTGATTATATTAAGAGAAAATAGATATTAGAAACGGCAAACGAACACTATTTTAAAAAACACTTCATACCGCGACGACTATGCGGCGAGAACTGAACGTTCGTTCTCTCTTTCTGGATTTGATCCTACACAAGTACTACTACTATTACAGTGAACCATATAGGAGAGTTACTTTCATGAGTTTGCGCGTTTCAATCCAACGATCAGCCAACACACTCCTCCGATATTCTACACACCCTTACAACCCCTATCTCTAAATAATAACAAACCTGCGGAAATTCCTTTTAAATCTGAAATACATATGTTAATAGATAAAACATTTTATTAACAAATAATATTTGAAGTCTTTTGTAGACCTGTGAAAATAATCATTGTTATATTTATTATGAACTCTTAAATATATATATTTCATATTAAATGTTTATGTGTGCCTTCAGAAATGCATTTATACATATATTATAAAAAGCAGGAAGAGAATCAAAAAGGTTTGTTGTTAAATCCAACGAAGATCACCTGCAACAAAAAGAAAACTATATTAATCATACAATCGAGTGAAATGAAGTAGCCTAACATGTGAATCGTCCAATTCGTAGATGCACTTTTCAATTGAATTCTCTATTTATTTTTATCAAATATCTATTTACCGTTGCAATGAAATTAAATTTAAACGCGTGATTTTACATTTAGAACAAATAATAAAAATAAAAAAAGTAAAAGTACAAATATTAAGTTACTAGAGAAAATAATATTCATTAATTATTAAGACTAATACTTAAAAACTGCAATATATATAGAAAAGAAAAAAAGAGAGATTACTTTAATATTCAAAAAACGATAATTAGGCTTCAAAATGTAATAATAAGGGAATTTAAATATTTTGACTCGAACTATCTAAAGACATATGCATCTTTTTGACGATTAGACACGAACTTGGTGTCCAAAGGAGATGGAATGATCCATCATCTCCATTTAAAACTAAAAATTAATGACGAGCAAAAAGGTAAAACAATAAAATATAAAATATGACTATAGAGCCATTCTCTAAAGGTTCGAACTTGCTGTTGAACCTTTGAAAATAACTCAATAGCCTCAGTAGTTGCCCTCTTGAGCCACAATTAAGTGGGGGCCTCTTCGGCATTAAGCCTCTTCTTTCTTCATTCCATGAAAACTGCATTTGGACATTTTCTACGTGCGAACAAGATAAGATATTTCATACTACTTTTGCAAATAAACTCGTATTTTGGTATGATTCTAATTCTCAATTATTACAAAATTAATTTACATTTCGCAAACACTTTTTTAGCTCGTGGACCATACACGAGCACATTTAAACGAATGTCCAAGCAGATAATAATTTCCCTCGATGACCTAATAACACTTCGCACTTTTAACGTCGAGTAATAAAATCAAATTGAAATAAAAAAAGTGCAATAAATGCAATGAATTTTCTTGCATTATTTTCATTTTATTAATATGTTATATTTAATTATATCAAATATTTCCAGCTGTAAGACGAAATCGCGATAGTGCGTAGTGCTAATCCTGAAATACTTAAAACTAAGTATCAAATGCATCAAAGAATTTGCGAATTTTATTCGATTCTATCTCGTTTAAGATAAAATCGAAGTAGAAATGAATCTTTCCAATGGTTGCAAATACCTTTGAATCATGATACATAAAGATCACAGAATAGTCACAAAATAAATTAACAAATCAAGCATAATATAGAATGAGATGATAAAATTTTGTAACAATTCTGTATTATAAACCAGGAGGCGGAATTTCCACTCCGGAGTGGAAGCAAGAAGTCTAATGCCTTTCCTGGATCCTACCTACTTAAAATTAAAGTTTTCACATTCATTCAGAGAAGTATGCTACCTGCCTGCCTATTATCCATATTTTTACCCATTTTAAGAAAAACCATACATACCCACCCACTCACTCCACGGTTCTCACACATACCACCAGGGTGCAAAAAGCCTAAACTAGAGAGCATGCCCCGGGGCACCTCCGACACCCTAGTTCAACCACGTTTTATAAACTTATATGCTAATGGGTATACGTACGTTTTGCTGAAATCGACTGCCAAGGCTAATGATTATTGCATAAAAAACTAAAGCAAAAATACAAGTATACACTAGTATATATGTATGCATACTAGTAATATACAAGTATATCAAAGTTTCCACAAATAAATGCAGTAACTCTACTATGCAAACGAGATTATCAAACAAATTAGAAATATTTAATATAAATATAAGAATGAAGATAGATATGTAGAAGTAATGCTTTAAGTATTTAATGATGTATTAAATGAATAAAAACATATCGCGTAACGATGTACAATACACACTACCTAATACGCACACACAGGTATAAAGTACATCGTGCAATCACTAGCACAATAACAGCCGCCAATAGGGGAAAAAACTAAAACTAAACCCACGCTAACTGTTTCTCACCCATACGTGTAACACCTGGGCACACGCATAGATGAGAACGCAGAAAGTATGGGGGGAGAAACGGGGGATTAGTATATTAGAAGCTGAAAATCCTGATCTAAAAAATATGATTAACACATATATAAATATATCAAAAGATTTTAATAAAAATTCATCTAAACGGGCTAAGGACTCTACAAGTCATTTGGTGAATAATGACTTAAACAAGCGAATGAAAAAAAAAGTTACCCCATATGAAACAATTATAGTTTCGAGGTAAGGATGTATTAAAAGACTCTACAATAATGATGGATATTTTTTGCAAACCTCGGACGACTCCTTTCATTAAGTTGGCTGTTCTAATGAAAGAACTGGGCTTTGAGCCACCACTTAATTGCCAGAATCTATCCGTCGCGAATGAGTTTGTCTTCTTGCTCATTTATTTAAAATATCAAAATCTTGATATATCAAAATAAATCTCGATTAGATAAACTATGTACGAAGCAATGCATGTAAGACATTTATTACATGCTTTTATAAACGTAATAAAAAAGAGAGTGCATTTATTAATTGCATTATGAATTAAATGAATTTAACTGATGAGACAAGAAAACCTATCCTGAACTAATAATAAAACATACAATAAAATATACAATTTTCATGAGTAACTCCTAAAAAGGAATTACTCATGTGCTCGTCAATAATTTATTTAAATAATTACAACCAGTAACTCGTGCCGATTTGGACCTTTCATCCTCGGCATGATTGAGCACTGGAGGGACTTTAAATAAAAACTCACGGTTTAAGAAGTTCTGCGATGGCTCCAAAACACTCCTACTTCGCAGCAAGTATTATTGTCTGACGATGGAAGATATTACTCGATTTGCCATTGAAGAAGATCCATCGAAGATCCATCGAAGATCCATTGAAGATCCACCAAAAATCCATCGAAGAATTCATCCAACATCTTTGAAAGGAAGAGAATCCATGATTATATCTGTAAAATAAAATAGAACAAAACAATAAGTTATCTGAAATATTATTCAAAATCATATAAAATAAAATCGAATAAAATGTAAATACAAATGAATACTTACAATGCACTCCAATGAGATGCAGCTCTATTGCACCATGGTGATGCACCTCGCGTGAATCTAAAAACGCGGTTTATACGAAAATAAGAAACTATAGATGAGTTTCTTATCGCGATACCGAAATTTTATTATACGACGAACAACACTGACTCTAATTCGCGTTTGATTTTAACTTATTACTCGCCCGATCACTGATTCTACAACTAATACAAAGACTGCATTGCACGCAGTTTGATAATACCACCATAAACACTGCACATATTGCTTCGCGCACTATTGCAATCTGAAACTGAAATAAAAAACAATACTATTAATATCATTATTATTACGGAAAATCATTAAAATTTTTAAGGAATTATTTAATACAAAAATATACTCACTTTAAATCTTTATTGATGAATGCACAATGGGTCTGGGTCTCCTGTCCTTAGGATGACGATGACAATGCACAAATAATGACTATAAGACTGCATTACATGCAATTAATTCAATTAACACTAGATTTATGGACTGAGCAAATTTAATTCATTTCAAACTTTTTTGTTACATATATAAAAAATAGAAATATTTTAAATTAATTGTAATTTAATAAAATTTAAACTTAATTAACTTTACAGTAGAATATTTTTTTAAATTATATGGTAATTTTTAATGCTATAATGAAATATACATAAATATTAATTCCTTTCGTCTATCCACTTTTTCATTTAAACAACGTTTGTAAATTTTTACAAAATAGTAAAAAAATCTAGTGTTAAACGAATTTTTAAATGAATTTAATAAATAAAATGTGAATATACCATTCCAACGATGACCTGAAACACAAATAAAAACAATATTATATAAATCGTTGTTATATAAAAATTACTATAGTTATTGAGAATATGTTTAATAGAAAAATATACTCACTTTGATGGATGCAGGATGAATGCAGGATGGGTATCCTACCCTTAGGATGACGATGAGCACATGTTTAAACCGAATAAAAGAAACTTGCGAGTTTCTTAACCGAGCAAACGAAACTTTAACATACGACGATCAACACTGAATTTACTTGTCGCCTTTTTTATATTTTATTTTAACACGATGCAACACACGAGAACCTCATTGCCTACGCGCTCGATTGCAATGATTTTCTGAAACAGAAAAAGAAAAAGAACAATTAATATCACTGTTGTCATAAAAATCAATTGAAATTATCATAGAAATGTTTGATAGTAAAATATACTTACTTTTAGTCTTCGTTGATGACTGCAGGATGGGTATCCTACCCTTAGGATGACGATGTATAAAATAAAATTAAATAAAAAGTCTGAAAAGCTGAAACATACTAAAGACTATATTACAATATTTCCTGTAAATCATTTCTGAAGGCAGGGCACACATTAAAACCATTGAATATTTTTGATAGAATGGTATTCAAGTTATTAAATATTTGTGAAATTGATCAAAGTATGTAATGTTAGTATAAATATTAATTAAAAATCTTTAAAGTTGTCTAAATAAAACAGTAATTGTATCAGCAAACTCAATAAAGAGTAACCTAAAAAATAAACCAGTTTTAATACCATTCTATGCAATGAAAAACTTTTTAAACTATTAAAATCAAAACGATAACGTTAGAAATAAAATTATTAAATAATTTAATACGCCTTATTTTCGTTGATGTTGTCTTGTCGAAAGATAGAAGACGAATACGAGCTACATTACTACGTAACCTTGGTAGAGGAGATCTCGGAAGTGTCGAACGTTCGGCTATTATACCTATGTTATCGGCTGTTTACGTTTTGTCGTCGGAAATTCGACGAAGAAAATTCCTCGAGAAATTCCTGGAAATAAAAATACACATTTATAATAACCTATATGTCGAGTGTATTGTTTTCTTATTCTTCCTCTCTCTCTCTCTCTCTCTCTCTCACTCCTTCTCTCTCACTCTTTCTGTAGTATTTCTATATGCTTATATGCTTATATTTAAAAGAAATAATGCTCACCTCGCCATATATGGAAAAGATAAAAAAAGTTGCCACAAGGTAAAAAGATTAGTGAATTCGTGTTATAACTCTTCCCATGTTAAGAAAGCTAAAAGAAAGTAAAATATGAAAACACATATAAAAATTATGCATGTAGTATGCATTTGATATATAACATTCGTTATATATCATTTAATATATAACAGGAAGGTGTACATTAAAATATTAATTGAAACAATTACCTGAAATTAACGGGACAACAAAATCCGCTGCAACAAGTATATAGATGACTGATTAAAAAGTTCGAAAGATTCGCCATATTGATGCGCATAAAACAGGCGCATAAGACTGGCGCGAAAATACTGCATGCGCGAAAATGATGCGCAGTAGATTTTCTTTCTACCTATAATAAAAACAAATTTCGAATGATTAAAAATACGATATAGAAGCATAAAAATTGTCAAAATATACTCAAAAAATCAAAATTGATCCTTATATCCTTTATATATTATAATAGAAAGGTGTAAACCTTACAAAATATCTATTAATTACCTGATCTTAACGGGACGATGACACTCCGATGTGTTCTCCACGAAAGACGCCATGAAACTGAAGAATTCGGACAAAAGCTTGGCCGTGATTGGCTAATTCATTTTTTTGATCATGAAAAGGGTCATCACGGCTTCTTACACGGACAGAATCTGACCTTCCTCATGACCACGCTGGTCAAACTACATATGATAATTTATTTATTAAATAAATTAAAAATCATTTCTATTTTTCTAATAAATGTACACAATACTTATAAATATTCTAAAAATAATGAATAGAATAAAGACAATGTAGACATTAAGAGATCTTTGTCGTTTTGCATAAAAGAATACAATCGTATAGAAGAGAATTGTCGATAGAAAAATGTCTAATATGAAATGTAGCATATGAAAGAATAAATTCCCAAAATCTGTATCGATAAAGAATCCTCACAATTGAAATACTTTCAGAGATGCATAATTGTTTTAAAAATATTTACAATAACGTTTATATACGATTCACACAAAGATTATTCCACATGATTTTCTATGCTATAAGATACTACATTCTCTTTATTCTATTCATTATTTTTAGAATAATTATGAATAACGTTAACATTTTATTTGTAATCGAAAAAAGAAACATAAATTTATAACATATCAAAATTATTTTCTATTTAATGTATGTTAAAATATATAAAATGTTTAAACCAATGTATATGCATAGAAACAATCTGAAATGTAATTAGAGAATATTAGAATGATAAAATAATTGTTAATTAAAGAATGAGATTGCCTACTTTAATTTAAAAGCTTATATATGATATATGTACCTTTCTCTTCAAGATTCACCTTTTAACTGAGGCATTATCCTGTATGAAAATGCTTTTATTCAATGTTGGTTATGTTGTTTTCCAAATGTTGCCCATGTATGTAACAAAATAAAACATTCCAAGTAAACAGAGATACACTTTATAACTCTCTAATTTTTTCATTCTTATCACTTTTATGTAATTACTATTTTTATTAAATGCACATGTAACTTGTAATCATTATAAACATAATGAATATAATAAAAAGAATGCAGATTAAAAACATTAACTCATTGCATAAGAGAAAACAATCATGTAGAAGAGAAACGATGTCGAAGAAATTTGTAAAACAATTGACAATATATCGATTGCCACCCGTAAAAAAATGAATCTCTACCATAAAGGCGTATTTTTACGTTATCGATACAAATAATAGGGACTTTCCTACTGTTGGCAAGCGATAGATTGTCAATTGTTTTACATATTTCTTTGAAGAGGTTTCTTTTCTACATGAGTCTTTTCTCATGTACCATGAAATAATGTCTTTATTATGTACTCTTTTTTTATTTTATTCATTATTTATATAATATTTACAAGTAAAAGTGTGTAAAGTACTAGTAAAAAAAGTGTAAAAAATAGAGAGTTATAATGTGTATCTCTGTTTACTTGGAATGTTTTATTTTGTTACATACATGGGCAACATTTGGAAAACAACATAACCAACATTGAATGAAAGCATTTTTATAGAGGATAATGTCTCAGTTAAAAGTTGAATCTTGAAGGGAAAGGTACATAGATCATATGTAATAAGTTATTAGATAACAATATGCACTTATATTAATTATTTAACAATTATTTTATCATTCTAATGAACGGCTCAGTCTATAAATTTTCGAAGAGGAAGGAACTCCGAAAATATATTTCACACTTTTAAACAACTATTAATACTTCTATCGATTAATTAACAATTATTTTAATATTCTAATACACCCTTCTTATATTACAGCATAGTTTAATACTCGAAGTCATCACTGCTCATGAACAATAAAATACTTACATTAGAATAAATAAAATAATAAAATCTGTACGTTATAATATTGAATTTTCTTTATTAGAATTAAAATTATCGTTGCACACATGCTCGAAATAAAAAAAAAGAAATATAAGCAACTTTCTAATCAAAGTTTTGTTTTAGAGAACATTGGGTCAGTCTATAAGTGAATTTCGAAGAGGAAGGTACTCCAATAATTTATCTCGTACTTTTAAACAATAATCGACACTTCTATCGATTAATTAACAATTATTTTAATACTCTAATACACTCTACTTATATTACAGCATAATTTAACACTCGTAGTCATCACTGCGCATGAGCAATAAAATAATTACATTAGAATGAATAAAATAATAAAATTTGAACGTTATAATATTAAATTTTCATTATTAGAATTATTATTATCGTTACAGAAATAATCCACATAAGAAAAATCATAAACAACTTTCTAATTAATGTTTTGTTTTAGAGAACAATGGGTCAGTCTGCAAGTGAATTTCGAAGAGGAAGGTACTCCAATAATATATCTCGTACTTTTAAACAATAATTAATACTTCTATCAATTAATTAACAATTAATATAATATTCTTATACACTGTACTTATATTACAGGACAATCAAACCCACGAAGAGTCATCACTGCGCAGGTGTGATAAATTAATTCTATTACAATGAATAAAATAATAAAATTTAAACGTTATAATATTATAAATTTTCTTCATTAGGATTATTACTACAGTTGCACACGAGCTCGACATAAAACAAAGTCATATAAACAACTTTCTAATTAATGTTTTGTTTTAGAAAACAATAGGTCAGTCTGCAAGTAAATTTCGAAGAGAAAGGTACTTCGAATATATATTCCGTACTTTTAAAACATATTTGACACTTCTATCGATTAATTAACAATTATTTAAATATTTTAATACACTTTACTTATATTACAGCATAATTTAACACTCGAAGTCATCACTGCGCATGAACAATAAATTAATCACATTACAATAAAAATAATGTTTAAATCCGAACGTTATAATCTTGAATTTTTATTATTAGAATTATTATTACCGTTGCAGAAATAATCAACATAAGAAAAATCATAAACAACTTTCTAATCAAAGTTTTGTTTTAGAGAACAATGGGTCAGTCTGCAAGTGAATTTCGAAGAGGAAGGTACTCCAATAATATATCTCGTACTTTTAAACAATAATTAATACTTCTATCGATTAATTAACAATTAATATAATATTCTTATACACTGTACTTATATTACAGGACAATTAAACACTCGAAGTCATCACTGCGCAGGAACAATAAAATAATTACGTTAGAATAGATAAAATAATAAAATCTGTACGTTATAATATTGAATTTTCTTTAGTAGAATTTTAATTACCGTTGCAGAAATAATCAACATAAGAAAAATCATAAACAACTTTCTAATCAAAGTTTTGTTTTAGAGAACATTGGGTCAGTCTATAAGTGAATTTCGAAGAGGAAGGTACTCCAATAATTTATCTCGTACTTTTAAACAATAATTAATACTTCTATCGATTAATTAACAATTAATATAATATTCTTATACACTGTACTTATATTACAGGACAACAACACTCGAAGTCATCACTGCTCATGAACAATAAAATACTTATTTCAGAATAAATAAAATAATAAAATCTGTACGTTATAATATTGAATTTTCTTTATTAGAATTTTAATTACCGTTGCAAAAATAATCAACATAAGAAAAATCATAAACAACTTTCTAATCAAAGTTTTGTTTTAGAGAACAACAGCTCAGTCTATTAGTGCATTTCGAAGAGGAAGGTACTCCGAAAATATATTTCGTACTTTTAAACAATAATTAATACTTCTATCGATTAATTAACAATTAATATAATATTCTTATACACTGTACTTATATTACAGGACAACAACACTCGAAGTCATCACTGCGCAGGAACAATAAAATAATTACGTTAGAATAGATAAAATAATAAAATCTGTACGTTATAATATTGAATTTTCTTTATTAGAATTTTAATTACCGTTGCAGAATAATCAACATAAGAAAAATCATAAACAACTTTCTAATCAATGTTTTGTTTTAGAGAACAATAGGTCAGTATAGAAGTGAATTTCGAAGAGGAAGGTACTCCGAAAATATATTTCGTACTTTTAAATAATAATCTATACTTCTATCGATTGTTTAACAATTATTTTATTATTCTAATACACCCTTCTTATATTACAGCATAATTAAACACTCAAAGTCATCACTGCGCATGAACAATAAAATAATTACGTTAGAATGAATAAAATAATAAAATTTGAACGTTATATATTGAATTTTCTTTATTAGAATTATAATTACCGTTGCACACATGATCAACATATATGAAGTCATATAAACAACTTTCTAATTAATGTTTTGTTTTAGAGAACAACAGCTCAGTCTATTAGTGCATTTCGAAGAGGAAGCTACTCCGAAAATATATTCCGTACTTTTAAACAATAATCGATACTTCTATCGATTAATTAATAATTATTTTATTATTCTAATACACCTTTCTTATATTACAGCATAATTTAATACTCGAAGTCATCACTGCTCATGAACAATAAAATCCTTACTTTAGAATAAATAAAATAATAAAATCTGTACGTTATAATATTGAATTTTCTTTATTAGAATTTTAATTACCGTTGCAGAAATAATCAACATAAGAAAAATCATAAACAACTTTCTAATCAAAGTTTTGTTTTAGAGAACAATGGGTCAGTCTGCAAGTGAATTTCGAAGAGGAAGGTACTCCAATAATATATCTCGTACTTTTAAACAATAATTAATACTTCTATCGATTAATTAACAATTAATATAATATTCTTATACACTGTACTTATATTACAGGACAATTAAACACTCGAAGTCATCACTGCGCAGGAACAATAAAATAATTACGTTAGAATAGATAAAATAATAAAATCTGTACGTTATAATATTGAATTTTCTTTATTAGAATTTTAATTACCGTTGCAGAAATAATCAACATAAGAAAAATCATAAACAACTTTCTAATCAATGTTTTGTTTTAGAGAACAATAGGTCAGTATAGAAGTGAATTTCGAAGAGGAAGGTACTCCGAAAATATATTCCGTACTTTTAAACAATAATCGATACTTCTATCGATTGTTTAACAATTATTTTATTATTCTAATACACCCTTCTTATATTACAGCATAATTTAATACTCGAAGTCATCACTGCTCATGAACAATAAAATACTTATTTCAGAATAAATAAAATAATAAAATCTGTACGTTATAATATTGAATTTTCTTTATTAGAATTATAATTACCGTTGCACACATGATCAACATATATGAAGTCATATAAACAACTTTCTAATCAATGTTTTGTTTTAGAGAACAACAGCTCAGTCTATTAGTGCATTTCGAAGAGGAAGGTATTTCGAAAATATATTCCGTACTTTTAAATAATAATCGATACTTCTATCGATTATTTAACAATTATTTCATTATTTTAATATACTTTAATTATTTTTCAGATTGTTTCAACGCATATACATTAATTTAAACGTTACATACCTATTAACATACTTTGAATAGAAAATAGTTTTAATATGAATTTATTTTTTCTATTTATCAGATAACTGTCTTCGACTTGATTGCGTTCCTAGATCGGAAGGTAATATAATATACTCCAATTACTTACATTGCAAATAAAATTGTATTAATATTCATTAAAAATTTCTGTTTCAGAAGTGGTTTAATGGGTAGCGGGTAAATTTTTTGTTCGTAAAGGGTGGTACCATTTACAAATAAAGAATTTACTTCAGGGATGCGACCCTGCCCACGCGAGCCATGATTCTATCTTACTCCCAAGGATAGAATCATGTTCATTTGACTTTTAAGCTGGAGCAACCGTCTTTATTTCTTTTTTTCCTTTTTTTTTTTTGATATGCATAGATAGATATGCATTTAGCATGGGAAACTGAAGCTTCATTGTAAGGGAAAACATCTTCCGCTAATTGTTAGACGGACCCAAGGATTCTTTTCCGTAAGTTCGCAATAGTATACGGTGTTGGACTGAACATTTAGTGTAGGTTTCTCCTAAATTTAGAGTCAGTGGACTAGTCCAATCGGGGGGAAACCACTTAAAAAAAAAATCGTGAAAAGTTCCGCTTAAAAGTTATACCCATCCTCCCTTTTCTCCTATCCCTTTTATGTTTTAACTTTTTTTTATCCCTTTCTTTTCTGTTGCAGACTGGACTATGTTAAGGAAACGACCACAGGTGGACCAAAGGAGGACCATAAAGAAACAAGAAGTGGACTTGGTAACGTAGGATAGTATAAAATAATTATTTGTATAAATAAAATGAAAATTTGTATTTTTATATAATTCTCTTTGTAGCATTGCACATGTGTGATCATTATTTTTAATGTATTTTCTTTATTTATAGATTCCATGGAACAACTCATAATTGTATACTCTTTTTAATTATTATACTTTATTTTATGTAGATTGAAAATTATGAATATATGTATATAGATTGTATTTCTATAAGTTGAAGTTATTCTAGGGTGTGTTAGCTTTAAGTATCATCGATGATTCTATTGAATTTCTTTTCAGATTACACTCCTTATTTATCATTTTGTATTTTTTGGTATTGAAATTTTTCTCTGGTATTTTCTATAATAATTTTAACGATTTTTCGGATGGTACTCTTATGGTGGGGCCTAAGAGTTAGGTTCATTCTTTTGAATTATATTCGGATGCGAGCATCTTCAGGATGCACATCCCTCGTGGGTCTTCAGAAGCGGTTACCTCCTCGTGGTTAGACCTGGGCAATGGATATTACTTTCCATGTAATGTTTAACATATTTTTATATGTTTTACATTCCATTGCAAGTAAAATCCAGCCAAAGACCGCTTACCATAAACATTATAATTGTAATTAGTTTCTGTAATTTTCCAATGAACATATTTTTATTCCTTTCCTTGGCTCCTTCTATCCATTTCATCTCGAGAAACTAATTACCTTATAATGATTTTTAATAACTTTTATAATGTTACAGGCATTACACCGATAAAACAAGAAATCTTTTATTGTAATATTTATTTTATTTAATTTCAGGATAAAATTATTTTTGTTATAATGCATATTTTATTTTTTAAAGCAGGTTTCTACTATCTCACAATTTAACATACATTAAATAGAAAATAATTTTGATATGTTATAAATTTATGTTTCTTTTTTCGATTACAAATAAAATGTTAACGTTATTCATAATTATTCTAAAAATAATGAATAGAATAAAGAGAATGTAGTATCTTATAGCATAGAAAATCATGTGGAATAATCTTTGTGTGAATCGTATATAAACGTTATTGTAAATATTTTTAAAACAATTATGCATCTCTGAAAGTATTTCAATTGTGAGGATTCTTTATCGATACAGATTTTGGGAATTTATTCTTTCATATGCTACATTTCATATTAGACATTTTTCTATCGACAATTCTCTTCTATACGATTGTATTCTTTTATGCAAAACGACAAAGATCTCTTAATGTCTACATTGTCTTTATTCTATTCATTATTTTTAGAATATTTATAAGTATTGTGTACATTTATTAGAAAAATAGAAATGATTTTTAATTTATTTAATAAATAAATTATCATATGTAGTTTGACCAGCGTGGTCATGAGGAAGGTCAGATTCTGTCCGTGTAAGAAGCCGTGATGACCCTTTTCATGATCAAAAAAATGAATTAGCCAATCACGGCCAAGCTTTTGTCCGAATTCTTCAGTTTCATGGCGTCTTTCGTGGAGAACACATCGGAGTGTCATCGTCCCGTTAAGATCAGGTAATTAATAGATATTTTGTAAGGTTTACACCTTTCTATTATAATATATAAAGGATATAAGGATCAATTTTGATTTTTTGAGTATATTTTGACAATTTTTATGCTTCTATATCGTATTTTTAATCATTCGAAATTTGTTTTTATTATAGGTAGAAAGAAAATCTACTGCGCATCATTTTCGCGCATGCAGTATTTTCGCGCCAGTCTTATGCGCCTGTTTTATGCGCATCAATATGGCGAATCTTTCGAACTTTTTAATCAGTCATCTATATACTTGTTGCAGCGGATTTTGTTGTCCCGTTAATTTCAGGTAATTGTTTCAATTAATATTTTAATGTACACCTTCCTGTTATATATTAAATGATATATAACGAATGTTATATATCAAATGCATACTACATGCATAATTTTTATATGTGTTTTCATATTTTACTTTCTTTTAGCTTTCTTAACATGGGAAGAGTTATAACACGAATTCACTAATCTTTTTACCTTGTGGCAACTTTTTTTATCTTTTCCATATATGGCGAGGTGAGCATTATTTCTTTTAAATATAAGCATATAAGCATATAGAAATACTACAGAAAGAGTGAGAGAGAAGGAGTGAGAGAGAGAGAGAGAGAGAGAGAGGAAGAATAAGAAAACAATACACTCGACATATAGGTTATTATAAATGTGTATTTTTATTTCCAGGAATTTCTCGAGGAATTTTCTTCGTCGAATTTCCGACGACAAAACGTAAACAGCCGATAACATAGGTATAATAGCCGAACGTTCGACACTTCCGAGATCTCCTCTACCAAGGTTACGTAGTAATGTAGCTCGTATTCGTCTTCTATCTTTCGACAAGACAACATCAACGAAAATAAGGCGTATTAAATTATTTAATAATTTTATTTCTAACGTTATCGTTTTGATTTTAATAGTTTAAAAAGTTTTTCATTGCATAGAATGGTATTAAAACTGGTTTATTTTTTAGGTTACTCTTTATTGAGTTTGCTGATACAATTACTGTTTTATTTAGACAACTTTAAAGATTTTTAATTAATATTTATACTAACATTACATACTTTGATCAATTTCACAAATATTTAATAACTTGAATACCATTCTATCAAAAATATTCAATGGTTTTAATGTGTGCCCTGCCTTCAGAAATGATTTACAGGAAATATTGTAATATAGTCTTTAGTATGTTTCAGCTTTTCAGACTTTTTATTTAATTTTATTTTATACATCGTCATCCTAAGGGTAGGATACCCATCCTGCAGTCATCAACGAAGACTAAAAGTAAGTATATTTTACTATCAAACATTTCTATGATAATTTCAATTGATTTTTATGACAACAGTGATATTAATTGTTCTTTTTCTTTTTCTGTTTCAGAAAATCATTGCAATCGAGCGCGTAGGCAATGAGGTTCTCGTGTGTTGCATCGTGTTAAAATAAAATATAAAAAAGGCGACAAGTAAATTCAGTGTTGATCGTCGTATGTTAAAGTTTCGTTTGCTCGGTTAAGAAACTCGCAAGTTTCTTTTATTCGGTTTAAACATGTGCTCATCGTCATCCTAAGGGTAGGATACCCATCCTGCATTCATCCTGCATCCATCAAAGTGAGTATATTTTTCTATTAAACATATTCTCAATAACTATAGTAATTTTTATATAACAACGATTTATATAATATTGTTTTTATTTGTGTTTCAGGTCATCGTTGGAATGGTATATTCACATTTTATTTATTAAATTCATTTAAAAATTCGTTTAACACTAGATTTTTTTACTATTTTGTAAAAATTTACAAACGTTGTTTAAATGAAAAAGTGGATAGACGAAAGGAATTAATATTTATGTATATTTCATTATAGCATTAAAAATTACCATATAATTTAAAAAAATATTCTACTGTAAAGTTAATTAAATTTAAATTTTATTAAATTACAATTAATTTAAAATATTTCTATTTTTTATATATGTAACAAAAAAGTTTGAAATGAATCAAATTTGCTCAGTCCATAAATCTAGTGTTAATTGAATTAATTGCATGTAATGCAGTCTTATAGTCATTATTTGTGCATTGTCATCGTCATCCTAAGGACAGGAGACCCAGACCCATTGTGCATTCATCAATAAAGATTTAAAGTGAGTATATTTTTGTATTAAATAATTCCTTAAAAATTTTAATGATTTTCCGTAATAATAATGATATTAATAGTATTGTTTTTTATTTCAGTTTCAGATTGCAATAGTGCGCGAAGCAATATGTGCAGTGTTTATGGTGGTATTATCAAACTGCGTGCAATGCAGTCTTTGTATTAGTTGTAGAATCAGTGATCGGGCGAGTAATAAGTTAAAATCAAACGCGAATTAGAGTCAGTGTTGTTCGTCGTATAATAAAATTTCGGTATCGCGATAAGAAACTCATCTATAGTTTCTTATTTTCGTATAAACCGCGTTTTTAGATTCACGCGAGGTGCATCACCATGGTGCAATAGAGCTGCATCTCATTGGAGTGCATTGTAAGTATTCATTTGTATTTACATTTTATTCGATTTTATTTTATATGATTTTGAATAATATTTCAGATAACTTATCGTTTTGTTCTATTTTATTTTACAGATATAATCATGGATTCTCTTCCTTTCAAAGATGTTGGATGAATTCTTCGATGGATTTTTGGTGGATCTTCGATGGATCTTCGATGGATCTTCGATGGATCTTCTTCAATGGCAAATCGAGTAATATCTTCCATCGTCAGACAATAATACTTGCTGCGAAGTAGGAGTGTTTTGGAGCCATCGCAGAACTTCTTAAACCGTGAGTTTTTATTTAAAGTCCCTCCAGTGCTCAATCATGCCGAGGATGAAAGGTCCAAATCGGCACGAGTTACTGGTTGTAATTATTTAAATAAATTATTGACGAGCACATGAGTAATTCCTTTTTAGGAGTTACTCATGAAAATTGTATATTTTATTGTATGTTTTATTATTAGTTCAGGATAGGTTTTCTTGTCTCATCAGTTAAATTCATTTAATTCATAATGCAATTAATAAATGCACTCTCTTTTTTATTACGTTTATAAAAGCATGTAATAAATGTCTTACATGCATTGCTTCGTACATAGTTTATCTAATCGAGATTTATTTTGATATATCAAGATTTTGATATTTTAAATAAATGAGCAAGAAGACAAACTCATTCGCGACGGATAGATTCTGGCAATTAAGTGGTGGCTCAAAGCCCAGTTCTTTCATTAGAACAGCCAACTTAATGAAAGGAGTCGTCCGAGGTTTGCAAAAAATATCCATCATTATTGTAGAGTCTTTTAATACATCCTTACCTCGAAACTATAATTGTTTCATATGGGGTAACTTTTTTTTTCATTCGCTTGTTTAAGTCATTATTCACCAAATGACTTGTAGAGTCCTTAGCCCGTTTAGATGAATTTTTATTAAAATCTTTTGATATATTTATATATGTGTTAATCATATTTTTTAGATCAGGATTTTCAGCTTCTAATATACTAATCCCCCGTTTCTCCCCCCCATACTTTCTGCGTTCTCATCTATGCGTGTGCCCAGGTGTTACACGTATGGGTGAGAAACAGTTAGCGTGGGTTTAGTTTTAGTTTTTTCCCCTATTGGCGGCTGTTATTGTGCTAGTGATTGCACGATGTACTTTACACCTGTGTGTGCGTATTAGGTAGTGTGTATTGTACATCGTTACGCGATATGTTTTTATTCATTTAATACATCATTAAATACTTAAAGCATTACTTCTACATATCTATCTTCATTCTTATATTTATATTAAATATTTCTAATTTGTTTGATAATCTCGTTTGCATAGTAGAGTTACTGCATTTATTTGTGGAAACTTTGATATACTTGTATATTACTAGTATGCATACATATATACTAGTGTATACTTGTATTTTTGCTTTAGTTTTTTATGCAATAATCATTAGCCTTGGCAGTCGATTTCAGCAAAACGTACGTATACCCATTAGCATATAAGTTTATAAAACGTGGTTGAACTAGGGTGTCGGAGGTGCCCCGGGGCATGCTCTCTAGTTTAGGCTTTTTGCACCCTGGTGGTATGTGTGAGAACCGTGGAGTGAGTGGGTGGGTATGTATGGTTTTTCTTAAAATGGGTAAAAATATGGATAATAGGCAGGCAGGTAGCATACTTCTCTGAATGAATGTGAAAACTTTAATTTTAAGTAGGTAGGATCCAGGAAAGGCATTAGACTTCTTGCTTCCACTCCGGAGTGGAAATTCCGCCTCCTGGTTTATAATACAGAATTGTTACAAAATTTTATCATCTCATTCTATATTATGCTTGATTTGTTAATTTATTTTGTGACTATTCTGTGATCTTTATGTATCATGATTCAAAGGTATTTGCAACCATTGGAAAGATTCATTTCTACTTCGATTTTATCTTAAACGAGATAGAATCGAATAAAATTCGCAAATTCTTTGATGCATTTGATACTTAGTTTTAAGTATTTCAGGATTAGCACTACGCACTATCGCGATTTCGTCTTGCAGCTGGAAATATTTGATATAATTAAATATAACATATTAATAAAATGAAAATAATGCAAGAAAATTCATTGCATTTATTGCACTTTTTTTATTTCAATTTGATTTTATTACTCGACGTTAAAAGTGCGAAGTGTTATTAGGTCATCGAGGGAAATTATTATCTGCTTGGACATTCGTTTAAATGTGCTCGTGTATGGTCCACGAGCTAAATAAGTGTTTGCGAAATGTAAATTAATTTTGTAATAATTGAGAATTAGAATCATACCAAAATACGAGTTTATTTGCAAAAGTAGTATGAAATATCTTATCTTGTTCGCACGTAGAAAATGTCCAAATGCAGTTTTCAGGGAATGAAGAAAGAAGAGGCTTAATGCCGAAGAGGCCCCCACTTAATTGTGGCTCAAGAGGGCAACTACTGAGGCTATTGAGTTATTTTCAAAGGTTCAACAGCAAGTTCGAACCTTTAGAGAATGGCTCTCTAGTCATATTTTATATTTTATTGTTTTACCTTTTTGCTCGTCATTAATTTTTAGTTTTAAGTGGAGATGATGGATCATTCCATCTCCTTTGGACACCAAGTTCGTGTCTAATCGTCAAAAAGATGCATATGTCTTTAGATAGTTCGAGTCAAAATATTTAAATTCCCTTATTATTACATTTTGAAGCCTAATTATCGTTTTTTGAATATTAAAGTAATCTCTCTTTTTTCTTTTCTATATATATTGCAGTTTTTAAGTATTAGTCTTAATAATTAATGAATATTATTTTCTCTAGTAACTTAATATTTGTACTTTTACTTTTTTTATTTTTATTATTTGTTCTAAATGTAAAATCACGCGTTTAAATTTAATTTCATTGCAACGGTAAATAGATATTTGATAAAAATAAATAGAGAATTCAATTGAAAAGTGCATCTACGAATTGGACGATTCACATGTTAGGCTACTTCATTTCACTCGATTGTATGATTAATATAGTTTTCTTTTTGTTGCAGGTGATCTTCGTTGGATTTAACAACAAACCTTTTTGATTTTCTTCCCTGCTTTTTATAATATATGTATAAATGCATTTCTGAAGGCACACATAAACATTTAATATGAAATATATATATTTAAGAGTTCATAATAAATATAACAATGATTATTTTCACAGGTCTACAAAAGACTTCAAATATTATTTGTTAATAAAATGTTTAATTTATTATCATGTCTGTTTCAGATTTCAGACTTTAATGGATCTACTTTTTTTTTTTATTTTTATTATATTTATTACTGATTTATTTATTGATTATTTACTGATTTATTTTTATGATATTATTACCGATTTATTTTTATAAGGGTGGCAATCGATATATTGTCAATTGTTTTACGGATAGTAAACATAAACGGATAGTAAAGTAAGTTTAAAATATAAAAATTAATTCAATTTTAAGGAAAAATGAATAATTTAATAATCGGTGTTTAATGAACGTGGAAACGTGAAAAATGTGTGGGGATTGAGAGGAAGTGGAATCAAATGCACCGAATTTAATTCTGGTTAACGAAATTACTTTTCATTTTCTGTGAATAAGATAATTAAATGTATTATCATATTTCAGTGTAAAAAATGAAAAAAAAGTGAACAAGTTTATTTCCGCGATTAATTAATTTGCGTATTATAGAAGGATATATAATTTCAACGAGATATTAAAATATCTACGCACACGGTACTATAGTGTATTAATAAAATATGTCTTATTATCTTTATAATTATCGATAAATCGAATGTGAAAATTTGATCATATATTGTTAGTAAAATTTAAAAGAAATTTATCAAGTAGATTTAATAAATTAATTTATTGGAAATAAATAAGAAACAATCTTGTTAATTTATCGCGTTTCAAAATGATTATTATATTGAGTTGAATTATTTTCAATATTATTTTAATTATTATTTGTTTTTGGGTTTTTCTTTTTGTTTCAATTTAATTTATTATTAGTTTAATATATATCGTTAGTTAATGTACTTTGATATGTAATCGCTTGAGTAATAATGCCAGAACAAAGCAAGATCCTTGATCAGATTTTCACCTTCGTTAAACAACTTCACAAACACTGCTTTATTTGAATGAATTGACTAAATACCAGACACCCAGTTTTATCAATAAATAAAATATCATCTGTTATTATGAAGAATTTTAAAGAATTATTATATTATAGTGATTCATTTCTATCTAGAACATAATTAAAATAAAACAAAGTTGAATAGAATCTAAACATATGGGATATTTCAATTTATGATAAAAATTATTATAATTATCAAAAAGATTTATCATAAAAGTTAGAAGATTAACCATATAACATCTGCAATAACAATCGTCAATAAATAAGGAAACTACATTATCAGCATATATATTTACTAACCAAAATATAATTTCATCTTTATCATAAACATCGTTACCAATATATGATAACAATTCTACTTATCGACAGAGAATAAATTTAAACAAACTCAGTTGATAAATAAATTTATTATTTTTTATTTTATCATACGAGTAGTGAGAGAAAAAAGTTGAAGAAAATATGAATAATATACATAATGCAAACAGTTAGTCACAAATATAATCTTACTGATACCCAATTTAACCTCCATTCCAGCCATTTCAACTTCCATTTCACCCCTTTACAGATTAAACTAATATTGATTTTGTTTAATAAACATTTTCCCGTATTTTTTTTTACATTATTAGATATTTAAAAAAAAAACAAGCACACATAAATATGCATTTTTAAGAACACGGTATAAATATCATCTTTAAAATACAACTTTACAAAAGAAATTTTTCTAATTCTCAATTATTCTATGTGTAAAAAGAGAAAGCAAACTTTCAAATTGCAACTACTTGCTACTATTTGCATAATTAATTCACTTGTAAATTAATATGTTATAAAACTACCGTTGTTTCATACAAAATTACTAATTATATAGTTTACAATTTATATATTTTTTATAGTATAAATTATATTATATTAAATATATTATATATAATAAAAATTCTTATATAATTATTTCGGACAACTCACTAGAAGATCTTTTTGTCTGTTTGTTGCATTTTGAAGCTTTGCATGCAACCGAATTATATAATATAACGTTGTGCTAATACGTATAAACATTGATAAAGGGGTAGCAAGCAAAAAATAGATAGAACAAATGAAAAATGAAGAATAAAAGAAAAATAGAAATAAAAAATAAGAAAAAGAAAATAAAGAAGACCACCGCGATTTGGCATAGTAATAGTTTATAGGAATAAGACAAAGGACACATTGTCTCAATGTATATGTATATACATCATACCAACATATATATATACATATATATATAATACGCGTAGTTCTCTTTTGCTAAAGTTGATAAAAAGATAGAAGAAGAAGGGATAGGATGGTTGCAAGAAGAATGCTGCAGGGTAGTAAAAGGCGTGGCTTTAAAACCCAACGAGTATTGTTAGACCAATCAGAAAATAGAGAGGCGTTAGTTTCATACCTATGCCCATCTTGTCGGCAGTGCATAATATAACACACACACATCTACGTATATGGGCAGAGAGGAGAGACGAGTAAAAGTGAGAGAACGAATAAGCGAAATGGAATGGAAAGAAAAGAAGAAAGGGAGGCTGATAAATTGGTAGTGGTGGTGGTAATGGTCATAGTGGTGGGGAGTAGTAGTAGACCTTAAAGGAAAGTTGGTGGGGGTACGTGCATCCGTGCGCACGCGCGCGCAAACTCACGCAACCAAAAACGCGTAAGAAAGAGACAAAACTATGATCATATGTGTTGAAATGAGAGCGAAAATTCATTTGAGCAGGTTGGAAGGATGTTGGTCCACTGCACGGTGGGGAGTCCACCGTGCACCGTGCATTCGCTTGTGTGTATATTTTACTCTAAAGACCTAAATGCGCTAATCACAAGAAAAAGACAAGAGTTTATAAACTCGCGTGATTTTTTTCCTTATTTTCCTTTTTTCTAAACGCGAATAATAATTAATAAGAATAGTAAATTGATTTTAACAAGGGTTTTTTGGGCAAATTGTACTAAACACATTCGGTGATTGATCAGTATACTTTTTTACTTGATTATCTCTCTATTACGTTTTAAAGAAATAGAAGTATGTCGCGCCATCTTTAAACTAAAAGAGGGAGAGAAAGAGAGGGAGTTGGGGATTCCATTTATTTTAAGAGACGAGAAATCCAATCAGTTCTCGTTACTTCCTCAAACTAATAACTCGTGATCTATCCGTTAAATGTCATCGCGAATATTTGATAACAGTGAATAATAATAACAACAACAACGAGACTACAACGTTCATACTTCGGGATAATTTATATTTCGTTCATTTTACGATTAGTTTCCCCGAGTTAGTATTTTTTATTTTTTCAAGAAAAACATATATATATATATATATATATATATATATATATATATATATATATATATATATATATATTATACTTTTACATCAGAAAAAATTTGTTAAATTTTTAATCATTTTATATTTGTTTCCTTGATTTCTTTACCTTTGTTTCTTGTTTTTTTTTTTATCGGTGAGTGAAGGTGAAATTGAGGTGGGGGGTGGTCAAGGTATCCCTGATCAAGACAGTGGCCAAGAATAATTTATAATAATGTTAATGTGAATAATTCGTCCTTCTAAACCGTTTGTAAGGATATTCGAATAATTTTGACCAGAAGTTTAGTTTACCGACGGTGCCCTTAGGCTGGTTTCTATGTGAAAATTTGTCGATGCTTAGATATATTTTATTTATTTGAATTTCGCCCCTCTCCCCACACTCTTGTTAGTATTTACATTAATACAAGAACAATGAGGATGTTTATTCCCGTGAAACATCCACCCTTCAATTGTTAAGTGTATATATAAATATATATATATTATTTGTGTAAACAAAACTGAAAATTCGAATCACGAGTAAAGAAAAAAGATAATAATATCTCGATAACGAAACGGAAAAATTATTATTATTGTTTACAAATTTTCTAAATTAATATCGAGTGTGTCTATGTTTAAAAATAATAATTAAAATAATAATAAGAAGAAGAATAAGAAGAAGAAGAAGAAGAAGAAGAAGAAGAAAATGGTGATGTTTTAAAATTGCAAGACAACTATGAAGTCAAAAAGTTTGTTAAGTAACAACGACGAAGGTGAATTTAGGGTTTGTTCGTTTTCCTCGTTTTCCGAAGTGTGTCAAGCACCGACGACAACGACGACGACGACGGAGACGACAAAGACAAATACGTCGACGACAACGACGGTTTGATAAAAGTGCACTTCGCCACTCTTTTGGGAAAGTCGACAACACTCTGTGTGTGTGTGTGTGCTAAAATCGCTTTTGCAACTTTGCAAGGGAGACTAATTGGTCCTTGCCTGTTTTCCAAGACGCCAACGAGAAATCAGCATTTATTATTCAAGGTTTGTAAAACAATACGATCGATCATTATTCTTGTGTATTCTTCTAATATGTATATATGTGTGTGTGGGTGTGTGTATTAGACATATATGCTTGCATCATTTTCATTAGGGATCTCATATTTGTTCTATTTTTGCATTTACATTTTGTTTTTATTTGATTTGGTTCAATTACACTTATTTCTCCAATTTATTTGTTATTACAGTCTTGTAAAAAATTTTAAATAATATTATTATTTATAATAATATAATAAATTATATTTAATTATAATTTATAACAAATATATAAATTATAATATTATTATAATTGAGAGATGAAAATATAATGAAATATTATTTTCTTAAATCTTCAATGTACTAATCATAATATTTATAATTTATCATTATAATAAATAAATCGTAGTGTTTATTATACTATATTATTAATAACACAATAATATATTATGATCATATAGTAAAATCATATAAATTAAATATAGTATTTGTTAAATTAAATAAAATAATTGTTTTCTTAGATTTATAATAATATCGAACGGGATTGTTTTGTTTATTGAAAAAAAAAGGAAAAACAGGAATAATTTATTAATCTTTATGTTTGTTCATTGATTGCATCACTGTATGATCGAATTTGTTATTAAATTTCGATGATTTCAAAAATCTTACGAAATCCCGTCGCTCGGTGTGTTTATTTTTTTAATTCCGGATATTTACGTTTGAAAATGTAACTTTTTGTTATTAATTCGTTCATCGTGTTATGATACTTTCAATATTTATAATGAAAAATATTAATTGTTCAATTATTTCTTATATCCGAGTGTATTTTTAATTGATTTAACATAATTGTGTAAAATATATAGCAACATGATTTACGGAAGTATTCGTACTCATTTCTATCGTAAAATTTCAACAATTTATATTTATTTATTTATTTATTTACTTATTTACTTATTTATTTATTTATTTATTAATACTGTTTTGCAATAAAATTAATATCAATTTAAATGTTAAATAATTTTAAAATTGTTATATGTTTGCATATATAAAAATTGTGAAATAGTATATTGAACGTTTTCAATTATGTATAGGTTTACAAATATAAAATTATTTAAAAATATATTAATAATATTTAATATATATTAGCAGGAATATATGAATATATTCCTAAGGATCATTCTGTTGTATGTATTAGTACGGAAAGTAAACTGAATACAGATGAGAGACCCACTTTAGAAACGTATCATCTACTGATAAGCTTAATTTTGCTTCCTTCGCCATTTTCTATTATTAGCACTTGATAAAATATTTTTAGAACTCGCTGATTGATTACAAATCATAATTACAAATCTTTTACGAATATAATTAAAAATAAATATTAATTATTTTCAATGGATTATTCAATCTTTTTCAAATATAATTTGTCGGAGAAACATTTAAAAAAAAAAATAATAAACGTTCCCGTATCTCGGAAAGTTATTCTAATTAACAAATAATTTCTGTAAAAAATATTTATTGAAGATAAACAATTAAAATCATATCTACATTTTAATAATTTTTAATATTTCATTTTATTTTATTGTGGAATATTTGAACCGTTTATTCGTTAAATTTATTAACTTATGGTTAGTTGAACAAAAGATAGAAATGAAAATTGAAAAATTCATTAAACTAGATAATCTCTCTCTCATATTATTTATTATTAAAATATTATATAAATTAGTAGAGTAATTGAGTACGAATTGAAGAACTATCGTAATACTTCGGTGTATTACAATTTGTTCTAATTTTAAAAATGAATTTTAATCGATTGTTTGGCTTGTGAACGAAACGAACGAAATTATTGAACGATTTACAAAACGATGATTTTAATCAACCCGCATGTCATCGACATTTTCTACTCGTCTCATGTGTCGATATCTTTCAAATTTTATCGATGATCACGCATATAAATATATGTTTTTCTAGCGTGAGAAAAAAAAGGGTCAATCGCGTACAAGAAAGAATAATTTTCTTTTCTAATAGAATTGCATACCCTAAAGATTTTTTCGAAGTAGACATATAAACACGTCGTTTTATTTTCCTTGCTAAAAAATCAAAAGATGAATTGATGAAAGATTAGAGTACCCGCATATATCGATCTTCAAAACCGTGCATTTTTTATTTAAAATATTTTTTCTTTTTTTGGAGGGTTTTTTGTCCTACGTTAACTCGTATTAATCGCGAACTAATTAATATTTTTATCAACAATTTATGGAAATCTTAAATATACATATATACTGTACTTTAATTTTCTATTACTGTAAATAATTAGATTGCTTCCTAGTTATTATTTGGTTTCAAACAAATAGTGCAATAAATAATAATTATATTTATTATATTATTTATTTCATACATATCTAGAAACCTATATACATAAATACATAAATACATAAAAACATAGATATATAAATATATATAGATATTATATTTAGGGAATTTCTACTTATACGTTCACACACGTAATTTATACATATATATACAAATTACCTACATACATAAATATATACATACATATATATATATATATATATAACATGAAACTGTAAGAAGATCCAAACGATATTCTACCTTCCCTTAGATTCCCTTACTACGACTCCCTTACTATGATTCCCTTTACGAAACAACTTCGAAAACGGAAAACGGATAAAGTAAATAATGTCGCGCGAGTAAAACGTCGCGCCAGCCGTTTAGGGGCGTGTCATTTCCTAAAGTAATTTGTACTAGAGAGAAGTGAAGAAGAAAAGATCCCTTCGAGAAGAACGTGATCCCTTTTTCCGCGAGTGCTTTTCTTAGTGTCCTTCCTTACTTACACCTACACACATATATACGTATACACGCGCGTTATGATAAAGAAAGTCAGATAGAAGAAAAACAAAAATCAAATCAAATCGTTTCACATATTTTCGTTTGGCAGCTGGATTCTTCCTTCCTTCTTTCCTTCGTTTTTCAAATTTATTTCAACTTCTTTTCTTAAAAGGGATATGTATTATTTTTCTCGTGATGATAACAAACGTTTTATCTTTCTTTTTCTTTTTAATTTATCATTTAAAATTATAATGTGTATTTTAAACAACCCCCTCCAAAATATGTAAATAAAAATATTAAAGAATATTTATTGAATACAATAGCGCAATACCTTTTTTTAAAAGAAAATAATTATAATACTATCTAATATTATATACTATATAATATCTATAATATTTTATATATATATTTTTTGTATTATATATATTAATTTTAATTTATATAAATGCATATGAAATATATACCAATAATCTTTATTTTTGAAAATACTTTGATATACTTACGTTTTTATATAGATATGTTAATAATGAATTTTTCTGAATGAATGTCCAATCTAATAATAGTTGATATAGTATAGTAACAATTGAATGAACCATAAGGCACATGTCTTACAACATCCTGGCACGTGCGTAAACAGTTCTTAAGTTATTCAATCTGAAGCGCATAGAGTCATGAAACCTCTCGAAATATCCTCACGTTTTTATGTTAAATATTCGCGAGTATTATTATTCCGTCAAAAGAGAGAAAGAGAGAGAGAGAGAGAGAGAGAGAGAAAGTGCATAGGGTTTGCATCCGTCATCGCTTGCCTTTCAAATTTACGATCCTCTTTCTCTTTCTATTTCTATTTCTCTTTCTATTTCTCTTTCTATTTCTCACACTTCGTAGAAATGTGCTTACCTTACACTCACATATGAGTGAAAAAAAAAGACATAGAGAAACCATTCTAACGCAATTGCATCTCTCGTTTATGTTAGACGGTCATAAACTCGTACACAAAGAATTGTTGTTTTCTTCCAACACCACCAACCCCACCACACCCCACCACATCCCAACTCCCCCAAACCCTTTTCATAATTTATTTCTCTCTTTTTCTTCTTCTCTCTTTTTTTTTTTTTTTTTTTGTATTGTTTTATAAGTAATCTTTACGATCCTGACTTTTTGTTTTTTTATTTTTTATTAATATTACATTGACACTAGACAATACTTAGCGTTGTATTTCGATTTTTATATATGTATATATGTATGCATATCAGTTGGCTGAAAGCACACACTAAGGTGAATAATTTAATTTCTTTTTTTATACACAAGTTATGAATATTTTTCTTAAAGTTATTTTCAATCTTTGTACTTTTTTTTTGCTTTTTATTTTATTTTAATCCTTGTTTTAAAGTTGTTCAGTTTGAACGATTGATATTTATGTATAGGTATATGATTATATATATATATATGAAAGAAATGACCTAAACGTTCTAACACGTGTAAAGTTATATGAAATACGATACTTCTTCCTATTTGAAATCTTTCGTCTAGTTATAAATCGATCAGAAAATTTTGAAAATTCAAATCACAGGATATAATCAATGAATATACAAATTTGTATTCTATAATAATTATTCTAAAAATAATATAATTATATTCTAGTTTATATAAAGAAATAATTTAAAATATCTAAAAATTATAATATATTAGAATAATGTTAGAAAATTAATTGAAGAATATAATTTACAAAAAAAAATTCTAAATATATTATAAAACTTATGTTAATATAAAAAAATATATGAGAATGCATCACCGTCGATTGTATTCGTATTTGATTCGAATTTTTCAAAAAGAAAAAAAACGAAAAGAAAAAAAGAAAACAGAAATGTTTTTTTTTTTGATTAAATAATCATTGTCGTCATGACGAAGAAAAAGTCGTGTTACCGTTCATGTATGTGCATCTCTTATGGTTCATGGTGTATGTTATAGTGGTGGGGAGATACGTGATCCTCGGGATACAGGGAGACACGATGTGTGAAGTTTAGTTTTGCTTACGACGACCTTTAGTTCTACCGTTCTTGTCCTCTGACCTCCATTCTCGTATCTAACAAGGAATAAAAGTATAAACAGAAATAAATAAAACAAAAAGTAATATATGTATATATGTATATATGTAGTTCCGGTTGTGTTCGTTTGAGAAAAAAAAGAAATAAAATAAAAAAAATAAGTGTATCATTACATTACTAATTTTATGTGTTCATTTTATTTTCATTAAGACTTTTGATATGAAAAATCATATTTACCGCCACGTGATAAGACAAGATTTTTCACGAGTCACATGATCGACAATTCTTCAATCATGCAATGTAAGTAAATTTAATTAAAAAATTGTTTTTTATTTTATATTCAAATTTACATGATACGTTTCAGGAATTTTATTACTTTTGATCTTTCGTTAAAAAATAATTAAATAATAATTACTTAATCTTATTTTTTATTTATTTCTCCTTACTTTTATGCTGAATTTTTCTTTTTTTATTTCTAGATTCTTAAATTAAAAATAAGTTTATTAGTACAGAAAAAGAAAAAGTAATAATTTAATAATCCGTTCGTAAGATTGTAACACGACACATATAGGTCGTATATAAGGAAGAAAAAAAAAAGATAAAAATAAGTATTAAAAATGGGGTGACTCTCTCACTTTCTCTCTTTCTATAAGGTAGTGAAATTCAACGCGTCGGGTCGTCACGGGTAACGAGAATCGAGACGATAATGTTAAGGACTATAGAAAAATTCTCTTCGATTTTTTTTCCGTTCATTTTCCATTGATTTTGTCACGTAGAAGTTTTCGAAAAAGCTACCCCTCAAGATGGCAAAGTTGCTTTCTAAACGAAAGAAAAATAATAGTAATATTTTATTCCTACATGGTGCTTTTCAACATTTTGAAAAGTATTTTTTAGAATTTTTTTTAAATTAAGAAAATTAAAATTATTCGAATGCATATTTTCATACTTTCATTTTTAAAAAGTCAACTTCTAAATTTTGGAAATAAAAATATTGATTTTCTTCTATTATATTCTGAGATTTCTATTAATAATTCCCCCAATCATCGTAAAATAAAAAAAAAATAATTAAAAATATTCTTCCTTAAGACTCATCCATTTTAAGACCAATGTTGTTTTTTTAAAAAAAAGAAAAAAAAAGAAATCAAATAAATACATCAACTTCCTGATATTTTTCGCTTAAAATATATTTAAACAAAGAAAGAGAAATAATTGTGAGAAAGGGGTTAAGAGGAAGAGAAGTAAGATGCATTTACGTATTTACTAAGAAACTTTGTTACACGGACGTTACATATTTTATAAGATAAAATGTAAACACCATAAACAACGTGTAACGATGTTTCAAATGAAATAAACAAATAATGTGAAGAATAAAATAAACGTAATCTTGGGTATCACAGTGTGCACATTTATTATAAACAAAATTTAAATAAATATAATATAATTTATATATATATATATACACAATATACTTCCTAATTAATATTTTCACTAACCGCGTATACATTATTATTATTATAATTATTATTATTAATTTAGACCTATATACATTTAATGACCATTGTTTTTTAATGGAAACAATACTTTTTGTTAGATCATCGTACGAAAGAAAAAAGAAAGAAACATATGAATTATTAATCGCAATGATTAGACTAATGACGACTTACGAATCACGTGTTTATTATTATTTTTCTTTTTTTATTTTACTCGAAGAAGTCCAGTTAGTCGTCGTCGTCGTCGTCGTCGTCGTCGTCGTCGTCGTCGTCTTTATTATTTTTTTTTTTTCTTTCTTGCAATGTCGGTAAGTCCGATTACGTCCGGAGGATGCATTGTAAGCATAACATATATTCTTGTTATCGTACAGTTTCACCAAGGTTAAACCATTCGTAACTACATTCGTAAGACACTTCATCGTTTGTTCATCGTTCATGACTTTTTTTTATTTTTTATTTACTCTCTTATTTTCAATCATATTTTATTCCTACATTTATTTTTCGGGTTCTGTACTTTTTTTTTCTTCATTATACCAATCAGATACTGTGTGTGTACTGATATTTGTATTATATCGTATTAATTATTATACATTATATATTAATCATATTTTTATTTATTCCTCTATCTCAACAATATTTGAGCATTATTGTATTATTGATTTTGTAATACACAAGAACATTAATTTTTTTTTTAAAATGGAAGATTATACTGAAAGATTTTTTTTTATTAAAAAAACAACAAATATCGTTTTCTACGAACAAATTGTCGAGAGTTGTCCCAACAGCATTGGGTAAAAAAGAATTTTACAATCTTGCACGTATCCTTCTGAATCCTTTTCCACCTTTCTTGTCACGCTCGCGAGACGAGTCGTAGTTTACTGGCGAGTCGAATGGCAAAAGCAACGAAGTTCAGCGACTTCAAAAACTCACCGACCCCAAAGAAACGTACACACACACCACCATCATCACCACCACCATCACCACCACCCACCCAACAACAACCTTTGCCTATACCAATAAATTCTATTCCACAGTTACTTTTACCGTGAGAATGCATCCTCCTAAACGATGCTTTTCTTTCATTTTTTTCTATTTTATTTTTTTTTAATTTTTTTAATTTTTTGCACTTCCATCCCTTTATCTTCACTCTCGAACCTACCCTTTTATTTCTATCTTCGTTACTTTCTTCCTTTCTCTTACTTTTTTTCTTTATTTTTTTTTGTTTTTTTACTTTTCTCATCCCTTCACTTTGACCCTCACACTACTCATCCTTTTATTTTTGTCTTCGTTATTTTCTTCGTTTCTTTTTTCTTCTTTTCTTTTCTTTTCTTGTTTTTCTATTTTTCACATTTTATTTTTTATTTTTATCTAATTAATTTGTAGATTATGTAAATAATATGAGAAATAAAACAATTTTTGATACTTCAACGTATTACTTTAATTTATTTGCATATTACTTAGATAATCTACTAAATAACTGGATTTTCTACACTTTAACGATACCATATAGCTATATATATATATACTAAACCAAAAGTAAAAAAAAAAAGAAAATATTTAAAGAAGTCAAAAGTCAAAAGTTTTCGATTCTCTTTCTCTCTGACAATGAAAAGGAATAACGAATATACGTGGAAGGGCATAAATGAAGAAAGAAGTCGCCGTCCATTACGTCAACGTGCTATAGCAAAGCTAGTCGGGTCAGCTGGTCGTGAGCCAAGTTGTAAAATAATGGTACGTTAGTCTCGGTTCTAATCGTACGATCGACGCGCTTTTAAATTACGGCCCAATAACGTATATATGAACGAAAATTCTTCAAAATGATATATGCCGAATAAAAT
Source organism: Polistes dominula (assembly GCF_049000335.1). Taxonomy (NCBI): domain Eukaryota; kingdom Metazoa; phylum Arthropoda; class Insecta; order Hymenoptera; family Vespidae; genus Polistes; species Polistes dominula. The sequence continues at coordinate 327,404 of NW_028300906.1, forward strand.
TTGGCCCACATAAAACCTCATAACTGAGACGCGGAGAAGGTGAAAGGGGAAAAGGGGATGTTTTAATAAACCTTTTTGTTTTCTTCTTCTTCTTCTTCTTCTTCTTTTTTGTTATATCAAATTGTCACGATTTTGAATACACACACATATGTAAAAATTTGATAACGTATTTAATTAAATACGTAGGAGGTTGCATATATGAACTGATATTATTTATCATGTTATTTTTCATAACATTTTTTTAATCGCTATTTTCAATTAATATACGAGTATTATGTTATATGGTGTGTGTATTACTGTTTTAAGGATAACAATTGAAGAATGTTAAGATTCACGTGGTGAGATGTAAACGTCGCTAAAAGATGGAATATTTGAGTTTGTATTTTTATAAATTAATCTTTTTTGTTTTTTTTTGTGTTGTTATAATTATATTATATTCTATAATATATAATTATATATTACAAAAGGTTTCATAATAATTAAGCTAAATAATAATAATAATAAAAATAATAGAAAGGAATAAAGAAAAAAAGAAAAAAACTTTCTTCTCTAATAGTGTCTTTCTAATTTCGACGCGTGTCGACTCGAACAAAATCTCACGCTCGTTTCAGAACCTAAAGGGTCCGCGTAGGGAAAGGTTGAGAGAAAGAGACCGACATATACATACATACATATATACGTATATATATGTAAACGTACGAAAATACATAGAAGAATAAGAGAAAAGGATAGAAAATATGAAAGTTAGGGGATGTTGGAAGTCGGGTATAAACCCCTATATGTACCACCAACCCTTGTCGTTTTGCTCATAAGTACGTGCCCTTTTTCTCGTTGCAAACTATGACAAGAAAGAAAGATAGAATGAAACAGAGAGACAGATAAGTACAAATGAAAGGAAGAAAAATTGTTGAGTGGATACTACGGCAGTCCCGAATGAGCCAGGCCCTTTTTTCTCGCCCTTTTCATATATATATATATATATATATCCCGCCTTTTAAACGGCCTTAAAGCAAGTCACTTTCAACCTGACATTAAGTGTGACCGATCGCCCTACCGATGCTTTTTAAAATGGCCACCCAACTTAGAAGTAAAATTTCTTGCCTTGGATGACGTAGTTGAATTGTTGAATTATTTTTTCTTTCTTCTTATTTTATTGTATTTTGTTTATATTTTTAATTTTCTTGTTAACAATTTAATCCTTTTATTATTAGATTAAATGAAAAATAAAACATGGATTTATCCTTCCCTTCCTTCCTCGCACCCTCCTATCCCCACCTACCACTGTCACCAATTATCTTTTAGTCTAATTTTCTCGTGTTATCTTCAGAGATGATTTGTACGCGAGGAACGAGATCTGGTTATCTCGCTTGGCACACGATAATTCCGTGCAAAAATGGATAATCGGCAGAGAGTGTGTTTTCCACTTGGGCACGTACCAAGAGTTTCGGATGATGTCACATGGCAACATCCTTTCTACAAAGTATTATACTAACCATTATACTATATCGCGTATTCTATGCGTCTTCCAAATGTTTCAACATTTGTTCTATTGATATGTAAATTCAAATATATGAAACAACAAAAACAACACATATGAAAATATCAACATGTTTTAGATGATTAAGAATGAAAAAAAAAAAGGGAAAATTATTATTCTAATTCGAATTTATAGCTCCGAACTATATATGTTGCATTTTACGTTATGATTTTGTAATTGTTTATCTGGATGAATAATCCTATCGCTATTTTTCGAATTTTTCACGTGATACTTTTTTCTGATTTATATATGACATAACTAATCTTACTTTTTATATTTTTTCGAGTATTATTATTTTATTTATTCCATTGTAATTGTCGTATTATTTTGAATGTTTGTATAACTTATTAAATAATTTAGAATTATATTAAATCAACATTTTATAACAAAACTACAGCAACACATGGCCGGAACATCCTAGTATATATATATATTGTATATAATGTTTTGTCACACATGAGAAAGAGTAGGATTACTCGTGAACGTGTTTATATATGATCGTGGCGTTTAGAGCTACTACCGTTCGTACCAAGTCATTATTTGTTACACGTCACGAGTTACATTGTAAGTAAGTTGAGTACGTGTAAAAAAAAAGAAAAAGAAAAGAAAGAGCGAGAAAGAAACATAAGGAACGAGGGAGAAATGGGTTCCTTTATCGGTCAACTCGACTCCTGACGTTGTATCGTCTACATAGAATCTATACACACATTTGCAATTCTACAATGTAGATATCAACATAAGGTACTCGACAGTTAGTGTAGGATTTCTTTATGACTTCAAACTGCATGATCAGCAACATAGTACCACGATAAAGGAATTAAATTCAAGGGAAACTACGCGTCGATAGGTTTTAAGGGTGCTTTCTAATATTTTCTTCCTTCCTTCCTCATCTTGTAATATATAATTATTATATATTATTTTTTATTTCATTATATATATATCAACTGTATATCCGGTGAGGGATGGATGGTGGTAGACATTTTATTTCGTAGGATAGAAAAAAGGAAATATATCGTGAGTTTCGAAATAAAATTTTAAAATAAAATATACTTAAGGGATGGAAGAGCGATAAATTTTAGTGAAGGATGAAAAGCCAAGAAAACAAAAGCCAAAAAAAAGAAAAGAGAGAGAAAAATAAGAAGTAGAATAAAAAATAGGAGATGGAGGAAGGTAGAGAGAGACAAGAATGAAAAAAGGGGATTGATAGGTAGCTGATAGGTAGGTGGTAGGTAGTAAAATTCTTGGACAACTGGTGAATGCACGTGCACGTGATCGTGCATTTTAATGGAACGAATGAACCTACCTACCTACCTACCCACCTACCAACCATAACCTTTCCATAGTAAAAAATGAGTCGAATCACATGCATACTCTTTTTGCTCCACCTTAACGTTCCTTTTCACCCTTACTGTTTAACATAACTTTAGTAAGACTTTAGAGGGAGCGGGTAATTCAAATTATATAGAGGATAGAGGATGTTTTCAAGGTTTTTCTTTTAATTTAACGAAAAGAAGAAAAAAATGAAAGAAATACATACCTTTCTCTCTTCTTCAACTACACCAATCCCTGTACACATTTACAAATGGTGGAATTCCCTAGAAACTCTTACTATATATGTATATGTATAGGTTAGCAGTTAAAATTAATCTGTGTGGTGATTTTGAGTTATATGATCTCGCGGGATCGGCTCATCAATCTCAAAGAATGGTCAAGAACGAGACAAGTTTCACGTTTCCATCTGCTTTTTATAGAATAGAAAAAACACCTCCATTCCTATATTTTTTTACATTTCTTTTTTCTTTTTATTGCTTTATCTTCTTTTTTTTTTCCACAATTTTTGGAAATTTTATTTTATTTGGATATGTGTCTTTTTCTTGTTCAGTTTCTTTTTCTCCGAAAATCCTTCGAAATTTTTGTGTTAGTAAAAGTTTTACATGAATTTGAGGTAAGAAAAAGATGTAGAAAAAAGAAACAAATTTATAAATTTCATTATTTGTTTGAATTACCCTTATCCGTTTATTATAATATATTATGGGAATATTATATAATATATCATAGGAATTTTAGTATTTTTTTTAGGTGGGATATATTAAACCTAAGTTCATTCTTTCCTACGTTACAGATGATTATTCTAAACCTTAACTAGAAGAAATTTCGAGATTCCACGTAATCTAAACATTTGGAAATAATTTTAATCTGTACTTAGATACCAGTTATTATCTTTTAACATCTGTAAAAGATGATAAAAAAATTAAGAAGGTTACGATCGTATCGTACGTTTGTTGCAATGAACTTTCAAGTTCTTAATGCCAATTAATAATATTAATAATAATAATAATTTTATTTCTTGTTTTTATGTTAACACTTTAATATCCGCACGTCTACGCAGTCAAACGTCGGCAAGAGCTGTGGTAATATTTTTGAAAAATTAATTTAAAATAACTGTATTAAATTCAAGAAAAAACTAACATAAAAAAAACACACAACAACAACAATTTAACAACAAATTTAATTTTATATAATTTTAAATATATAAAATTATAAATAAATAAGAGCCAAAAAAAATAATGGTTGTTCGGGCTATCACACACATGTTGTGTATAAGCGGTCATTAAAGTGTTAATATTCTCTTCATTTTATTATCAGATGATTATTAATAAAGTATCATAATAATATTCTAGACCTTAATTAGGAGAAATTGCGAAATTCCATTTGATCGAAACTTTTGAAAATAATTTCAATCCGTATCGGATTTCTAGTTAGTTTCCCTTAACATCTGTTAAAGATGTTCAAAGAAAATGAAGAAATTTACGATCGTTGCTGTATTTACAAATTTGTAGAAAAAGAAAATGAAAACCTATTATAAGAAGAATTTGACGAAACTTTGATGAGAGAAAAAAAGAAAAAGAAGAAATAAAAAAGAAAACGAAAAGAAACAATGAAAAGAAGCGAGAATAAGCAACACATGTTTCGAACGAGACCTTTTTTTTGTGTTTCTGGTAATTAAACGTTTTATTATCTTCGAACGTGAAGATTGGAGTATTTTCTATCCCATCAAAAATTGAATGGATTTCTCTATAAAGAAGAAAAAAACAAAACGAAATAAAAACCGTTTTTTTTTTTTCCAAAATCTAAGAAAAAGATTCACACTACTTGACAAACTTTATCCAGGTTTTTTATATTGGATTTCTTTTCTGTATTTGTTTTGGTGTTTGTTTCGTTTTCATCTCTCTATCTGTTGTTTTATTTTAAACAATGGATTACACATGGTGAACATATGTTGAAAATGAACCCTTGTATTAAATTTTGAAACTGTGAAATTTATTCTTAAGGTCTTTTGACCTGAGAGACAGCTTCATCCAAAAATATTTCGTTTTCTTAGCCCTATGAGTGATAAATAAGTAATAATTCAAGCTCAAATAACGCAAGGTCGTTCATTATAATTATTATTATTATTTGTTTGAACTCATTAGGGCACGATGGGATTAAAAGTGTCCCATCTTTTTTGATGTACCGTAATGCACGCTAGACTAGGCACAGAGTTCAATAATAACGAGAATCTTAAATAATAAAACAAATTTACATCATTCCAATAATTATTCTCTAATTATTGCAAAAGGAAAAAAGAAAATGAACAAATATATCGATAGAAATCTCGATAATTAATTTCGAAATTGATGGATTAACGATGAAAACACGATAAGAGTGTTAATGAAATTTTCTCATTATAAATGATCATTAAATTAAATAGAAAAATAGATAATCCAATAAATATAATCTAACCCCATTTTTGATTTGAATTTCCAAGTGACGAAATATCTAATCCAATATGGCGAATAACAATATTCATTAATTTCAATATAAACTGTTAATAAAGTTATCCCTATCACAAGAAATGATTTTTAATAGAAACAAAAATAAAATAACAAGAAAACTGGATAAAATCAATCCTGATCTAACCTAACATTTGAATTTCCAAGTAATTAAATTTCCAATCCAATATGGCCTCATAAGAATATTCATTAAAATTCGATACAAATAAATATCATCACATGTAATACCTAAAATCTAAATAAACGATAAATGATAATGAAGTAAAAAACTTGGAGGATGTTTTATGACAAACAAAAAAATAAAATAAAAATTTATAGTAACGCCTATCCTATTGTACAGTCGTATACAAAATCCAATAGCATTTTTACCTATTCTTTTTTCACCTATTTGGGAACATACCAATGAAAAGTATTTCTTTTGTCCTTTTGTCTCTCTCTCTCTCTCTCTCTCTCTCTCTCTCTCTCTCTCTCTCTCTGTCTCACTCTCTCTCACTGAGTCTCTGTGCGCGTGTGCGTGGAAAACCCTCCGATTTGGAGTGACTCTGTACTTCCACTAAGGGTGGAGCTTAAAATAAGGGTGTTACCTCTCCTGGCTTAGCTACCCTGTCAGCGCAAACGGCATTTCAAGCTTGGGGTAGAGACTGGGGGTAAGAGGTGGAGAAAACATTGAAGAAAGAGAGAGAGAGAAATAGAAAATGTGAAAGATATAGAGAAAGAGAGAGAAAGAGAAACACTGGGAGAGTGAGAAATGAACAAATTTCGTCTAACTTCCCAAACATCGTGTTGCAAGCACCGAGTACGTTTCGTCTAATTATTTTCTATTTAACCTCCAGTATCTTTATATACATATATACATATCAGTACTATTATTATTATTATTATTATTATTATTATTATTATTATTATTATATTTATTGTTATGTTCTTCCATTATTAAATCTCATTGCAAAAATGATCAATTTAATTTATCCGATTTCTTAAGTTGAAAACAAACACGTGTGTTAAAATTGTTTAAAAAAGAAGCAAGTGAAAAGTGTATTTTACATCGAATTAGTTGTTAATTCTGATTAGAGAGAAAAACAACTATAAATATCTAAAGGAGTTTGTTTGAATAAAACGAAATAAAAAAAAGAGAGAAATAGTTTAGTTATCCAAAGTTCGTCAATAATGGCAGATCGTGAAAAAGAAAAAGATAAAGAAAAATATAATAATAATAATAATAATAATATTATTATTAATTATAATATGACACCGGATTTCAAGAATAATAGCAATAATTCTACCATCGGCATAGAAAGTGTTAATAGTCACATGGAACATTGGAATTGCAAACTGCAGGAAAATATTATCAAAGGTATTAGTTCTAGTCAAATTTTTTGTTATTTATGTTATAATTAATTCGAAAAAATATATATATATAATTATTATATATAGTTAATAATATACGTGTGAAAAAACGAGATAAAAAAAAACAAGTAAAAAAGAAATAATGGAACAATGGAGAAAAAGAACGTGGAAGATGAGAGAAGGTGGTGGAGATGAAGGTGGAGGTGCATGGGAGAAATTAAAAAAAAAAGAAAAAAAGAAAAAAAAGAAAAAAAAAGAAAAAAGAAAATGATGCATTATTCAAGAAAAATTTCCATTCCTGAGAAGTCTTGGTAGAGATAGGTAGCTACATCGTTAGGTTGCTCTCTCGCTGGCGTTTTAATGACGGGTTTTGCTTGCTCCCTTTGCCCTTACTTCTTGTAACGAGGAGTTTCGACGTTGTTACGCCTTCGAAAGTCCACAATATATAACGATACTAAATATATATATATATATTTTCTACTGCAAGGTACTGCAAGGTACTCCAAATGTTCCGTTGTTCGCGAGGATTTCAAACCACAAAAATCACACATTTTCAGCAATGAGATTCTTCATATACCCAAAAAATAAAACAAATATACAGACAATTAATTAACTAAGTTTTACAAGCATGGTTTCCTTTTTTTTTTTTTTGAAATTTATTTCATATAAATTAGTTCAAATCATTCATTCATTTATTCATTCAGCTATTTGTAGATAATATTATATTGTTTTAATTCAATTACATTAAAAAGATATTGTTTTCAGCAAACGTTCGTTCAACGTTGGATACAAACCAAGATCTGAGCAATTGTCAGTATCTCAATCAACATTATTCTCGTAATTATTATTATCAAAATCATTATCATCATCATCATCATCATCATCATCGACGGACCAACAACAACAATAACAACGATAGCAGCAGCAAAAATTACAACGTTCCTAGCAGTAGAAGCAACAATAACAATATTACAAATAATAATAATAATTTGGTGAATAATTCAACGAAGGAACAACCGGAAATCGGGATGAAGGAAAAAAGTAAAACAGCGGCCCGATGGCGCCGTGAAAAAGAAAACAAAGAATATCTTGAGCTTGGAAAACTTTTACCTCTGCCATCAACCATTACATCGCAGTTGGACAAAGCTAGTATCATCAGGTTAACTACTAGCAATCTCAAAATGAGAGCACTCTTTCCACATGGTAAGTATATTATTTCAAATTTGATTTTTTATTTATAGATTTTTTCCTATTCCATCGAAAAAAAAAAAACGAAAAAAAAGAAGAAGATAAAAATAAGCTAATAAACTTCGATTTTATATTATTAGGGTGAATCAAGAGTTTGTGTGTTGTTAAGTTAACCTATAAGCTGCCATGGTCGCCATTTTGGAATTCTAGAATTTTACGTACACCTATATAGTATGCATATATATATTTATTAATTATATTAATTATATTATTTATATTATATTATTTATATTATTTATATTATATTATTATAATATATATATATAGATATATATAACTCTTATCCAGCCAAAAATTTTCTAAATAAAAATATTTACCGATTAATATTTGAATATTTTCAAAGTAAATTTTTACTATAAACAATTCATTACTGTTTTCAGTTTCAAAACTGTTATTAAAATTTCAACACAATAAACTCGCAAATTTTTGGTTTAGCCTAATATCAAAAAAAATATTAGACTTACATTTTAGCAAAAAGGAAACTCTCTTTTACTGTCTACCTATTCCTTTTTCTTTTCTTTATTAATTCACCTACCTACCGGACAGCTACCAACGTAAAGGGCAAATAATATCGGATGAGATGGATGTGATTGCGCACTTAATGCATTGTTAGCCCCTACTGCTTTGTAAGCAAAGTATGGGGGCTGTTATAACGTTACAATGGTCTCTACACCGACTCTTTTTTCTTTTTTTACACTAACACATACATATATACACGCTAACATCATACAACCCACAACCCACTACTATTACTTATACGTTTAAGTTCTTTCCATCTTTCCTACGTTCTATCTTTCCTTCCTTCCTTCCTTCCTTCCTTCCTTCCTTCCTTGTCATCGGCGAATTGAATTTCAAGTGGCTGCATCCCTCTACAATACGAACGCTTGCTTTATTCTTTTGACAAGAAAAAAAGAAGAAAAAAACGACACAGTATACCACCCCTCATCGTATGTATATGTAGACACTTTTTCAGATCGTTCCCATTTTCTCACCTTGATCGAATATTATCATACTTGATGGTTCTATGGTGGTGGTCGTCCTCGTCGTCGTTTTTTTTTCTTTTTTTTTTTTTTAAGATTATACGGAAAAAGAATAAGTAAAATTGTTTCGATTTGATGTTAACGTAGAATAGAAATTGAATTTTTCATGATGTAGTCAAAGAAAGATCTCTTATCTTTCATATATATATTCTTATGTGCAAGATTTAGATCAGCGTTTGTCAACTTATGAATTGTAGTTTGTGTTATTTTGTTAAATACAATTTTGAATAAAGGTGTAATACAATATTATTATTATTTGTATGTATTTGAAGTTTATCTAGATAAATTTAATTAACACTAAAACACGTACGTAACAAACATAATTAATCTTGGAATTTGTAACAAATTCGATTACAACCTAAAAAGGTTATTTTCGTTATTCGTTTTTAAATATAAGATGGTAGATTTGTTCGCAATTCAATTGGCTAAAATTTCATTAATGGTAGAAATAGGTACACATGAAGTGTTGGTAGGGGTTTAGTGTTACAAAAATAAAATATAATTTTCATATTCAATTAAAAAATAATGGATGATGTGCACGAAATAACTTTAGCATAATATTACTAATCAATTAAATGTTTAAATAAATTATATTCGATCGTCGAGTATAGTTGAAAAACGCTGCTTTAAAAAAAGAAAGAGAGTTAAGTTTCAAATACAAAAATATATCCTCTAAAATCGAATAATATTGATATTATAATTCATGCAAAATCATATAGGTTTGTGGGATGTTCCCAAAAAAAGAAAAATAGCGACAAAATAAATATTTTAATTTATTGTTTAGGTTTGGGAGATGATTGGGGTAGCAGACCACCACCTAGTAGTCCTTTGGAAGCTGGTATTAAAGAATTAGGTTCACTTTTCTTGAAAGTAAGTATCTAACATAAGATATATATATATATATATACTTTGTAAAAAATGTTGTTCAATAAATTTTACATTTCTTTGCTTTTTTTTGTTTGTTTTAGACTCTGGACGGTTTTGTATTCGTCGTGACACCTGACGGAAAAATTGTTTACGTTAGTGAAACGGCAAGCGTTCATCTAGGAATGTCACAGGTTAAATTTGTACCAATCATTTCCTCTCTTTATGATTTTCTAAATATTTTTTTTAATGACAGTGCAAAATACGATAAACTTGCACATATAAAAATACGTTTTTTTTTACTTATTATTATTATTTGACGATTTTTCCTTTTTCTTGTTTTGCTTTCAATGTAATCAACATTAAAAACAGTTCATAAATATTCGTACGATAATAGTTAATTGTAAAAAATAAATAAATAAATCTTTATAAAAAAGAAAGATGTAAAAAAAATTGATAGAGAACAAAAGAAACGAAAAAAAGAAGTATTTCCGGTACCGGGAATCGAACCCGAGCCTCCTGGGTGAAAGCCAGGTATCCTAGCCACTAGACCATACCGGATTGGTGAAAGGATGTTATTAATTATATTATTTCATTAAAAGTTCAATTTTTTAATATATAAATATTTGTTGAAATAAAACAACAACTCTAATATTAATAACAAATATTTTATCTAATTTTTAATATTCTTTTTCCAAATACATATTTATGTATTTCTTTATGTATTATTTTTCTTATTATGTCTTATTAGATATTATATTTTTTATTGTTATTTATGTTATTATGTAAATTAATAATAATTGTAATTATAACACTTTCTCATTTTGTCGTTGATTTTGATTGTTTTTAGGTTGAATTAACGGGCAACAATATATACGAATATATTTGTCAGAGTGATCATGAAGAAATGTTTTCGGTATTGAATCTACCACAAAATCCAGCCGATTTTACCGATTTTATGTTTCCACCGCCAAATTCGAGGGGTGAAATCGACCTAGAACGTATTTTTTTTTTAAGAATGAAATGCATCTTGGCTAAAAGAAGCGCAGGACTTGTTACAGAAGGATACAAGGTACGAGACAAAATTAATCAAACTATAAAATATATTTTGATTCTTTTTAATATTTTTTTTTCATGTATTTCTTTTAACACGTTCTATGCCACGTGTACCACCAGTGGTACACGTTAAACTTGTTCTAGAAGCCACGTGTACCACCGGTGGTACACTTATCATTAGATTTTTATTTAATGTGTTGAAAATATATGTTTATAACAAATGTAATTCTGTAAAAAAATATTTCTTATAAAATATTATAAGATAAATATTCTATATAAATATAGAAAATGCAGTATAGAGAGAGAGTTATATTTATAATAATTAATAGTTACATGTAATGGTTGATTTTGATAAAGCAAAATTTAGTGGCCTGAATAACAAGTCAGGTTAAAAGGGCTTGGCACGGAACGTGTTAAACGAGATTTTTTTTTTTAATAGTAGCAGGAAGAGAAAATTAATTTTTTTTTCTTTTGCACATACAAAAAAATTAGTATAACATTGAAGCGAACAATAAATGGACGGATGATATTAACATAACAGAGGTGGTATAACATAAACCATGGTTCAAAAGGAAAATCGTAAAATCTATATATATATATATATATAATAAAATTGAAAAATACCGTGTAAGAGATACGGGAAACTTTTGAATAAGTTAAGTTGGTACGTTATTGTCATAGTCACGTACGATATGAAGAAGAAGAGAAAAGAAAAAACACGAATGAATGCATAACAGGTAGATTTAACATAAATAAAAAGTGGCAGATGCAGAATATCTTTTTTTTTTTGTTACCCAAACTATAGTTATAAAAGTATTACTATAATCTGAAATTGATCGATGTCGCGAATGACAGTGCTCGATATACATAACTGATACAGCTTAAAGTGATTAATTGCTATGGATAGAAAAAGGATTATCCCTATTTTTCGTTATTTCCGATTTTTTATTGATCTTTTAATCATTTCGATATTTCTTAGTTCTTATTCATATTTTTCTTTTTATTAGAACTTCCTGTTATAACTGACTTCACCGCTTTTCTAGGACTTATAAGACACCTGTCAAGATAATTATTTATTACGAATTAAATTAAATTAAATAAAATTGAATTGAATTGAATTGAATTGAATAGTATTAATTAAAAATGATAGATGGTTTGAATAAATCTTAGATAAATGTTGGCAATTAAAATCACACACGAAGGAACATTATTTTTATTGACAAATATTTATCAATATATTTATATATTAATTTAGTCAGCGATGTTATTCGTCAGATGCAATTAAATAAAAATTGTATTTGTAGTTTGTGTAATATTTGTAATGTGATTTAGAAATTAATCGAAATTGTGACGTTTAATAATTTGTTTATAAGACACCTATCAAGATAATTATTTATTAAGAATTAAATAGAATAGAATAGAATTGTATTAATTAAAAATGATAGTTGGTTTGAATAAATCTAACCATAAGATAAGTGTTGGCCACGCAAATAGAATGCTTACCATTCTTGTACATAATGGGTTAGAAGCCAACTACCGGTTCTTTGTATGTCTCTAAGTGCCATAGAAAAAGCTACCCTCGTTTTTCTGGCCCCTTCGAAGCTCGTCCTACAGCTTACGGGGGTCGCATTCATGACTTGCCGAAGTCACAATGTTCTCTTTCTCTTTCCCTTCAATATACGACTTTCTTATGTGTGTGTGCATATGAGGAAAAGAGAAGTGTCACGGTGACCATGATCGTTTAAGCACGAGAACGATCTATTTGGCAAACATTTTCTTTTTCGAGTACTTAACTGATTCCTTTTTCGTTGGTTCGTACCAAACCAACAAACCTTCCCTATTTCAACTTTGATCATAGTTATTGTCATTGAGAAACATATGTTATTGGAATTTTTCTCTATCATTTAGATTATTACTAAACCTATTGAAACACTTTTGGGGAGAATTAGTTGTTTCATCGAATTAACACGATTTATTACTTTTTCTAGGTTGTGTCATAAACGAAGTTATACTTTGATTGTACAAATATGTATTTTTTTCTTTTTTTTCTTTTCTTTTCCAATCAAATCTATCGGTGAGATTAATTTTTGTTTACTTAACAAACTAATTCGTCTTAATAAACTATATTTTTGTTAATTGATAGTTTATAAAATAATAATTCAAAGTATGTACTACTATTTGAATACATATATATTGTTTTATTATTATCTTGATAGATGTCTTACAAACAAATTATTAAACGTTACAATTTCGATTAATTTCTAAATCACATTACAAATATTACACAAACTACAAATACAATTTTTATTTAATTGCATCTGAAGAATAATAATAATTTTGACTGGTTTTGGTAGAGATAGCTACGTCTCAACTGTTGGTAATTCTAGTGTTAACAAGACTCAATTATTAATATTTTTATCCTTTTTCTTAATTGCAAATGAGTTTGAAGATTCGCCGACACCTTGACAAAGAGTATAAGCCATTCTCGTAATGAATATCGTTTGAAGATCTTTATAGGGATGTGATTTTTTGAACGAAATTGAACTTGTTCGTTCACCCTTCTCAGAGATTGTTTTCTATCTCACTCAGTCACCCACTCACTCTCACTCTCTGTGTTTTTCTTCTGTTCATTCTCCATTAAACTCGAATATCCCCTACAGTAATAGATGAAGAGAAGAAGTCCTTAACATCATGCTCCTATATGCTATGCAATTTTGGTGCATATAGGAGAAACATATGCAACACCCGATGGTTATATACATGCATACATATAGGGAAAAACTCAGGGTGATGAACGAGCCTATTTGCCTAACAAATTATTGTGTCGGCATGTGTACATCAGGGTGTGTATACCACCACATACAATATATACACCACCTACTCGAGACACGAGTAAAAATACCAACATACGAAAGTTTGACGCTCCGAACAAATATTATTTATCTTTTCTTCTTCTTCTTCTTCTTCTTCTTTTTTTTTTTTTATCTTCTTCGAGCATTCAATTAGTAAAAGGAAGAGAGGAATTGGTAATTTGCCAGGGATGAAAAAAAGGTGAAGTGATTGTTGATTACACGAGAAAATTTGTACTTTCCCTATACGTTGGTACTTCATAATATTCTCTCAAACCATTGAAAGATGATCCTTTGCTTCGTGGTACTCGTTCGTTGCAGTATCATCAACGATTTTTTCTTTTTTATCATTCATGTATATACCACCACGTCCCATTAATTTCGTTTCACTCGTATACTCGTCATATAGTATGTAACAATACTTGATGATGATAACGATGACGATGATGATGATTATTATTATTATACAGGATTTACATATGCAATTGGCTTATCTTTTAATTAGTATTCTATATTCAAGGGGGTAACTTGCATACATGAACATCATTATTATCATTATTATCATTATTATCATTGTCATTGTCATAGTCATACTAGTCGTTTGATCAACGACAATTAAATCTTTCTTTTGTTTTATTATTTTTGTACTTTTTTCTTTCTTTTTTAATTCTTTTTTGTATATTTTTTTGTTTTTACAGGTTATACACTGTTCGGGTTATCTCAAGTGTATCATTGAAAGTACAACTGGTTCGGAATATGAAGATGGTACTAGTAGATGTATCAGAAATATCTGTCTTCTTGCCGTCGGCCATTCCTTTCCGACGTCCGCCATTACTGAAATCAAACTTTACAATAATATGTTCATGTTCAGGGCGTCGTTGGATTTAAAGATGTTATTTATCGATTCGAAGTAAGCATAATAATTCATGTTATTAGAATTAATCAAAAGTTTATCTAAATGTTAGAACGTGTTTCTATTTTTAAGATGGGATAATATATTTCTTGAGGTTATAAAATTATTTTATATAGGTGCATGTGAAATATTAATATAAAAAAAAATAAATAAATAAAATGAACTTTTGGTTAACCCTAATATTATGTAACAACGAATAAACAATATTATCTATTTCTATTTTATTATATATAAATTCTTTTGATGCCAAGGGGTGTGGCGGGTTAGGATAAAATTCATTTTTGTTTGATATTTATAAATTCATTCGGATTTAGTAGAGAAAGAAACAGTTAACCATTAGACTGTTTATTTCCAATGTAATTACAGTTTGGTATTGGATTACCTCAATAGCTTAGTGTTTGGACTGAGAGAAACGAAAATAAAAAAAAATTAAAAAGGGGAGAACCAAGGTCCTCCTCTCTCTCTCTCTCTCTCTGTTTCTCTTGGTACCAGCCATTAAAATTAGTTTCGTGTTACTTCAGAGTCAAGGACCTTTCTTTCTTTCATTCTTTCTTTCTTTCTTTCTTTCTTTCTTCCTTTTAATTCTTTCTCTCGTTTGTTTTTTTTATCGACGCCAAATAAATATTCAACGTTTGTGGTTTACCCATAGAGATACGCGACACTTATTTTATTTTTTGGTATGCCATATATACAGAGAAAAAAAGAGAGAGAGAGATTGGATCCAGATTAAATCTTATAAATTATTATTCTTCTATTTTTAGTTTTTCTTTTTTCTTTTTTACACTTCTTCGAGAAGTCTAATATTAATATTAAGTTTAATTTAAGAATATATGTTGTAGGAGATAAAATAAAATTACAATAACTTATATTACAAAATATTGAAATAATTAAAAATTCGATGAGTCTACGATGAAATTAGTCAATGATCGAGGACTCGTGCATTTTTCAAAAAATTTCAATGAGTCTACGAAGAAATTCGTCAATGATCAATGAGCATTGACTGAACTTTTCATAGACTCGTGCATTGACTGAACTTTTCATAGACTCGTGCATTGATTACATTTTTGTTATTACACTCGTGCATTGATTGAATTTTTCGTAGACTCGTAAATTGAAATAAGAAACAAATGCACATACTGTCTTTTACATATATATATATATATATACTTGTTTGATTTAATCTAAAATTTAATTTATTTCTATGCAATATTATAAATTGATTAGTCAAAAGTGAAAATATAATATTATTACTTAATAGTTCAATCAATTCCACACACACGCACACACACAATGATATTTTAACTTATCTCTCTTAAACGGTAGCAAAGAAAAACAAGCATGTAACACTTGGTATGAACGAACTATATCCCATATCCATATACACATGCATACATATTTACGTGTCTTCTCTTCCACCTCTTCCTCCTCCTCTTCCTCCTCCTCCTGAACGTATAACTACTGGGAACGAACACACGTGACAAAGTAGAAACCATAGACTCCACACACACGGTGTATATCGCAATGAAATTTTATACGATTTCATTTTCTTTGTTTACTCGATAACGCAACGACGAGAGCTTAAAAAAAAAAAGAGGAAAAAAAAATGGTGCACCGCTAGGAAAAACATTCGTGGATTCAGGTGTTCCTTTTTTTCCCTTCCCTTCCTCCCTTTCTCTCTCTCTCTCTCTCACACACACACACACTCTCTCATAAATAGACAAACTTGATAAGAATATATATGTTGATATAGATAAATAGATACACACACACACACACATTATATATATAAACATAGTCGTATATCTTTATTACAGCGCAACAAATTTAACAGGCTACACACCGCAAGATCTCATGGAGAAGACCCTTTACCATTACGTTCATGGTAGCGACGTTTTTAATCTGAGACAAGCACATCGAGTCTGTGAGTACAAAAGAAACTTCATTATTGAAGTATTATTTTTTATTTTATTTATATGTATGTATGTATGATTGTGTGTGTGTGTGTGTGTGTGTGGATGTGTGTGTTGCAATCTTCTCTTTCTTTTCTTTTTCGATAACACGTTCTTCTTCAATTTTTCTTACCTTTAAAACTTCTTACCCCCTTCTTGTAACAAAGGGTAGGTTAACATCTCATTGACAATTTCCAGACACCTCATCCCAACCCAACCACCCATACTTGATGAACATAAGTGCATAGCTTTGATCTATTCTCTTTTTTCTCTCTTTTTCTTTTCTTTTGAAGTTTAAACGAGCTACATAGAAGTTTAACTGTATAAAACTGTTAAACGATTTTTATGAGACAGATAGAAAGAAGTATTATATATTATGAACCTTTTGTGCCCTTACATGTAGGCATATGTATATTATCGATCGAACAAAGAAGAACAGTAATAATAATAGTAGTAGTAGTAGTAGTAGTAGTAGTAGTAGTAGTAGTAGCTGGTGATACTAAAAGTACTCGGAGAAACGAGAGTGAGTTAGTGAGAAGGGAGAAGGGAAAAGGGTCGGAGGGTAGCACCACCACCTAGCAGCAGCAGCAGCAGCAGCAGCACAAGAGGATGAGGTGGTGGTTACTGCTATCACTGTTTGAACAGACTCGCAGTTTCACGAACAAGAGAAAGAGAAAGAGAAAGAGATGAGTGGGGTGGTTGAGGTGAGGGTGAGAGGGTGGTGATGGCAAGAAGAGGTGGTAGTAGTAGTCTGACATAATGCCACCAACACCGATGCCTACTTGTCTGCCAGAAAAAAAAAAAAATTTCTGTCTACAATTCTCAGGCAGAAAACCTTTTTTTTCTTTCCTTTCGTTTTGTCCCTTTGTCTTCCCTTTAACACGTTGAATGTCACGTCAGTCATAAATGACTGACACCGAACTTCAAGTTGAGGCCATGTCAGGCATCAGTGACCGACGTTCAACGTTTCGTTTTACAGCGCGTGGGCCTGACAAAGATTTCTGTAAAAAATCACATGGCGCTCAACGTGTTAATGAGTTTTAGTTATACCTAAAGATTGTTTTTATTACGCAACACACACACACACACACACAATCGTTTATATATAATATTTTATGAGTATATATTGAAATAATATTTTTCTTTTGGTTTCTTTTTTTGTTCTTTTACAGTGTTATTAAAGGGTCAAGTTACAACGAAGTATTATAGATTCTTGACAAAATTAGGCGGATGGGTTTGGATGCAGTCATATGCTACGATCGTAAACAATACCAGAAGTTCTAGACCACATTGTATAGTATCGGTTAACTATGTTTTGACCGAAATAGAAAATATAGGACTGGTATTGAATTGCGTTGAAGGACCTTGTTTCACGGGTCCAAGTAATCCATCTGGTACGGCCCTGTCAACACCAACGACTAGCGCCAATACAAACAAAATGGAAAATCAAATACCAAGTTCGCCATCTTTTCGTGGAAGAGTCAAGGAATCACCGGATACGGAATATACCGATAGTTCTAGTTATTCTGGTACAGAATTTATTACATGTTCTAATTACTCCCATTTCCTTTCTTCTTCATATCCGGTTAATGGACCAATGCTAGAAGATGGTACTTACTACAATTCCGAAGTTTTTCATTTATACGGAGGTAAGAAGAATCACATAAAAAGTGAGCTTCAATAATTCATTCGTACCTTTCTCTTTTTTCAGATATAAATCACGATCCACTTGCTACGGTACCTCCCCCACCTCCACAACAACAACAACAACCACCACCACAACCACCATCACAACAACAGCAACAACCACCACAGCAACAGCAGCAACAACCACAACAGCAACCGCAACAACAATCAACACCACCTACACAATCAACACCACCTCAACAACAACAACAACAGCAAGAAACTCATCATCACCAAATATTGCATCAAACTAGTCCTCAGGATAATTCGAAACGTTCCCAAACGCAACAGGAACAACCTCATCTTCTACATCATGGTTCACCTTTGGCTAATATTCAACAACAACAGCAGCAGCAGCAGCAGCAGCAGCAGCAGCAGCAGCAACAACAACAACAACAACACAGTCCTCAAAGTAATCAACAGAGGAGGCCATATTCAACGTCATCGAGTTCTTGTGGTAGCACCGATACAATCGATAATCATTTACCTAGTCCAATTGGTTTACATTCTATACCAACTGGTTATCATCCTCCACCACCACCTCCACATCCTCATCCTCACCACCATCACCATCATCACCATCACCATCATCATCAGCAGCAGCAGCATCAGCACCAGCATCAACTTGCTGATTCAACATCGTCTAGGATCACGGAGACAGGTGGTAGTGTTATCATGTATTCTGACTGTAGTTATGATAATAATGACGTTTATAATGGTGTACCAACTCCTACGAATCTTCAACATCACGATTCACCTTATCATAGGAATACAACAAACAATTCTACGAGTAATAATGTTAAACAACATCGTCATCATCATATAGAACAATCAACAGCTGGTTATACCAGTGTTATAGTTGACTCTCAACAATATAGTCCAAATGGTACTCAAGATCTTAATCCTCATTCGCATAATCAAATAGTCACGACTAACGGTAGCACGTCTCCTCTTGTAACCCATCAACATTATTATGAAACCCATCCTCAATTCGTTCACTGACACCAAACGATAATGACAGAAATTTTTATTCAAATCATTGAGACATTGACAACTTTAAGAATTCAATGATCTCATTTTTTGGTTTGTTTTTTTGTTTTGTTTTTTTTATTGTTGTTGCGTGATAACCTTATGATTTTTATTCCAAAATAAAAATCTAGGTCTCCTATCTTTTTCTCCTCATCTCTTTAGTCAGATAAATATTATACAGTACTCTCTAGTAGCACAAAATATTGAAAAATACATGTGTATTTAATATTAAAAAGAGATTTTAATGTCTTTTTGAATCCCTTGCACTCCGAGTTATATTTCAATTTTGTTTAATATTAATTTAATATTAATTTTAATAATAATTTAATATATTAAATAAAATAATAATAAAATAATAAAAAAGAGATTTAATGTCATTTTAATATTAAATACACATGTATTCAATATTCTTCAATATTTTGTGCTACTAGGAATGAAACAAAAAGAGAGAGAGAGAGAGAGAGAGAATAAATTTGCAAGTAATACAATTAATAATAATTATAGATAAAAATAAGTAATAATAATATTATTAAAAAATGAAATACAATTTTGTGCTTATAAGTAATAACAATATTAGTTATAATAATAATTATTGTAACAATAATGTTAATAATATTAATATAACTATTAATAATTAATAATAATAATAATTGAAACTAAAGTTTCAATAAAAAGACATCACTAATAAGATTATCATTGATTTCGTCGATATATATGGGTCAATTCGAAAGACTGGGCTGGTTTAAACAATTGTGTAAATTATTTCGAAGAAAAAAAAAATAAGTAGAAGCGTCATTTTATCGACATATCAAAAAAAAAAAAAAAAAAAAACAACAACCAATGATCGAATATATCGACGAATGTTTCGTTCCGCTAATCGCATTTTTTCATCGTTAATATAATATTCATTTGTTAAAATCCTTCGATTTTGAAATATTTTCTTCGTAAGAAGGGAAAGGATAAAAAAAAGAACAATTAAAACAAAAAATAGAATGAGATGAAATTAGAGGATAAAAAAAAGAAAGATAAAGATTGTTTATAATATATCTTATATTCTCGAAATTATTCTCTATTGTATTAGGTTATTAATTATGAAATGTCTTATTACTCGGATTATTTTCATCTCGAAATCAGACATTTTATATTTAATGACCTAATATATTATATATATTTGATCGTGAATATAATTATTTTAAATTATTATACATAATTAAACAATGAATTGTGTCTATCCCCTTTGTGTCATCTCGATAGTATTTCTATATATATATATTATTTTTTATTATTTGTATCTAAATTCAATGAAGAAAATCATTCAAAAAAAAAAAAAAAAGAAAAGAAGAATAATAAACTACTACGAAGATTTGTTTTTCTTTTTTCTCTGTTTGATAAAGAAGGAAAAAGTTTAGATAAAAAACAAAGCAAACAAAAAAACATAAGTAATAGAAGATAAGAAAAACCAAACAAAAAAAATAACAAATAAAAATGAAATAAGAACAAACGAAAAGAAAAAGAAATAATATTAGATGAATCGAAAAGTAATGTCGTCGTTACTACGCATGTCAAATTATTTCTAATATTTTTAAATCAAAAAAGAAAAAAAACGATTGATGATTTTACAAATTTGCATAGCAGATAGAAAAAGATTTGTCGATAATGTGATTAATTAATTTAATCAATAATTAAATTTTTTAAAACATTTGTTTGAATTTTGAAATTAAAAAGCGACATTACATTTCGGTTCATGTAATTAATAGTAGTAGTAGTAGTAGTAACAATAGTTGTAGTAATAGTAGAAGAAGATGAAGAAAAAAAAAGATTAAAATGAGAAAGAAAAAAAAGAAATACAATAAATATAAAAAAAATAAAAATAAGAAAATAAGAAAATGAGAAAACCAATGAAATGCTTGGAGTCACGCTGGACGTGAGAATTAATAAACGTATTTTCTCGAATGGATACATTCAATTGAATAATATAAAAAGAGAAAGAGAAAGAAATAAAAAAATAATGATTGATGATAAATCTATGAACGAGTAACACGCTGACTATTGTTTGTTCGTTTGTTTGTTGTTTGTTTGTTTGTGTGTAGTGTGTTTTCTTCTTCTGTAAAAAAAAAAAAATACGCGTTATGCTCGTTCATCATAATCATCAACATCATCATCATCATCAGTGTCGTCATTGTAAATAGGAGATTTGAAAAGTTAAAAAAAAGAAAAGAAAAAAAGGATGAAACAAAGAAAACAAAACAAGAGAAAAATTATCAGTCCCAAATAAAATCTGTCTAGAGATTTTCTAGAATATCTCTAGATTTCTCTAGAAACGTTGTACATAGGCGTAATTCAAATTATGTATGATAATAATTATAATGATTAAATTTAACTGATGAATTTATTAATTGATCGCTGAAAAAATAAGAAGAAAAAAATGGAACACTTATATCGAATTTGCTAAGAAAAAGAAAAAAAGAAAAAAAGAAAAAAAATATGAAAAAAAATATGAAAAAGAAAAACTGAAAAAAAAAAAACTAACTCAGATGTAAATAGTTATTTCTTACATAGATCCGAAGACTGACCGGTGCTTTGTTGCCAACCGACCAAAGAGACATGCCCTTCATAATAAAAAAAGAATAATAATAATAATAATACTAATAATAATACTAATAATAATAATAGTAATAATGCATATAATAATAATAATAATAATAGTAATAATTAAAAAGGTAAAATAAAATTAATAAAATAAAGGACACAAAAAAAAAGAAAGAAAGAAAGAAAAGAAAAAAAAACCACATATAACTTGAACGTTATTAACAATTTATTTAACATTAAGATCCACACTCCTCAACCCAGCCCCTTTTCTCTCACTGATTATTAGTTGTATCAATTAGGTCGATTATTTGGAATAATCAAAATTTAATTAATTAATTAATTTAAAAAAAAAAAAGAGAGAGAAAGAGAAGGATTTTATTTCTTTTCTTGATTTTTTCAAGAACAATTTTTTTTGTATAGAGAAAGGAAAAAATTGTCGTTGGTTGTTTAACATTTTTTTATTATTATTATTATTATTATTATTATTAATATTATTATTATTATTATTAGAATTGATTGTTTTTCGTTTTCGTTGGGATTCTGCCATTACTAAACTGAACTGAACTCTTGTCTATGATCATTCGTAAAGAATAAATCCACGTGATCATGTTTTTCTAAACTATATACGAGACCAATTGTCACTCGGTACGAACAATAAATTAATTGTTCTCGTCATAGTATTCTCGGTTTGGCTTTCGATGGTCGCGTGCTAACACCCTAGGGGTTTTCCCTTTCGTCAAGGGCCACGTGGCTGTTTATAATCACCGTCCTTCTCGCTTTACTTCTCTTTCCCTCAAACCTTTTACGGAAGATCTTTTGGATAACAAAAAAAGAAAAAGAAAACAAAACCAAAAAAATATGTTCTACGTCTTGTCTTTTTTATATTCTTCTGTGAAACGTCACCTCATTAAAATCGTCGTCATCATCGTCATCATCGCCAACGTCAACGTCAACGTCAACGTCAACGTCAATGTCATCGTCATCGTTGGACGTATTTAATTGCTCGTAAAATAAATAAATAAATAAATAAATAAATGAATAATAAAATAATTAAATGAACGCTTTAGAATTATTTTAGAATTTATTTATGATTTATTTATTTATTTATTTATTTATTTATTTATTTGGATTGAATAAACGGTTAAGTGTGTTGTGTGTGTGTGTTTTTTTTTAAATGATGGGTTGTTTATAGATATTTTAGATGTTTGTGTCTTTTTCTTTTTGTTAGTTCAAAATTGTAACAAAATTTATTTGAAATCTTTCGATTCATACGTCAAAAAAGAAATGGTTAATCAAATTAAAGATTATTTTTCTTTTCTTGTATTTTTCTTTAAAAAAAAAAAAAAATTCGATTTGGAATACGATACAAGTGATTTTAATAATAATTGATAAATAAATTAAGTAATGTACAACATTTACATATTATTATTATTAATTTAAAAAAATTACATTTCTTTTTTAATTAATAATAATATGTAAAATAATTATTGTTAAATACGAAGATCACATTTAAATTGTATTGTACAATTAATTAATTTTGATTGAATTCAAATGAATTAAATTTAAAGGAAGAAAGATAAAAATGGAAGGAGAAAGATAACACAAGATGATACTAGATTATAGGATTGACAAAATGAATTAAAAAAAATAAAACTAAAAAAAAAATAAAAAATGAAAAGGCGTTAAGAGGGAAATAGTAGATCGGATACAACACAACGGGGGGTTTCTCTTGTTATAAGGACGTGTGTGACAAATAGAAGAGAAAGAGAGATGATGAACAAGGGTGAGGAAGAAGAAGAGGACGAGGAAAAGGTCGAAGAGGAGGAGAAAGAGGAGGAGGAGGAGGTGGAGGAGGAGGAGGAGGGATCGATTGTGGGACGTGTGCGGCTCGTTAAATCGTTCGCAACCGATGAATGGGGGATGTAGGGACACGTAACTGAGATTCAGTGAAATTGTGCGATCACTCGTTATAGAAAGCACCATGACAGAATTTGATTGCCTAGGGTCAAACCTAAACTACCGATCTTTTAAACTTAAATAAAAGAAAAAGAAAAATGTCGGTCACAATGAAAGAAAGGAAGGAAGGAATAGATAAAGGATTTTAGAATAGATTCAATTAATTTAATTATTTGTTAA
The DNA here is from genome assembly GCF_049000335.1 of Polistes dominula. Classification (NCBI taxonomy): domain Eukaryota; kingdom Metazoa; phylum Arthropoda; class Insecta; order Hymenoptera; family Vespidae; genus Polistes; species Polistes dominula. The sequence continues at coordinate 351,480 of NW_028300906.1, forward strand.
TTTAGATTAAAATAGAATTTGTTTATAGGTAAATTATAAAAAAAAAGTTAAGGGTTAATCTAAGTTATTAATTTTTTAGTTTAAAACAAAAAAAAAACAAATAAAAAAATTGGTCAATGAAAGATAGGAAAAAATAGATAAAGAATTTTAAAATACGCTCAAGTAATTAAATTATATATAAAAATTTGAATGTCGAAATATAATTTATTTATAGGTAAATTTGAAACAAATCAAGGGTCAAACTAAACTACCAATCTTTTAATTTAAAAAATTAATTTACAACATTTGATAATATACTTAACAATATTTAAGAATTTTTTTTTAATAATTGACTATAATGACTTATTTGAATTTTATAAATGTAAATGAAGAAAAACCAAGAACCAAAAAATTGGTCAATGAGACAAACAAATAAATAGAGACAATTATTATGTTTAATAATAATTAATAATTAATTAATAAAATGACAATTATTATGTAAACATAATAATGATTAGTATAATAGACTTATTTCAATTAATTTCAAAATTTTAAAATACACAACTTCAAAACAACTGTCAGGAATTTTTATAGCAATTGACTATCATGATTTATTCCAATTTATTTATATATAAATTGAAAAAAGTAAAAGGGATGTTTCAAACTTAACTACCAATAAATACAATACCTTATACAATACCAATACTTATAAATAATATACCTTAACTACCAATCTTTTGACCAAAAAAAAAAAAATTACATAAAAAGAAAAAAATAATAAAAAAAAAATGTTAAAATACACTTTTATCTTTAGTAACATTAAAAAATGTTTATGATTCATTTTATTATTAGTATTTTAATGTATATATGTAAATTAAGAAAAACCAAAGGGTTTCAAGCTAAATTACCAATCTTTTAGCAAGAAAAAAAAGTTAACTAAAAAGAGAAATAGATAAATAAGAAATTTGTAAAACACACTTTTATCTGTAGTAACATTTTAGAATTTCAGTAATAACTAATTATTTATTACTAAATGATAGTTATCATGATTTATTTCAATTTATGTATATGTAAATCAAGGAAAACCATAAGTTTCAATCTAAACTATCAATTTTTTGGGTAAAAGAAAAAATTTAAGTGAAAGTGATCATAAAAAGATTTCAAAATACACTTCTATCTTTAGTTAAATTCAAGAATTTTTGTAATCAATCTATAAATATGAAGAGTATCATGATTTATTTGAATTTATTTATATATAAATTAAATAAAACCCAATGTGTGTGTGTGTTTCCAGATAAGGATTACTAGTATAGTATCAGATGTCGAAAATTTGTCCATGTTTATCATCAAGGATAAATCATATTTATATATATATATATATGTATATGTATTTGTATATAAGATATACATCTATATATATATATATATATCCGAATTTAGGAAAAGTAGGGTAATCTAAAGGGAACACTACACAACACCAGTTGGATAAAAGTGGAATAAAGCTGAAGAGAAAAGAGAGATAGAAAAGTGGTTACTACGATGTAGAAAATAGAAAAAGTAGGGCGTCAATCTAGGATTAATATAAATTTACTTGATGGTCCGCAATTTAGAAAATTAATGGCTGTCAGTTTAATCAATCATATCATATATACACAAATATTCATATATGTGTATATATGTATACGTATATTCAATATATTTTTATATATATAATATATTTATATATTATAATAAATATATGTATAAGTATACTTGAAATAAACATATAAAAACTATATATACCTATATATATATATATTTATGTATGATATTATTTTAATTATACTTATATGTATAGAAATATATAGATGTATGCTTGTATATAAAAATTTATACGATTATATGCATATGTGTATGTGTGTGCTATTAATATTGTATTTATATTTATTATTTATATTATACATATGTTTTTAACAGACCAATCCAAAATGATATATGCACCGGAAATAATTCACATACACGGATTAATAAATATTTTTGATCTTTTATTTATCTTTTTATTTATTTATTTATTTACTTATTTAATGAAATGCAGATTAAATCTGTTCAATTTTCAAATTAGGTATTTGTTCTTGAACAAAAAAAAAAAAAGAAATGAAAAACCAAATCTACTTCAATTTTGGATAATGCACTAACACAAAAAATAAAACAAAAATCACGTGCTACCAAATATACAAGATAAAATTTGTAAGAATCCTGTTAAAAAAATTCTATGAGTTACATCATCAAGTAAGAGTAAAATCATTAAAAAACAAAAAAAAGAATTAATTCAATTATACGAATAAACAATATTTATTTGATCTTCAACACGTGTCAAAAGAATAACATATGCTTTGAGATTTTCAAACGGGACAGGAGAAGAAGCAGGAGGAAGAAGAGGAGGAAGGGGGAGGAAGGGGGAGGGTAAATGATGCGTTATTTCGTCAAGGATTAAGAACATAAAGGCAAACGATTTTCTTTCGAAGGGTGCTACAAGAGTAGTAGTAGTAGTAGTAGTACTCGAATAAACTAAATGATACAGGTTGTTGAGTGTTGAATGCCATGAAAAAATACTTGGAATGAAACGTGTCAGGGATTTTCTATAGTAACATCCACGAGAAAATAATTCTAACAAATCCCTAGGTGAAAAAAAAAAAAGAAGAAATAACATTCTTCAATGCATGCAAACTTGTATTTTAAATCTTTCGTTATTTATATTATTATTATTATTATCTTAGTTCATTGTGAAAATATGTTTTAATATTTGAACAAAAATTCTCTACTGTATATTATATATATATATACTGTATATAAATTAAAAATATATAATTTATACTAGTAATTTATATATATATTTTTTATATACATTTTTATATAAATTACTATACTATTATATAAAATACGAAAAAACCATCGGTACAAAATAAAATAATATAAACGTACTCAGAGATACATCTACGTAAAAAACAAAACCAAAAAAAAAAAAAAGAAAAAGAAAATACAAACGGGATAGAAAAAAAAAAGAAAGAGAGGGGGTGGATAAATGTATGAGAAAGAAAGAGAGAAAGAATGAAAGAAAGAAAACAAGTAAAAAGAAAAGAAATGGGATGAACGAAAGGACAGGGATGAAGGGTGGGAATGAAATGAAAGAATAGAAAAGGGATGAAAGTTAAAGTAGTAGTGGTGATGGTGGTGGTAATGTGAGGGAAGGGGATAAATCTGTTAGTTGATATATACAGGAGGATGCGCAAGGTACAGATAGGAATGCGCAAGCGCGGGACAATTTAAATCCTAGAAGGTTACAAGAGAGATTGTGTGTATGTATATGTGTAAAAAGTTGAATACTAATACACAATGATGAAAAAGATATATAAATGTACATATAGTAAAGCATATACATAGATATACAGTTTTCAGTGTACACATACAGACAAGTAGATCAGAGAAACGGGTAGTGGTGATGGTAGTGGTGGTGGTGGTGGTGGTGGTTTCCGCGCAATCAAGAGGTAGGGGGGTGCTTTAGGAAGAGGTTTCACTATGGTAACCATAGTAACGGCACGTAACACCGCCCACAGCCCTCAGGCTGTCTTGTCCGATGTGTTTGCTCGATGATTTTATAACAATTACGGTCTATCCCCCGTATTATTGCCTATATATGCCTACTACCCCCTTTCCTTCTCTAGGGATGGTGGTGGGGAATGTCACATCTTTTGCACACACATTTATAGAAATACTTATATATATATATTTATATTTATATACTTATATTTATATTTATATTTATATATATATTATTTAATTTATACAATTAATCTTATTATATATATAATCAACCCCTTCTCATGTTCATCCTCATCATTATCATCATCATCATCATTCTCCTCATTCTCCTCCTACTTCTCATTCTCGTCTACGATGAGAAGAAGAAACTACGAGACACTTGTCCTTCCATAAGGGAAACCCTACACAACCCTAATAATAAGTATAATACTTAACACTAGAAAATAACGCCAATTAGGTATATTTTCATTTTGTATTTCGTTCTTTATTGATAACAAAAAAATTACTTAACAATAATGATTTATTCCTCACACATCATTATATTAAATAAATGTTAGGAACATCACTTTACAAATTGTTAAATTCATTTGAAAATACGTCAAAACTTTATGCAATGATTTAATAATAAATTAAAATTATTATATAAGTCAATTATTATTGTGTGAAATAATTATTATTTATAGGTATCTTATTAAAAATATTATAATTTACTGATTTAATAATTCTCATTCCTATAAAATTGAAAAAAAGAAAATAACTATTACAATATGCCAATATTATAATAGATTTAAAAACAAAAAAATTGAAATCAAAATCATCATCTCAGTAATGTTATAATATTTTTTTCAATTGTCACACATTACATTAAAAAAATCAGAACTATCATCATCGTTAACAATTTATCAACAACCCCCTTTGATTAAGACTTTTGACTGTAATTTTTCCTGTCAATTTCTTTTTCTTTCCTTTTTGTTTATTTTATCTTGTAATACTGTTCTGAAACGGATTGTTACATGAAAAATTACAATAATTTTATTAAATAGATAATTAGAAAATTTTATTTTCAATAACATTCCTTCGTATGACTTATATTACACTTATAATTACGAAATACATGAAAATAATGAAACGGTAATGGCGAATGAAGGGGTGGAAATTTATAAAAAGTCAATATTTTATACAATTTATAAAGTCTTACTGGTTTTTACCAACTTGTGTCCGTAATTTAGTTTTTTTTTTTTTTTCTTTCTTTCTTCGTATTATTTCTTTTTGTTTTTTTTTTTTTGGTTCTTTTCTATAATTAACTTAATAGAAAAATATATATATATATAAATATGTAAAAATTCAAAGACAAAGTTAGAACGATAGGATTGATAAATAATATTTGACAAATAAAGTAAATATTTGTTTAAAAAAATAGGATAATCTTATAATTAAATATACATTATTTATTAATAATAAAGTTTACTTAATTAATATGAGACTAGGTAATTCGTGAAATTATTATTATTTTTATAATAATTATTATTAAGAATACTGCAATCCTTAATATCTAATTTAATCTACGAATAATACGTATCATCGAAATTAAAAAGTAATGTACGTCTTCCTTTTTTTTCTTTTTTCTTCTTTTTTTGTATTCTCCTAACTTTTAACATAATTAAACAAATATTTGCACGTAAAGATAATTAAACTCGTATCAAGAATTTGTGTTGTATCGATGTGAAAAATAAGGTACACAGAGCGACATCTGATAACGATGTCGCGAATCAAAGCTATCGATATAAAAGAAAAAAAACTTATATGGCGGGAAAATTTGAAAAGCCCGCGCTAATAACTTTATGAAAAATACACAAAACAAACAGAGAAAATAGAAAAATGACAAAAGTATTATAAATATTTCCAAAACAAAAAGAAAATACGAAAGTCTTAAAATATTATTTTTACTATAAATGATACGACGACTTATGTAAACATATATATATATATATGTATATATATAAATTAATAATGAATTTGTTGATCGTGAAAGTGCAAATTAAGTACAAATTAATGGTAATATAATTTGAAATGAAAATATATCATCGTCAAAATTTGGACAATGCTTCGTGATACGTTCCATAACTAATTTCCTTGTTCTTCGTATTAGAATCTTCGTTAAGATTGTCGTTGCCGGAATACATAGAAAATCCACGACGAGATAATTCTTCACCTGGCACGATTGTTGGATTTGTATAACAAAAATCTGCCATCATGTTTGTCTGTCTGCCCAATTGGTTCGACCTGAATCAATCATCAATATCACACTTATCACATTTTAAAGAATTATTTCGTAATACGTTAATCAATATCATTTATCAAATACATAAGTTTAGAATATATCTACGATCGCACACACGTTGAGATAATTAATTATTATTATTATTACCAGATTATTATTATATTTGGAGCAGTGTGCTAATTTTCTTTTAGAAGAAACAAAAAAGAAACATAAAAGTCACAGATAAGCGTGAAAGAACAATCATGTCACGACCGATGTTATAAAAGATACGCTATCAATGATTAATCGTCAACGTTATTAGCGAAATTCCATAACGATGATAAGTCTAAAAAAAGATGACAAAAAAAAGAGAAGGAAAAATATTTTCGGATATTTACTTTTTTTATATTATTCCCTAATAGCACAAAATATATTGAAAAATCTTGAATACATGTGTATTTAATATTTTGTGCTAATAGGGTTGTTTTTCTTTTGTTTCTGCTATTTTTCCTTTTCTGACTTTTTCAATAGTTTACGCATTTTGTTTATTTATCTAAAATATTTCTATATCTTTGTCTATCTCTCTGTTTCTAATTTTCTTCGTACCTTTCTCGTCCTCTTGATTGGACGCGTCGTAGATCAAGTATAGATGTAGATAATTCCGCCAAAATGAAACTCCGGGTATGCCACTAACACGACGGTTTTTTATAGTCAGATAACTATGTTCTTTTTTTTTTATAATACTTTTTTTGAATCCCTTGCACTTTCATCAAATCGATTAAAAAAAAAAAAAAACAAACAAACAAACCGTGCGTTTCATAAAGATTATTATTTATATTAAATAAATATAAATCATGTTCAATTTTATTAGTTTACTTAGTCCACTGTTATATTGACTAAGTTTTTTTCATTCACATTAATTGGTTCACGTAGTAACATCTCATATTTCAAAAAGAAAGAGAAGAAAAAGAAAATGAGAACAGTCTGTTAATGTGGATTAAAATATCACACCGTATTACTGATAAGATCGAAATACTTGCAACAACTTCATGAGAAAAAACGCGTGAATTATTTAAAAGTGCAAGGGGTTTTTCAAACGGGAAAATAAAATATTTAGAAACGAAATTTTGTTTTCTTTTTTTGTTTGTTTTTTTTTTTACATTTTTAACCCCCTTTCCTTATCTTATATACTAATAAATAAACTGATAGATATATCTCTCTTTCTCTTTGATGAAAATAAATCCATTTTGAAAGAAAAAAAAAAAGAAATACATTAATATATTACTTACTCCGCTTTAGAAAGACTTTTGATTTTCCAATAAAAAATGGCAAGTAAAGAGAACGTCAACAGATGTAGACTCAATCCGATCCCACAGGCTATGTAAAAGTACAGAGACAAATCTTCTAAGGTGTCCTATAATAAAAAAGAAAAAAAAAGAAAAAGAAAACAAAGCATATCGATTCGATAAATTGATAAAAATCGGTGAGAGTTTTATTTAATTGATTCATGGCATAAGAATATTATTCTTCAATTAAAAAAGATATATTTATCGTGTATTTTACACAACCTACGCGTGGCATCGATTAACGAAAGTATTTCATGCATAATGAACGTTCTTATGAAATCTTTCTTCGATTATTTCAAGAAGGAGAAAATGAAAATGTTTCTGATCCTTTTAAATGCGTCATTTACGAATATGAACTTTGTTTTTTTAATTAAACGAAACGTAAAAGAAAAACAAAACAAACACTGCAATGCGTTTGCGTGTACTCTGATTACTTCTTGTTTTCTTTTTCTTTTTTGTAATATAAAATAATGACTTGCATAAAATTCGATCTTGAGAATAACATATACATTTGTAAATAATAATTCTCGTCATTTAAAAAAAAAAAAAAAAAAAAACAAACTCCATTAAATTCCTCTAATTCGAAAAATTCGAAAAAAAAAGAGAAAAAAACGCCGGAAATTTCGCCGTTCTTCCCGTTACGATCTACCACACGAATCAAAATAAATAAATACTCGTTTAAATTACAAATATTTTCTCTGTCATTTGACAGATCGAAATATATTTAATATTAATCTCGTGTGTTTTTGTTTTTTGTGTCTATGATTTGTAAATAAATAAAAAAAATGACGCATTGACGATATTTTATCCGTAGTTTTGCATTTTATTCGCAAATTTTCTCAACAAAGGGCCAAGGATGATGATTCATTGAGATTCTACATTTGCTGTTAGGAGTTCTTGGAAATGGAATAATTCACGACGTAAACATTTACCGCGAAGGAAAGGTATTCTAAGCATGGATTCTAAGCATGAAACGTCTTGCATGGTAATGCACCTCTAATTACATCTCGGACAACGTCCTAATAATAATAATAATAAAGATAATAGAATATTAATATTAAACGAATGCACTAATGAATTAACTAACATTGACAAATTTATCTTTCACAACTCGGATAATTTTCCACATAAATATATATATATACGCATATAATATTCCTCGCGATAACGAGACACATCACACTGTGTTTCTGCATTGCAGAGAAAAATATTTATTAAGAAAAAATATATATAAATATAAAAAGACGTGATTAACATTAAAAAAAAAAAAAAAACTTACCATTCCAAATTAGAAATGATCAATAACAGTAAGAAAGAGAGAGAGAAAGAGAGAGAGAATGTCGCGATGCGGTGACGTATCCTTAACGTGTAAATTGATGATCGTAATCAAGATATCAGTATCAAGCTGTTATCGTTGACTTTGCATCCTCTATAATCGAGTAACATTCTCAAGAAATAATATTACTAATTATTTAATTAACTAAAACGTTTGTTTTTTTATTCCTCTCTTTATGGTTTCACACTTTTGTTCAACTTTTCAATATTCCCCCGAAGAAAAATAATAAAAAATGATGTAAGAGAAAAAAAAGGCAAAATAATATACAGAGATAAGAGAGGAACCAACAAAAAAAATCAATCTCTCGTTGAAGAAGTTGATTGGAACAAGCAATGAACTAGTATTGTTATCTATCGAATCGAGTTTTTGTCGTTTTTGATCGATGATATATCTTGGATAGGTGAAATGTCGTTAGAAATAAGAGGAGAACAACTGAGCGGGAGCACGCACGATAAAGTAATAAAGTACGCTGCTAACGGCGACGCCCGTCGTCGAACAAGTAACGCTGATAAAGACCCTCCTCCTCCGATCCACGGTATCTACATAGTAGCTACCTTTGTCGCAACATACGGGAGTCATATGTTTACACACACGTTTGCATAAATGTATATGTATAATGTGTACATATATATATATAGTATACAACTTTATCGATGAACAATATGTATGTGTATACATAAGAGCTCTTGTTGGGTAGCATTTGTGTAGCTGTAATTTGTCTCTACACACTTTTCCTCCTTCTTATTTTTCTTCTTACACCTTCATACATTTCTATTTGTTACTACTTAATTTAGTAAACCTCTGTGCCTTCTTCAATCTTCCTACGCGAATCACACACTTCTTCTTCTCTTCTTTTTTAGTTGGTTAGTTAGTTAGTTACTTTCACTGTAAACTGTTATGTTATTTTCGAATTTCTCTTGTTATCAAACATATATCTTGAAGTATATTTCAGGAGTATGTAAACAACGTGAGTGTTTACTATTGTGTTCCAATGAGGTCATCCATATCTTTCCTGTATTATTTTTTTGTTAGATTCGCTCGTTAGATTATAAATATTGTATTTAAGAAATAAGAATTTTTTATATCCTTGATATATTTACATTTGTTAATAAGATAATAAAGTTTTTTTTCTTTATTTGATGTTTCATATTGAGACATTGTATATGTAGTTGTTTCTATAAATTCATTCAATGTATATCAAAATGAAGTTAATTAATAAAATAATTCTTATTATTTTCTGCTTTAAATGTATTTTAAATTAATGCTATTTTTATACAACATTAATGGTCATTTTGCTTTCCCTGATATTTGGTATTAATATAGAAAACTGCATAAGCCAATATAAGATATAAGGTAATGCCATACTTATACTTATGTATATGTAATATGGTATAGGCTGCGTAGAACCAAATGGACAAAACCACAAACCTCTTCTTGTACCATCACGAATATGATGACTTAAGAAACTTGCAGATATAATCCATGCAGATTCATTCAACTTTGGACAGTTGAAAATGATTGAATTCAAAATTAAAATGACCCATAATAAAATAGGAATTGTAGTACAATGTAGGAATGGTCTTTTGTTTAAGGTTATAGCATCCTAAAAAAAAAAAAAAAACATGACAAAAGTTAGAACGTTGATACATTTTTGGGTATTATTGATAAGATAAATATCAATGTATAAATACTTACGCTCAACTTCCAACTGCGTGCAGTTAGAAAATGATCAATGTCGATGAAAGAAGATAAAATAAATGAGAATATTATACTACATAAATGTTGTGCAAGTGACTTTTTGAATAAAACTAAAATTAATATCCATACTAATCCTCCAACAATAGCGTGAGTTAAATTGTCTAATATTGCACGTGCCATTGTATTTTCAACATATTTCAAACACATGTCACCCAAAAACGAACATATACCTATTAAACTTGTTAATGCTATTTTCAATATTACATGCCATTTGTTATATGCAATCATGTTAAATATAATAAAATTAATTATAAATGTCTATCCTATTTCTAACCTATCAAACTTAACATGGTGAATCATATAACCTAACAAAACACTTATATCAAATAAATGATTACGAGTAATTAACTTAATAAGTATTTTATAATTATTATATAATAAACTAACAATCATAATAATACATAAAGGAAAAAAATGTTAAAGTAAATTATTAAAGACACAGAATAAGTACCTTTTTTATTTTGTTCTAATCGCAGGAACTTTCATCGCATTATGTTTCCACATATGTTTGCGGGAAAGAGAAACACAAAATGAAATGAATACATTTGATATATAATTATAATGTAACTTTAATTAAATTAACTTATATTTTAATCTTCATCCTAATCGTGTTCCCTTTAAAACACATTTTCTATCTATATAAATATATAAATGTCATAATAATGCATCTTTCGATTGTCATTTGTTTGAAATTTGTATCATGGCGGCGGCGGCGTGAAGTTAGTCATAAGTGAAGTGAATTGTCTACATATATATATATATATAGTAATCGTATGTTATACCGACTGCAGAAAGTAAGCGACATATGTATTTAAATATGAAAGGGGATATCTAGTGATTCTTATTTAAGCCGTTGGTCGAGCGTGTCCAGTGCGTAAAAAGCAAGCAGAAGATATTCACCGAATGCTAAAAGTCGTGCAGATGTGTCAGAAAAATTTCATGATTGCAATACTATATTCCTATAATTGTATATAGCACTCTCTCTAGTGCATGACGTTTTATCGCGAGATGGTTCCTACGTCAAGTGGTGAGCTATAATTATATATAGAGGAGAAACGGTGTTTTATCTAAACCTTATTGTAATGGTATATAATAAAAAAATATATCATTGCAAGGAATATACTATATTTCTATTTACGGATGTTTATAATTGGCATGTTTCACGGCTGTGAAAATGGAAGTGGAGAGCACAGCCAAACAGAACGACGTTGTTCAACAACGTTTAACAGATGATTCCGGAAAAGTAATTCATGAAGAAGAAAATAGAAATATTGATAATACTGATAAAGAATCCTCATCTTATTTTATATCAACCGAAAATGTAAATGATAAGTTATCTGACATGGAAACTTGTAAGTCTTATACTAACAATTCAACATTTAATGAACAAACATTACAATTACAAAAGAATCTCACGTTAGATGATCATTCAGATATGAAAAATATTAAGAAGGAACATTTAGAACATTTTTCATCCTTAGATAATAAAGATTACGATGATGAATGTAAGACTGATTCTATGGAAAAAAAGGTAGAAGATGATGATGCGAGTAACACCGTTCAAACCCCTCAACCACCGTTAGTATTTACAATTGATTTTGGTAACAACAAAGAAGTTGATAAAGTCAAATATCAAAATCTGTTTGAGCGATACAATGCAAGACACAAGCGCAATCTTTCTACGTCTAAGGTGAATACCACCTTAACGTGTTAAATAATAATGATTGTATATTGAGTTACATTATTATTCATTTTTAGGTAGAGGTAGGCGGAAAGAAGGGAAGTGCATTAATGTCTCCCAATTTGGTACAAAAGCAAAAAATTCCTAGTACGCATTCTGAGGGTTATTTTAGCAGCGAAGACGATTTGCGTTTGGTAAAACGTAAAACTGATTCTCTGACGGAAAAGTTAAAACAACTAAGTAATTATTTTCATTCTATTTTCTTGTCTTTTTTTTTTTTTTGTTGTTTTGTATTTTACAATTGATTTCTATTTGATGAATACATTATTACCTAACTTCAGATATCATCAAATATCTTGGTAGATATAATCTGAATAAATAGAAATAAATTATCACACCTACTTACTCTTAAAGTTTTACATCATAGTTTTAAAAGATCTATTTTTCATTGATTGCATTTCTATAGTTAGAGATCTATATATATATATATATAAATTTCTGTTACATACGCATATAAGAATACTTTTATAAATTTCGATTGGTATATCACATTTGAAGTCCATATTTGTGAAGTATGAGTCATGATGAAATCATCTTTACCTGTCTTTTTAATATTCTTCACAAGTACATTCAATATGTCTTGAGTAATGCATGCCTATGAACGTATTAACGGCTTCAAAGTCATATTTGTGCACACTAAAAGATATCAATTTTTTGTAAGTTAATATAATATACATTTAATTAAATAATATCTCATTAACATTTATATATATTTGTCTTATTTTACAGGTACAAAGTGCATTCATAGAACGCATTCTCTCTCAAAAAAAATCTGATATTGATTTCAAATTACGCGATGCAAAGAATAAACAAGAATTAATGACAAGATCTTGCGACGATCAAACGAAAGATCCAAAATTGGCACGTCAAAATCTTTCATTGGAACTTGATTACGGAACTAAATCAAATAACAAAGTATTTTGGACATCACAAAAATCAGCAACTATCAATGATTTAAGTCATGTAGAAGCGTGCAATTATGATGATGATTCTAATGAAAAATCATATACAAAAAATATAGAATACATTGCCGGTGATAATGAATACGATGATGATGAAGAAAATTATTATAAAACGTCAATGAATAGTTATTCTCAAAAGGCATCAAATATTAATTATAGCATAAACGATTATAATTTAGAAAATCCAAATCCGAATGATAGCAATTTGTCGAGTAGCGTTAGTTGTAACATGGATTTAAATATTAGCAATGTAAAAGAAGATACAAATTTAGATGTTTTCAATGTGAGTAACGTAGATGCTGGTTCGGATGATGGAGCAGTAAGCGAAGCTGGAACGTACACCATTCATAAAGATTATACAGATGAAGAAAAAGCTAGGATGGATATTGATAAAGTTTTCAGTGTTGGTGTATTAACGGAAGAAGAAAACAATGAATCTTATGTTCATAATTTTCAGGTAGATAATAATTGAACAAATTTATATTAAAACAATAATTCTAACGAGGAATTATTTTTATAGATGAGTATATCACGTGATAACAACACATGGATATCCGAATGGGCAACTCAAGTTGCAGAACATAATTCTTTACCTCCAGCAATTGGTGGTCCTACTGGTCGTACTCCACCCTTAAGTCCATCGAAAATACCATCTCCGATTCATTCTAAAAGTCCAAGAATGGCACGTTATCGATATGTATGTATTTTTTGATATGTATATGTGTTGTATATACAAGAAATGATTAGAAATATACTTTCTTTTTTTTTATTTATACAGGAACCAAGCGATAACAGCAGTATGGATGCTTTACGGATAAAGGAAAGAATAGATTTAATATCAAATCAACAATTATTAATTGATTCGGGTGGTGAATCTGATGAGGACACAAGCAATAGTTATAATACACCACCACACAGTTCACAACGTACACCAGTACATAATTCTTTAGGAAGACGTAGTAGTTTGTCTGAATCTTTATTCAGAAGAGCTAATACCAATGATAATCGAAGAAGTGTTCGTAAATATTATAATTCAGATAAATCAAAGACTGAAGACGGTGGTACAGAGTTATTAAAAAGTCCGTCCCGAACATTAGCATCTCTTTACTTGGGAAGGAGAAGTAGTTCCTTGGACAGGTAATATAAATAATAAATTAACTAACATATCACAATTTATTTGTGTGAACCCTCTTTTTTCTAAATAAAAATTAATATATATATATTATTACAGAAAAGATTATACTTCTGATACTACAGAATCAAACACGTCCAGAAAAAATAGTATGAAATATTCTTCTACCAAGGATGATTCCAAACATACAAACAGTCCTGTTTTAAATCGCCTAAGGCCATCTACACCAAAATTAACAAACAGTCCAATTGTATCTCGTAAAACGTCATCTATGAAAATTATTAATTCGCCTATGCTGGAGAGAGCTAAACATTTGACAAAATCTACACCTCAAGCGAAAAATATAGGATATTTTACTTGTGTTGAAAATAGGTATTTAACAATGATTAACCTTTAATTACGTATTTTAATTTATAATACGATAATCTATGCTATGTATATATATATATACATTTTGTTTGTAGTCCATATATGTTAAGAAAATCAAATAGCGCTACAAATTATCACGAACGAAGTTCTATTCATAATAAAGAAATTTCTATAAGTTCTGGGATACCAAGAAATTGTCTCGAATTGCAACGACAATTAAATATACAAAGATCATCAAGTAACGCTAGCATTGGAAATTTCAAATCTCAGGCTGTAGTGTCTCGACATAGTAGCTTCAATAGTAGCGACGTTGATAGAATTTCTGCTAGAAATAGATTTCTCGTTGCTTCTGATAGTAGCAGCGAAACTGGAGAACAACAATCAAAATCTCCTATACATCCTATTTCTTCTGGGATTAAATTAAATAGAGCATTTAGCATAAGACGAGCAAGGTATTGAAAATATAATACATTTGTTATAATATTATATAAATATTTTAATAATGTAATTATATTATTTATAGATTAAATTGTGAATCTGATACAACACCAAATACTACACCAGAAGAAAGACGTAGGAAAGCTCAGACCGATGTTAAGATTACATCAATAAATAAACAACAAAATTATCAACGTGGAAGAACAAGTAGTGTTGGTGCTTTCAGTAAAGATTCATTAAAAACATCAGAACCTTCCAAAACTAGAACACCATCTATCTCTAGAAACGATGCTGGTAGAGTAAGCATAAGAGCACCTAAAAGTTCTTACGTAAGTTTTATCAAAGTTAAGATATAGAATCTAAAAACAAATATATAAAACTGTACAATATTATTATTATTATTATTATCTACAGCATGGTCCTATTGGACAAAGAAATGCACAGAAACCTAATAAGGAAACTAAAAATTCTGGTAGAAGTAATTCAACGCTTACATCAAAAGAAGTTGAATTTCAAAATTGGAAAAGAAGAAAAAGTTATGATCCTATGAAAGCAGCAGCAGAAGGAAGAAAAAGCTTGTTGATGGTTCGAAAAAACATCATAGTACTGAAGATAGTTCTGGAAAGTAAGTACCAATGTATACAATGAAATTTATATTGATCGATCACAAGTATTCAAATCAATTTCTTTTTCAGTCATGACAATTCAGTATTACGTTCAGCTAGTTTTCATGGAACTGGTGGTACTCTTTCTCTAGCAAACGAGTGGTCTGATAATGAATTAAATTATTCGCAAGATGAAAATCAAGAACCTACTCCATGTAGCTTGCAATTGGTATATATATATATAATTATATTTTGAAAGATTTAAAAAAATATATATTAATAATCATTGTAATTCAATACACATCATTTCTTTGAATTAATACAGGGTAGTGATAGTGATCTAGAAACCTCATCATATTTACAAACAACTCAAAATGTTGTCTCAGCAATGTCGGCACGTATGGTAGTATATCATCCCTCGTTAGCAGATTCTGACAATGAAAGTGATGAAGATACTAGTCAAAGTTTACATCAGAATACATCAAAAGTAACACGTCAGCCTAGCGACACAGAAACTAGCGATGAACAACATGTTATTCAACCTCCAATTTCTAATACTAAATATAATAGAGCATTTAGGTAAATATATATATATATATATATAATATCATTTTTATGTATTATTGAAAATTCTATCAAAATATGCATTAATGGTTATGTGTGTAGTTTACGTAGGGCAAGGTTAGAACCACAACCATCAAAAACAATTAATTCAAGTATAACTAAGCCTAAAGTTGTACAGGAAACACGTGCAAAGATAGAACCTAACACTAGTATAAATAGAACTGATTCAGGACGTTTTAGCATGCGAGCTAATAGAGTCTCAAGTGCTGTAAGTTTGAATTACAAACATTTATATATGTTTAATTATTATTAGAATATATATATATATATATATATACATATATAAATAAATAATAAATTTTAGGGCCTTAAAGGTAAGCCAAAGGAAACAAAGAAACCAGTAACACCAAATGCAAGAGAAGTAGAAATGCAAAATTGGAAACGTCGTAAGAGTTATGATCCAATGAAAGCAGCAATGGAAGGACGAAAAAAAGCTAGTTTATCAAAGAAATCCACTACTAATGCAAATCTCTCACCGAGGTATATAATTTTAAATATTTTTTCTTACGTATAAAGAAATAAATAAGAAAAAAGATTAAAAAAAAAAACTAAAAAAAAGAAACATTCATTTCATTGTCTTATTAATCATATAAGTAATCATTTCACTTTTGGTATAGGACTGATAGCGATCGATAATGTAAAGATACAC
This sequence comes from Polistes dominula, assembly GCF_049000335.1. NCBI lineage: Eukaryota > Metazoa > Arthropoda > Insecta > Hymenoptera > Vespidae > Polistes > Polistes dominula. The sequence continues at coordinate 368,258 of NW_028300906.1, forward strand.
ATAGAGATCTCTTCGATGCAAGCAAGTGGTACGATTACAAAAAACTTGTTTGAATTTTATAAGCTTATAGATTTTTTCTAGAGATGCTACTATGATTATTTCTATCTATCAAAGAGATTGATTTTTATTAACATATGACAATTCTCTCGAAAAAATCAATAAGTTATAATTCTGCTTCCTGATTCTGCTCGTTATTTACATTCGTTACATCCAGGAATCATAAAGTGTTCGTTATACAAATTATCTTAGAAGAATTACATTGATAGAATAATGTTATTTAGTCACTAAACGATTCCTGGTTTATTTAATAAGCACTAGTTTTGTTCATATAACACACTTATCTTATATATATATATATATATACTACTTATTATATATAACTATTACGATACAAAAAATTGTTTCTTTGACAAACTAAAATTAATGAAATTTAATAATTTATTTTTTAATTTGTCTTTTTGTTCTTTTTTCTTCCAGTTTTATATTAAACTTTTATTTTGCATTTGCCAGTGGTATTATTACAAAGAAATGTTGTGTTTTTAATAAGCAGTATGAATATTGAAAGCTTCAATTCTTGTTTTGCACAAATGAAATGATAAATTTACTTACTGTATATTATTTTTTAGCCATGTAGCTAGATCGCAAAGTTTCCATGGTTCAGTGGGTCTAGGCAATGAAGAAGACTGGAGCGATGAAGAATTAGCTATATCAGCGGATGAAGCTCCTCTTTACTAAATCCCTAGCAACTGTCTCTCTCTCTCTCTCTTTCTCTCTCTCTCTCTCTCTCTAGGATTAAAATAAGCAGCTACTGTATCGAAAGTAAGATAAAAAATCAATTTTTATAGACCTTGATGTACATAATTAAAATAACACAGGTGTTACTTTGCAAGAAGTTTTATGCACTCGTAATCAATTTCAAAAAAAAAAAAAAGGAGAAAAAAGAAAAGAAAAAAAAATGAACAAGAAAAATATATAAAAGCAGTAGTCAAACTTTTTATATATTAACAATTTGTATAGCCTGCAATATATAATATAGAGAGAATCATTAACTTCATTCAATTATTTAAACTTTTTCAACTTTTTATTAATGTATAAGCACTGGAAGTGCATATTTTTGATTTCATGTATGTTAGGAAAGATTAAACTAATATTATGCAAGGTATGTGTAGTAGTATTTAAAACTTTTGGTGCTTATCGTTAGAATCTCAATAATAATAATTATTAAAAATTAATTTATAAAATTTGTTTATATCCTATGTATGGTTGAATTTTATTTAATTATATTACAAATAATAAATTATAATTTTCTTTATTTATGTAATAATGTGTTAGAAAATAATGAATAATACATATAAAAAAATCTCATTAAGGTAGATAACAAATTTTATAAAAAAAAAAAAAAGAAGAAAAAAAAAGAAATCTTTCATGACAAAATTGCTCTCTATGTTATTGTATTACAGATTTTTGTTTGCTTTTTTAAAACGATATAATATATCAAATTGGTTATTTCATGTGAAATTATAATGAAAAACAAATTGAAAATGTTTTTGTTTTCTCACGCTTTTCTTATATTTAAATATAATTTGTTTTAAATAAATAATTACGAGTGCAAATAAAGTACATAAGTCGCTTAAAACTATAACTATGTGATGAGTTAGTAATGAATTAAAGAAAGAAAAAGAAAAGAAAAGAATTTTTGTTTTGATAAAATGAAAAAAAGTATTTTTTTATTTAATAAAATGAATGTGATGATTATTATTATTATTATTATTATTATTATATGCTTTACGCGATAAATATACAATAAGTATTATGTACTTTACTATTAATCAAATTATAATTTACATGCTTACTTTCAATCTAAGCTATGTAAATAATAGTAAAATCAATTGATCCTAAATTGATCCTAAAAATTAAAACACGTTTATATTATAGTATATTGATGAATGTTACGATGATCTAAGGATACATAATTATAATGTTAGATTATAAGCTATTCATTAAATATTTAATACCATTTCAAATATCACTATCATCTTCCAAGATCAATTTTTTCATTGTTGTTCAACAAAAAAAAAAAGAAAAAAATTCTATTATATATTTGTTGCGCTTCTATTGCTCTATTATAAATTTAATAATCATTTTGTTCCTTGAACACCACCCCCCCTGCCTTGAACAAATATATGTTATTGTTTAAAAGCAAATATAGAAAAGAATTATTACTGTATACTTGAAAATTCCTTTAATAGATATTCTAAATTCAAATCAAAAATTGATCCTGACACGAATAAGTTATATTTGAATGTTTATTGCACAATTTGTATAAATAATTCAACCCTTACAAATTTCTTCCTCTTATCTATCATACGTATATTATTGGGAATATATTGCAATGATAAGAGTAAGAAAAAAGTAACATGTAGAAATTCTTCTCTGTAATAGCAATTCTCCTAAAGACAAATAATTACAATTGTATCTTTTTCCAATTTGTTTTTTCTCTCTTTTTTGTTTTTTTTTGTTTTTGTTACTATTATTATTTTCTTTTTAATAGCTGTAATATTATACAATTAAAACATTGTAATTGGTTATGATTAAATTTGATTGATTGATTACAACTTTAAAAAAAGGAAAGAAAGAAAGAAAAAAAGGTGCTAATTAAAAGAAAAATTTGATTACAACAGTCATCACAAAACAAGGCTATATAATAATTATAATAGTTGATAAAATTAAACATGAAATTATTGTTAACATTATTGATTTATCTATTCGTACTATTTATAAAATGAAATCTTCTAAAAATTGTACTGATCTATTAAGAAAACAAATTAGCTTATTTTTTTTACTTGTGATATGAATTATTGTACTCTCTATATACTTTATAATGGTACATTATACACAGACAATTATGTTATAAACAAATTATTATAGTATGTAAGCTCTCATATATATTATACGATAGCATATATATATATAGAATATATATATATATATATATATAGGTTTTTATTTTTTAATTCCATATCAATATCGACATGTTCTTCCCTGCAAATGTAAATGGGCTTCCAATGAGAAGATCATTGTATAACTAAAAAATATTTTGTTCATGCCTACAAAACTTAAATAAGGATAATGTTTTTATTAACTACGTCCTATAAGATTACATTAACTATCGCTTAAGTATATATTTACTTGTGCTTTTTTTGATTTACAAGTACCAAAGTATGCTGCTGCAATTGGAATATTTAATAAAACATAATATTTAATATTATTTATATTAATCTGTTAGTAATTTATATTAACAATTAATGAGTTACGTTAAGTATCAACTCCGTTAAGATGTAAGTTACATGATTGAAATTTTTATTTCTATATAAATACCGTAATGAATGAAAATTAATATTAATAAACCTTCCATTTGCATAATATTAACATACGTAATATTCATTAATTCTACATTATATATTTGATTACTCTTATTACATTTGCACAATATGATAAATAATATATTTTTATATACGCAGTGCCTAATATGCGTTCAATTTTATAGTTAAAATCTTCTTCTTCTTCTTCTTAAAACTTCATCCTGCTAGCTATTGGCTATTTTTGTTAGTTTGTTTATTCTTTTTACTAAGGTTAAGTTGCTAACCTCACACTCGAACCTTCCCCTTTATCTAGGACTTAGGACATTATAGTTAAAATAATTTTATTAAAAAAATATAAATTAGTTCCTATTCTAATATTTTCTCTCTAATATATTAAATAATAATGTATGTTAATAACAAATTTGGCGCTTTTTTTTAAATTTACCCTGAAGCTACTGTGGCGCCACCCTAATTGAATGCATAACCTAATATTCGAATGGTAAAACAGTTCATTATCGACTGACACCAATAACGTAGATCATTGATATTATCGACAGTAGGATAACGTAGTTTACTTACATATTAGTACTGTAATTCATGTTTACACATCTCAAAAGCTTCAACCTTTCTAGTTTCTTATTTAGATCGATTACGTATGATACTTCTCTTCGAATATATTTTTAAATAATTATATAAAGAGAAACGAAGAGTTAAGTGATTATTTTTTCGTTAAAGAGAAATCTTAATGAAAATTTTGTTCAAAGAATATTTTAGTACATTACAAGCTCTTTCCATCTTATTGTAATATAACCTCAAATAAAAAATAACAAGATGATTTTCGAAACAATGGATGAATCCAGAGATTTTCTTACACGATATAAGATAGATTATCCTTCAAGGATTGCGAAAAAATCGGTCAAGTACAAACCAAAAGCGCATTATCCAACACCCTTGAATATATTAAATGGACCATATAAATATCATTTGAATACAAGTTGCTTAAATGAAACCTTACCTTTGGAGAAACGAACGGAAGATCCCCGAAGTTATACGAATAGGGTGAAACGAAATGATCGGATTGTTTTAATCATTTGTCCATGCTTACACATAGAAAATGAATATTAAGAAAAAATTATTAAATTAATTAATTAATTAATTAATCGTATAGGTGCATACAAAATATCCACATTTGAAGAAATTTATTCTCGAATCTTCTTTGAATGAAGAACTTTTCGAAGAAGAAAATAAGAAGCTAAATCGAACTGTTTATCAAATAGATTATTCTAAGCATCTTGGTTAGTATAACAAATTGACAAAATAATTACAATGAATAGAATTATAATTTGTTTAAATTTGGACAGACGATTTTGTATCTTTGCGTGATCAAAAGTTAGGAACGCATATAAAACGAGCAACTTTACCGGACAATTGGATCATACCAGAAACCGTACAAAAACGTTCTTTTCGCAATCCTTGGGAAATGATTAGAAAGGATTTATTACTTGTCAAAGTCAAAGAAAAACCTGCAAATAATCTCGATCCTAATCCGAAAGAACGCGAAATTCTTCGTGTCAAGTATATATTTATCAATTCGTATAGAGAGAAAATATTCTATTATTTTTATATTGTTTTCTTATATCTTCAGTAAAAAAAAAAAAAAAAAAGAAACAAAAATCTCTTGTTCTCTTTAAATATAAAAAAATTCTTGTTTGTTCTTTTTAGAACTGGAAAATCTGAATACGAAGATGCGATCGGTAAAACGGGAAATTTAATTATGAGAGAAAAACCTTACGGCCTATTATTACCGATGGAGACATCCGCCATATTGGGTACAAAGGATGATTCTAATAAAAAATCAGAATGTTCTATCGTTTTAACTTCCAAAAACATAGCATTACCTTCAAATATATTTTGATTTTTAATTCTAAAGAAATAAAATTGTTTTATGTTTTTTCAAATGTACAAATACGTTATAGAATTAAGGATCAATGTCATCATGTGTTTGATCAATTGTAAAGATAGTTTATTAATTGTGTAAATCAATTAAAAGTCGTAGTATAGAACACATGATGAATTGATTGATATTTTCCATAAAAAAAAAAGAAAAAGTAAATAAAACTACGCTCCTCATTGCTAGTAAATTGACATGGCAAAGATCACAATTTACATGTTGGTAAAATTTATAGAAATGATTCACATTTTTAAACGTAAGAGAAAAATTTAAAAATGATTGATCTTACACCATGGCTTCTTGCTAGCATTACAATAAAAACGCGTTAACATGATTTTTTATAGTCTATCATTAACTCTAAATTTATCTAAATCATTCAGAAAGTAATCGTGATATTCGATTTTGAAGTTACTATCAAGATCATCAACTTGAATTATACAAAAAGAACAAGAAAAGAAACTTAATAGTTTACATTAAATTTATCTCTAAAATGATGTGTTATTATTTCTAATAAGAAATATCAAATTCACAAGTCAATTGATCTTGAAAAGAAGAAAGCTTCAAAATGTATCATTTTAATCAATTATTGATGATATAATTGAACTATCCCTTAGATTAATATGTCCCATGTTAAATTTTTTATTACTTGGGCAAAAATATTTAATTAATTATGTAAAAATCGATGTTATATGTACATATATATATTTACGTATACCATCATGTATATACATAAATATATAAATAAGCCACTATGCATAAATAATCCATTATTTCTCTTTTCTATCTTCTTATTTTCTTTTCCCATCTTTAAACTCAACATATAATAATACATAATTGAGTTTCATAAAGATTTACAAATAATCTAAATTTGATTGTACTTGCACTTGAAAATACATATATATATATACAAATAATTACTTTGAATTAACAAAGAAAGTAAATAAATGTATCGAATAGTGATATATTTAAAATCAAACACAGTAATGGTTATTTAACATGTGTGTGATGTGTAATAAATTATTAATTCAGTCTCTCAATCGATTATGTCGATATACGATCGACGATATACGATCAAAGTGAATTTCTCAAATAATTATGTATCGTATGAATTGCAATTAAGTAGTATTTTAATAATTAATCTTAATGTATCGTATATCGTAATCGTATTATCATTTCTAACACAATCCAATTTTTAACTATGATTTACCAAGCTCACATTCGATATGCACGGCAAATAAGTGCTAGAAAAATATTACAGACAAACATCACATTTTATTTATTGTATATATAGTTTTGCCTTTGTGTTCGTTTTTATTAGTATTTACAAATTTGAACGAAAGATCAAAGTTTTTATCCAACATTTCATCGTGTTAAAAGAGAGAGAGAGAGAGAAAGAGAGAGAGAGAGAGAGAAGAAGAAGAAAGATATTTATTTACAAAAGTTAGCATATATGTTCGAAGTTCGTACTTATTATTAATTACGAATACGCACATATATGAATTCAATTTCATTACTTCTCAGACGTTTGATTTTCTTCATATCCTCCTTTTAAACACATCTCTCTTTTTCACAGTCTCCTTTTAAATAAATATCTACAGTAGGTAGACTGTTAGAAAGATTGGTGCATCTCTACGATTTTTCTATCTTTCAATTAAATCAGACTTTCTTCCATTGATTACAATTAAATATCATAGAAAAAGTAATAAGTAATAAACGCTAAAATATCTCTTCCAACTTTTTATACACACGCACGCACATATTCCGAGTAGTATTTTCTTCATTAATTTTACATCTGATATCGAAATGTATACAAGGAGAATGCACGTTTCTATAGTTTATACTCCGATGACACAAGTTTTGAATTATCAAGTTTTTAATCGTAATATTTTACAACCTTCTATTATTCATTCTAGTAATCAACAGAATTTGGCGTTGATTTAACTAGATCATTTGCAATGTAATTTTATATTCACTTTACTGGAACCATTACTCTCTTGTATGCATAATCCGAGACTATACTTCTTAGAAGAGAGACGTAAGTTCAAATTTACAATGCACAAACACTTACTTTCGTTTCTTCACTTGACCTGAATGAAAACGACCACCTTCTCCACGAATTCTTTTCATTGCATGTTGATGACGAGACTCGTGTAGATATTTCTATAAAAAATATGTTTCTAACATAAGAAACTTGAAAATTAATATAAAAATATAAGAAAGTAAAATAAAATGAAATACATACTGGTCTTTCCTTTGGAATTTTTCCTTCCGCTTCTAATTTGGCTCGTGCCTGACGTCTTTTTAATATACGTCTGTATTGCTTGGCATTTACGTATAAAGGTTCTTCTTCCAAGAATTCTGCATTAGGTAATGCTACTCTTTGAAATTGAGTTTGACCGCTATTTCCTGGTACCATCTGATATTAAAAAAGAAAAAAAGATGTTTTAATGTTTCACTTAAAGTGAATGAATTTTAATGAAATTATCATCAAAAAGGATAAACAACAAATTACCATTACAACATTTCCTGCTTGCGATGCTGTTGCTGTAGGGCTAGCTAATGGTTGAACTGGTGCTGTTGTTGCAGCTGTAGTTGCAGTTTGCGAAGTAGTACCAGCTATTTGCATAAGATTTCCATTGATGTTTATAACTGAAAAATAGAATTCGCTTTGAAATTCCATTAGAATGAAAAACATTAGAAGAATATTAGTTATATTTTTACCAGTAGGTTGAGTCTGTTGAACCTGGCCTTCTATTTGAACGGGTTGATAAATATAAGTCTGTCCATCAGGAGTTTGAATAATTTGAGGCGTTTGTGGTTGCTGTATAACTATTTGTTGACCTGTATTAGTGAGACTGGAAACTGGAACAACTTGAATTTGTCCATTGGGAGCTTGTATAGCTTGTATTGCTTGAGGTAACATCATAGCTTGTCCTCCTTGTCCCATTTGAACAACTTGCACTGTTCCACCAGTACTCCCAACAACAACCGCTTGTCCTTCTCCTAGCTGTTCCATTGTGAATTTTCACTGATAAAAGAAATTTGGTATGTTCACACATCATGAACTTGATATAAGACAGATTTTCTTTCAAAATCTTTAATATTATCATTGTTTCAAGGAAAAGAATTTGTGTTTACGAATAATTTAATAAATATATCCAATCTAAAGAGTGATAGAAAGTATAAAAATGAGAACATACTTAAAAGAAAGTGTAGTTTCTCATTTGGAAACATTATAGTTGAAATAAATTATTAATCGATGCTATTTATCATCATCATTAGCGATGTTTTGAAACGCCAACGTGGCGTATGCATGCAGTCCAGATTGAACCCACGTGCAGGTCGGGAAATAGGCACGAGGTGCATGCTAGAAAAGTAAGAGAAAGAGGAAGAGGAAGAGGAAGAGGAAGAGAGAGAGAGAGGAAGAGAAGGTAGCCATGAAGGAGAGAAAGAGTACAATAAAATGCAAGAGCGAGGGAGTTAACGAGCGAGCGAAAGAGAACGCGCGCGCTCTTGTATATGTGTGTGAAAGAGAAAAAGATAGAGAGAGAGAAAGATACTCGAGGGCAGACGGAATCGAGGGCTGCGTTGTCGTGTATGTTACTCAAAAGACCTTGCACGAGGGCTGGCGTTTTCACCGATGCTATCGCTAATAATCACAAAGGAAGAGTCTACTTCGTAGTTAAACTTATTTCGAAAAGCACTAAACTCGAGGGCGTGATCCAGACATCGGTAGAAAACTGATTTTTTTAAGGAGGTTTAAGAAGGCGTCGAAGAAAACGTGTCTCAAATACGATTGCATGGTTGACGATAGAATAAGTCGGTGAAACGTTTCTCACGACAAACATGGCCGTGCGGAACGGCATTTCGAGCGTCGTTAGCAGGCGAGATAATTTTGAGATGATAGGAGAGAAATTCGCGAGGAGGAAGGTCCACGCGCGAGCGTATGTCTATCCCGTTGATGTTTGATAATTTGTGGACTTACATTGGATCTTTTCGTAAGCACTTTCCCAATGATTGGTCGGCAAATTGAGGACCAATGGTCGGCGATAGAGAGTTACTTGGCTCTTGTGTATTGGTGGCACTGAACGAGGGGACCTGCCAGTACGACGGCAGTCCGATGCCAGACCGGTCGATGCCCCTCCGCGACACCACATTCACGGCCAATCAATTCCCAGGGCTTATCCCCACCATTGCTTTCCCGCGCTCTCCTCGAATCTTCGCGCCTTCTCAACTGTCGCTATTCCCGCGATTCTTTTCGAAATCGATCGACACATATGTTCGATATTATTCTACATTCTCGACCTATACAAAACTCTTTTCATTTTCCTTATATTTATTTTCAAAAAAAAAAAAAAAAAAACAATAACAAAATAATACTTATAACTTTCTTTATCTATATCCTTCGAGTGTGAATTTATTCTTTATTTATTTCTTCGTACTAACAATTACGTACATATGTAGTACTTTCCATATTAGTGCGTATATATATATATATATATATGAGTTACGTAGTACTAGATTATCTATCCAATTGATCGTCTACTTTATTTTTTTTTCTATCGATTAATATTATTTTTTACAAAAAAAAATTCTTATCAGAAAACTATATTTTTTGTCAGAATGTAAAATCTAAATGTTAATCTTGTAGGATAGTTTTATTCGTTAAATCATTCGTATGATTTTTATATGCGTCTAATTTATAAAGGAAGGACTGCGAGTGGAATATTACTTTGATTACGTTTTTATTATTATAGCAATAAATAATTCTTTCAATGTTTTCTTGACAATTAGGTGTACGGATTTGATTCGATTGATAGTTATAAAAGCGCGGTTAAAATAAATACCGTTATTATAGTGACCCTCCCCCTCTCTCCTTTCACCCTCCTCATTCTCTTACTACTTGTTGCTTTCGTCATATACAATAGAGATATGTTTACTTGCGTTTCCTGCATCTAACTGTATATCATCTACTGGCCGTCTCCCACCTGTGGCATTTTTCATTTTTATTGCAAATATATACAAACACATATATATAATAGTGATTAAGAATTATCTTTCCTATTTTTTATATACTATTATTAACTTTATTTTAGATTTATTTTATTTAACTACAAAAAAATGGTCATTCTAATTCATCTAAATTTATGTGGCAGTGTTGTAAATTTGTAATCCTTATTAATTAGTTTTATTTTACAAGCAATTATTGAGAACAATTTCTATAAGCATTATGTTTATTATAAGGCCAGGTATTCATAATTTTGATAAATGATTATCTCGATATACAATATTAATATGATTATCTATCGATACAAAATATACAGTACACGTAAGTACATATTTTTCAACAGGCAAAAGATACATTAGGTGAATATATTTATAAGATTTATTCTTAGCTTCGACTGATATTAACAATCGTGTTTACAAAACGTTTGTACAACTATTTCAATAAAACAGACTTTTAAAATTTATTTCATTATTATCTATAGGATTCTGTTTTTTTTTTTTTTTTTTTTCTTAAAAGTGCACTCGACCATATAGTAATAACTTTTCTTTTTTAATGGTTTTTTAATGGTCTTTTAATGTATTTTATATGCAGTTTCATAATGTTATTTAGTAGTAGTTGAATTTCTATCGTTTCGTATTTAAGATTGAGATTCGAAGCCACGATAAAATATTATACATCTTATATTTCTTTTTAATACAAATCTCTATCTTTTCGATCTCGTTAAAAACGCATATTCATTAACAACATTTTCAACTGTTAACTTTAGAAAATCTTTAACAAAAGATTTATCTTAGTCTTTTCTAGAATCACAGAATGAAATGCGTTAACAAAGTTTAGCAAGGAACAAACGAGATCGAAAGGCAATATAAATTTGCCCTACGTCAATAAATCATTTTTATACGAGTGATTATAAATAAGCTATACAAAAGTCTTATCAAATTAATTATTCTTATACATATATATATATGAACAAAATTAAAAGAAAACAAAAAAAAGCACAAATGAATTACTTCTTTCGATTACTATTATGTTACATTAAAACATTATTCAAACTTAGCATTTAGATATAATTCTATATGAGAGCAGACCTATAATTCAAACTTAATTATGATACAACATTACGCCTAATGTTTTACTTCACATTCATTTTTAAATAAGCTCTATCGTTGTTTCCAATTCAATAAAAATTATTGCGAGCTCAGTTTGATAAGATACGTACTTTGTGTCTCTTGACAAAAATAATTCCATTTAGACAGGCTGATGTATCCTGTCGATGGAATTACTGTAAGATCACGATAAGAAAGGAACTACCAAATCTTCCTTATGCTCTACTTTGATGTCATTTAATGCAGCTACTGCATTCTTGAGCATTCCAGTGATCTATAAAAAAGAAATTATTAAGAATTATTTATATAAAAATTGATGATATCAATCAAAGTTAACTTTCTTTATACAGGGTGAATCACGTTCCATAACTCAACCTGTATATGGGTAATTCTCAAATAACTGTGATTTTTACAACTCAAAATTTTTAAAAATTAAAAATGCTTTATAACTTATGTTTTGGGTACTATTGTTTCCTAATTATGCTCAGAATTAAACCTGTAATGTAGTTCTACTACAACTTCAATAAACAAAAAACTAGGACAAAAATTGAAAATTTCAATGTTACGGTACTGACAAATAAATGAAATATTCAAAGTACTTACCTAAATCTTTTTAAAATCTTAAAATAATAAAACGAATGATAAATTATAATACTCTTATAATCATACAAAGATCAATTATCTTTAATGTTTCTCTTATAATGATCAAAAATATGTTGAATGATAAATAAAGTACTGGACATAAAAAATCATAGTTACCTAAGAATCACCCATATACGCAAAAGTGTATCTTACAAGTTCGAGATCTCCAGCATCAAGCGGATTCGATGCGAGTATTCGTTCAGGTGCAGGAATATCCTTGAGAAGACACGTGGTATAATCGGGGACTTTGAAGCCCCCTGCTTCTATACGTTTTGCATAAGCTCTAGATCTATCCATGTATTCGTGTTGTTCCAAATTATGTGAATCCAATGCGCCAATATCTATTACATTTCTGTAAGTAGAACATTTGTTTATAAGAAATTATATACAATATTTGATCACATATTAGCTAAGAAACATAATATATAAACTACATAATTCTAACTAATTCTAACTATCAACACTCACGCCGCTGTTTCGTGCAGAATTCTGTTCAATGCGCTTTGTTCGTCTGTCTTCTTAGGTTCAGAATTTGCATACTGATTAACATAATCATCGCTAGAAAATAAAATAATAAAGCCTTAATTGATTCTATTAAAAAAAATTAAATAGCAAAGCAACATAACAAATATCTTACCTGTGCACTCTTGGTATATTTGTATTATTACTAACAGGATCAACTAGAAGATGTGTTCTCTCGTTCACTTCGCCACTCTATAAATAAAAATCTTATTACTTTAAATATTCATTATACACCATACCATAAGGAAAACATTAAACAAAAGCAGTAATAAGTTATAATGCATGAGGCATATAAATAATTTGCTAACTCCAATGTTTTCAAACATTGATTTTTATCCATTAATATTAGTAAAGCTTTCTCAATAAAATTGGAATGATGTTTATTGTACATTGTAATTTATTCTTTAAGTTCTGGTTTTCAAAACTAAATTTCACAAACTACATTCTTTGTTATATTATAAGATACATATATATAATATACTTAATATAATAATCACAATAATATGATAATCACAAAAATGTACATTCGCAATGAGATATAATTCAATTCTTAAAATTAGATGTTTATACTTGCAATTGAACTTGTATGTTATAGTCTAATAAAACTAAAAATCTTTATGATACTCATGACTAAACTATTAAAAAAACCAATATTATTTATCTTAAAGGCAATGAAAATTGCGATAACTCGTGTGTCCCTACGTCATTAATAAGCGTATATATATCAAAGTACAACGATAAAGGAAGAGAGAGAGATAAATGTTAAAAAAAAATGGTTAATAACATTGCGAATATTCGGGTTAATATTTCTTACCTGTGGTCCGGTGTCCTCTTTACAAAAACTGTAGCAACATCCCATACTTGATAAAATTCTAGATAACTTTTAAAATGAATTAATTTTCCTTTTCATTCCTGTAAACAATCCGGCATGAATCACGGCGCATAACAGTGCGTTTCAATAGTGACCCATAACCTACAACATCAAATTATAAGTTAGAGAGACAACTTCTTTTGTAAATTAAGTTCAAAGTTACTTTCAATATCATTACCAGGCGTCGCTAGTATCGAAATATTTATACTGTAACGACGGAAATATTTAAAACCATGTTATATATTTTTTATTTAATAAATTATAGAGAAATTCTTGTGATTACATATACTAAATATTATACATGTTTCTTATTGTCAGATCGAAAAAAGTATAATATTATTATATAAATAAGAATAAATAACAACACTGATATTGTCCAATGACGTTGGAGGATTTTAAGAGAGTAGAGGGGGAGGGTTGATAGGTTAAATGAAAAGATTGCAGCGCCACCAAGTTAGAATCGGAAGAGATAGTCCGCACTTGTCTGCAATTTGTCACGAAATTATGGATTCATTAGCAAGTTACGCGAGTGATGGTGAAAATAGTAATAATTCGGAAGAACTGAAGGTAAGACGATAAAAAAGTGATTTTTTTATACTATATAATGACATTTTACTGAAAAATAATGATTTCAATAAGGTAACAGTAATGTCGGTAGTGATTACAATGTGTACGCTTGGAATCATGGCTTCCAAACTAACGTACTGACTCCTATAGTCGACCATTAAATGGCGAATCGTAAATAAGAATATATATTAGATATAGATATTTATAAACATAAGAATGATTTTTAACGAATGTTTTTTTACGTGATTTTCTTAATTTTCCACTAAAGCTATTATATAAAATATTTTATTAGTGAGCTATATTAATTATTTATGCATTACAAAAATGTATAAAAATGTTTTCATATGAAATTGAATATATTTATTTTTTGTGTTCTATGTTACTTATTATTCAAGATGTCATACGAAGGACAAGCAGACGTAAGGACTAGAAGGGCTAGCGATGCTAATTATGACCCAGTACAAATGGACATGAGTGAGGTATGATTAAAAAACATGTTTCCAAACATATCTGTTTAATTTTAAGTTCGAAACATTTGGACGATGACTGGGAAGATACAATGATGGCTATGTAGGGACAGTATGTACGTGACAGGGTTTTAGGACTGATACGCTAACAGTCTGGTATATGGTGTTATGAGGTCACGTTGAACAACATAGTCTTTGAACCGAATCGATTAGTTGCTTAATAGTTTGAAATTCTCTCTTTATTATCATCTTTTCTTATTTCTCCATTTTCTCTTAATTTCAATTACATTTAGTTTCTCATTCATAAGAATGTTATAATCTTTGACGTTGCATTCAGTTTTGTTTACTTCATTTTTACAATTTTACATATTACAATTTGTAAAACGTGATCTTAAAACCTTCTTGTTGAGAGGAATAATCAGACTATAATTGATATTTAAAAGTTTAAATGATAAGTAAATGGGAATAGTACCATTTCGTGAGAAAATATTAACACGTAGCTCTGTTGGTAATACATGATACAATATCTACGCACCTCGGCAAGGTCTATGCTGTGTGAGGGTCTTTCAAGACTACCCCCAAGTCCTATTCAGAAGACAGAGGTGAGTAGAGGAAGCTGGCAGAAGGTAACACTAACAAAACACCAACCATCAAAGAACACCACACTTGTCAAATATTTTGCCAATAAATAACTGCATAGACATATATATATATATATAAATGTATATATGTATACATCTATGCAGAGGATATTTAATATATTTACATTTCTCTTTCATAATGTGGTTGTTTCATGTTGGTTTTATATACCTACCGGCAATTAACAGAAAAATTGGATTGTGTAATCAAAGTAACTGATGCGTAAATCTTCTGCATCACAAAAACTTTGTATCAAGTACAACCAATGATATAAGAAAAAAATTTTATTTTTTCTTTATCATGAACAAAAAAAAAATACATAAAATCGTGTTATTTATTTCTTCATAGCTAATTATTATTATACAAAAATATTTTTAAAAAATAAGTAAGAAAAGTAACGCTATGTAAAATCCACATGTATTATAATAGAGTAATCTATTTGTAATTATTGATCTCAGGTATAATCTTCCTTGTTAAAAGTAATAATATTAAACACTATTCCTTATTAATCAATTCTGTGTGAAATAGAAATACAACGTTACTTTTTTCTAGAAATTTTATTTATATATAAATAATGAAATATTTATGCGCGATATATCCACAATGAAGATAATGTAATTTATGTTTAATAAATGCATAAAATAATTTATAATTCCATTTAAAAGTATTTTCTTTTTAATGTAACAACTTTCTATATAGAAGCTTAATATATTAAAACAATCAATTTTGATTTCTTTAGGAAAGCAACAACAATAACTCTTCTGGAGAGTCTGGAAGTGAACGTGCTCATAGTCCTGCAGCAATGCCCTCAGCACTAGGTTCCAAAACAGACTCGTCTAGAATTTCACCATCTTCTTCAGACCAGAGGTGAGCTGGTTTGTATATGACCATTACCGATTTAATTTTTATTTATTTTTATTAACGCGTTTCATTGTATCATATAATGTCAATTAAAATCAAAAGAAAAAAGAAAACGTTAAAATCCAAAGAAATGTTTTGAACACTGAGCATATATTTGTGTGTGTGCTTAGTTTAGCAAAATTCTTAATAAACCCATTTCATACAGAATAATAATACGAATCTGTGTGGTATACCCCTGCAGAACGTAATCGTTTTACAGGAGATCCGATAATGAAAGCAATAAGGATGAACATAAAAGGAGTGACAGATCTGACCGTAACAAGCATAGTGGTGAGAAAAATCGTCGATCATCGTACGACGATAGGAGACAACGTGGTGATAATAGTAATGCTCATAATAAAGATACCAGGGAAAAACGAAGTAGGGACGATGAGAAAAAGTCACGCGATGAGGATAAACGTAAAGAGAAGAGCGACGAGAAAGATCATCATTATCGCGATGATAGTCGAAGGGATAGAACACGTGAATCGAGAAACGACAGAGACAGACGTAGAGACAGAGAAAGAGAACGAGAACGTCGTCATTCTCGGGACGAAAGATCAAAGGATCGATATAGGGAAGAAAGATCTAGCTACCATAAGGAAAAAGATCGTACGAGATCAAGATCCAGGTCGAGAGATCGGGCTCCGTTACCTTTCAGAACAATGAGCTATAGAGAAGAAAAGGGAAGAAATAAATTAGCACAATTAGAGAAATTAGGAATCGAATTAAAAGCACCCGAAGGTGATACTGTAGCTTTGGGAATTCAAAGTGAGCAAAATTATTATAATCCATTGACCACGGCTACTCAGGGGAAATATGCGGAGCAAATTCAAAAGAGGAAATTACTCTGGGCTAATAAGGTGAACAGATTTGATTATTTTTTCATTATTTTTTAATGTTAATTTTAATATTAGGATTACTTGTTACATACTATAATTTGTTGTTATATATATATATATATATATAAGAAGTAATAATTATGCATTTATATTTATTTATTTTCACGCGACTATGTATGTATATCTATACTTTATTTCTTTTATTAACTCCTCGCACAGTCGAAACAAGAAGAAGGTAAAGGTACTTCCAATACAGCTACTACGGCAAACACATGGATGGGTACGACGTTTACTCATGACCAAGACGGAAAAGTAACTGCGAAATTTAAGAGACTGATGGGAATAAAAGGTGATTTACCAAACACACAAACTGTAGGTACAAAGCCAGATATTTTGAAAAAACAGGAAGAAATGTTTAACAACATGGAACAACAATACGAAGTGGCACGCGCTACTACGCACACTCAACGTGGTGTAGGACTCGGATACTCCACTGGAGGATATCAATTTCCACGATAAATTATTATTATTAATATTCATGTAATAAAAGAAATGAAAGAAATGAAACGCTAGGTAACTGTATTATAATATAGTGATATTTGTATAAGTTGTCACGATGAGATTAAAAAGAGAAAGAAAAAAGAAATAGTTTCGTTCGAGCTTGTATCATTAAATTTTCGTAAAAAGCTTATTATATTATATTATAATAAAGCGTTTCTAATATGCATCCGAGTTATTTAAATGTATTTAAAGAAAGATCAAAAGTACATTGTAAAATTAACAATTATATTTTAAAGATTTATTAATACAAATTTTTCTTTTTAACTTCTTTATTTAACATGTACAGGAAATATAGTTGTAAAAAGAATAGTTTTGATCAATAACAAGCGTTTAAATATATATGTAGATTTTTCTGATCCTTTCTTTTTCATTTACATTTTTTTTCAATAATCAATAGTCAAATAATAATGTAAGCTAATAACAATTGGCAGCGATTGCATTATGATTAAATTATTAAATAAATTAATAAAACCTGTATGTTACACGCACGCATGTAATAAAGCTGATCTTATTATGTAATATGCATTTCCATTTATATATACTTGACATATATGTAAAGATAAGTATATTTCTTTCATTCAAATTTGCCGCGTATTCCTAGGAAGAGGCATAGAGAGATCGATAGAAATCGATTAATCAATCGATCAATCAGTGATAGATAGTTACAGAGATAGGTAGATAAAGAGAGATAAATAATATTATAATAATAAAATTTAAATAATTAATTTGTAAGATTAATTGAACAGTGTATATAGAGAGGAGCCGATAATATTCTTTAATTGTTGTTTTTTATAAGACAATTATATAAAGGGTTTTATGGAATGATAATAATCAAATTTGTTTCCCTGTAAATAGAGGTTAGATTTTATTAGCTCTACTATAGGTAAATTGTATATAATAAAATTCACGGTTGTAAATAGCTAACAAAACCTAACCTCTATTTATAAGGAAAAAAAATTTCATTATTATCATTCTATAAAACCCTTCATATAAATACACGCAGGGCTTAGAGAAAAAATATACAATTTTTCAAAAAATAAAAATATAAAATTATTAAAATATTATGTATACATATATGTACTGAAAAAGTCAAGATGTCACAACGTCTTTTAAAGATTAACAATTATTACACATATACGATATAAAATATATTTTCGTATTTATCGTATTGGTGTAAAAAGTTGTTCAAGTTGTTTAAATATTTTATTTTTATTCATTTTCTCTCATTGTTGTTTGAATTTTATTGTAAAATTTATGTTTATAAGAAAATTTAAGTACTCAAGAGTATCAAGGAAATAAACAAATGCATAATATTTGGCGCGCAAAAAAAAGAATAATAAAAATGCATTGCTTCTTCTGATTGGTGGATCTAACGTCGATGTAATACAGAAGAATTGAGTTGCTTTTCAAATGATTTAACAATATGGCGTAGCATCGTTTGAATTTGAACGTTACGTGACAACAGACGGAAGCCTCTAGGAAATGTGAAATAACTTTTTTACTCTCTTCTAATCTAACTTGTGATTTATTTTAAGTATAAATACTATAGGAATAGAGAAACTTAAAAGCATTTTGGATTCTTATATATTCGAAGATCATGGATAATTTTGTTAAGATTGAGAAAATTGGTGAAGGTAAAAACACTTAATAATTTTCTTTTGATACTATCTTAGAATATTTATATATCATTTATTTATCAATAAGATTTAATTATAATCATACATTTCTTAATTGATCGTTTTTCTTATTTTTAACATTTATATGACTCATGTAAAATGTAAACTTAATTTGTGTTTTCAAAGTTATTTCGACTATTTGTGAAAAAAAATGTACATACTTGTGTAGTGTGTGTGTATGTTCAATTATATATTCTTTGTAAATTTGTGTATTTAATAAAACTTGTATTATACTATAGGCACATATGGTGTTGTGTATAAGGGAAAACACAAAAAGACTGGTGAAATTGTAGCCATGAAAAAGATTCGCTTAGAAAGCGATGACGAAGGTGTGCCATCGACTGCAATCAGAGAGATTTCTATTCTCAAGGAGTTGAAACACCCAAATATCGTTAGTTTGGTCGATGTGCTCATGGAAGAATCTAGATTATACCTTATATTCGAGTATCTTACTATGGATTTAAAAAAATACATGGATAGTTTGGGAAACGGTGTAATGGTAGACCCTAAAACGGTCAAGTCCTATTTATTCCAGGTCTCAATATAAGTCATACATTAATAGCAACAATTAAATGTATATATACATGTATATTTATTTCTTTAATTTTGTTGTTTTAGATAACACGAGCAATTCTATTCTGTCACAAGCGCAGAGTTTTACACCGGGACTTAAAACCACAAAATTTATTAATTGGCACAAAAGGAGTTATCAAAGTAGCAGATTTTGGATTGGGAAGAGCATTTGGAATTCCTGTCAGAGTTTATACGCACGAGGTAGTTACTTTGTGGTACAGAGCACCTGAAATTTTGCTCGGTGCCACTAGGTATTCTTGCGCTATCGATATGTGGAGTGTTGGTTGTATTTTTGCTGAAATGGCTATGAAAAAGCCATTATTTCAAGGAGACAGTGAAATTGATCAATTGTTTCGAATTTTCCGGTAAGATCAATATTTTGTGATATTTCCAAATTTTCTTATAGCGAATTCAAAAAATTATTTATATATTTATTGATTTATTTGGAACAATATTTAAATAGCATTTTAAGAACACCAACGGAAGAAATATGGCCTGGCGTCACACAATTAAATGATTATAAAACAACATTTCCAAATTGGGTAACTAACAATCTAGCAGCCCAAGTTAAGAATCTTGAGGAGGATGGGCTTGAATTATTGCAAGCTATGCTTATTTACGATCCCGTTCATAGAATATCGGCAAAGGAAGCTTTAAAACATCCTTATTTCCAAGATTTGGATATGAGAAAGTTACCACCTACATAATAAAATGGGAGAACAAGAAAAAACGAAGAAATATATGTTCGTTGTGTTTCTTTATGACGTCTTTAATCGTGCGACAATATAAAAAGATATATCTTAGAATAGCAGAAGGATGTGAGATAAGGTGTTTGAGTGCAAACATTCCTTTATTGATGAATATGACTAAACATGCTCATTACATACTATTAAGCTTTATATTATATCAAGTCATTTGTCGAAATTTATTATTTGGTGTTTTCAGTACATTTACGCCTTTCAATATGTGTACTATATATCATAAGTACAGATCAAGAGAGAATTTCGATGCAACGATTACATGATATTACACTATAATATTTTATATCTATATTGACAAACAAGAATTTATCTAAACTATACTTAATATTTTTAATAGAATATTATTAGCAACATCATTTCATCGTCTATAATTTATATTTTAATTAAGTAAGTTTTTTCTTTCTTTGTACTGCCCTTTGATATTTAATATGTGAACAAAAATGTGAATACGAGTGGATGAAATTTATCGATTTGTTATTAACTAAATAATATAGTAAGCATTTTTATGGAAATCAAAATAAACAGAAAAGAAAAGAACTCTCGATAAATATATATATATATATTCTTTAGAATAGCGTAATTTTTGTAAATTATTTTTAAAATACAGGACAATTTTTTGTACGCAAAGCTTTTCATTTATACAATATTATCATATAAACTATAATTGACCTATGTACTACAGGTTAAAGATTTTGTTAATTATAATGACTCAGTTAACTGAGAATTACCGACGTCTTACCATTTCAGCAAAATCTTATTAGGAGATATTACTATTTAGGAGAAGGAATGGGAAGCCAAATAGATAATTAATGATTCTTAGAATCATATGCTCTAAACTAATTTCTCTTATATGTCGACTATGCGTCATCGTGAGCAACAATGTAACTATTTTCTTTCGATCCCTGTTATAAATCGTACAAGTTTGAATTATCAATTTCTATTGTATATAGATCTTTGTAAAATACATTTTGTTTTTTTTTAATTTTAATAACAATTCCAAACAATAATACGAAACATGATAATTAATTTAATTACAATTGAAAATCAATATCAAATGTCTTAGAAGAAATTAATTAATAATAAATTGTTTATGTGGATACTTGTGAACAAAGAGAATATAAAAAATGTTTTCATTAATTAATAGTAAAATGTAAAATTATGAATAATTATTTTGCTGCAATAGACTAAATTTCTTGTTACTTTGTTTTATTGTTATTAAATTTATCTTGATTATTTTTACAGAAAATTGACATCTTTGCTACAGTTGGAATGGAACACATTATTTGTTCTTTCCTGCATGTAACTCATTTAATGTATGCGTGACGTATATCTGAAGATTAGAGAGTGGGGAGATCTCCAGCACATAAAGTCAAGCCTCGAATTACTGTTTACAGTTTGCGTTCAGAACTAAGGATTGACGTTTAAACGGTGAGTCTTTGTTGCTATCCGTGTTTTATATTTTTCAATTAATATTTCCAATTTAGACAATAATCAATGAAATTTTATTATTAAATATCATTTTATTTAGCACATTTTTGTTTTATCATTTCATTTATTATTATTATTTTTATATTTAACTTTGGCTGATTCTATCAAGATCTATATCAGTACAAATAATACATTTTATTACAAATTATTGTTGTTATTAACAAATGATTGTTGTTTAATTAATACGACTGAGAGAAACGTAAGGTTTTTTAATTGTGTGTTTTATTACCTAAAGATAAATTTCTACATATATTTGTAATATCAGATGTTTTTTTTTATTTAACTTTTTTCAATTAAAAGTTTAAAGTTCGAGTAGATTGAGAGGAGGTCAATTCTATTGCGTGTTGTTTTCTCTCTCGAAATTTGTGTTTATCAAAAAGGAAGTAGATTGATAGTTGTGTAGTAGAAACGTAAATTAGAGGTCTTTGCCCCGCGATGCGTGTCCAAGGACGAGTGAATCATCCAGTTTAAATTTAGGTATTATTTGATCATCTATGGAATCCATAAGTCCGCTTAGTTATATTAGTATTGAATTTTTTAAATAAACAAAATCATCTTATCATCTATTTTTGATTTTCCATTATTCGACCCGCATATCCGGTTTCGTAAAAGAAATTTGATAAAAATTGAACAGCAACTTTCTACAAACTTAGAACTTATTTAGATTCTTTCTAATTTGTTGAACATTTTCTTTTTTAGAAGATGCGTTCGATCATTTTGTGTATTGCCCTAGCAGGATGTTTAGCACTTGCTAAGGCTCATAGTTATCACATGGGTAATTGTCCCACAGTAGAGCCAATGCATGGATTTCAAATGAACAGGGTAATAATATTTAATCATTAACTAAAAATTGTTCAATCATTGTGACACTTTGGAGATACTAATAATATGTAATTGTAGTTTCTAGGAATCTGGTATGTCATTCAGAAGACATCTACTGCAAGCAAATGTATTAGCTATAATTATACTCGCGGCGAAGAACCGGGAGAATATTTGATAACTCAAGATTCTGATCATCCTGTATTAGGTGAGATTTTAAATGATTAGAATATTTTCTATAAGATTAAATAAGATCATTTTATAAGCATAGAAATCGTTGCGTTTAAGATTACTGGAAAGCATTTCTATAGATAAAGAAATACAAATAATATATATGGACCCTGCCCGGTCTGATAAAAGCACGTCAATAGGATAAATGTTTTTCAAGTGGGATGAATTTTCTGTAGTTAAGCAAGCTCTTTCTGTACAGGTCTTACGCCATTAAAACACGAGTATCACTATACCGGTGAATTGAGTGTACCGGAACCTAGTACACCGGCTCGAATGCAAGTTCGCTTCCCTCTCAGTAAGTAATATGAGTCATTTTTAAAAGGAAGATTTTAATCTTGATTATTATTAACCTTTTGTAAGTTTAAAGTTATATTGATTCTACTTTCCAATGACGTACAGAATGAATCTGATTAATTTATTAGAAAGACTATGAAGCAATAATATTCAAATAATTTTCATTGTTTCTTTTTTTTTTTTTTTAGGTGTAGCAGGTAGTGCATCTCACATAATCTTCACTACGGATTATGACAATTATGCTGGAATATTTACTTGTCAGAAATTAGCTTTTGCCCATCGACAAAGTGCAACTATACTTTCAAGACGTCGTGATCTTGACAGGGATACCATAGATAATATAAAAGCAAAATTGTCAAGCTATGGAGTAGATCCTTATGATCTTAGTATCATTTCTCAGAGTGGTTGTCCACGCGGTAATGATACTTTAGACATAAACATTGATCCTAGCACTTTTACTGCTGAAAGTCTTGGCAGTGCCGTACGTAAAGCTGGTGAAAAAATTGGAGATGGTGTTCAATGGGTTGCCAGTGCTGGTAGCAAAGTTTATCATAAAATAGCTGGCACCGAAGAAAGTACAACTCCTTCGAAATCAGAGGAAACGCATAGGGTTGTACCAATGATGAAAGATTCTGGGAAATACGAGACTAACGAAGTCGAATGGATTCCATAAATATGTTTAGAAATAATATTGTCAAGTTAAAAACGAACAAAAACATGATATTAGGGTAAATGTTTATTCTTTTTCTTTTAATTTTTTAAACATGTATTGTATACTGTTAAGAGAAATAAGATATAGAAAGGAACGTATTGAGATGATCAGTTTATAATTTTAATTTTATAGAAAGAAGTATACATATTTCTGATTTGTTAAATAAGAAATATCAACGTTGACTTAACTTCTCGTAGAGATATATTATAACAAATATAATAATAATAATAATAATCTATATAAACGCAATAATTTTCCAATTTTGTCATTTATGCGTCCAACGAATTGCTTTAAGGATATCAAAGAGTTTAATGAAATATTTTAGTGTCACTGACGTCTACGATAAAATCAGTCAATGTGAAAATGAGTAATATCTATCTAGACGGTGGCGTGTTAGTCAATGAAAAATAATTTTCCTTACAAATTGATGATAAGAGAGAAAAAAAATATCTTGTTAAGATAAGTGAAAGATCATGAGTTAAAAAATAATTTGTTTATTAGAAAAATTATATACAATTTTTATCGGGTGATTAGATCAATTTGAAATGTCAGATTACGTCTCTTTGCAATGTTATAGTTACTTATAAACATTCGTCACGTGATTATAGTCTCCCCTAATACGTACGATGTGTGCTGTTCACGAATATTAGTGTCCTGACGTTCGAACGAACGGATCAGTCCGTTAGCAACCGCTGAAGAGTGACTAACAAATTTTTTGTCTGCTTAAGAAAGACTAATATTTTAAGGTGGACCATTATTATTCTTCAAATCGACGAGTCATAGAACAAAATAAAGAAGGTCGACGCTTTTTCTCACCTGATATCATAGAGTTGTCAAGACAAATTTAATGTACGTAAATTTAATTACACGCTCCTTAATTAATTATTATTATTATTATTCGAATAATTAATTTTTTCTTTTGTTTTTCTTTTTCTCTTAATGAATTGTATTCATTATATTGGAGTAATTGTAATTTTAATTTTGTAACACTAATACGTCGAACACTTTATTTGCAATCATTTGGTTTAATATTTGACGATTAATTAAATTTGAATAAAAGTCGATTAATCCCTTTTGATAATATTAACGCACGTTAGACGAGATATTTTGTAATTATTTTTTGAATGAGAATGTTAATTATTAGTAATGATAATGAATTACTGATGATACGAGGTGTATACTGTTAGGCTGATCGTTCCGCACTGCACCACTTTCCTAGGGTACTCCTTTTAGGGGTTGCGCAGGTCAGATGCCCTATACCACCTATGTGTGTTGTGTGTCGCACCTGTCAGTTCGTTTTCCAAACCCTCTGACAGTTTGATTTCTACAATTTTCTCGAGTCGACACGCTCTCGCTCTCTCTCTCTCTCTCTCTTTTTTTTTTCTCTTCTTCTTTTTTTTTCTTTCTCAAATTGGTTAATAAACTACTGACATCTTGATCTTTAGAGGAGGTAAGGTCGAATTTATTTAAACCACAAATTTGAATAAATATATTTTACTCGCAATCGTGCCGACAAAAATTTCATAATTTATCCAAATAAAAATATCGATATTAACATTCAATTGAAGGAATAAGAGGGGAGAGACAGTTAGCTTCGGCTAACTAAATGTTAATAACAAATTAAAATGTAAAATTAATTGAAGTAGTAGATCTAAAATAATTAGGATAAGTAGAGAATTGATATCTTAAAAGCTTGATATATATTTGATTTTTCTTTCGTAGCTGTTCACATTTTTCATTATTTTTATATCAATAATTATTTTCTTTTTTTTTATCGCATTTATTCTTTCATTTTTATTTGATTTATATTTAAAACAAAAAACAAAAAAATTCCTTATTTACTTTATGTAGTAAACTATTTACATTTCTTTTTTTATATTTAAAAAAAGAAAAATTGTTATCTACGATTGAGAAATGTTGGTGGTAGACTTTTATCAAGTAGATAACAATCGGTGAAACGTATAAGTCCATTGAAGAAGAAACCTTAGGAAAGAAAAAAAGTAAACATTTCATATCTTATTATCGATTCAAGTTTAATTTACTCGTTCTTTTGTTTTGACCTCGTATAACGCAAAATGCCAACCATGTGGTATCACCCATCTATCGATTTCTGCATTATTTTATCAAGTTCATCCTTATTTTCAAAAATAAATCTTTATTTCTAAACGATCATTTGAATATATTTGAATATATGCATATTTTATACAATTCATTCATATTTCACGCATATATAAATCTATTTAAATGATTGTTTTAGAATTGTCATTGATTTATCATTGATTTATCATTGATTTATCATCGATCAGCATTTTAATAGTAACGATAATCGATTAGATTCGTTCAGGTTCAAGGGACAAGTACGTCAATAAAAGCAGACTGACCCACATCTCATCATCGTTAATACGAGATCAACGTTGCTCTCGTTTGAATCTAGTGATTTCAGGATCAGTCTCTCGAATTAGGACGATTCAATCGGTTGTCTCGTTTAACAGGGTCAATATCGAGAATAATTTGCAAGTTATGAGATCAACCCCATCAACGTTTTCAATACTTTATATTTGATTACAAATAATCTAATATATTTTTTTTTTCTCTAATAAATATCATTATTTTTTTCAAATTATTTTATTTTTGTGTGCGTATGTGTTTTTTTTTTCTTTATAGGTTTTAAAGTTTTTCTTCATCATAGCAATTATCTTCAAGGAACGCAAACATAGTCATTAGTTTTGCAATTGAGAATGTCAATGTCCATCCATCCATTGAAAAGAAAGAATCTTTGAATTTCAAAAGTGTTTTCAAAAGAATTTTCTATTTCATTTAATATAACTAATAAAATAGGATAAAAATAAATTTAAAAAAAAAAAAAATAAGAAAGAATGACAAATCCAAGATTTGTATTTTAATTGAATTTTAATTTAAAAAATTCGTCAATTAAATAATCTATTATTATTTTGTTTATTTTAACACAAGGTTACTGGTTTAATAATTCATTTTGTAAAATTCGATGAGAGAGTCGAAAGTAGAAAGAGATGTTATACGAAAAAATATTAAATAAGGAAAGTAATAGCTTGTTATAATAAGATGAAATCGAAGTCGAACGTTCAATGTCAGATCCTTCTTCGATCTTGACCTAAATTGAGATACGCCATTGTATTGATGTCTGTTTCGTAATCATTTCTTTTTCATTTTTATTATTATATATGTATAAAAACATACAGAGCGTAAAAAATTAAGGAAATGAATGAAAAAAACCTTGAGTAAGAATTTACTTGTAGATTTTGTCGTTTCATTATGCGATATATTATAAACATCAAACTCTCTGAGCAATTTTTCTTTCTTAGCTTTTTATCCTACTCCTTTTTTTTACAGTTAGTTTTTTTTATGAAAATAAAACTTTAAAATTGAAACAAACATTGACTAACGACTATGCTTAAAGAAATTCTCTTTCTTTTATCTTCGAAGGTTAAATGATGACTTTGAAAAATACATCGACTATATCGACTTCACGATTTGACGAATGCACGATTTTGTAATATCCTTTTTTTAGTTGTTTTTCGTGATCTCATATTGATTTCATTTTTATAACAAATTTATTGAAAATTGTTATTTCAAAATTATGAGAAAAAAAAATCAAGAAAAAAGCAACAAATTGTTGAAATGATTTGTAGTATATAAATGATAATAAAAATAGTGAAAAAAGTAAATGTAAAAGATCGCAAAAAGCTTCCAGATAAAGTATAGTTATCGAGGACGATGAGTTTGACCTGGTCGGAAAGAAGAAAAATAAATAATAATGGTTAATATATCAGGCTAGTCGACATTTAATCGATCTACCCCTCAAATGACTCGTTAAAGTGACCGGGATACGTGCAGGCCAATCTGTTCGACTCCGACCCTCCTCACCAACGAGCAATTACTATCCTCAAATACATATTATGTATATAGAAGGAAACATTCTTTTATGCTATTGTATGAGATTTTAACTACTCCCCTTGCTTATTTCAAACGTTTAGAATGACTTGTATACAATTTATAAATGAATTTTACTTATTTTACATTACAGATGCTGACTGCTTCATTATGCATTTTGTCGGTCCTATGGGCCCAAAAAACAATGGCAAGCGTGCTTGTTGCTGATACAACAATGTCCAGAATGGTAGAGTTAAATGCTGGCGAACCAATTTGTTCACTTTACAATGATAGAGGTGTAATCCAAAGAATGATACTCGGTGCTGATCCGAAGAAAGTTCGGCAAATGCCAAGCAATCTCGTTGCTGATCTTGAAGAAACTTGTTTGGCTTCTAAAGTAAACGTAAAACTTATTGAAATCAAATTATCAAACTTTGAAACAAATTCTCTTTTATTTATATATCGTGTCTAACAAAAATATAACGAACGTTAGATCGTATAAAAACTTTATGAACGTTTCATACATTTTTAGTTGTTATCATTGTCTTTTTTATTTTATTTTTATTTTTATTACAATACGATATTTCTTATCGCACCTGCCTACCTGCCAAGTTGTCAAGGATAATGATTTTATACTTACTTTGTTGAAAAGAAAACAATTGAGTATGTCAATTAATTTTTAATGTAACTTTGTCATTAGAATCGAACACCTGCAGGTGGATTGATTTATCCTGGAACAAAATGGTGCGGACCTGGAAACGTGGCAAGTTCTTACGATGATTTAGGTCAACATGCAGCAGAAGATGCATGCTGCAGGGAACACGATCATTGTCCAATAGCAATGTCGTCTCAACAATGTATTCATGGTATATGTAACAATTCACCTTTCACACGTTCGCATTGCGACTGCGATGCCAAGTTTCGAAGATGTTTGCAAAATCTTAATACCGAGGTTGCCAATACTATCGGTGCCCTTTTCTTCAATGTTATACAAGTAACTTGTTTCAAAGAGAGACGGCCATGTTCCCAATGGCAAAGGTATTTTTACTCAAAATCTTCTCAATGATTCATTTCTAAAGCGCATCAATTTATTTGTCAGGGTGAACCACAAGTTTCTTTCCAAGGTGTATTTTAAAATCAATTAAGTCTGTTTATTTCGAAAGTGGTCTATAAGTCCAATCATATATTTTGAAATTGATTCCAACGCAAATCCTTCAATATCTATCTCGATTCGAATATAAATGGACTTAGGTCACTTACAAAGTAAACGGCTCAATTATTTTCTTTTGCAATTTTATCAACTTTTTAGTTAAGTTCGATTATCTTTACAAGCTAGGATTGTAGTTTTTTTGTTTGTTACAATCTATCAAATATTTCTAATCATAACTTTTGGTTAATCCTTTATCATTAATAACAATTAGATAAGATTTTGTTTTTGTATAAACAAATATAGATTATTATTAGAAGAATGCATTCCACTTTGGAAACATTCACCGAGTTACGAGCCACTCAATTATAACAACCGTATGGAAACTGGAAGAAGTAACAATAATATAAACGAGTCACCACTGTTAAAGTTCACCGAGGATATAATTGCCAGAATAAGACGTTTCCAAACAAATATTTTCAATTACTTTCAAAATCATTGGAGAGAAATATTAAATGACCATTGAAGTATTAGAAAATTATGTGTCTCTTTTTTTGTTTTTACTAATTTAATTAGTATGTTTATTAATTCATTGATAACAGAGAAAAATGGTGGTTGTGATGGTGGTAACGGTGATGGTGGTTGTGTGGCAATAATACTAAAAACGATACTAAAATAATAATCTTTGTTTTTTTGTTTGTTTTATATACTAACATTTACCATGTTTTTTCATAAAAGTGATTTTATAGAAATGATTTATATATATATATCATTAATTTAATCTTTGTATTATGTTTTTTTTTTTTTTACAGGAATGGTTACGACGAAGCAGTGTCAAATAGATTGTGTTCGCAGTATAAGTTTCGGCCAAGTGAAAAATACGTGCCATTAATGCCATTGAATATGAATATATGAATTCGGAAACAGCAAAAGGACAGCCCAGGTGGTAGTTAAAATAAAAAATAAAAAGAAAAAACAAAAGAAGAAGATCGCTCAAAATAATAACTACCACGATAAGAAATACGTGATAATTTTTTCGCGTTTTATTTCACATTAAATAGTTGTCCTTTTTGCTTATCGGAATTCTATGAAGTGTTATGATGGTGTGGACTAATTTCGAATCCAATCGAATACCCAAGACTCTATAATAATATTAATAATACATATCGATTCTATGGGTTTTCTTGTTTTATATATTATGAATAATTCGTACCGCGCGTATGTAGTTTATACAATATATTATTATCATAGCAATATTAATTATATATATATACATATAGATTTAGATAATAATTAATTTATAATTGTTATTGATAAAATATTAAATATGTAGTCGTTTAAATATTTTATATTATAACTCGTAGGGTAAACTTTAATTGTATTTCATTATATGGGTAATAATCAAAGATTATATATTTTAAAGATATAAGATAGAAAGTGTTAATAGTAGTAGTGTTAATTTCAAATAAAATACGTTTGTGGAGTCGGTGAATTATTTCATAATTTATAACTTGTGAAAAATAATATCTCGTATTATGTTTCTAAAATTGATTCTTTTGTTGTTATCGATATAAAGAGAAATCTATAATATCGACATGTCGATAAAAATGGTATCTAGGTAAATAACTTGTTTTATCGACTTGTGATATTTCTTTTATACTCCATTGATAATTGATTTTTCTTTGTGGATAACTAGCAATTATTATCTAAAGGTAATGTAGATCATTTACCATGCTACACACATTATCTATCGATCTTAGTTCTTCATTTTGATGTAGACGTCGCTAGTAGTATATTCTTATAGAACTTATCCACGTGAAGTCGTTCTAACCTAAAAAATCTAGTTTACACGTGAAAGGAATTTTGTCATGTTTGTTTAGTTAATTTATATTTATTATTAATAAAAATGGAAGAAAAAGCAATTAGAATGGAAGATATCCTTAATGAGGATTCGTCGTCCGACGACGATATACCAAATATATGTGAAATTAGTGAAGAGAATAAAAAGAAAATATCTTTTGAACAAGATATTCCAAAGGGAAAACCTAAATCTGGTAGAATATGGAAAGAACCAAAAAAGAGGTAGATATATCATCATATCTCAATAATTCTTAATAATTTATCTTTTATAATTATGTATATTTAATTGTATTTATTTTAGATTTTCATCTATTGTCAAAAGTAGAGGTATCAAATTATCATTTGAAAAGAAACAAAAATTAAAAGAGAATTTGCAACGCGCTAAAGATATGTCAAGAGCTATCAAAGAAAAAAAACAAGCAGAGAAAGAGGCTAAGAAACAACGGAGGATAGAAAATTTGAAAAGAGCTGAGGAAAATAGAAAGAAGGGTGAAGTTGTACAAATTGTGAGTATAGATATTATTATATTTGTTCTTTTCTAAGATTAATCAAATTAAGTAATATTTTCTTCATTCTATTCGTTTTGTTAATTTATCTCTTCCTCAGATTAAAAATACCGCTAAACTAAAGAGAATGAAAAAGAAACAACTGAGGTTCATTGAAAAAAGAGATACGAATTGACGCTTGAAATAAATAACAAGGTAAATTTATTATTTTATAGAATAACTGGTTATTTCATGAAATATCTGACCAGAAGGGTTTAATCAAAATATGAAATAGATAAAGATTATGTACTTTTATATTAGTTATATTATATAAAATACTAGAACGCAATTATAGTTAAAATAACAAAGAGAAATTGTATGGCCAAGTAGAAGAAAAATATCCGGAGAATAAAATTTGTTTTTCTTTATTTTGAAATTATTTCAATTCTTTATTTTTGGGCCTCCTAAATGAAGGTTAATAATCTATCTAATTTTGAGATAAGGTTTCTCTATTTATTTAAGGGATTTAATTACATTTCCTACGACGACGACGACAGCTATGACAATTACAAAAGAGTGTTTATTATAATTATATTGTTGTATAACAAAATTCTTATTATATGCTTTCTCAAAGCGTTTAGTTATTTCAAGAAATATCTGCTTATATTCTATGAAATAACATAATTAAACGTTTTAACGATTACATTGTATTATTTTTACACAAGTTATGCCACATCTTCCTATAATGGCGTCTTTATCGATTGGACAAAAGTTTTGAGCTCCTCCGCAATATTTTCATTATGACTATTTTTGAGTAGCTGCAGAAAAGAAGAAGAAGAAAAAGAAAAAGAAAAATAACATGAAAGTAATAACAATAATATGGATTCGTTAAGTTGATTAATTCTCACCGCATTGCGTGTCCACTTGGGTAAACTACTTTGGTATGTTTGTACTAAAAACCTAGAAAAATTGTAATAATTAAAGTCCTTTAAAGATAATATATTGACAAATGACAATAATAAAAACAAACCTACCTTTCATCTACCAATAAAATGGCACCCCAATCATTTTTGTGACGAATGCACCGACCTACTGCTTGATTGTAAGCTCTAAAGGCTTGAATATTGTACCAATCGGAACCCCTAAGTAGTCCTCTTGAAATGTTTTTGTCGTTGTATTCCCACTTCATTTGGATATCCTTGCTACTTTTTACAGGATATGGAATCCCGATCTAACAAACATCATAGAATACCTTTTAATTGAATTTCACACTCACAATCGTGATATTAAATAATAGTCAATTAAATGTTTACCGTAATAACGCAACGCGCCTCGTCATCGCTGAAGTCAATACCTTCGGCGACTTTACCACGAAATACGGCAAATAAAATGGCACCTGAATAATGCTGGTCTTTGTTATTATCAACATTTACTTCCGACGTTTCGTTTATTACTTCACGATATTGTTCCATCACATCTTTTAGATCAGAACTCTCCCGAGGTTCCACAAAGATCTTTTTATATTTTTCTATTTGTTGCCAAATTTGAGTAAATTTCCATCTAGTGATTTGATTATTCATCATTATATATGATGAAAAGAAACATAATATTCCATGAGGTACGGCTTCGATGACTTTAAGTATCAATTGACCTAGTTCATCCTGTCGATATGTAATAAACAATCAGTTATTATTGTATAATAATTCATTATTTGATTATAAAGTCAAAAGGAAGCAAAAATCTATTGTTAAAAATGACCTGGAATTGCCAAGTATTCACATTGGTAAAGTTAGCCTTTAGAAGCGTTCCACTTGGTCCCTTTGGCACGCATTTTACAAACACCCGATCTTTGCTGATAACGTGATCGGTAAAATGGATATCGGCAAATTTCGTTCCAAGTTCACTCTCAAAAGATTCCGTTGGGGTTAAGGTACCTGATGCTAAAATAATTGATCTGACCTGTCGTGCCAAAGGGCCAAATATGATAGCCGGGTTCAAGCAAATCAACCTAAATGTTCTTAAACGTTTTCCT
This sequence comes from Polistes dominula, assembly GCF_049000335.1. Classification (NCBI taxonomy): domain Eukaryota; kingdom Metazoa; phylum Arthropoda; class Insecta; order Hymenoptera; family Vespidae; genus Polistes; species Polistes dominula. The sequence continues at coordinate 401,683 of NW_028300906.1, forward strand.
ACTACCTTTCGTGATAGCATCCAACTTTCGTTTAAATTCTAGAAGAAGAAGAATAAAGAAAATAAATATAACGAAATTATATTTAGAAAAATAAAAAGTATCTTTACATACTTTGTCAGTTAGATCCGTACAGTACGATTCGTCTATATAAGCTTTGTAATCATTTTCATACTCTTGCGTTGCTATTGTTTTTAAAGCAAGGGTTATACTGTGAAGAAGCATTTTTGTTATTCGTGAAATTGTTAAATTTTTGTTATACAATTTAGTATTATGAACATTTTCTTTCGCTTTATTAAATTCATCTATAACAAATCGTACAGCCACTGCTAATTTCGTGATTCCTTCCAAACCAATATCGTTCATTTCCAATAATCCTATTAATTGGTTACCCGTCCATATAGAACTTGTCATTTCTGCACTATTTTTCTAAAAATATACAATAATTTTATGATTAATTTCATCAAAATCGATTAAATGAAATAAAAACAAAAGAAAAGAAAACAAAAAATACCGTATAAGAGAGGGGAGTTTGATTCATGAACTCTTTAAGCATAGTCACATATTGTTGGATGGTATTATAAGCGTCAAGTTCAACAGGTTCAATGAATGGTTGAGATAGTAACACTTTGCAATTGTCTATGATAACTTGTAGTTCGACTGTTGAAAATTGGGCACCAGCAACTCGGCGACAGATATCTTCGATATTATGACCCTCGTCAAATATGACAACTTGATCTCTTAAATTGATTTGCATCTAAACAAAATCAACATGATCCTCTATTTGAGTTAAGAAAGATAGAGAAAGATTATTCATTCAGATTTCATCAAATTTTGAAATAGATTTTTTAATTTTTTTATTTTTATTTTTTTCATGCAATTATTATATAAAAACTAAAAAAAACATGATTTTCTTCTTACGCTTTCACGAATTTCTGGATCAATGATATAATTGTACGGACAAAAAATAATGTCAGCTTCTTCAATTAAACTTTTAGTACCAAAATATGGACATAGATTATACTTTTTACCAACTTTAACTATATCTTCTATATCAAATGGCATCGACATTCCTTTACATTTCAATTGAGCAAAACTTGATAATAACTTTTTATTGTTATTATTGTAAAAAGGACATTCGGATGACTGTAAATAAGAAAAAGTATGTATTTCTTCGTTTAAAAGACAATTCATTAGATTTTATTCATTTGTTCATTTTTATTATTAACTTGAATTATATAATAACCTTTTCAGGATCTAGTAGATTATGACAAAGTTCAGTTTTATTTCCAGGAACATCTTGAATGCAAGTGTGTTCACGACTACTTAGTATAGTCATTCTGAAAAGGTAGACATTATTTTAATCATTTGTCTTATATTACAACATATCAAAAATGATCATTAGTTTTTTTTAATTAATTTAATCATTTAATTGTGTTGTTACTTTGTATTTTTATAGACGGTTCTACCAAGTTCCTTCACGACTTGTTTTATTTGACGATGCGTTCTGGTAGTATAATAAATTTTTGGTGCCCTTTTTTTGCATTTTCCCCTTAAATAAATAAAATCTCAATCAATACTAATCTTTCACGTGCATTACATCATCTATATATATTAAAAGTATATATTATTATATTTACTCTTCATCGCCAAAAGCATTGCACAAATTAAATATTTTTTCGTAGAGAGGTTCATTTAATTTTCTAGTACTTGTAAGATTCGTTGTATCGGACGCAGAAGAAGAAGAAGAAGAAGAAAAAGAACCTATCATCAACAATTAAAATATAAAATGAATAATGAATTTGAAATGGTTTGAAATAATTTCAATATGAAATACCTTTGTTATTTTGTTCACCACAACATTCATCCTTCTTATTATTGCCTTCCCCCTTGCCAACTATTTCTACAAAATAAATAAATACAAATTTTTTACACATGTACTTTAAACATTCGTCACACTTGAAACAAAGGGATTTGTTCTTTGGCTTATTTCTTTTTTATTTATTTATTTTTTTTTTTTACATAGCTTTACACGAAAGGGGATGGAGGCGGAAGGGAAGGAAAGCAAAGCAAAGCAAAGCAAAAAAGGAAAAAAAGAAAACGAATGTCAAAACAGTGATCGCTGCTCTTGTTAGCACGTGAAAGGATCATGGGGATTCTATTGGTAAAGGCCAATAGAACGATTTAATCCTCTCGTTGGTGAAAAAAGTACAAGAGAAATCGTAGGGAATAGAGATATATAAGGATCTAAAGGTCGTCTACTCGAGAAGGAAGGATTGAAAAAAAGAGATAACAAAAAAAAAAAAAAAGAATAAAAAAGAAAAAGGAACAATTCAAAGGATGAAGAAGCGTCTTAATCCTTTTCCTAAGATTTAAGGAGTCAGAAAAATAGGAATGAACGTTTTTCAATGACAATTGTTATCCTTCAATTGGCTTGATATGTATGTATTAGTAGTATATGTATGTTTAATCGGATTTCGATAAATGAAGTTGAGTTTTAAAAGGGATATTTGAAAGCACGATTGAAAAGATAACCAAAGAAAAATTTTATTTGCCAGGCGAATGGATCATGATGATCAAGAGAGAGAGAGAGAGAGAGAGAGATCATAATATTTATTTTTATTCGGATCTTTCCGAGGGTTTAAATCATGGTTTAAATAATAAAATGAAAGAAAATATATATACATATATATATATTATAAAATTAAATTATATAATATTAGGTGAACCGGAAAGTAATGTCGTTTCTACAAATGTCAAATTTTGTATATTTTTTTTTTCTTATCAAAAACCGATTGATTTTGATCAATTTGATATTAAAAATTTGCATATTAGATGAAAAAAAGGTTTTTGATAACAAGGTTGTTATCAAAGTTGTTATGTTATTGATTGAAAATATAAATTTGTTAGAAATTTATTCGTTTCAATTTAAGATTAGAGAAAGCGACATTACTTTCCGGTCCACCTAATATACAAATTATAAAATATAAATACTTTTAGTATTAAGTACTATATATAAGTACTTTTATATATAATTACATTTATATTCGTATATCTTAAAATTTATTCGGTATACTACGTTTCAATGATGCTAGTTTAAATGACTAGGATGAAATAAAAATAAAAAAAAAAAAAAAATAAAAAACCATTAATCCAATCTTAACTAAGAATGATTAAAAGTATAAAAAGTAATAACAGTGTTTTGAAAATAGAAAAAAAAAGGAGACAAAGGAAAAAGAAGTTTGACTGTTATCATCTATCTCTATCTTTTCCTCTTCTCACTTTCAACTTCCCCTTGTTGGACTCTCATCGTCAGTGGTGGCTTAATTGTCCATGAGCATCCGCTTGCGCAAAAGAGAAATCCGGTACGGCAGGGTCGAAAGGGCGGCTCTCAAGGGTGCGATAACTTTCGGCACCGACTGTATCGATGCTATACGAGAGAGAGAGAGAGAGAGAGAGAAAGAGAGAGAATGAAAGAGAAAGAGAACGACGAGAGCAGCCTCAGGGGTTTTCTCCCCTCGGGTGTTGGGGTGTGTTTCGTTGCCTGGCAACGACATCCTCCAAGTCCGTGGCTCTCTGATTGGCCCCCGTCCCGCTTCTCCTGTCTTAGCCTCACCCTCGAGCCCTCCATCTTCTCGTCCTTCTCCCTTCACCAATCAGACCCCCTCATGGGTTCTTCCGATGAAAAGCATCTTTCGAGAACGAATACGCGATCCTATACTCTCTCTCTCTCTCTCTTTCTCTCTCTTTTATATTTTTATCTTTTTTCTTTTCCTTTTTTTTTCTTCGAATATACAAGCGTGTGTGTCTCTTTCTATGTGTTAATAAAAACATTTTTATAAAAATTACCAATTAACAATAATATATAATTATGTTTTTTTTTTTTTATCACGATTTTAATCAAGAGAAATATTTTCTATATTATCAAAAACAAACGAACGATTCGATTTAACAATAAATTTATGGGAAATGAGCAGAGTTTGACTCATTTCAAATTTTGTTGCTACATATATTATAAAATATAAATAATAATAATAATAATAATAATAAATATATAAATGTATATATAAATGTAAATTAAAAAATGTAATATGTGATATAGTTTAATTAAATACTGATATATCACTGTTGATAATTATTTCAAAGTTTATATAATGTTATTTCAATTTACTTATATATTTCTTAGTAAGGGAGGTTATAATGTAAGGGAGGATTTACTATATATTAACCTTCTTATTACTATATAAATTATTCTTTTCTGGTATAATAATAAATAAAAATAATTAATATAAATGAAATTATATTAGAATACTAATAATAATATAATATTATTATTTTTTTATTAAATATATATTGATTTTTTTAGTTACATAATGAAATTTCTCCCTTTTAGTCAACCCTTCATTCAAACAATGTTTGTAAGTCATTAAAAAATAATGAACAAAACATTCGTAAATTTAGTGTTAATAAAATGACATTTTGTACGAAAGACAAATCTCTCTCTCTCTCTCTCTCTCTCCCTCTCTTTCTCGAAAGAGAGAAGAGAGCAAAGTTTAATTCACAGCTGCACGAAGACAGAACTTCGACTGTGTCATCGATTACCATAATTCCGGAAACACATCATGGTGGTCCTCGTATTAACTTTCTCTCTATCTTGACTTATTCGAAGGTCTGCAATTGGCAGAAAGAATTTTTTAAATAACGATTAAAAAAAAGTAAGAGGGACAGAGAGAGAGAGAGAGAGAGGAAGAGAGGAAGAGATAAAGAGTAAGAAAGAAAAAGATAGAATCGTTGTGGTTTTATGCTTGCCAATCGACTGTTTGTTTATTCAGCATATGCGCGTTGTGAATGAGAGTGGAACGAACGAGATAGAGAGAGATAGAATGATCGACGTGAAACGAGTTCATTCATACTTGGACCTTGTGTGTTTCTGAATGGACGTGAAATGTTAGATATCGTACGATCACGCGTATGATATTAAAAAAAAAAAAAAAAAAAAAAAAAAAAAAATAAGGATAATTAAGATAACGAATGGTTGATTATACGTTCTCTTTAGTTGATTAATTTATTCGATGATAAGAGAATTATCTTTATTATTTGTCTCTCTTTATTACTTTTCTCTTTCTTCATCTTATTTCTCTAATGTGTATCTCGATAAGAGATAAAAATAGAAAGAAACTATTGTCCAATATTATATTTTTATTAGTATCATCCTGTATTATACACAATTTGTAGCTATTTTTTTGTATATTATGAAATAATGATGACTGGGATTATTAAACTGTTAACCGGGGAATTCCCTCCCTTTTTAATTACGTACACCTTTTTTTGTTATTATGTTTTTATGTCGAGTCATAAATAACTTCTGTTTTCTATGAGACAAAGAATAACGTTTCTGTCACTAATAAGTGCACGACACCACTTTTCATGGTGTTTTTTTTTGTTTGCACTCTTTGTATTTGTTGGACGTATCTATTAAATTTCCGTCTTTTAAGGTCGTATCTTCAGAACGAAATTTTACAAACCAATTTCTGACTGCCTTATGAGTTATCAATCCTTCACCTGTATACGCTGTACATTTTTTCAGTTGCCACTTTAGTGCTATTGCTTTGTTTCAATTTCTAAAGCATATTACATGTCAAATATGCACTTTTTACTATCCATTTCAGAAGTTAAGATAAACTGTTAAATGTAACATTGACTACATCAAAAATTTTAACAGAAGACTAACTGAATCTTCATCTATACAATGATATCAAAAATTTCGTTTGTTTCGGTGACTTATAGCAGGTAAATACGAAAAATAGATTCTACAGAAGTTACTTATGACTCGACCTAATATTTATTTATTTATTATTATTATTATAATATTATATATACACATAGCGTATTTTTTAAAATGTAAGATAGTTTTTGAGGTAAAATGAAATAGAAATTAACATATTACGGCAAGGGATTGCAAGGTAGAGAAAATTTTTTAATTTCATGGAACTTAATAAAATATATATACACACACACACACATACGTACACGTATATTACATTAATCATGTACGTAGGATCGAAATAAAAAATATATTATTTCGCAAAAATGTAGAAAATGAAATGTTACAAAAAAAAAAAAAAGAAAGAAAAAAATAAGAAAAAATAAATATACGACATATCAGAGGGGGGTTTTTTTTTTCTTCTTTCGTACGTACTCGGAAAATTATTTGTGGGATTCGTGATTTATCGGAGGGTTGTGATTGCTATCGGAGAAATATATTTTGTCGTTGAGGGTTTCAGGGTGGTGGTGGTGGTGGTGGTGGTGGTGGTGATGGTGGTGGTACGAGTGAATGTTTCGAGTACTTCGCAAAAGCTCGCAAGAAAGGAGGAGCGTAAAGAGAGGGTTGAGGGAGAGATAAGAGAGAGAGAGAGAGAGAGGGGAGAGGGCTGGTAAAGAAAGTCGAGGACCAATTAATTCGCGGCTACGACTCGATTTACGAAATCGTCGCTAATTGGCGGAGATTGCGGGCTTTCGGCGGCCGAACGAGCTCTTTACTCGGAGACAAAAGCCATAAAATGAGGAGAGAAGACAGACAGACAGACAGACAGACTAACAGATAGAGAGAAAGAGAGTGAGAGAGAGAGAGAGAGAGAGAGAGAGATAAATGACAACACGAACGTCATCCCTTTCTCTAATTTTCTCTAATTCCTAAGGTGATTATTCGAACGATGAGAATAAGGGGAAAAAAGAAAGAAATAAAATGGAGATGAGAATTATTCAATGTGAATTAATAATATTAACGCGTTTTTTTTAATTTTTTTTTATCGAAATCGATGATCATTCTTTATCAATATAAAAATGAGCATATTTGGCATAATTGATATTTATTCAATTGCATTTTCAATGAATAATAAACAAAAGATATAAATTTTTATTTTTTTTTCTCTTGTTTTTCGAAAGAAATGATAGATAATAAAAGAGAGAAAGAGAGAAAGAGAAGAAGAGATCAATCAAAGTAATGAATCGTCTGCGAGAAGCAGCCATTAAGAGGTTTTGTTGATTAAACGAAAGCACTCTAAAGTAAATGCAATCCTTTTTTCACCTAAGGATTCATCCTTAAGATTGCCTACTTCAAATCGTCTCTCTTTTTCTCTCTTCATTATCTATATATATTTATGTTTATACTATTTTAAAGAAAAACAAACAGCCACAATCTAAATTCGTAAGAAAGAAAGAGAGTATAGATCTTTTATTAAGATATATTAAAGTATTACAAACAAATAGAAAAAAAAGATAAATAGATTAAGAATGAGAAAGCAAAATAAAAAAAAAAAAAATAAAAAGTAAGGAAAAAAGACCAATAGAAATAGAAAAAAAAAAAAAAAAAAAAACTAGAGCTGTTAACAGAAAAAGATTCACTTTCTAAATTCACACAGTATTCTCATTTTCGTTGTCTCGATTAGAGAAGAGATAGAAGACCGATCTAAGCGAACACAACTATAGAGAGAGAGAGAAAGAGAGAAGAGAGAGAGAGAGAGAGAGAGAGAGAGAAGCACACTTCGAAATGTAGATTAGAAAGAGCTGGAGAAGAAAAGGTAATGAGCTGCTGCGCCCCGATGTGTGTAGAGAGTAATAGAAAGGTAGAAAAGAGAAGAAAAAAAAAAGAAAAAAATAGAGAATGAAAAAAAAAGCTTGAAATAGAGAGAGAACATCATCACTTGGTAGATCCATACAACCGCGTCCATATACACCCACACCCACCCATACATGCAACATGCGTACACGCATAGAATAGCATCGTCACGGGCACACAAAGCTGCACACGCCAATCGCGTGGTGTGTTTTTAACACGAGCTTGGAATCGTACTCCGCCGACCTTGTTGACGTTAACATGAACTTCCAAGATAGTAAAAAACAGAGATTATATATATATATATATAAAAAGAGAGAGAGAGAGAGAGAGAGAGAGAGAAAACGATAGAAATAGCAGCAAGCGACTGTGACAAAAGGGGGACAAAAGGCAACGGGGGTGGAGAATAAAATGTGTAAGAGACAGAGATAGAGAAAGATGTATAGATAGGCAGAAAAGCAGAGAGAGAGAGAGAGAGAGAGAAAGAGAGGGTTGAGGGAAGCGTTGGTTGCGGGGGTTGGACTCTGCTCTTCGGTCGTCATGGCGACAAGCAATCCCGGGACCCACGGAGCTCGTCGCTAGGGTTGGTCGAAAAGGGTGGCCCAGGGCGTCTGCTGGCCAGGTTAGGCTGGGCATATTCCGAATGTCACTCGACAAGGGGACACAAGGATCTTCTCTCTCTCTCTCTCTCTCTCTCTCTCTTTGCCATTTACCCTACACACGTTGATAGAGTGAGGGAGAAAGGGAGAGGGAGAGAGAGAGATTGAACGAGGCAGGCCAAGATGGCCGACGACGCGACACCCACCATGTCAATAACACCCTTCTTCGACGCAAAGCAACGTTCTCTCATCCCCTCCATTTATTCTTCTCTTCTCTTTCAGTTGCGTTCTCTCTCTCTCTCTCTCTCTCTCTTTCTCTCTCGCTTGTTCGTTCGTTCGTTCGTTCGTTTCACAGCGACCCTTCAACGAGAACTCGACTACTCTCTTCGACGAATATCTCTCGGCACCATTTTCTCCGGCTTCTTGCCTTCGATGGTAATTAACGCGACCTCCTGCTCTCGATGAAAAGAGGAATGGGTGAGATGGTGAGGGGGTGAGTGGGAAGGCGGGAGGATCGAGAGGACACACGAGAAGCAGCAAGGGCGTAATTCCGTTAAGTGTCTTCGTAAACTTCGTTAGCTGCATTTCCCTGACATTACTCACCCTCCCTCCCTCCCACCTCTCTTCCTCCCACTTATACTGATGATGCCGGGGGTGTCTACGCGAACTTACCCCTTTTTGCTTTTCAACTCTATACGAGTTGTATACTATACCTTTATGCTTATTATCTATTTTTATATGTTATACCTATCTCTCTCTCTCTCTCTCTCTCTCTTTATTTCTTTCATTTATTCTTTTTTTCCTTTCTTACGTTTATTTGTTTAGATATTTTGTAATGTTCACACAGGGTTGGTCGAGTGTTCTTTCTTTTTCTTTAATAAGAAGACGATTTAGATGTGAGAAGATCGACAGATGGGTCTTAGGAGAAAGAGATTTTCTTTTTTTTTCCTTTCGTTATATATTAGATATAATAATAATAATAATAATAATAATATTGTGGGAGATAAAGATAGATAGAAGTTTTCGCGCTCGAATGAACGAGAAAATATGTTACATAGAATATTTGCCCGTTCGCCGCCTTTCGACTATCGACTAAGCACAATGAACGCAGGGATCTGGAAATTCGAGACTATTCACCCATTTTCCGAGGTATAATGTTTTCGAATTGGGAACGATATGAAAAAAAGAAAGAAGGTATAAAAAAAAAAAAGAAAAGGAAGAAAAAATATGAAGAGAAAGTAATAAACCATCATCGGAAAATGTTCTCTCCTTTTTTTTCTATAATTTTTCTTTTTACACTAATGTTAATAAAATTAAATAGCGTAAAAAATGATTACTTACCTGTACGTCGTGAGAGGTCATCGAACGTCCCTTCAATATCCTCTGTAACAGAAATAGGTTAGTATTTTACAATTTTTTATTTATTCTATGGAATTATTATTATTATTTTATTTGTGGTATATTTATTCTAATTGATGTATTATTTACAAAAGAAAAGAAGGAAAATGTGTGTGTGTGTGTGTGTGTGGGTTAATTAATAATTAATGTATAATTCTATGACAAAAATGTCATTAAGAAAATATTAAATAATCGTTTAAATTAGGACAAACATAAAAAAAGAAAAAGAAATAAATACGAAATAGGAAAAGGAAATAAGAGAAATAAGCTGCAATAAAATAACGATGAAATCGATAGAAAGTAAGTTAAGAAAATAAAGAAGAAAAGTATAGAGAGAGAGAGAGAGAGAGAGAGAGAGAGAGAGAGAGAGAAAAAGAGAAAGGTGGAAGCAGCAAGTAAAAGAGAACAAACGAAGAAAAATTCCCTTTGGCACAGTATATAGAACAAAATTGAATGGATCTTCGCTAATAGGTATTATATTTTTCATTCCTCTATTGGTGAAACGGATTATGGGCCTGTCAGAAGCCTAATAACTGGTCTTGAGGCCCCAGCACATCTGATACGAGAAAAGGACCCTTTCTTATATACAATGTGCGTATTAAATACTAATCGCAATGCGCACGAGCAAACGATCGCGCAATATAATGCGACGACGAGTTGGGCGAGCCATATAGGATCTTCAAAGGGCACCGACTCGTACAAAAAAGAAAGAAGAAAGAAAAAAAAAACAGAAGTAAAAACAGGCCAGAGAAACGTTTAGTTCATTGCAATGATGACGTTGACGACGTTCTTCTTGTAACACGTTAACCCCTTACACTACTTTCAAATTTCTACGAGAATACTCGCAATCGATATGAGAAAAATTATTTTAATTAAATAAACGTACTTTTTCTTTTTCTTCTAAACGTGCACCCACAGCCACCCACACACACACACACATACATTTTCCTTCTTTTCGTAAATAATACATCAATTAGAATAAATATACCACAAATAAAATAATAATAAAAGACAAAATGGAAAGACTGGTTATATTTGGACAAATAATAAAATATTGTAAGGGTCCTCCATTTTGTTGTATGCAACCAAGCGCTATATTTTCTCTTGGAAAGAACTCGTGGCAATTTCCACCATGATTTCGGTTCACTTCGAAAAGGGATTGGTACGTGTGTGAGGGTGGTTTTCTGGCAAGGGAGTAAACCCTAAAACGAAGGGTTGCATCTCCTACTATATATATATATATATAGGAAGATTGATGGCGCGGAATTTCACCCCCCTAGGGACGGCCACAGAGATATAGCAGAGAATATTATCCCTCGGGAAGCCGTGTAATGAAAGCGTTTCGGCACCCCCATGCATCGTATCATCCCCTTGGCAATATAACTTACCTCTCTAGATAGAAATCCGTACATATATATATGTATATATAGATATGCATGTATAAACCTTAAAAAGAATCTTTGTGTGTGTGTTTATGTATACTGCCCAGCTGCAGAATAGGTACCACGCCCTCTTTTATTTTTCATCCCTTCGTTCGAGAATTAACGTCAGCGAGTAGGAGAAGATTGTTTAGTAAAGTTAAAGGCTCTGCTCTTAAATAATACAATCAATTGATAAGAAAAAGAAGAAGAAGAAGATCAATTATCAAATTCATAGACACATATCACGTCATCCCTTTGCGTATTCGTCGCCATTTTCTAATGAAAAATGGTGCCAATAAATTAGGTCGAACTCGATAAATAAACAATATTTCTAAAGAATCCTTATTAATAATAAGATTCTAACAAAATTAGTGAATTGATTGATCCCAATGACTTGTTTAGAAAAATACAAAAGAAAAAGTAGGATAAAGAGAAAGAAAAAAAGAAAATAAAGAATAATGAGGTCACATAGGAGAGGAATGAAGGAAAGGGCGGTAGGTAGGTAGGTAGGAAGGTAGATAGGTAGGTAGGTAGGTAGGTAGTACCGTCTCGAAGGGCAGAGAACGGAGCTCTCGATTCATCCTTGGAGAATAATATGACGGAAACGTCAGTCAATTAATAAGCATAACGAACCTGACTAATTTCCGCTTTTGTTTGGTGCCTTTGGATGGATGAATAAGTGGCCATTATGCGGCTTTTATGATTGGTCAGATCCGTATCGCGACAGCCGGTTCTGCTTTTGAAATCCCGCAAGTAGTGAACGCGCGCGCACCTTGTTGGAGGAGCTGAAGCTGAATTTGGTAGTGGTGCTGGAGGAGGAAGGAGGACGAGGAGGTGGAGGAAACTTTGCTAGAGCAAAACGCGCGGGCGGCAAGCCTTTTTATTATTTAACCGCGTACACGTGCCGACAACGGGAATCGTTTTCGTTTCTAGTCCCCTTAACCACCCCCCTACCTCCCTCTATCCACCCCCACCCACTCGCGTTCTGTATATGATATGTTCTCTTTCTTTCTCTTTCTTTTGAAGATAGACGTTTATCTTTTATCTTTCTCTGTCGGTCTTTCTCACGCGTGCTCTGCGACTCTGTCGGCAGGCAGCTCTTAATTCTTCTTAACCCTTTGTCCTATACCTTCTTTTCTTATACATTTTTTTTCTTGTATTTTCTTTTTTTTTCCTCCCTAAAGGAGAAACCGCGACTCGAACTGAGATATCGATCGAAGACGATCAAGATTTAGATCGAGATCGAGATTTAGTTTTTTTTTTTTTTTTTTCTCATCAATCCCTAGATATTTCTTTTCTTTTTTTCTTAACTTATTGATTTTATACAATTGATTTCGAATTTGGATTCGGTCAATCTATTTTTAGATGTATTTCTTTGATCAAAAGGTAACAACAAAAACTTCCGATAAGAATATAAAGAGGAAACTTAAACTGAACGTTACGTGTAGACCACTTTTTTTTTCTACCTTCTCTTATGTTACCTTTCTTATCTTATACTCTCGAGAAGATTGAAGGGAGATAAAAATATTGCAAGGTAAATTGCGTCATGGTTGTTGGACCAGGGTCCATAGACATTTTTACTATTACTCGAGGGAAAAAGAAGATCGTTTGAAAGTTAACCCTTAAATGCTTAGATTGTTAGACTTTTAATTGTGATTATTCAAGTTATTTTCATCATACTTGTAAGATTGTAAGATTTCAAGTGTAAGATTTGAAGATAGAATGGAAGATGGGGTACACCCGTTAGATGTTTCCGTCGTAACCAGTTTCAACGACGAAGCAATCTCGCGAAGGGTGCGTTTACATCCTATGGAATCGAAGGCCTCGTCTCAATCCCTCTCCTTTTCCTCCCCCTTTTTCCTTTTTCATCATATATACCACGATTTGTCCCTTTCGCGAGAGGAAGAAAAAGAGAGAGAGAGAGAGAGAGAGAGAGAGAGAGAGAGTTGTCCCGAGGGGATTGAAATTAAAATGACAATGAGGGCAGATCCGAAGGGTGGCTAAAAATGCGTACCCTTGGCATCGGCCAATCAGCTGCGAATCCCAGGACGCCATCGCGACCCTTTTTACTCTATTTCTCCCTCTTTCTCTGCCATTCTCTCCTTCTTTTACATTTTTCTTTCCTCCTCTGCTTCTTTCATTCCCTCGTATCCCATCTCTTCCTTTCAACTTGTCTACTACTACTATTACTACCATTACTATGACACAACATACATACTTTTCTTCGTACTGGGAGAAGAGGAGAGCCCACGAAATGAAAACGTTTAATGCGCGGTGATCCTTTAGAGGAGTTTTCAAACCCTTCCGTTGATTTCGTTAGCCTGCTGCTGCTGCTGCATGCTACGAAAGAGAGAGAAAGAGAGAAAAAAAAATTTACGAGCAAAATACGAAGTACATCGTTGGAGGAATCGTCGAATGAATGATAGGAAAAGGAGGGTTACCCTTTTTTTTATCTCTTTCTTCTTCTTTTTTTTTTTTTTATTTCTTATTCGAGAGAGTAAGTGGAATTTTGTTGATCCCTTCTCTCTCTCTTTCTCTCTCTCTCTCTATATATATATATATCTTTCCTTCTATTCTGTTACCATCATTCAAAATCTTCTTTTTCATCTCGTCATTTATCTTTATTTTTGTTTTTTAACCTTTCAAAATTGACGGAAGATAGGGAGAGAGAGAGAGAGAGAGGGAGAAAATAAAAATTGCAGAAAAAGAACAAAAATGAAGAATTGAAGAAAGAGACAAAAAATCGAAATTGTTGGAAAGGAGAATGGAGAGAAGAAAAAAAAGAGAAACAAAAAACATAGATAGAAAACGAGAATAGTAGAAAGAGAAAGAAAATGAGGACGGAGTAATGGAGAAAACTGAACAAGAAACATATACATACAGAGAGAGAAAGAAAAAGACATATATTTTTCTCCACGTATACAGAGAGACACGCGTACGTAGAACGTCGAAGAGAAGTAAGTGGGAGAGAAGAGAAGAGAAGGGTAGGGGGGGTAGGTAGAGAAAGAGATAGAGAGAGAGAGAGAGAGAAAGAGAAAGGGGGATGGGGGGGGGGTCTTTTCATGTTGCCTCCTCTCGGTTTTCCGCAGGAAGAGCACAACCCCTGGCTGCGTGTGACAGCCATTTTAATTCCGAGCCCCGAGGGGGCCCCTGATTTTCATTCCCCATGATGGAACATCAGCCGCCTTTCCTCATCCTCATCCTCATCCTCATCCTTCCTTCCTTCCTTCCTTCCTTCCTTCCTTCCTTCCTTCCTTCATTCCCTCTTTCTTTCTTTCCTTCTTTCTCATCATTTCTTTTTAGCTAGTGGAAAGCTTTCAACGAGTAAGGGTATCTTTCTCTGTTCAATCAACGACGACACGAAGTGGAGAGAATGTTATATATATATATAGCAGCAGTAGCAGACTGTTAGAGGACGACGGAGACCACCACCGAGATGATCACCGTGTGCTGTTGCTGCTGGCTGTTGGCTATCTCGGCTGTCGCATCGCGAATCGAATAAAAGCCTCGCCTAGATGGGGCTTTTTCAGGCTTTACAAGTATAGGGGGAAGGGAACACTCTTTCTTTCTCTTTTTTTCTGCAACCAACAGCAACGACGACGACGACGACGACGACGATGACGACGACGACGGCCGTTTAATTTCGGGAATAAGAACGCTAAGCGAACCACCACCATTAAACTGCCACCACCGTCACCACTACTATCAAACTGCCTCTTCCTCTTCATCTTTTCTCTTCCTTTATTGTTTCCTTCTCTTTCTCTTTCTCATTCTCATTCTCATTCTCTTGCACTCTTATTCGACTCTCGGTGAAAGTTTGGAGCCCATGTTCGAGGTAGATCCGTTTTTCGCTACAACGCGGAGAACGCTTCGCAGCTTCGTTTCTCTTTTAGGGAAAGAGAGAGAGAGAGAGAGAAAAGAGTTTGAATTTTCCCACTCGACGATCACTACTTTTCACATGATTTTATTCTTTTCTTTTTTTTCTTTCGATACTTTCAAAACGAGAGAGAGGGAGAGGGAGAGAGAGAGGGAGAAAGGGATGTGCATTTTTACGTACGATATGTGCTCATAATTATGAAAATGATCTAATTGTAAGTCTAGTTGTTTCGAGTTTCTATTAGGTGGTTCGAAAAGTCGTTTCGTTTTTCTTTTGTAAAAATGAAAAAAAAAACAGATAATTTTTACTTCGTGGTTAAACCTAAACCTTTCAAGTGGTCATAAATAGTTGAATTTAATAAATTTAACCTCTCGATCGATCTCATGTGTTACTATTTGTCGGTTTGCATCAACTAATGCAACCATTATTGCGTGAGCAAAAAACGAAACGACTTTCCAAACCATCTAATATATAATATTGAAATAACAAACATTTTCTAACGATTCATTTTTAACAATATCGTGAAAATTACATCGAATTTATTATTTACTTGAAAATAATGTGATGTAAAATAACTGATAAACTAATTTTTTTTTGTTTTTTTTTCTAAATTTTGACTTACATTAAATCACTTTTATAATTATGGGCACGTATGACGTGTGCACGCACGAATCGAAAACGATTTTGATTAAATCAGATTTGATGATTATATTTCAAACTTTAGATCATATTCAATGTTTTGTAAATGTTGCGCATTGGACGGGGGGGGGGGGAGGGAGGGAGGATAAAATTCTCCAACTAAAATTGAACTTTATAAAATTTAACATTAATCGTTTGGAAGGAATTATATTTCACGTAACAATTGCGATATTTGAGTAATATAATTATAAGTGAGAGAGAGAGAGAGAGAAAAGTAGAGATTAACAAAGATCAGTAAAAGGTTAATACAGAAACTGAGATAAAATGATAAAAGTATCCTTTTCCTCTCTGGACGATAATAAACAGTATGCGATAATGAGTCTAATTGTTGTTACAACCATGAAAATGGAAGCACTTTGTTAAACGTATGTACAATATGTAAATGAAATGATTGTTTTGAGCAAACAATAACGACGACGGGGAGCTAGTGCTCGAACGTTGTTGATCAAGTCCGAACCGTTTATGACCGATTAAATTTAATTTATAAATAACTGTCCGCACGATTTCATTCTACCCAACGATATAACCGAACATAATATATATCTATATATATATGGTATACATTTATGACAATATACATTTCATTAAAATGGACCAATTAAATTTTCTCTCATTTTTTGTTGTTGATGTTGTTGTTGTTTTCTTCTTAAAAACATTTTAGTAATTATTTTTTGCCTTCTTGTTTTTTAATTTAATTTTTTTTTTATTTAAATCTCTTCATAAAGCCGATTCGAAGAACGCACGGAATTACGTTACTAAATAAATGCGAAACATTTTTTTACGTATTCGATTTTGCATGCCAGACGGGAAACACACCAGGCAATGTGCCCGATTTTGCAACAACGAAAAAAAAAAAATTAAAAATAAAAATAAAAAAAAGAATAAATACAAATACACATTCTCATTCCCGGCATGAAATTCGTATTTTCGCGATAGATATTCGGATCGTTATTTTTACAAATTTTTTTTTTCAACATAATCCCTTTTTGAATAATAAAAGATATAAAATAATATGGACTCTAATTAAAAAAAGAAAAAAAGAAAAAGATACGTTTTCGTAAGTCTGTTTCTTACATTAAAATATAATTTACGTGTATGTATTTTTTGTTGATCATTTATCGCAAAGTGGTTGGTGAGATATTTTAAATAAAAGAATAAACAAATATAAAATGAGACCATTACCGATAGTCTCTCTCTTTCTCTTTGTTAATAAATAATAATCATGGCAGGAAATAAACGTTTTGGTGAATAAACAAGAATATCGTACCAGGAGACACTTGTTGGCCAATAATTTTTAAATTACGTTACACATCTCTCCCTCACTCTCGCAATTCACCACGCGAGGAAGATAATTTCCACGGTCATGAAATTTCCAAATGGTTTCGAATTTGTTTCGCATTATTTTCCCTTCAAATTACTGTAAAATTACGTGCTTGATTGTGAATGAACAGGACAATGATATGTATATATACTTTTACATACATATACATACGCATATATTTGTCCGTATTTATAAATTCATTTTGTATTACATCGATTTGTCGAGAGACAGATGGATGATCGAAATGAAGAAATAAAAAAAAAAAAAATAATAATAAAGAGAGATAATATTTCGCCTTTATTAAATGTTTTTGCTCTTTTAACACAATATAATAATTTATCGGTTTAATAATAAACAAAAATATGCGTTTTAACTAATTTCATATCGATTAAAATAAATAATACAATAAACAAGTCAAAAAGAAAAAAAAACACACAGATGCATTACATGATATAATATTAAAATGGTAGAAATACAAATAGCCCCGTCCTAGACTTCATTAGTAAAAAAGTCATCGAGTTAAACAAAGAAACATTATCACCGACATCAGCAATATCAAGAAAAAACGGATAGGTAATGTACGTTCCATGGGTTAATCCAAGCTAGAGAAGAGCAGAAATGAAAGGTATACAGGCGAAAATTGCGGCATCTCTGCTTCATTTTTTTTTCTTTTCTTTTTTTTTTCCCCTCTTCTCATTCATCGTGCGATATCTCTCGGTTGTGAAGCTGCAGCACCAGCACCAGCACCAGCACTGACACCGGCACTGGTAGCTAGCATCGCGTCTTTTCTTCTCATTACTCCGTTGGACTACCACCTCATCCTCTTTCGTTTCTTTCCCTCTGACGAATAGAAGCAAGCAAGCAAGCAAGTAAGCAAGTAGTGGTAGGGAACCCCCTCAAGCCCTCAGTTGCAGCGCCATCATCCGTCCCTGGGCTCACTTCACTCGCTCACTGACTCACCGGGGGCGTCTAATAATGTCGCCAGCCAGGCGTTCCACGTTCCACCCCTGATTCAAACCACCCTCCCACAGTCACGTTCCTGGACGGGTAGGATAGAACGAGGGGGTTGAACGGGGGAAAGGGGGTGGTGGTGGTGGTGGTGGGTCGGGTACGTACTGCCTGCACCATCTCTGCTGCCGACGAAATGAGCCTCGGCTTCGCCAGTCTTCCATCTTTCTCTCTCTCTCTTTAGTTAGCTATCTCATGCCACTAGCTACCCCACTTTCAACCTACCACAGCCAACAACCAGAGCCGTTTCCGTAACCACTACCACCACTACCAGAACCACCACCACCATCACCAGCATCAGCACCACTACCACTATCATTATATACGTCTCATCATCCTCTTTTCTAGCCGCGGGGAAAAGCAGCGAGAAAACACCTCGTACTCGGCTATCGTTCTTAGCTTCCTTTCTTTCTTATTCTTTTTGTTTCTTTTTTTCTGTATGTTTTTATTCTTTTCCTTCCCTTATTTTGCATAAGATACAACACAGCAGACTGCGTTCTTGGGTTGACCGATTACTTTCGTACCTCAACGCTTTTATTACCGCTGGACTTTTTCTTCTGAACGGGGTTAATTTGTCCCCTTTTTTTTTCTGGAATTTAGGGAGGTAGGGGGATGAAATTTTGTGATTAGAATTAATCTTACATTTTAATTACGTACTTGATGCATTTTTTTTTATTTATGTTTGTGTAATTGGTTTATATTTCTAAGTGGGATTAGAAATAATGGAATAGATTTGTATTTTTATCATACTATCACCTAGATTAAGATTATTGAGAGAGAGAGAGAGAGAGAGAGAGAGAGAGAGAGAGAGAGAGAGAGAGAAAGAGCTTTTAAACGTTGAAAACACTTATATCGGATTCTCTCTCTCTCTTTCTCTCTTTCCTGTTTTTTATTCGACAATATGTCCATGATATTGGCAGCCGACTTACGACGTAATCGCTGAGATTATTCTATCGTTCAATAGCTTTCCCCCCTCGCCCCCCTCCCATAGAAAAATTGTTTCTGTTAAACAAATGCGATTTTTGTATTTTTATCTAAAATGAGATTTTAAATAATTATGAATATTAAATGTTTGAAATAATTTGTTGTATTTTTATAAAATTCGTGCCGATTTCCGGTAGATAACGTTAAAGTTATTTTGCTAAATAAAAAGACCTGAGAAGTTTTGAAAGGACAACATTTTGAAGTTACCCTTTAAAGATAGACAAAGATTGTGGAATAGAATAACACTTAGTAGATATAATTTAATAAATATATGTACTAGAAAAAAAAGAACTTAAATTGCAAAACATTTCAATCTTTTATTAAAATCGGCTAGAACTTTTCGGATAACCCAATTATATGTAAACATTCTTTTATATATTATTATATTTTGTGACTTCGGAAACACTCGTTTTCACCCTCGTCAACATTGAAGCTGATCATCGATAAATATGACCGACGAGTAGCAATATCCTTGAGTGAACACGTGCGATCGTGAACAAAGGACTAGTCTTTCATGAAGAATGAGAGAAAGAGAGAGAGAGAGAGAGAGAGAAAAAGATAGATACCGATAAAAATAACTTCATTCGTGGTTCACGAATCATCATGTAAATCTCCCTCTCCAAATACTATTTATTACTTTTTCACTCGAATATACTCTGTGTACCATCTCACAAACATTCTTTTATTTCTTTTTTGATCGTCCACAAATTATTCCCTTACGTGTTAATAATTAATTTGTTTTCGCATTTGAAAAATAATCAATATGTTTGAGAAATAATAATTGATAAAATATTGTCGTAGATTTCAGTAATTTTCATGACTTTCATGGTATTTTGTTGTTATCATTTATAACAAATCAAATTCGAATTATAATATCAAGTTGTAAAATAATTTAAAACTCGTAGCATTTAAAAAAGATTGAAAAAGTTTTGTTCACGTCGTTAATAAAATTCATGATAATAATAATAATAAAAGAAAAAACAAAGAGATTTCATTTCAATGAAGTTAAAAACTTGACGAGATCTAATAATAGAAATATTATTTCTTTCAAAAAAGAAAGTCCAAATGAATCGAACAAAAAAATCTATGGAATAAAAAAAAATAGAGATTAGGGTAAAAAATAAAACAGAGATGAAAAAAGAGAAGAAGAAGAAGAAAAAGAAAACAAAAAAAATAAAAAAGAAAAGAAAAAAAAGAGATAAAGAGAGTTAGGAGAATAAAAGAAGTACGGGTAGGATAATATCAATTTGAATAGAACGAAAAGGTTCGAATGGGAACACCCGTTAGATTATTTGGCTTCATGGTGCGGGGAATATACTATGCCAATATGACGTGGAGGGCTTGTTCACAGCGAGGGTGGTGGTAGCCATGGTAACGGCGGCACCCGTGAGTGTCGGCTCCAACGCCACCCGAGTCGTCCCTCATCTCCCTCCTCCTTTTCAACCACCCTCTCCTCCTATTCCAACCCCCGTACACTAGCAGCAGCAGCAGCAGCAGCACCACCACCACCACCACCGCCATCACTGACGCCACTACTATCGCCTCTTGCTCACCCCCTCGTGTACGCCACCGACATCAGCACAGCATCAGCACAGCATCAGCAGCAGCAGCAACAGCAACAGCAGAAGCAGAAGCAGCAGAAGCAGCAGCAGCAGCGGCAGAATCGACACCCTTCAACCCCCCTCTGTGGACCAGGAGGGCGAAAGCCACTCTCCTACCCTCGAAAGCCCTCCTCTAACAGCTCTCTCTCTCTCTCTCTCTCTCTCTCTCTGTATGTGTCTACGTGTGTGTCTTTCTCTTTCTCTCTCTCACTCTCTGTGTCTATATAGAGAGGCAGGGCAGGGTGCCTACCGCCTCCACGATCAATATGGTGGACAGACGCACCGACACCCTCCAGGGAAAGGCCAATTCGATTTACTAAATTTTCTCCTTCCCCTTCTTTCTTTTCTATCTTTCTATCTCTCTCTATCTCTTTTATATTCTCAAGGCTTTTTCCAAGTCTTATTTTATGTTTGCATTCATACTTGTATGAGATATTTCAGATAAGAGATGGTTCATAGATTTTTCTTTTTCATAGATGATTCTTAGATCATTTAGAAATGTAACTAATATTCCTATATCTTTATTGTTATCATCATTTCGTTTACGAAAAATATTGCAAATGTTTAGAAATATTTGAGTAGATTTGTTCTGTCTGATTTATAAACGGCTATTACTACTTTCTAGTGTTTACTACTTCATTGTATATGTAATAATTTTGTTATCGAGTAGATTAATCACTTGTTCACGCACACATACACAGAAAGAAAGTCAACATTTTATTTTCATTTTTCTAAAAATTCTTGAACAATTATTTGAACAATGATCTGTTTCTTAAATTTTTATTATAAAAAGAAAACACTTTAACAATATTTCATTTCAATACGTGGATCCATAGAATCGAAGTGAGGACATGGAAATGCAATTAATAATAAACCTTAGTCTCTCTCATTCTCTCTCTCTCTCTCTTTCTCTTTCTCATTATATCAAAGAATTCTCTAGTACCAAGGTTCAGGTGAGCAAACAAGCCCGCGGCCGAAAATCCTGTACCCGCACCACCACCACCACCACCAGCAGCAGCAGCAGCAGCAACAGGATTTAATCTTTCGCCTGTAAGCGATTCCGTTCATTTTCGAAAACCGTTACCCCTAAGGGAAGATTTTAAGTCTCCTTTTTCAGAAAGAATCAAAAAATAAAAAGGTTAGACAAAATATCACGTATGGAATCACACGTGTTAAAAGTATAAACCTTCTCATAACCAAGTTTCGAGAGAATGAGAAAAATGCAAAGTATCAGGAGTAAGATAATTGTAGGGTTTATTTATTATAAACAAAAAAATTTCAATGAGTTAAATAACGAAGAAATTCGTCAATGATCAATGAGCAATTGAACAAATTTTCAAATCACCCCCATTCTAAAGAAGTTTTCACTTAAAAAAAAAAAAAACTTCATTTTGTTTCACTCCCATTTATTATTTGTAATACTGCGAGAAGAAGAAGAAGAAGAAGAAAGAGATACTAAAAGCAATTAAAATATACTTTTGTTATAGAAAAATATAAAAGGACAAAGTCAGGTAAGAGAAGGTGACGCAGTTGGCCCTTTAGAAACTGGAATTGTTGAAGGGGCAGCGGCGAATGAGCAAGCGTTTCGTCGGCTTCTCCGATTTCAAGCGTCTAACCGCTTTCACAGGGCGCACACTTTACTTTGCTTTGCTTTGCTTTGCTTTTTCGGAGCGCGATGATGGCGACAATAAAACTTAAAAAAAAAAAAAACAAAAAACAAAGAAAAAAAAATCATCAGTAGACGAGCCGCCACCGCCGGACCTGGCATATCGAAGGTCTAACCCTTTTCTTTCTTTCTTTTTTTCTCTCTCTCTCTCTCTTGAAAAGATATCAAATAAAGTCGATAGAGAAATTCTAGTAGATTTCGATTCAGAGATAATCATTCGATTGAATGGTTTTGAGATTGTGTTAATTAGCCTGTTATTAATTAGGATTTCTCATATTTTCATTTATTTTTGTATTATCAAATTTTTTATAATCTTTTTCAAATTATTAGGAAGAAAAAATTGCTAATAATAAAATAAGTCAAGCAACAATTCGTAGCTCGCTTTTGTCTTTGATCTTGCTCACACTTTGAAATGTAACAAAAAAAAAAAAAAAAAAATGATACCACAAAAGAGAAAAAGTCAATAGAAATCGTTCTGTGGGTACCCGCACCACACGTGCGCATACGAGTGGGAGGAAGTAGGAACACAAACGTACAAATCACAATTGCTGCGAGACATAAGGCATTTGATAGCCTTCATGGAGTGTAGAAAAGGGGTGGTGGTGATGGTGGTGGTGATGGTGGTGGTGATGGTGGTGGTGGTGGCAGTATGCACGCGCAGTCTACACAGATATATAAAGTGCAACAGAGATAAATGGATACAAAGATAGATAGATAAAGAGGAGAAACACAGAGTGAGTGTGTGAGAGAGAAAGGGAGCGTGATGAAACCCTCCCAGTCATCTCAGTGGGTGGATAGCGAAACAGGGGGGTAACTTTGATTGGTCAGCTATCGTGTGCACACGCGCATAGGCAGTGCACTACTGGTTTGCATTACTAATTCCCAGCTCCAGGCTTAACTATCCCATTTGAATCCAAGTTGCCGTCCATCTGGGGAGTACGAGCATCACACACAGTTCTCTACCACCTTCTCTTCCACCCTCTTTCTCTCTCTCTCTCTAATAAGCCCATTTTCCTCTTTCCTGCATCCCCCATTCTCTTGTCCCCTTTGCCCGCTCGCACCCTCACCTTCGTCCTGGCCTTTACAGGATAATATAGACTGTTCGTTGCACAACCAATGGCAAACGGGCCTTGTTAATTAGCGCCTAAGAAGGCAATGCGTTTACTGCCACAAAGCGAAAGATGAAACCATAGCGTATATACATATATATGTATGTATATATTTATATATCTATGTGTATGTGTATCGTTAATCTATGGTCATTAAATATAAGCTTATTATATAAGATTGTAGATACACATTATATTACGTCTCATTAATTATTACTTCATTTATTTCTACCTTTAAGTTAGATTTTATGATAGAAGAACGAACGTAACTAATACACGGTGGAACACTTTTAATCCCATCATGCCCCAAAGAGTACAATACATAATTTGATGGAGAGAAATTGTTTATTATTTATTTGATATATATATATATATTCTTTTGATCTTTTTATCCCGTATTATTATTTTGAAGCCTTTAAAAGTTTTCACCTTGTTCATATATGATCCCATCTCTCATGTCAGGTAGAACTTACAGTTGAATCTTCTAGCAGCTTGGGCATCCCCTAGGCACTGTTTACGTTCGCCATTCTGACGTATAACACGGACCATTATCGTTACGGTTCTAAAGAAGACGCACCAACATTTCTATGTTGGAAAAAAAAAAAGAAAAAAGAAGAAAAAGAGAAAAGAAAAAAGAAGAAACAAGAGAGAAAAGAGGAAACATCGTGGAAACGTAGCTTGTTAGTAGTAACTTATTATTACGGGAGAGGCACACTCAACTGAAAACTAGAGAAGAGAGTCCTTCTTCTTCTTCTTTCTCGGCCTCTTGCCTACTTTTTAGAATCCCTTAGTTGTGAGAAACGAAAAATAGAGTATAAAAAAGAACAAGAAATTTGCGAGAAAGAGGAAAAAAACGAAGCTTGATGGTAGTAATAGTAGTAGTAGTAGTAGGTAGCTAGCAATTCCGAGTTTGATGATGGCAACGAGTCGAATGAGAAAGAAGAAAAGAAACAGAGAGAGAGAGAAAAGGGTATAGGGGGACGATAAGAAGAAAGAAAGAAAGAAAGGAAGGAAGGAAGGAAGGAAGGAAGAGGAAAGGGACAATGAGGAAGATGCTGAAGAAGCTCGAGTAGCTTCGAGAGAACTCGCGAGAAGCTTTGTTTGGACAATTTTTTATCTGTCGTACACGTTGTTGTCCTTACGATCATCCTTCGGTTTCTCTTGAAAGGCTCGAGTGTATTTACGAGCTTTCTTCGGATAATACCGATCGATCGTAGTCCAAAATTATCATTGCAAAAATTACAACTTATTTATAACATTTCATATTTTTTTTTTACTTTTTCTTCTTGCCCAATTATCATCCTCGTAAAACTTAAGTAATTCATTTCGATTATATTCGTTTATATTATTGAGATTGAATTATTTTTGTATCAGAAATTAATAATAATAATAATAATATGGTATTTACGTATTAACGCCCACCGTAGCAAAAATTCCGCTAATGCGCCAATAAAGAGCAATCTTGTTGTTTGCACACAGCAACCGTCAGGGTTGCGTCAAGGTTTCGTCAGGGTTTCGTCAGGGTTTCGTCAACGTTATGGCGACAACATTAGGTGAAAGAAAATAGAGACTGTTTTGAATCTATGTTAAATTCTATGGTGGCGTAAATACGTAAGTACCAATAATATTTGTAGAATCAAAAGATTTAAGAACAAATTGATTTATTTGACTATAAGTTCATTTAGATTATTTTCGTAAAAAAAAAATGTGGAGAATGCGAAACGGGAAATAATCGATTAACGTTAATAATTTTGTCAGGAACTGTACGTCACTTACGTGGCAAATATGAGTATTACAAGAGAAAAAAGGGGAGGAGAGAGAAAGAGAGAGAGAACGAGTATAGGGACCCCCTATAGGGCTGAACGACGATCGGGGTAAATATGGCCACTGTAATGGCGACCAGGCACGATATTTTGCTCTTCGACAAGTTCAGTATTACCCATAGAAAGTGTTTCTAAACGTTAGAAATATACATTTTAACCTTGATTATTATATATATATATATTTTTTTTAAACATGAAATGAACACAGGTAAGAAAAGAAACGAAAACTTGTTTCTAAAGAAACCTGTTAGAAAGAAGAAAAAAAAATGGTTACTAACTTTGCCTAAGGGGCAATGTGAAGAAGAAGAAGAAGAAGAAGAAGAAGAAGAAGAAGAAAAAGAAAATGGCACACGCGTAATTCAATGTAAATTTACAATCTTATTTGCATTCAATACGAGCAACCTCGTTTTCCAACGACGAGAGATCGATATACCGATCCTTCCTTCCTTCCTTCCTTCCGTTTTCAGAATCCGAATGAGAAAGAGAAGGAAACAGGGGTTTAGATAGAAAGATAAATTTATTTATAAAGAGAGAGAGACAGAAACTAAAAAGGATAAAACGAAACTCTTTCTTACAAAGAAGAAAAAAGAAATGTTATTTATTATGATAAAGATAAAACCAGCAGATATGTTAATTTAATTATTATTATATCTTTACATATATAAACAACATTCAGTGTCACATTATTATTTTGTTCATTGTTTTAATTTACTAAACAGTTTAGAATTATAATAAATCAACTTTGTTTTATAACAAAGCCACAACAACAACAACAACAACGCGTAGTTGGATTAGTATTCTAGTTAATATATAAGAAATAACATAAAGAAAGAAGAAAAGAGTAAGAAGGAGCTAGATAGAAGAATAGGATAAAAAATAAATAATAAAGAAAGAGAGAGAGATAGAGATAGACACGAATCTGAGGTAGAAAGGTATATTCCTGTGTTCCTTTCGCTTGTGTTCCCTCTCTTTGGGTGGATGATATCTATTCGGTAAACAGAACAGACAGACAGATGGACAGACAGACAATGATGCTCATCGCTCGATGGACAAAGGCGGCTATTGCGTAAACACTCGAGAAGGACCTGACCCCCGAGGCGGCAGCAGCGGGTTCGGTTCGGTTTGGTTCGGTTTGGTTCGGTTCGGTTCTTCCTCTTCTACAAGATGAATGCTTTCGTTCATGGTTTATACTCGAAACGAGTAGTAAGACAGAGATGATGATAGGTGAACAGACGAGAGCAAAAGTGAGATAAATACGAATAGGAAGATGGATGGATGAATGAATGAAAAGGGGGATGCATATGTATCCTGCAAAATAAAAAAGAGAAAGATAGAGAAAAACACACGATACTTATTCTTCTTCTTCTTCTATTTTGCTCCAGATTACACGGATAACCGCGTTCGTTTGGTTGCAACAAGGATTCATCCTTGACCGCCCCTCAACCCCCTTTTCTTTATCTTTCTCTTTCTCTTATACCGGATCCTTTCGTTTCATTCCTACGTTTCCGATCTATTGTTACTTTGCGAGATGAGAGTTTCTCTCTCTCTCTCTCTCTCTGTGTGTGTGTGATCGATAGATCGCCCACGGCCGATACGATTTACTAGATTTCAAATCTACTACTCTGTGGGAAAGGAATATGTTACCTTTTTTCTTGATTTCTTTTTCTTTTTCTTCTTCTTTTTCTTCTTCTTCTTATTCTTTTCTTCTTTTTCAAATGTTTTCATTCTTCATCTCTCGAGAGATAGGGAATATCTATTTGTTGTTATACGAAACAATTGTCAGCTAGGTACACCTTTTATATAGCATCTTGGCTAAAGATCGAGATTATCTAAGAATATTTTTTTTTTTTATTTATTTATTTATTTTCTTCGAATGTAGGAAAGAACGACGACGAACGCGTCACTCGAGATTTTCTCGAGCGTTATATATATATCTACAATTTTATTATTATTACTATTAGTATTATTATTATATTTTGACGATTTATAATTATCCAATTAATAATTATAATATTCATTTGTGCACGATTTACATATATTTCATTTGGAGGAGAGAGAATATAATATTTTAATGTGAATTATATGTTGAAAATACTAATTACATGCACGCGCGATCGAGTAATAATAAATGGATCATTAAGTAATATCAAAGAATCCATATATATATATATATATATATATATATATATAAAATTAAAAAGTGAGAAAAAAAAAATAAAAACAAAATAAAAGACCTTTTGACGAGCATTCGTTACTATCAATCGACGTGAAGTCTTTGTGGTGACTATCGAAAAAAACATGACGTGGGCTGCCACCGAAAAAAGCATTTTTATTTAGTCCATTCTCTAGTTTTCTCTTCTCTCTCACGCTCTCTCACGCTTCTCCCCCTTCCTCTCTCTCTCTCTCTCTCTCTATCAACTTCAAAACTTGAAACGAAGTTTTCTGTTTGGCCAACTTTCAACGGCACGCATTGATCGCACGTTTAACGTACCTACATACACATACGCGTGTACACACGTATATATACACTTCTTCTCTTTATATATATATATCTACCAATCTATCTAGATATGCGTGCATGTGTATGTGTATATGTGTATTCGAGGTAAAAGATGAACCCTCGGAAAATGCGGACGATTAATTTGGCAACGAGAGAGTAGCTCGCTTGAAAACAATGAAAAGTTCATATAAACAAGGGTTGAAAAGCCGTTGATATATCCGTCGGGCCAACTTTACGCCTACCAGCTTTCTCTATCTATCTATCTATCTATCTTTATCTATCTATCTATCTTTCTCATTCTCTCTCTCTCTCTTTATCTCTCATACACTTTATGTACTTAACCATTTACCACCAACGAGAATATAATGATAAACTATCTGCTTGAGTCAACACTACACACGAGTTTTTCCTGTGTGCTTGAACAAAAAAAAAAAAAAAAGAAGAAAAGAAAAAGAAGAAGAAGAAAAAAGATAAAATAAAAAAATAAAACATACATAAAAAAAAAAAGAAGAAAAGAGTTTGAACAAATTTTTAGTTTTCACTTATGAACAACGTTTATACAGTTAACGTCGTCAAATATTGTTACAAGTCGCGTTACAATGTTATTTGTTAATTAATAAATTGTAGATGACAAACAACGATGTGATTCTATGTGTATATACATGCTTTTTAACTTTTTTTCGTTCATTCAAAAATAGATTATAGAAATGAAAATGTAATTACGTGCAATCTATTACGCTAGATATGTTTTCTTTTTCTTTACAATTATATTATTATGAGATAAAAGTTTGGTACTTATGTATTAACGCCAGCGCAACAAAAATTCCGCTAATGCGCCAATCTACACCTTAAATTGTTGCGACAAATCATAGAATAATAAAAAACTTTATTTAAAATCGAAACACTTTGAAAATTCAAAACATTTAATTTATAAAAAGTAGTCAATCGGATTTCGGTGGAAAATGGGCCGATATAGAATTTAACATAGATTTAAAACAGTCTCTAACCCTGACGAAACCCTGACGAAACCCTGACTGTTGCTGTGTGCAAACAACAAGATTGCTCTTTATTAGCGCATTAGTGGAATTTTTTCTGCGGTGGCGTTAATACGTAAGTTCCGATAAAATTTTGAACATTAAGCATCGAATAAAAATAAATGATCAATGATTTATTAGATAAAATAATCTTAAATAAGATTAAATGATATTTTTATTTCGCATTAGAACGGATTAGAAAATGATCCTACCTTTTAGTAAGAATTAAGCAGCTCAAGTTTGCCTGTCCTGTGTTTTAGGTGCGCAGGCGTATTAGGAAGATAGGTATCTAGAATATCCTCGAGAGACTTTGCCAATCGAGGGGAGAGGAGACAAAGACGAGATCATAGCTACTAGTGTGTCGTTCTATTTCTCATAATCCCATGGGAAAATGAAAGTAACGAATATCCATGAACAACATTTTCCCTTGGGAACAAATTAAAACTCGATACATACTTGTATCCAATAATAGTCTATTAATTGTCAACTTTTTTTCTTTTATTTTTTATTATTATTATTAGTATTAGCATTATTTAGTATTTTATTAGTATTAGGACAATAATTAAGTAAATCTATGTCTCAATGAATTATATTACATCTCTTTTAATAATTTACAAATGTATTAGGTTTACAAATTCTACAGGAAGAAAATTTGCCATTATCAGATATTTCATCTGATTGTTTAACAAGTTAAATGAAAAGTTCATTTATTTTTGCTTACACGTATTCTATCGTGTAAAAACAAAATGAGATGTTAATTGTTCATAAACAAAATTTTAATTCTATACGTTGGATATTAAACTTTAGATTTGCAAATAGAATTAATTGAAAGTTTCGGAACGATATTTAGCGATAAGTGTGTCTTTGGAAACGGTTCAAACGCGTTTGTTAATAATTCGTAATTGGTGATAAATCATTTAAACATCGTGTTGGCTAGATTTTAATATTAAAACATAGAAACCTTATTTATCATTTATGGGTTACGGCCGGGATAACCAATATACCTTGGACTACTGCCTGTTGTGCATTTTGCTTTGAGTTTTACGATTCGATTGAGAGAGAAAGAGAAAGAGAAAGAGAGAGAGAGAGAGCCAGTCGGTAATTCGACTCGATTTTATTTGCACACTATTGATGAATTCCGTCGACGAGGACCAGCATAAACCTTTACCGAACGATTAACGTTTGACGCGGACGTAAACGCGCGACCAAAATATAAGTGTGATCGTTAAAATTAATTAACAATTCAATCGAAGGGGAGGGAAAAAAGGGACACAGAAAGAGAAGAAAGAGAAAAAGACGAGATCGTCTCTGAAATTCTAATTTTTTTCTGGTTTAAATACAAATAAAGAAAATTAATAATTAATAACTATTACTGATAATTATCTGATAAAGATAGAGAGAGAGAGAGTTAGTTAAAATATTATCAAAGTTATTTATTGAATCGTGTCGTCATTTATCACGAACAAACGAAATTTTCCTAAGAAAAAGAAAAAGAAGAAAAAAAGAACCAACCCTGGAAAGAAAAGAAAAGAAAAGAAAAGAAAAGAAAAGAAAAGAAAAGAGATTAGATTTCGTAAGGAAACCGACGTCTTTTCACGATCTCAAAGTACTTTAAAAGTGCCAAGATATCTAAGGTATACCCCCTCTACTATACAGTGTGATACAAAAGTGAGGACGAATAACGTCGGGAGTTTTTCATCAAACTTTACCTAGATTCAAGCTCGATGTTACTCAGGAATCCTAAGTGGACGAGGTGGAGGAGGAGGAGGAGGCTGGACGAAGAAAAAAAAATAAAAAAGAGACCAAACAAAACTGGGAACGGTGGTTAGAAGAGGAGAGAAGGACAAGAAGATAAAGAGAGAAGAAGAGAGTCAAAGTTAGAAAAAAAGGAAGAGGGATAAAGGTGGGAGAAGGGAGGAGGAGGAGGAGGAGGAGGAAGAAGAGTTTGAGAAAAGAGAAGCTCGTCGCTTTTCTCTGCAAGACGAAGTAATGAGAGTAAAAGAGAGGGGGTTGGGTGGTGAAGGGGGAGAGTAAGATAGAAGAGAGTGGGTAGACTAGACGAAAGTCTAAAAAGCGAAGTAGCTCTAGCATAGTAGACTTTCACATGTGTTCAACAATAAACGGGCTTGGCCGGAGTACTCGAAAAACTCATCAGTGTTCCTAGATTCGCCTTCTCTCTTTGCTCTCTCTCTCTCTTTTTCTAGTGATGGCTTCGAGTCGCTTCGAAATACGAACAAATTATTAATCCTTCTTATGTCATGGACAATGAAGTTTCTTCTTCTTCTTTTTTTTTCATCATATATCTATAATTATTTTATTTTGTTGTTTTGTTTATTATCTACTGATTTTTATTAATCAAGCAAATAAAAAAAAAAATCAAATTATATATCTTATTTTTGTTATTCTCAATAAATCGATATAATAAAAATAAATAAAATTCTTGGAATTCCTGATAATAAGGAATATTATATTAGAAAGGGCTGAAAGATGATTTTCTTTTGATTTTTTTTGGGTTATTTTTCTTTATAACGAAAGAAAAGTAGTCTCGAGTGTAATAGTTTGGGCGATAGGAAGGAGAAAATATAACGTGGTATGTAGTAGTAGTAGTAGTATTCTTATTTTGCACGCGGCAAATCGCACTCCTCGAGAGGTTCGTTATCTCAAGAAGATCCTTCATCCCGTTGGATTGCGAATGACAAAGGAATAAATTGTTTTCGAGAAATCTCTCTCTTTTTCTCTCTCTCTCTCTCTCTCTCTCTCTTGGCTACTGGGATTGGATCTCTTGCTAATAGCGACCATTTTCTATCTTTTCTCTCTCTTTCAACATACACATACACACCCACCCACACGTACCAAGGCGCACATACATTTACTTTTTTAGATAAAGTGTAGTAGCTCTGCTGAAGAGAAGAAGAAGAGTTTTGCTGTCTTCTTTACACGGATCCAAGTCCTTCTCTTCTCTTTCCAAGAGAAAACAGGACCCGAATGGAGAGCACATGGAACTTGCAAAGAGAAAGAAAGAGAGCGACAAGTAAAATTGTCGTCAATGTGCATGTGCACGTGCATCGTTCGTATACGTACGTACGTACGCATACAACACACACAGAGAGAAGCTGTAGGTACTACCTCGTTCCGGTGACAAGAAGAGAAAGAGAAAGAGAGAGAGAGAGAGAGAGAGAGAGAGAGAGAGAGAGAGAGAGAGAGAGATAGGTAGATAAATAGAGAGGGAGAGATGGAAAAGGGTTGAAAAGAGATGGGGAGACTCTCGAGAGACGAGTAGGTATAGGTGAGGCCTTTGTAGAAGGTCCGATGGGCGTGGTGACTGTGACGGTTTTCGTCCAATGGGAATTCAGGATCCTCCTGGGTAGAAGGACAATATACACCAGGCTACTTTATGTGCGATGGAACCTATCCACCTCTAACGACAAAGAGCGCGAAGTCGAACGTCGAATGCCATCCGGAGTAAGTCCCGTCGTTGGGTGCAGCCCTCTTTCTTCTACTTTCTTCTTTTCCTTCTTTTCCTTCTTTAGTTTCCTTCTTTATTTATTTCTCTTTCCTTCTTCTTCTTCTTCTTATTTTTCTTTGGATTCGATCGGGGAATACGAAAACGACATATGGGAGATCGCGTCCATAGGACATCGTCTCTTCTTAGATCATCGTATTGATTGACTTTTCCTTTTTTTTTTTTTTTTAACTTCGATAGATTTCAAATTGACATTTTTGTTCTACTATGGCAGCAGGGAAGCAGCACACAATTTGATTTTTAGGTAAAATTGAAAAATTGTGATCTTACGATCAATCGTGATTAGAATTATCTGATAGAATTGATTGGATTATTTTTCTGAGTAAATTTTAGTTAAATTAATGAACATACGATTAAGTATAGTAAAAACATGAAAAAAGGATATCTATCGATCTGTCGATGATCGATATCGAAATTTCACGTACTAAAGAGCATCATGGAAGATGATCCTTCCATTATTCGTAGACAACGAAATCGAACAATGGGAGCTCGTTAGCGGTGCAATTACATACGGTTGCACGGCGATTATATGATTCCGAACAGCGTTGCAAAGCAATTATACCGTACCATCCAATACATATATCAAACGTCCTCGTTTATCACCGAGCCATTTTATAAATATAAAACGAAAAAACGTGAAGGCTTGAATCTTGACAAAGATATTTTTTGTTCTCTTGCCCATTACTAGCTTGAATGTGTAATTAGTGCACCTAAATTCTATGTGTCTATAACTGCTTTTATAATACATGAATGTATTCCATTAAAAAAAGGTTTTTTTTAGTGGTGTAGTTTCAATTAATTATTCTTTTTTTTATTTTTAATTTTCATTGTAATTCGTGTCTTTTAGTTCTAACACTAAAAAAAAACAATTATTTCTATATCGCTATAATCTAATTTAAGTAGGATTCTATAATTCTTAAATTTATTTATCATTTAACTTTCTTATTATTACTTTTATTTCTTTACACACCTTTGATTAATCAATATTATCATATTATATTTAATCGTTTTGCTTATCTATTTAAACTTATTAAATAAACAAAATCTAAATTAATGTCAGAAATTGGATTTATCACATTTTCCTTTTTTTTTCCAATCACACCACTGTATTATTAATTCAAACTATTATATCTCTAATGGAAATTGAAAAAAGTATTACCACCCACGATGAAATTCGATCTACCATCGTAGCGACAACAACATCGAACAGTAAAGAGAAAGACGAATCGAAGAAACAGAAAGAAAGAAAGAAAGAAAGAGAAATGGCTGACTGTGTCTAATGGTGGATGGAAAAAGAGAATGAGAATGAGGATGAGGAAAAGGGTAAAAAACGGAGAGAAAGGGAGAGAGAGCGAGAGAGAAAGGGAGGTAGGAGGGAAGAGGGAGGAGGATGAGGGAGGAGGAGGAGGAGGGAGGGAGGGAGGAGGAGGAATCCGGTACCTACTGATGGTGGTCTCATTAAATGCAACCTCGTAACGCGACTACGTAATGAGAATCGGTTAATTAGTGCCGAGATGTGGGGGTGGGTTCGCCTACACCTAGAATGCATCTCCTCACCGTGCATGTTTTTCTTCTTCTTCTTATTTTCTTACGTGTGTTTTAATGTGATTAAGATAAAAGAAAAGTTGAAATAAAAATTGCGTAAGAAGAATAGTAGATAAAGAATAGAGTGGGAAGATAATGACGTTTAAAATGGCAGAAAATGAACTGGTGGTAAGAGATAGAAATTGTATGGGGTCAAATTGATGAATAAGATATGTGTTGTTACGAATAAAAATATTCATTGGACAATCGAATACAATGTGTTTATAATAACAATAGAGAATAAAGAAGGGGGAACGACGTTAATGTAATTTATAATAATAATAATATAATAATATATTTCTATAAAAATAATTAATAAAATAAAATATTAATTTATAATATTAATTAAATTAGTAATTAATAAATTAAAATGAATAATTTATAATATTAATGAATAATATTCCTATAAAATAAAAAGACAAATGAGAGATGTAAAAAATGCAGAAACAAAATAGTAAGAGAAAGATAAAAAAAAAAAGAAGAAATGTTCAGGTACCAAGTAGAAATAGAAAAAAAGGAACGGAAAAAAAAAAGAAAAAAGAAAATGGGGTTGGTTGATAGGAGCTTTTTCTATCATGTGACTAAAGTGCATATAATGATGCAGTAGAGCGAGAGGTAGACAGGCGGGGGAGGGGGAGGGAAAAAGAAAAAAAGAATCTTCGTGGTCGCAGGCGGATGGATGCAAACGCCCGACATCGTGGAGGAGACGTCGTCCTCGAGGACAATGGAAATTAAAAATGCGCTTGAAAAGTAGAAATTATGAGAAAGGAGGTGAGAGTATTCGGAGTTTCGCGTTCCGATCGTTTTCCACGGAAGATTTATAATACTCCCTTTTTTTTTCTTTTTCTTCTTCTTCTTCTTCTTTATTAGTACAGTTGTCAAGAGAGAAAGAGAGAGAGAACAATACCTGGTTGCATCGACCTACGATGACGACGACGACGACGACGACGACGACGACAACTACGACGATGTTTTATTTTTTATTTTTCACGTTTACGTGATGCAACCGGAAGAAGAGATAGAAATATATATATATATAAAAATATATAAAAAGAAAAACATTGCAAACACGAGAAATGATCCTCCTCCCTTACTCTAGGTCGAAATCTTTTTCTGTCTCAATTTATTTGTCTCTTATTTGTCTTCTTTACTTTCTTCTACTTCTTCTTCTTCTTCTTGAATTTTCTATCCCCCCGCCCCACCCCGTTCTTTCTCTTTTCCCTTTTAATACCCATCCTTTTTCCTGTCTACAAATTTTGTTCCCTTTTCAATCTTACTACGACTCGACTTCCGTTTCTTTGATTTGCCGTTTAAAGTTGATATTTGCCCTTCCTTCCGTTACCTATCGAATCGATAATAGTAATTTGTTATTATTTCTATCATATTACGTGGATTAATAATATCAATGAGATTTGAGATTTTATTCCGACATTTTGTTTTTCAAGTTAGAAATAATAAATCAATCAAAATAAAATATCCCACATAACGAGATAAGTTTTGAAATCTTTCAGCGAAAGTTTCGTAGAATATTTCCAAAAAAAAAAAAAAATCTTTTCAGAAACCTTGCAGGCATCATTCTAAAATATTTTTAAAAAAAGATTCATCAAAGATTTTACAATAAATATTTTTAAAACATTTCTAAAATATATGACTGATAGAGTAATTGTTTTGCAAGTCTCTGAACGCGGACATTTTCACCTTGTAGAAAGAGATTTTTTAGAAACCTTTTTGAAAGGGTTTAAAGCTTTTCAAGAAATGTTTTAGAAAGTTTTTATGTTATGTGGGATAGGACACTTGATGTCTACACGTAGTTAAAGTAATGGTTTTACTAATTTGGTTTGTTTGAGTCTATAAAACTTGCCACTTTATTGGCAATCATTCGGTTCAATTTACTCGTCCGATATTTGTCTCGAACTTTTAAAAATGTTAATTCCGATTTTTGTGTTTCTTTCATTTCGATCAATTCTATAATATCTGATACCTCTATCTATGTACTATTTAATAGTTAGATAACGATGTTCGATTTGAATTTGATGGGGCGAACGTAATCCTTCGTTATGCGTGAAATCCTATTACCTTCTATCCCAATACTCGTTTTAATCAATTTTATTAACGAATAAACGAAAATATATCTTCTTATTTCAGAGTAAAAGTTATTAGATAATCAGATTTTTCTTCTATTAGATAGTTCGGAAAGTCGTTTTGTTTTTTGTTAATGCAATAATGGTTGCATTAGTTGATGCAAACCGACAAATATTAACACATGAGATCAATGAGAGATTAAATTTATCAAATTCAACTATATTTATGACCACTTGAAAGGTTTAGGTTTAACCTCTCGAAGTAAAAATTATCTTCCGAAAATATATCTTTACTTTTAGAAGTTTGAAATGAAAAAGAAGAAAACAACAAACAAAAAAGAAGAAGATATGTAATTTAGGATTGAAATAAATAATAATTAAATAAAAATGAAAGAAGAATGTTTAATTAATAAGAAAATGTTTTGAGAAGAAAATAATAATGTTCTAATTCTTTATAAAAAAAAAAAAGAATCTAAGGATTTACAAAGATTACACATCATTTTGATGACACCCGTTAGAAAGGGTTCGTGTCTCGAATAACTCCTGAGCTTAAGCTGAACAAGTTTCATCTTTATTCTGGCAGAGGGTGCCACCAGTTTCGAACTTGAATTCTACCCCCCAAAAAAAAATATTTCGATAAGGCGGGTTATTTAAAATATTATTTTGACAATAAAATTAAACTGAATGGATTTAGTCGATTTTGTTATAAAAAAAGAAAAAAAAGGAAAATAAAAAAAGAGTTACCATGTGAACTTATGGGGAGAAAATTGAGCTGTACAAGAGACGAGAAGACAATCGAGAATAATTTCTTCTATGACACAAAAGAAACATTTATTAAACAAAAAAAAAAAGTAAAGAAAAAAATGACACCTATTATCCAATGCTGAAATTTTTGTGTTCTTTTTTCCCCACCTAACCGGAAGATATGCATCATTCGTAATCTAATTACAATAAGATTAAAATTAATATTATTTGTTATTATATTATAATAAAATATTTCTATAAAGTTAATTTATTAAGTTAATAATAATTATCATAGAAATAATAATAATAGTTCATTTGAAAATTCTCGAGTTGTTGGAGGCATCTCTCGTTGATCGTCGGCGGTAGTTTGCAACTGGTAATTAAGACAATTAACGGTCATTAATTAGCATTTGCTTGCATCTAGAAGGAAGATAAAGAGAGAGAGAGAGAGAGAGAGAGAGAGAAAGAGAAAAAGAGAGTTGAAAAAAAAAATAGAAAATTTTCTGCGAGGTAAACGTTTTCTTGCTAATACTAATGCATTAAACTTCCGTTTCCTTAAAAAAAATTCTCTTCTTTCTTTGATCGTAGCTCTAACGTTTCAGAATTTTCTCACCCTATTATTTTATACATTATTTCGACACTCGATTTTATAGTACGTTTCAATAATATAAAATTATATAATAATATTTTATATTATAATACTAATATATACTAAAAAGATAAAAGATAGATAAAATGATTATCTAGAGAAAGAGAGAGAGAGAGAGAGAGAGCATAAAAAATAAGAGAAAATAAAAGAACCGAATCTAATAATATTATTAAACGTAAATTAAACACACACGGTAAAAGTGAAACCTTCAAAGAAAATTAAGCTTCAAAATAATTGAATTTTAATACAGCTCCATCTATTGAAAGAACCTTACAGAACCTAGATAATTTCTAAATAAAAATCTTTAAATTAGTAATAAAAAATAATTTTGCTATGTGTTGGGAGTTACGAGAACTATGTTTAAGGGAGGATTTACTATGTATTAACCTTCTTATTACTAAGTAAATTATTCTTTTCTAGTATGATAAATAAATAAATCATTATCGAAAAGAAATATAATTATTAATCAATAATATATATATATATATAAGAAGAAAGATAATATAACGTTTATATCAGCAAGTAAAATAAAATAAGAGAAAAACGTATATTGAAAATCACGTATAAAGGAATAGTGTGTGAAAGGAAGAGAAGAGAAGTGTAGAAGAACGGAAAGGACATGGCTGCGTGTAAATACGTGTATGTAACCACGCAGAAAGAAAGAAAGAAAGAAAGAAAGAAAGAAAGAAAGAAAGAAAGAAAGAAAGAGAGAGAGAGAAAGAGCAAGGGTGAACCACGAGCGGTTTCTTTGATCTTACTCACACGCTCCGCTAGAAAAAGACATACACATTCTCATAGCGTATAGAAGAACACGTTTTCTCTCTCTCTCTGTCTCACACACATATACTACACACGCATACAGATGGGTACACTTACACAGATATAAATTTCGGTAGAATTCGCATCGCTTCTCTATGTCTATCTTCCGCAATGTTCCAATACATATTCATGATCGGTGGAACTCACATACACAAAGTTATTTCTAACGAATAAGAAATAGAAAGATAGAATGAGACAGATGTATATGTATATATATATATATATATATATGTATATAGTAAAATAAGGACAGCAGTAGCCAGAGCAAGTAAAGCACCTTTTGTTTAACTTCGTGTGCACGCATATTGTGCGTATGCATGCTATAAATTTGTATACCATTAGGAGTGTATATGTACGTATGTGTGCGCGTATGTGATAGGGGAAGTGCATATGCAGCTTAGAATGCATAGGAGAAGTTTCTGCACTTAACTAAGCGGCTCGACTACTGATCGTTCTATCTCTTTCTCTCTTCCTCATTGCTTTGAACCCTTTTCTTCTTATTTATTTAAGAAAGATAAAGAAAGAGAATGTCTATCTCGTTCTTCTTCCTACGCTCTTTGAAAGCGCATCCAAGTACTGTTTTCTACTTTAAAAGGTAAAACACAAAAAGTCCTTATAAGAGGCTCTTCGAGGAGTATGTGTATTAAATATATACTAACACGTTTATAGTATTTCTCATTAATTATTATAATAAATAAGAATGTTATTTTTATTATTGACTCTTTGCATTGGCACAGAATTTCAGATAATAAAATGTCCCTATGTTGCACGTTTTAAATGAAACAAAATTGGTGTATATATTTTTTTATTAATAAAGGTATTACATAATGTAAAAACATTAATAACCAAATTAATAACCAATTGCTTAGGGTAAATAAGACGAAATATAAACTTATGTGTAGCTATTGCAATAATATTTCGAGATGGGACTAAAAACGTTCCACCACCGTGCATTACGGTGTACCAAAAAGGTGACAAACTTTTAATCCCATCGTGCCCCAAAGAGGGCACTATGAATCTATGTCCTAGATATATATTTAAGGAAAATTTCAGCGATGTTCATTTAAAATCGTGCTAACGGATTAAACTCTCTATTCGAATAGCTTTGACTCGGTTCGATTACAGATTTAATCGCGATTCGATTTTCAATTTGATATGGGACTCGGAATGAAAGATCGCTTTTTAGCCGTACATCATCTGTGAGCAAAAGTTAACACAGCGGTTTCAAATTTGTTAACTATTATATGGTGTTGAATAGAAAATATCTGCGATTTTATTTCATAGGTTTCATGGAAAACAGAAAAAAAAAATAAAGATAAAATGAAATGAAATAAAATCAAATACATATTATATATAAAAGGGAGAAAAAAGGGAAATAAAAAAACAAAAAAAAAGAAAAACATTTTCAAACTGACCAATTTGTTTGCGCTCAAAAAAAAAAAAAGGAAAAAAGAGAGAGAGGGAGAGAGAAAGGATCAACGTAAATATTGCCAATTGGATGAAAAATAAGAATACCGCGTTTTCCCGTTTTATTTCCTTTTTTTTTTTTTTTGTGTAATCCTGAAACGTTTGCCAACAAATATATTATTTCAATTCTAATTGTAAATGTTATAAAATATATACTATATTATATAAAATCGTAAATATATTGTAAAAGTTTGACCATAAGAACGGTATCGTAAGTAATCCCCCATGAGATGCATCGACGCGTATAGAAGTAAGATAAGAAAGGAACTTAGAAAATGCGTTCGCGGAAAGGAAGTTCCATCGGTGGTTGGTTACTGCTCGATCAAAGGATCTTCCTTCGGTAGAAAAGAGATAGAGAAAAGAAGAGGAGAGAAAAGAGAAGAAGGAGAAGGAAGAAGGAGAAGAGGGGTCCGTATAAAAGAAGGATCACGAAGGAGCTGGAGAACGTTCTGGACCACCCGAGAGAGAAGTTCAGAAGTGCTGGTTGGGAAGCTGCGGCGCCCAGCGTGACTTTAGGGGGGTCTCTTATCTTTCCTTTCTTAACCTGGGCCCATTCCCACTATCTTTATCTCTCCCCCCATCCCTCTCTCCTCTCTTTATTTCTCTATTTAAACATTTACATTAATTTTTGATTAATATCATTCTATAATACATATTATCTACATTTGAATTCTAACCCAATTTAAATTACAATTTATCGATTATGAATGAATATTGCATTTAAACCAGTTAGTATCAGTTTTAACTATTTTTGTTTGTTTTGTTTTGTTATAATTACAATTACTAAACAAACATGCGTTATAATAATGAATGAAAATAAATCAATCAGGCGCATTAGCATTCCACGAAATTCTTTTCTCACAATCAGCTAAATGTTCCTCTAACGGAATTCGAACGAAAGATTCGCGAAACTATCCAAAAGAAAGAGAAATAAATAGAGAGGAAAGAGAGAGAGAGAGAGAGAGAGAGAGATCGAAGAACAGTAGCCCTGGAATGGTGCAGGGCTACCCGCAGAGCACGGTTACTTGCTGTGGCAGCTTCGCGAAGGAAAAGACAAAGGAGGGCCCACGCTTTCATCCATGCCGACATTAAGGTACCTACCGTATACGCTCTTTTGCGACACAATAAGGTCCGTATGCGGGTCCAACGGATCTCACGTCTTCCACCTATATACGCACATAAGCTTTTCTTTACAATAAGAGAGACTCTCTCCCTCTTTCTTTCTGTTCAGTTTTTTTTCTTTCTTTCTCTCTTTCTCCTTACTTCGTTTTTATTTTGTTTCTCTTTCATCCCTCACTCTCTCTTTCTCTCTCTCTCTTTCTCTCTCTCTATCATGAGAGATATTATATCATCCGATAATAGCGTTAAATTAACATGAAGAGAGAAATAAAGTAAAGATTGGGATATGCTCTTGCATACGTGCGCATGTGTGTGTGTGCTCATGTATAATAGTTGAACATGCTCGTTTATGAAGTTTCGCGACGATAAACCGCAGCTAGGAAAATTGCCGAACAAGCGACGCCCAGCGAATAATTGATTATGTGGGAGACGATGGTTAATGGGGGGGGGATGGTAGGGGGGCTCCCAATAATTTATAAATCGATCCGATATTATATAGAGTATGGAATACCGATAGAAAATGTGTTTCTTCTTTTAGGTGAATTAACAAAAAAAAATATGGTCAAGTGTTTGGAATATTTTCTATTTTCTAATGAAAAAAGAAAAAAAAAACAATTTTTAAATAACAATAAAAATATATACGTGCATTACACGAAAAACAAACTAATGAGAGAAATAATGAATAATTGATAAATAATAATATATTCGTAGAAATGTTAAAAAGATAAACGGAGAAAGGAGATTGCATGCCGAAGCTACAAAATGGCGAAGACTCCGAAGACTATAAGAGACAATGTATAATTCCACGTTCACCGATAATTATTATGACTTTCCAAGTTCCCTTGGTCGTACAATGGGCACTCCTCCCCTTCCCCTCCCCCTCTTCTCCTCCTCTCTTCATTCCCTCCACCTACTTTTTGCTACCGGTTATATTTCGAAGTTCTCCTCCCTCGCGAGAACGGCACCAGGTAAAACGGCCTTTCTTCTCTTTCTCTTCGTCCTTCCCGACGTCTTAACTCGACAAAGACGACGACGAAGAGGACGAGGACAACGACGACGACGACGACGACAACAACGATGTTCACCAGTAATAATAAAGTGACATTAGCGAGCATGCGATCCTGCGATAAACTTTCCAAATTTATTCCTCTTACCCTCTCGATGTCGTCGTTTCCCTTACTATTGTTAGCTAGCCAACTACCATCAGCTAAATTCGTCACGAGCATTTTAACAATGTCTCTCATTTGTTATCGAATTTATACACGCGAATTATATTTCTTGATTTTTTTTTCTTTCTTTTTATTTTTATTTTTAAGACACAATTACTACACATGAAAATCTAGTACTAATGAGAATTAATAATTTTCTTGTCTTTTTTCTTGTTGAAAAGTGTTTACAACAAAATTATATCAAAAGATACCTAGAGAGAAAAATTTCAACTCTTTTTCTTGTTTTTTTTTTTTTTTTTCTTTGAATGAAAAAAATTACAAAAATTTTCTATCACAAGAGCTGATAAAACAGGAATCTACAAATAAGTTATACACTCTTTCTCTCTCTCTCTCTTTTTCTCTTATCGTATTACATAAAATGTCAAACGGTAGGATTATTATTCAAGAAGGAAAGGGAACTAATTGGATTCGAATTAATTTGAGTAGGAAAAAAGGAGAGTAAGGACTCGTGGCCTCTTTTTACAGAAAGGGGGTAGGGTGATGGTAGGTAGAAAGAGGAAGAGGAGGAAAGTAAGCGATAAATCTCGCGACACCCCTACTCGTCGAGCGAGAATCTTATCGATTAAACTACCAGAGTCTCGCGGATGGGAAAGAAAGATTTTCCATTCTTCCTCGAGCACCTAATTTATGCGACCTCTCAAACGTCGTCGTCGTCGTCGTCGTCGTCGTCGTAGTCGTCGACGTCGTCATCGTCGTCGTCGTCGTCGTCTCCCCGTTTGCCTAAGTTTACAATTTCGCGGCTAGCAGTACCACTCGACCTCAGACAGAGCGTGACGGTGGCCGGGTTTTAAAGCATAAAAGAAATTATAAGCTGGTAAAAAAAAAAAAAAAAAAAAGAAAGAAAAAAAAAGAGAAAAGGAGAAGGATAACGCGGCCTCGAGCTATGGTGACACAGTTATACCTAAGTACCTGTGCCTACAATCGGTCGTACCACGAACGAGGGTGGCTCTCTTTCCTCCTTATTTCCCTATTTCCACTCTCATTTATCTAATTATCAAAATTGTATCATTCACCGCAAAAATAAGTGTATATATTTCAGTGTCAACTTTCAGGAAATGAAAATAAATTGTATTTAAGTTTTGGTAGGTACCAGTCAGTACCTAACATATTTCTCTAATTTACTATAATACTTATATTACCGTTTATTATTCTTTTTTCCTTCGATATTTACTTTACATTCTTATGTTTCCTAATATTTTAATCTTATCTTATCTTATCATAAGATATAACAATCCTTGTAATATTTCCTTAATATTGTATTATATTTATCATTTTGTAAACATCATATTCTTCGTTCCTTAATGTATCACCTAATATATTTTTTTTTAAAGACAATTTCATTATTATTCCAAAATTATTGACTAATTTGATATATATATTTAGTATGAAAAAAATATTTAAACAATTTAATAAATAAAAATAATTGTTTGATAGGAGAAATTCACTGAATGACTGCGATTTTATATATATATCTATATTATATATATATAAAAAAAAGGAAAGAAAAAAAAAAGCCATTGCAAATAGGAAGAAGAGAGAGTAAAACACGCAAATTTGACGTTAACGTCGGGGAGCGTTTAATTTGACGTGAGCCTCGAAATGGCACGCGATCGTTTGCCTCCCGAATGTTTGCAATGCTCCAGACTCCTCCTCGTCGTGAACGCTGCGTGTTCGACAGATTAAATTTCGAACCATTATTGCACCATAGCGATTTCGTTGGTTCGATCACGTATCGTTTACATCATTTTCATCTATTCTATACTATTACAAATATTCTAC
Source organism: Polistes dominula (assembly GCF_049000335.1). Taxonomy (NCBI): domain Eukaryota; kingdom Metazoa; phylum Arthropoda; class Insecta; order Hymenoptera; family Vespidae; genus Polistes; species Polistes dominula. The sequence goes on from NW_028300906.1 coordinate 445,329, forward strand.
ATTTGTACAATATATATATATATGTTTCTTCGTGTAAACTTTTTTAATATTATCTAATATAAATAAATGATAAAACAAATTCTATGTATTGTTGATCATATCACTTAAAATAAGCCACTTGGGATACATATAAACAATACAGACACATAATAAATTTATAGAATATATATTTATATGAAATAATAATAATAATAATAATAAAAAGAGAAGTTATTAAACAAAATATTATTATTTTATATCGATTAACAAATACTAGTAAATAATTGAATGAGAAAGATTCAATAAGGTATAGTATACTTTGGTGATGTTCACGAACTGGTACCATGACGCATATTTTTAAATGAAGTCTACTATAATTATTTAGAAATTGCGCGAAATCAGACAACAATTAGTTGCATGCATGCACGATGTAGGCAAACTCGAAATTACCAAGAGTTGCTACATAAGGGTCACCATTAATGGCAAAAACAACTGGTTTAATAATTCAAGTTAATATGCAAGAGAGAGAGAGAGAGAGAGAGAGAAAGAAAAGGAAAATATCTACCTAATTGGACAATTTTTCTTTGCTCAAGAACGAAGGAGCTTATTAATTGACAAGACAATTATAAATCTACATGTTTTTTAATTATACTCTTATATTTTCTAATTCAAATGTAAAACAATTTATAGTGTTATTTGATTTTTTATGGTATATTTTATAATTATGTTAATAAATTAATTAACAAATTATTATTAAATTAATTAATAAATTATTTTATGTTATGTATATATATGTATATATATATATATATATATATATATTATGTTAATTAATTTATTATAAATATAGTAAATAATGTATAGAAATTTGACAAGTAAACGTTAACGAAATTTGTAAAATTTTATCAAATATTAAAAAAAATTTCTATTTTAAATAATTAAGAGTAGGAATAATTAGTTTAATGTTTTGTTAAAAATATTAGTGCTTAGAATGTTCACTCACCAACAAATTTAGTTTGCCAAGCCAATGCGCTGCAAAGTAGAGCTAAGGTCTTTCCGCTACCGGTAGGACTTTCGATCAAACAGTTAGTTGAGTTCATGCAATTTTTAATGACCTGAGACAAAAATAATAATTATATTAATTAAATTGTTATTTTATAAATTGAAGAAATAACAGTATTAAGAATAAACTTACTATTCTCATAACAGATTTCTGAGCATCATACGGTACCACTGGAAATGTCACTTTAACACCGTTGATGAGATACTCATTGTTCATTTCATTTATTGATACACATTGATCTTTGTTATTTTTCCAAGCAGCAGGTAGAGTGGATGCTGATGAAATAGATGTTGTCGAAGTGGATTTTGTCAAATCAGCTTTACTAATTTGGTTTCGATATGAACTATGACCATATGTTTCTTCGCACCGCGAAGTCAAATCTTTGGTAGGAGAGTCTTCGCATAAGTTTATAAATTCAATACCTTTTTTAGTTTGGAATTTAGATGAATCCATTCTGTAACAATATTTTCATGGTAGATTGGAATTTGATGAAGTAACTGTTATCGGTGTGAGTATTTCTATTTACCTATCTTTACCCTTTTTGAATTTCCGCTGTGGATTAGCTTTACATATTTTGGGCTTCTTCGATGTCGTAGCATTACAAATTGGAGATTTAGCTCTACTTTTACTTACTTCTATAATACATTCAACATGTTTTTCGCAGACATTTTTAGAAGGCTTGTATGTTTTAGTTTTTTTTACATGTTGCTTCACTATAGAGCGCTGAGTAAAATCATACTCTTCGGTATCGCTGCTTGTATCAGGTTTGATTTCTTCTATCGATGAATCTTCCAAAGTAATATCTATTATCTTTTTTGGAATGTCTTTCTCTTTAGTACTTTTGTTTAAATCATTTTGGATAACATGCTCTGATGAGACACACCGCTGAGTATATGTTACTTTGATTTGCGAAGAAATGTCATCGGTGTCTTTGGTGTCATCGGTGATGGAATTTTTGCAAAAATTTATAGAAATATTTTTATTATCTATTTGAAATATTGATGAATCCATGCTGTAACAATATATCTACAGATAACATTTATGTACATACAGTTTAATATTAAGAATTTCAAAACTAACCTCTAATTAATATACAAATAGATGGTATGTAACACTTTCTTTTATTCTTCACTTTCTATCTGTCATCAGCACTTATATATATATAATCTATAATTGATATAAATAATCTAGAACGTGATATATTAAATAAAGATCAAATATATAGTTAAAATAGAAAACTTATTATAAGCTGGTCTTATCGCGCCACGCCACGTTCTCAAATCAGCAGACACGTTTTTCTTGTAAACAAACACACACTATGTGTCTAAAATGACACATTACTTTGACAAATCGATTATTATTGTAATTATTATTGTTTAAATTATGTTTATAAGATTTTCAATTATTGAATAATAGCGTTGCACAAACGAAACGACATGAAAGTAGTCGAAACAATGAAAATGTTAAAGAAAAACATGTGAATATCGTTTATGTTATTTAAATTGAATGATCACGTGTTATTTAGCAAGCTTCCTATTGGTCGTAAGTTATTTGGCTAGAAATATTATATAGTAACATATCTAGTTTTGTGTGTACATATCTTATATTAAAATAGTTACATGTGAATTTTGTTAACACCATAACGAATGTCAAGTATTTTTGTGATCATTGGGGTTTTGGTGGGAGTGCATTGTTAAATAAGAATGTACATTTTGTATTATCTACCAAAGTTACCAAGAAGATCGTGGATCTTTCGAAAAATTTCCGCTTTATTTCGGGGATTTATGTTTCTTAACGCTATGGAAGGATTATAAAATAAAGAAAATAAGACAAATTCGGATTCATGCTCTTGGAGTTTGGTGGAGCCGGTAGTCACATCAAAGGAGTAAGAGAATTTAAAACCCATATCGCGTGCGTGTGTCTTGAATAAGGAATGTTATATTAGCCGTGCGCGTCTTCGGGAACATCTCTCAACACGAATGCATGAATCCTTATCAAATTATTCTCAACTTCCCACGGATTCTTTTTTTGCGTTCCAAGTAAGTAAATATCAAAACAAATTGTTAATATTGTTATTATTATTTTTGTTTATATTTTGTGTCTATGACGTAAATTATAAAGAAGAAAAAACAGTGCCGTAGATATAGGGTGAACAGGCCCCGTGGTGGGTCACGTACTTGTAATGAAATTATTCTTCAAGTTAGTATTCCAATTTCTACTCACGTTTCAGTTTAAACGCAATTTCCTACGTTCCTGGACTTTCACACGATTATGATAACTATCTTAACGATAATGTCTCCAGTGCGAACGGAACCAACTTTGAGAGATGTTTTTCTTTTATTTCAATTTTATTGTTATAATAGTTGATCATTTGTTCATCTTTTTCTTGTTTTCTTTTTTCTTTTGTCTTCTTAGTTTCATTTTTTTCAATGTTACATTGTTTCCTGATCTCGTAAAATGTTTTATTTCTAGTATCATGTAGGAAATCTTAAAGACGATCATATAATTCATAAGTTTGACCACTGGACCGTAAGTTATGCATATCCAAAACGATCTCCATAAAACATACGGAGGGGTGGATCGGAGTCATTACTAGAAAATGTGGCAAATTGTGTGTAACAACCCCTCTTCAACGTTCGTAGAATGCGAGATTAAATTCGGTCCGAGTAAACCGTTTCACACAACCCTCGTCACAACGTGCTGTTCCTTTTTATTTTTTTCTTCATCTTATATACTTCATCATACATCGTACTTTTGTTAATGTTTTTCAAAAGAAAATCTTACTTTAGAATACGTTTAGAAAGTATTTGCACTAATTTTTTTCTTTTTTTTTTTTTTTACTTAAAACGAAAATGTAAATGATAAAGTATTTCCTTATTGGGTGGACAAGCTTACCCTATTCTAAGGGTGGAAAGAGAAAATTGTACAATGATAGAGGGTTGAAAAGAAGTTGGAGGGAAAGATTTCCGGTCTTTAGTCCATATTTCGTGGTCACCCTTAACAAATTCGTAGGACGAATGTGTGTTTTTTGTGGTCACCATAAGCAAAAGAAAAAGAAGAAGAAGAAGAAGAGAAAAAGATAAAAAAGAGAGAAAAGAGAGAGAGAGAGAGAGAGAGAGAGAGGAAAATATGAAATATAAATAAAACATATTCTTATATTCCGGCGGCAAATGCGATAAAAATGCGGGAAGATCAGAAAAGATGTTTCAGGAATATAAAGTAGTTTCTTTCTTCCCTTTTCTTTCTTTTTTTTTTTCTTTCTGTACCTTCGAATCAATTAGTTTAATTTTTTTTTGCTTGATCGCCCACGTTCAAATTTTCGTTCTACCTTTTAATTCTATATTTTTTTCTTCTTTGGATCTATTTCGTCTCTTAACATATATTTTCTTTTCAATTTATATGATCGTTCCGTCGTAAAATATTTGAAAAATATAAAAAGTGTGTGTGTGTTTTTTTTTTCAAATAATTTAACAGTACATTAAAAAAACATTTCAAATCATTCGTCTGACAATGAGTGATATCACATGATTGAGATGAATCTTCAATCTTCCAGCATCTCTATAACATCCTTTAGGGTTCCAACGTATATTTCATAATCCGAATAATTTATCATTATACCAAGTTAGAACGTTCGTCCATGAGAATGAATCAGAGAAAGAAGATCCTTGCTCCTTTTTCTTTTCTCTCTCTTATTTTCTTGTTTCTTACCCAAAGAGGAGCTGTTTTTCTCCATTTCTTTCCTTTTTTTTTTCTTTTCCTTGACAAAGCATTGCGTCGTCCGAAATCACAGTAGGATCTCCCTTGAAAGAATATTATATGCGAACGAGTACCGAATGTTAAAAAATTCCAGAAATTCGCGAAAACGTAAGAATTCCTTGAATATGGAATAAGTTTGTTTGACCAAAAAATGATGTTGCAGTAAATAAATATGATGTAACATTGAAAAACTAACGATTAATCTTTCTCACTTACATTAATGAAGAAAAAAAAAAGGACATTAAGATATTCCCATCTTATCGGTAACGCGAAATGTCCCATTTAAGAGAGGGCAAGGGGAAAAAACAAGACGATAAAGGAAGATGGAGACTTAATTAAAGAATGGTCAGATCGTGCACATTTGATAGCAGTATGTGTGTGTGTGTGATTCTCTTTTATCTGTTTACTTTTATCTATTGGTAAAAGAGATAAGATAAAAGAGGGAAGAGTCCCATGAAATTTGTGGCTTCAAGATCGACTTGTACATACACGGACATCCCTTTGACGCGAATCCAAAGTTTTTCCCTCGTTTCTTTAGCTAAGGGTGAACAGACCATATGTGGCCTTCTTCTTATCACCCCCTCCATGATAATATATATATATATCTTTCTTTCTTTCTTTCTTTCTTTCTTTTTCTTACTCTTTCAATATTTTCCTCGTCCTTCGAAACGAGTGAAAATAGACGTATGGACGAAACTCGAGGCCACGGAACGGAGGGTCAAATTGCGTGGGTCCTCGACTAAAACTAAAATAAAAGAATCATGCTGGCTGGGGGTCCAGAAAACCTTATGTTCATTGGAAATATTTTGTCACTTGCATGTACGTTCGGTTTAAGATCGTTCGATTTCAAAATTGAACCATTTATCTATATCTCTTATACCTTTTGAAATAAATTATTTATATATTTGTCTATTTTAAATAATATATATATATTTAAAGAAAATAATATGATTAAAATAAATGTATGAATTTTTAAAGCAATTAAAATAACGTATTACATGACGTTAAAGAAATAGTTGTTATCGAGAAGATTGGTTTCGAAGTAAGAAAGGGACAATACTTTTTCAGCCTATGTAGTTACGGGACATCGATCAGATGTGATCACAGTGGAATTAGCCGTCCCTTGCAGGAGTCCCGGTACTCTTACACCGAAATCACCCTCCCTCCCTCTCACCCCACATTTTTACTTCCGTCGAAACCTCGAAACTACCCTTGTCGTATCACATTATAGCACGCTTGTTTGAGGAACAATCGTTTAAACGTAGAAAACATCTACAGTTAGACTTCACTAAGATAGATCTAGATGGTTTATGTAATATATTCTACTTAATACGTAAAACCCAGTTAACTCTGGTTAATTGAAAGTATTACAAAATGAACAAATAAATTTTGATCAATTTGATACTTGTAGACGACACTGTTTTGAGTATTTTGTTGTTGTTGCAATGGGTTTTTCTTTGTCTTGTCTGACGCCGATTCGTGAAATTTGAGAATCGTCATACGAGATATCACGCTGAGCTTACATGTCGCGTTTTATGGCTTTTTCGTCGTTGGAACTAAACTTATTACACAAGATAGGGGGTGGGTAAGAGATGGCATTGCCCACTCTTTCATTCCTCACTTTCCATCCTTCCTTTCCACCCCCGATCGCGCGTACGAGTAAAAGGGGAAGCTTTTTATTAAATCACACATCTCGCGTGCTCGTAGTCGACCGATTAATTTGCCGTGACGCTTCCTTTTGTGGCGTCGAGCCAACGCTTAGAGAAACGGCGTCGTCTTCATATTTCATGTCGTCGGTGTGGAAGACGATCTTTCCTTTTTCTTTTTTCTCCTTTTTCTCTCTCTCTCTCTCTCTCTCTCTCTTTCTCTCTTTCTCTTTCTCTCGCTCGTTCTTTCATTTCAAACTCCCTAAGGACCTTTCTATTTTCACTTTTACTCAACGACGATGACGAGGAGACTTAAGAACGTTGAGAAAATTCACTCCAACACTGAGATTTCTTTGAAGTTGCTTTTCAACTTTAGTCAAATTATTATATTTGTTCTTTTTTTCTTTTTTTTCCCAATAATTTCAAATAGGAAAAGTATTGTCAATATTTGTTTAATTTTATTTAAAATTCATTTCTTATAAACTTGTATACATTTTCTGTATTTGTATAAATATCAATTTCATCTAATCTCATTTTGTGTATAAAATTAATTAATTAATTATCCCAATAACATGAGAATTTAATGATATTATCTTCCTTTTCTTTCGACAAAACTATTTGAACAAACCGAATAAGATTACAAAAATGTATTAATTTATGGCGTCGAAACTTACGAATTGGAAGTTATGAGGATCTGATTTCATTTCCAAATTTCTCATCGAGATATAGTTTTATCACCCTGGAAACGAGAGTAAGTGAAGAAAAGCCGAAAGAGTAGATATAGGTGGAAGGGTAGTATGGGGTATGACGATGATTCGTTTCGTAGGACACACGTCTCCTATCTATCCTTTTCTTTCTTTTCATTTTTCGGGCTAGGTTAAATGGCCAGTGCAAAAAAGTCATAAAATAAGTTATAATTTGGCGCACACTCGGCGTCGGGGATGTTCAATGTCCTGTGTGATCACTATAGTTCGCTCGAGCGAACTCGAGAACCCCTCACCCTTAGCCTACCAACTATACTACATACAAACTGTTTTCTACCGTCCGAGAATTGTGAGACGTTACTACCATTTTCTTTCTCTTTCGTTCCAATTTAACGTTGAAAGTGCGAGTGACTACTCTCAAGATATACCGGCTGTATCTGTTAGAGTAACAGCTTCTATCCAATTTCAGATTAATTGTAGGATCGTGCAGAAGGTCTTGGCAAAAGGGACTAGAAAGTAGTAAGTAGAATGATCAGCAAAAAATACGACCTAACTTGTCCTTATTTTCGTTCTTGTCGATAAGTCACCTACAAGGATGTCCTTTTCTGCTAAACTTTTTAACCTTACAATTAGATCGTTTTATTCCTTGAAAAGATAAAGATGCAATTGAAGAAGGAAGACAATGTCGAAGCTAATTAGATAAACTTATTACGTCTAATAAAGGTAAAGATAATCTTAATTATTATGATTGTTTATCGTTAAGGGAGAGAAGTAAGCCAAATGACGCTCGTTGTTAAACACCAGGGGTAAAATATCGCTCCCTTAAGAGATACGCTGATTTGACATAAGGGGGATAGGTCAAAGGTCATCAGGAAGGAATATCCTAAATATGACGCATCAGAAATAATGATTATATCGTCGAGAGAATATGATTTTTGAAGAAAGACGCCAAAGAAAAAAAAACAACAAATAAATTAAATATAATATTCATGAATAATTGGAGAGTTTAATTATTTGTATTTAATTAAAAGGGAGAGAAAAAGAGAGAAAAGAGAGAGAGAGAGAGAGAGAGAGAGAAATTAATTAATAATGAAATAAAATATTCAATGATACGCGTAAAACGAATCGACCAATCCTCTCTACCTTTCTTTATTAACAAAATAATCATCTGAGATATTTGAAAATGATGGCAACCTCATCAAAATATTATTCTTAAAATTATTTATCGAACATTTATGCATTCAATTAAAATTTGGTTTCACCAATTATAAAACAATGTAAATTTAATTTATATACGATACATAAATTATTAAACATTTATTTTATATATATATATTACTTAAGTGAGAAATGTGAATCAATGAAAATTAGACATTAAAGGTGGATTACTTCGCTATGTAAAATTTACTCTTCTTTTATTCCGAAATCTAAGTGAGACATATCATAATTATCTCTCAGAGATGATGAAATAATCTAGATAATCGTGGAAACAAATTCACGAAAGTACAAGCGCGTTTATGGTTGAAATTGGAGTGGGTTTGTGCACATCGACGGTATCCGTACGGTCCGATACGGTAGTTACAAGCCAAACTGTCGATCGGAATTGGTAACAAGGCGGCTGGTTGACGCTCGTATAGGGTGGTGGTCCTGCTAGGGAAACATAGTTGTCGAAAGAGAGATAGAGAAGGGTTGTTTGGAAGGGGGTCGTCCATAAATCTTGGCACAATCGAGGGTGTGGTCAAACGCAGTGTCGAGTGACCGTGGTTTCGTCTACAAATCTATAAAGGAACCCCCTGACGCAACCCTCTCTATATGTCGATCCTTCTAACCACCCACAATAATGTTCATCTATGTCTACTACGTGTACGAATAGAGAGAAAGAGAGAGAGAGGGATCTCTAGTAGCTAGATATTACTGTTGATATATTATACATACACTTAATTCCTACTATTTTCTATGTTTATCTACGTACACGTACTTAAGTACATATATATATATATATACATATTACTGTTCATGTATACTATTAAACTAGCGCGTTGATTTTATTGGTATTATATACGTGGGTTTATACAAGGTGATCTATAGAAACTTTCACGTACAATTATCATTTTAAAGTTGTTCCAAGTATAGATTTAAAATTGATTTCAATGAAATTAAAATGAATTTGATTTCGACACAATTTATATTTAATTTGATTTAAATTTCATTTGAAAAATTCTCTGTGTGTGTGTTTTATTATATATAATATATTATATTTTTGAAAGACGATCTGTGATAAAATGATATGGATCACATTGTCCGTAACACTTTATGTGGACCACACTGTATCGGTAGAACAGAGTCCGTTGATGTAAATGTATGTATGTATGAATGTATGTACGTGTGGGTGTATGGGTGTGTTTGGTACAGTGGCTAGACAAACGAGCCTGCGGGAGCGTTGGTCAAACACACGGCATACCTCCTCGTTCGGCCAATAATATGTTCTCGTCACTAGCAACGCGCTGTTACTGTTGCCGATGGCACCGTTCGACGATCAGATTTTCCCCTTTCGCGGAAATTACCGTTTTTCGGTGATTTATCGGGCCAGTACTACGCCAGTACTACGCCAGTACTATCGGTGAGCCTGTGTTCCTCTTTCAAAAAGGAATTACCCCTGGGATGTAATAGGATGCGTGTGTATGCGTGTCTATGCGTGTATGAGAAAATAGGGTGACTGCGAATTTCCTGCTTTTATGCAAAAGAAAAAGGAATAAAAAAAGAAATGATAGGGATGGGGGAGAGGAGGACAAGAAATCTAACTGACCAGTCATGAATCAATGGGTATATACATTTGAATTAAGGGGATGTTTTTGATCGCACGTGAAAAATGAACATGTTTTTTCAACTTCTATAGCTATTTGTTATATTATGTGCAGTTTATTAAACATTATTTTCACACGGACGAATTATTCGTTCGTTAAATGTAAGAAATGTATTTTAGATTTTGTTAAAGCCAGATGAAATTCTAAATTTTAATTATAATAAGAATGATTGGAAAATAGATTATTAAAATAATGATCGATTATTCCAATCGATATAAATAAGTTAGTAGAAAACGTGGGAACTAACTTTATTCGTTCCCTAAGTTGTTAGGAAATCATAGATATTCATTTGTCAGTAGAGTGACTTTGTGCCGGAAGTTAGAAGGGGAATTAGTTGAATGCACGATTTCCTCCTCTTTAATTTCTACGATTAATCCTACTCGAATAAAATCTCCTATCTCATTTTGATCTTCGATAAATATTGAAAAATTACAAAGGGAATTTTACCCGAAGAAATATCCAAGTAGTTGACTTTTCTTTTTCTCTCTCTCTCTCTCTCTCTATTTCGAGTTTACTTTCCTCTTCGAGGTCGTCCCGTGGTCACATAATGCATAAAAATCTCACGGATTTGTTTTCAAGGACATATACATATCGGAATAAAGGCAAACAAGATCATTCTTTGATACACTAAATTTATCGCTATTTTATCTTTCCTTTTTTACTATAATTTACATGATATTAAATATAGTTATACAGATTCATTGAGAACATTTTTTTTTGTTAACAAATAGTTATAAACTTTAGCAATGAAAAAGAAGAATTTACGACAATTATGCTTGAATTATTTTCTTTTTATTTCGTACTTTTTGTTTGGTATCTCGAGTTCGATATTAAAAATAGGAAGGAAAGGAAGTTTGGCGTACGTTCGTATAAATTTTGAAAACGATTGTAAAGTGCAGTTTACCATGACCATGACTATACTTATGGCTTATTAACGAAAGCAAGAGTAACGAACAAATTGGCTGCACTCGAGTGCTTCTCTCTTCTGGTGTTCGCCTCTTCAATGACAGGCTCAGTTACGTGGGTAGCACTGTATTTCCATATTGTAATGTCCCGTATCCTGTTCGAGACCAACGAACTAACGATATTATTATGCGTTAACAAACCATTTAAGTGTCTCAGGTGTTAAATTGTCTGTGACGACGCCTCAAACGGTCACCCATTCGATACATTCGAATCGATTGTCCTCGAGTCTCGTTGTATCTTTCGATTATGTTATCTATCACGAAGACGCGATGATTATTATTATTATACAAAATATATGTGCGATGATACAAAAATAATAGTTTCATTTGTTAATATAAATTCATTTGAATATCTTCACTTAACTATAAAATTGTATCATTTCCAAGAAACAAATAATGATAAATGAATTTAATTTGTTGACGAGAAACTTCACCTAAATTTTATAATTTTTTTTTTTTTTGTACAAAAAGAAAAAAGAAGAAGAAGATGGAATATTATCTATAAAGACAAAAGAGGAAAGAGTCATTGAAGTTTTCTTAGAAGGGAACTAACAATAAGTATAGTGACGAATATCATCCGGTTGGACTGTGCTAATGGGAAACAAACAACTAGACTTACTTCGGCAAAGGTATAATTATCTCGAGTGTCAGAGTTGAAAAGAAAATAAAGAGAGTTTAAAGAAGAGATGGGTACATGCGAGGGTGGTGGTAGCGGTGGTGGGTCGGGCACGTCGACACCAAGTCACATAATCATTCTAAATTGGCCGGAAAAGAGGTGGGCAAGCCCGTTACGGCGAAATGCGATTTTAATTTTCAAAAGGGTGTGACTACCTGATCTCTGTCATCATTTGTTATTCAGATTGCGCCGAAACGAGATATCCGATAGTCCTGTCGTATCGTATTCGTGGCCACTTAAAAAAAAATCAAAACGAGCGAGTCTCTCTCGCGTGAGAAAAAAACAACCGTACGATTTTCATTTGCCATTAGTAAAACAATTTTTAAAAACTTACAGTTTAGATTTAATAGAGAGAGAGAGAGAGAGAGATTAGATTAATTTACCCTAGTAGCACAAAATATTGAAAAATAATTTAATACATATGCATTCAATATTTTTCAATATTTTGTCTTACTAAGATATATATATATATAATTGTTTTTTATTATAAAAATAAGTAATAAGATATTTGAAATATTTTCTTGTTCTCTAAGATTTTCTAACAAAGCCTCAGTAACGAGTAACCTAGCGGAGCATCCTAGTATATATATATATATATACATATGTATATAATTCCTCTGATTATCTGATGTTAGTCTTATCAAACGTAATACCGTGCCGTTAATTATCGTGTCGTAATTCCTGCCAATTCGACGAAGCGTAAAGTGCGATAAGTGGTCTTAGAGAAGAGGTGCTAACGCGTCAAAAAAGAACACACAAGAGTAAGAAGGGTGAACAGGGAGAAGAAAAAAAAGAAAATACAGAAGGAAAAAAAGAACGGAATGAAAGAGAGAGAGAGAGAAAGGAAGAAACGTGGCAGGTCGAGCACCAAGCGTGAAGCCTTCGATTAGAATCGAAAACGAAGCTTCAAACTCCGACGATGAGGAGTCATTGACGTTACTTGTTTACTCGTGGTTTTTTCTTTTTCTTTTTCCTTCTTCTTTTAACTCAACGACGAGATAAGTTTTCTTTTTTTCTTGTTTTTAAATAATAAAACAAATTTGGCATCTTTAATATTATCTATATGCATAAATCGTTATAATATGTTGTTAATAAAATTCATCAGTTCGTGCGAAATGTAGAAAATGAGACACACGCTTACGTATATAATTCCTACATATCTATATATATATATTTTACGTGCATGTGTGTGTGTGTGTGTTTCGTGGTGAGTCGATTGGTATCTAAAAGATGAACGGCTTGGTAAAAATAAAATAAAAAAAGCAAAAAACTTTCTCTTCTCGACTGCTCCCTTCCAGCTGCTTCTCAAGAGCAACTGTGTTGCTTGTCTATGTATAATAATTTGCTTTTTTTTTTTTCTTCAAAAGGGGGTAACATTTTCTAACGATAATTCGAGCGATCAGAGTCGAACAGAGATAGGGTTGAACGATTAACTCGATCGTAAGGACACTATCGAGGATTGATCTTGGATTTCGTGACAGCTCGCACCTTTTATATCGCATACCCTTTTTCAAACACATAGTCCCTATTTAAATACTTTCTTTTTAAACGGTTGGTTGAAACTTCTTCTTTTTTAAATACATAAAAAAGTTCTCTTCAGAACATAGTACGCTTTTTATTCTTTATTTCTTTACTTAATCGTTTGTTAATTGTATAAAACTCTATCGATAATAATTATTATTAAATCGGTTTTTTTTTTTTTAATTTAACCCTTTGCACTCGAGGGCTCCGTTATTATAGAGACTTAAGGAAACATTCCTTAAAGAAAAAGAAGGTCGAATAAAAAGTTGAACGATAAAAAGGTCTTAAATATGAGATTATAAGATTGATAAGAAGATTAGATATACCTAAATACGATAGGAAAGTGAGCGAGACTTACTTTATTTCTGATTTGATATAGCTGATAATTACACCATAAGCTGTAAGAAGAAAAAGGATGAAGGGAATGTTGGACTCGAAAAGGCCCATATAGATGTTTCGTAATTATTCACCGACACGCGTTCGTGCTTTCTCAACGTGAAAAGAAAGAAGAAATAAGTACGAAAAGAAAACAAAAAGATGAAATAAAAGAAAATGAAGAAGGTAAACTCTCAAGAAACGCGAATTGCGGGAGTGGTTAGAACCTTTTTTTTTGTGTTTTTTTTTTTAACTTGCAAAAAACGAGCTCGTCATAACAAAGTGCAAACTAACGTAATTCATTTATTATATTATAAACAAATGTTAGATAAAATTAATATAAAAATGTTCCCATAAATCTAGCATTAAATATTGGGTCAGCAAAGAAGTCATTTCGGCTTGCACCAATGCTTGTTTCGTTATTCTTTTGTTAATGTTAGAATTTTGTTCTTTTGAGGTTTGGTTATTGACACTTTTAGGTTGTTATAGGAACAAATTTCCGTGTAATTTTGTTTACAATTGTTTGTAACGATTGTAATACAATGAGTTTTATTTCACATTAGAAAAACTGAAATTACTTTTTTGCCAATTCAATATGTCGAAACAAAAGATGGATACAAATAATTAATAGAATAAGGGAAAATAAGTATTGACAAAAAGATGAATTGAAAAAAGAAAAATGTTCATGTGTGAGTACTTATAAACGTGTGAGATAAAAGGGTAAAGAAGAGGATGATGAGAGAAAAAAGAAAGAAAATAAAGGAGAAGAAGAAGAAGAAGAAGAAGAAGAAGAAGAAGAAGAAGAAGAGGTGGAGGGAAGGAAGGAAGGAAAGAAGGAAGGTAAGCTTTGTGTGTGGGCCTTAAGGGCCTTAAGTACGGTGGGGATGCCTTATCTCGCCTCGTTACTTCGCTTTAACGGCGGCGAATGCTTGAAATATCGGCGCGCCGGCTTCCGTAATTCCGTATAGAAACGGCGCTTAATTCGGCCATTAGTACGACGTCGGTAATTCAAACGAGCGCGATAGGTATACTCGAGCTCGGCGATATTCTCTCACCAATTTTCACCTGCCCTTTTACAACAGAGCCACTAAGAAGTTTCTTTTAACTTTAACCGACTCCCGTCTTCTCTCTCTCTCTCTCTTCGCGGTGCACTTTTTTTTCTGTTCTTTTTGCTCTTTCTTCGGATTTTTCGATAATATAAATTATTGGGATTGAGCTTCTGAATTTCTTCTTTTTTTTTTTTTTTTCATTACGCTCTTTGCTTTGATTTTCTTTTTCAACGTGTTGCGTCTCGCGATATCGTAACGTCGTTAATGGAGTAATAAGTTTATGCTGATCCTTGGACCAATGCTCGGATGCTGCGAATTCTTTTGCTTTTTCCTATCTTATTAGAGTACCTCTATCGATGAATATATTGCACAAGCTGTTTCTTTTTCTTTTTTGTTTATTTTGTTTATTGTCAAGCTAAATAATCCGGGGATCGATGATTGGATGTTTGAAAAAAAAAAAAAGAACTAATTCCAATAAACATTAGTTATTGACCGAAAAGGGTAATTTCTAGGTTGCAAACTACGATATTATATTCTTTTATTTATTTTTTAAGTATCGAACTAACGGAATATCGCATGATCAGTTTAGATGACTTTCTCGTAGTAAAAAACGAAGAAGAACGTTAGACGACCATTGCAAATCGATAAATAGAGTGGAAGTAGTAGTAGAAGAAGAAGAAGAAGGAGGAAGATGGATGGATGGATGGAAGGAAGGAAGGAAGGAAGGAAGGAAGGAAGAAGAAAGAGAAAGGGGAAAAGGGGTAGGTTTCCGTGGGGACATTTAATTTGCGAGGAAGATCGTGGCCGGGTTAACGACGACCAAAAGGACGTTCAAGGAGGAAGGACGACGACAGGGTGGCTCTTGGATGGGTCGTGGTACCAGCTGTCACGGTCCTTGGGACGAAACGAAAGAAACAAAAGAAAAGAAAAGAAAAAAACAAGAAAAAATGGCTTGTGCCGCCACAGACAGGATAACGAGACGTTGACGGCCCAATTAGACTACCCTAAACGTGCTCATCATTTTCATTTCTCTATGCAATACCAAATTCATTTTCGTTACCTATATTTCTTATTTATTCTTTTTATTTATTTACTAATCGTAGGATCGTAGAGATTATTTTAAAGATGATATTCAATAAATATAATAAGACAGAGATAGACAATTGGAAGAAACATACTTGAGAATAAAAGAAGGATGAAGGTAGAATGATAGGACGACTTTATGGTGAAACCTTAAAGTCTCAGATTCAAAGTAAATTCTTCCGAAGCGAGGAAAGGTAACTGCTAAAGTGTTGTGTCGTCGGCGCGTATATGTTCGTTCGTGAGTGCGTGAGTGTGAAATAAAAAAAATAAAAAAAATAAAAAAAGAAATCAAGAGAAAGAGAGAAACAGAGGATCGAATTTTTCGATGGCACGTCGCCGGTTTCACACCCTAAGTGGCGCGGTGTCTTTCTGTCCTTTGGAATACCCCGTGCACACAAGGATTCATGCCGTGGAGACCCAAAGAGGAGGAAAAGTAGAATAGAAGGAAGGGAAAGAAAGGGGTAGGGGTTAGGGGGTAGGGGGTAGGGAAAGGAAGAGAAGTCGAAGAAGAGAGAACAGTGTCACACGACTCACACCACACCTGGATCGAACGGCTGAATAAAAGATGAGATTCACACCGAGAGTCCTCGCGTCCTCGCGTCCTCGCGGCTTCTTTCTCTTTAACTCTTTTTATCCTCTCTCGATCCTTCGACGATGCTCTTGCCTTTTGCACTCTCTCTCTCTCTCTCTCTCTCTCTCTCTCTCTTTTTCTCAACTACCTTCCATCTTTTCTCTTTCAACACGTTGCGCTGTTAATAAAGTGACTTTGCTCTGGAAAGATTTTTCTTTATTTTTATCGTTCAAACCGGTCCTAACCCTTCTTTGATTTCGTCCATTTATTTATTTATTTATTTATCCGATATAAATAGAAAAAAAAAGTTTCTTCGAAAATTGAATTAAACATTTAACCCGAGTCATTGATAAAATCAAGAAAAAATTGTCACTTCGATCAAATAAAAATAAGATATTATATTATATTAAATTATATATAGATATACTAGGATGATCCGACAACGTTTTACTATGGTTTTGTTATAAAACGTTGATTTAATATAATTCTTAACTATTTAATGCAATCAATTTAATATTCACATAGAATTTCTAAGAATTGCAATTATTTTCTATATAAAGATAGTTTAGAAACGTTTATGCCAATCTTGAAAGGTTACGTTTTTCCTAATGCTCGTTGAACGAAGTGAGGATATATTGCAAAAGAAGATAAAACGTTCGTTAATTCTCTCTCTTTCTCACTATCTTTTCTCTTTGTTCGTGCCGTCAATCGAGAAGTTCGCTCCTTTTGATCTGACAGGATCTCTCGCGTCTTCCTTCCTCGAAGTTCCTTCCTTCCTTCCTTCCTTCCTTCTTTCACGACAAACCTAAAGCAAGGAAGGAAGGAAGGAAGGAAGGAAGGAAGGATTGCTTCGGGATTTGACTCGCGACACGTCTTCGGACCGGTTTCATTTCAAATCATGGTCTCGATGGATGATATCAACCTTGTCTTTGAAAATCCTTCGAAATATTTTTCAAATCCGTTACAAGGGATTGGATTATTTATCAGTGGGGGAGGAAGGAGGACATTAATTATAGGAAAAAAAAACGAATTAAATGAAGTGAATGTGATGGGGGTTCTTCTTGATCATTAATGAAAAATCGTGCCGGAGTTTTCTCGAAAACAATCGCGTTATTTTTTTTCTTTTTTTCTATGGAAAAATAGACTTGTATTTTTTGTTGTTCTTGTTCTTGTTCTTGTTCTTATAAGATCCAACTATATAGTAATCTATTCGCACTCGATTCGCACCGGTTGCGTGCATTCTCTCGCGTCGAAGAATACTCGGCACGACAGGGAGCCGTGAAATGCACAGCTGTTAACCCGCAGCTAAAAAGCATACTAAATGACTATCGTAAAGGCAACATAATGACCGCTACGAGACACGCATGCCGTTGTTACGAAGGAACTTCATATGTATGTTTCTTTATTATTCCTTTTCTTTTTCTTTTTTCTTTTTCTTTTTCTTTTACTTATTCCACCATCTTTTAAACATTTTCGATCTAAAAGTTAATACGTTTTTCCCGTTTCTTCGTTTATGCGTAGTTATTTGATTATGATGAGTATGTATCATGTGTTGATTTATGATGTATGATAAAATTTGATTACATACATTGATCATACATTGATGTATGAGTATGAGTCAGAGTTATTTGATTATGATTAGAGAAAATTAGTTAAGATTACTTGTATATGATCTGTTAAATAAAATATTGTTGTTTAAATTATCCATAGAAAATTGATTTTGCAGATTATTTATCTATGATTTATTAAAACAGATTATAGGTATTTTTTATTAACACGCAACTATATCCAACGATTAGAATCTAATCAGACTACATACATTTCAAAGGATATCTGTCTTTTTTTTTTTTCAAGCGTGTACTCTTCCGTCGTTGAAACCTTTCCATTCTCGCGTTCAACGACACACGGGAAGCCCCTTAAAACTCTTTGCGTGTAAACACCATGATAGAGTACGGATGTCTGCTTTGATAAAAAAAGAAAAGAAAAGAAAAGAAAAGAAAAGAAAAAAGAGAGAAGGAAATAGGAAGCGCAAATGTCGATTAGAACGAGCAGCGAAGTTACTTCGTTCGTTTGTAGAAAATAAAATCGTTTTACGATATTTCAAATATTTCAAATGAAATCTGTATTATAGAAAAAAAAAGAAAAGAAAAGAAAAAAAGAAAATATTAATCTCTCAACTAACGTTAGGGAAAATAAACGAAAAAATAGAAAAGGAATTTTTCGTCAAAGGTCTCTCTTAAAAAACATTCCAAATGAAGTCCGTATTATAAGGAAAAAAAGAAAATATTAATCAACTAACACGTTAGAGAAAATAAATTTTTTGTCAAAGGTCGGTCTTAAAACAAAAATTCCAAATTATAAAAATAAAATGTTCATTAACTAACGTTAGGGAAAATAAACGAAAAAATAGAAAAGGAATTTTTCGACAAAAAGGTTGATCTTAAAAAAAAAAAAAAAAATTCCAAATGAAGTCCACATTATAAAAATAAGGAAGAAATGTTTTCGTCGCAGGTTGGTCTTTAAAAAAAAAAAAAGAAAAGGTTAATTATTATTGAAAATAGTTGGTAGTTGGTCGCATTGGTATGCGGAGGTATGAGAGGAGAGATGTGATATTTAATGGACCATTTGGGGATGCTGAACGAGCGAGATCTTACATTAGTGATAGAAAAGTTTTCTCTTCTTTGTGTTGGTTTCTTCTTTGTCGTGTTTTCTTGTAGTGTCCTGGGTGCCGTGCCGTGCCGTGTCGTAAACGGTCTAAGGGTTTTCACGGGGGCTGTAAACCGATACGCGATTAAGCCGCCGTTGTAAAAGGGCGACGCCGGTGCAAAAGGGCAATTAACACGAGCCGCGTGACACTCGGATTATAAGTCATTCCGTCGGTTACAGCTGTCCTTGTAAATGCCGGCCCAATCGACGTCGACTACACTATTTTCTTTTCTCTTTTTATTATTCTTCTTCATTTATTTCTCTTCAAAATACTTTTCAAACTTTGTATCTTATGGTTATCGTTCAATCTTACTTCTTTCCTTAAGTAGTTTCACAAGTCGTATCAAAATGGACTTACAATTAGGCCACTTTCAAGATAAACGGTTCATATATTATATTTTTTTTTAAATAATTGTTAACATATAATTAAAAATTAAATATATAAAAATTACAATAACACGGTGTTCTTTTCTTGTGTTTTTTTTTTCTAAATTTCAAATAGTCAACGCGTGGCACAAAAGAGTGTAAACTGAAATGGAAAAAGAATAAAAGGATTTGGAGGGACGTTATAGAGGATGTATTCTACGAAGGCAAAGGGTGTCTTCGATCCAAGAAGATAAGCTCGACGGCATTATTTAAGGGCTTTCTGTACAGTTATTCCTTCGCACGGTCAGTGAATTATAATGACATCGTGTTTAACAGACTTGAATCTACGTTTTTACGCTTTCCTACCTGAGTCCTTGTGAAATTCTAATTTCTAAACTTCTTCTTTTACCTCTTTTACCTATTGCGTGAAATATTCTTGCATCCATTTAAAGAACAACAATCATTTCATATGAAATACTTAAGCATATTTTAAATATTTGTATTAAGTACTTTTTCTTTTCTTTTTTTTTTCTCATTAATAATTCATCTGAAAAGAAAAACAACAAAAACATAATTGACGTTTAAGGTAATCCTATAACAAAAATTCATCGATGATTTATATTTATACGCTAAATGATCGGTTAAAATGATTTATCTATCTATCCGCGAGGATAATAAATGAACAATTTACATATGCATCTAAGGAATAATTTGTTAACGACAGTATTTATCTACGGAACAATTTGTCATAATGTTGATCCTAGACGTTTAATTGAAAATTTGAATAAGTCATTGATGTATAAGACGAAATAACACAATTTTATGTTAATTTAATCAAATCTTGCAATATTAATTTGACTGCATTAAATAGTTTAGAATTATATTAAATAAACATAGTAGCATCGTAGTAGGTAGTACATATAGATAAAGATAAAACAAATGTATCTTAAACGCTTAAAGAATTTCGAATAAAATGGGATTAACATGAAGATCAGCTTCGTGGTGATCTAATAAATATGTAAGATTGGTATAATCGACGGTAACGCTCACGATAGATGCAATACGGTAGTTTCTTACGTGAAACGACTTGAACTGCATAGTATTAGTACTGGTACGACGTTGCACGGTTAGCCTTCGTGACGTGCTTCCCGTTCTTCATTGTCCTCGTCCTCCTCGTGAATTCAAAGAAGAGCTGGCAAATTAAATTGCAAAATGTATTCCTTATATATTTTTCTCTTTTTATTATTATTATTATTTTTTTAAAATTATTTTTTGCTATGAATTTATTCCTTTTTCTTTCGTTTTGTTTCTTACGTATTATCGTAAACATAGTATGTGTGTACTACCAAGATGCATATATTGTACTTGCATCTTGCAATTGAAAATTAATTTTCTTCAATTTTCCATTAATTTTCTATTAATTATCTGTAGCAGTTATATACGCATAAATTAAATTATTTTCCAATACGTCGAATTAATTTCTAATACTTTGAACTAATTTTCCTTATACTTGGAATTAATTTCTTAGATATTTTTCTCGTATCTTTTCTTTCTTCGTTTAAAATTATTGAAATATCTGACAATTGGAATTCACTTTTCTAATCCTTCAAAATTATATCTAATTACTATTTAATTGATTAAAAAAAAAGAAAAAACTACTTAGCAATCTTAATAAATTATTATATATTATTTGTTGTTGTAATTCTAATGATATAGAAATTTTCTAGATTTCTCTTGGAACTCTGAATTGCAAGTATTTCTTAAAAAAAAAAAAATTACAAAATTTATTTACGTTATAATAATGCACATATTGACGATAAGTATAATGAAATAAAATGTAGAAATATAAGTATTAAAATATATTTTAATGAAAAATAATTAAAGATGTTTACATCGTTTAAAACCTTTGACAATCGATCAAGATAATAGAAAATTAATTACAGTAAAGTATAACCATTGAAAAATTAAACAAAACTAATTGCATTTCAATATTCTTAAGAGTAACAAATAAGAAATCCTAGTGGGATGAAATATTCTTCCTCGTAACCATCAGCTCCTATGAAATAAGCTTTTTCATTTACTTATTTGTTTGTTTTTTATCCATTTTCTATTTACAATTTCTTTTTGTTTTTGTTTTTTTTTTTCAATTCTATTACCACCTTCTATTCTCGTCGTGCAAAGAGTCGTTTGTAAAACTATGTAATTATGTAATGATACGACGTTAATTGCTCTCTGCCTCTCTCTCTCTTTCTCTCACACACTCTCTTTCTCTCTTTTTCTTTTTTCTTTTCTTTATTTCTCTCGAAGATGTTTACGTACGCATATATTAACCTTTCTCTACGATCCATCAACGCCTCGTTATATTCAACTCTCATTTTCCTTTTTTTCTCGTCTCGTTTATCATCTCTCTCTCTCTCTTTCTTTTTATTATATATAGTTTTTCATAAAAAAGAAAAAAACAATAGTAGTAAACTAGCAAGAAAAGAAAGAAAGAAAGACAGAAAGATTGATTTATAAACAATTATAATTATATTTTATATTACTTGGATTAATAATTAATTATTGAAATTATTATTTGTGATATATTATTATAGTTTAAAAATTAATTTAAATCGCGTCGTGTTAAATGAATATGCAATTTTATCGAGAAACATTAATAATTGAAACATTTTAAAGAAGTTTTCAGTTGAAAAATCTAATGAACTACGAAGAAATTTGTCAATGATCACAATGAACATTAAACTTTTAGTAGACTCGTGCATTGATTAAAATTTTGGTTATTACACTCGTGCATTGATTGAATTTTGACAATATTGAAACAAAAATCCAAATATCAAATAAGATAAGAAAAAAGAAAAGAAAAAAGAGAATTTGTTGTTGTGGGGGTTTGACGATGAAGGAATCGACGGGTCTAAGGAAGTCACACGCGAGGAGACAATGTAAATTATTTCATCCTACGGGGCAGGAAAGTATTTGCGGTGTCACCTGCCTCTCTCTGACATTTCTCCTTCTACCTGAAACAGGTGACACGAGAAAGAAAGGAAGAAAGAAAGAAAGAAATAAAGAAAGAGAAAGAGATAAGTTTCTCGATCCATCCAGGCATTTTCGGATCTCCAACGACGAAGAAGAAGAAGAAGAGGAATCTAAAAGATATCAGAGAAGGGAAAAGGAAAAACAAAGAGAAACCAGAGAAAGAAAGAGAGAGAACGAGAGAGAATAGTAAGAACAAGAAGGAATTATCAGAGAGAGAGAGAGAGAGAGAGAGTAAAAGAACAATACTAAAGAAAAAGAGAGAAAGAAAATATCGAAATAAGAGAGAGAGAGAGAGAGAGAGAGAGAGAGAAAGAGAATGAAAGAGTAAGAAGATGAAGGTTTGAAGTAAACAAGAAAGAGGAAGAAAAAGAAAAGGAAGGAATTATCAGAGAGAGAGAGAGAGAGAGAGAGAGAGAGAAGAATAGAAAAGGTTGACGAGAGAGAACGTAACGGAGAATGTGCACGGTCGGTCGGTTGGAATTAAGGCTGAGGAGGAATGAAGGATGGAGGACAGAGAATGAGGATAGGAATGGGCCAAGGGTGCTGTAAAGAGAAAGAGAATGAGAAGGAGAGAAGAGGAGGAGAATGAAGAGGAGGAGGAGGAGGAGGAGGAGGAGGATAAGAGGGGAAAAAGGTAGCGGTAGAGAATGCCAGAAGACGAGACGAACGTTCTCCGCTGATGGATGGAGAACAGACTCGGCAATGGCGTCGATCTTTTCAGTAGACAACAACCAAGATCTTATTTTCAATCTGCTTACGTATACTCGTTGAATCTTGCAAAGTTGCGAGAGAAAGAGTTGCATGACGAAGAGAGAGAGAGAGAGAGAGCTAAATTGTTTTGTTAAGAGGAAGTGAGATGAAAGAGTTGACATTTTTTTCTATGAAATGAACCACCAAGTTCTCCGCCTTTGGATCATGGAGAAGAACGTCCAGTTTTTCACGAAGAGACAAGTGTCGACCGACACCCGTCTTTCAGTTCTCTCCCTTTTCGTGAAAACTACCTTTCGTTTGGGTTACCTAAAGGATTTCAGCAAAGAGGACACATAGTCTTCTTTCTCTCTCTCTCTTTCTTTCTCTCTTTTCTTTATTTTAACGATTTTTCTTTCCTTTTTCACGAGAATTTTGGAATTTATGAATTCTTCTAATTTGATAAAATATGAAATTTGATTAATTTTAGGGATCGAGGATTCGAATATCGATCGTTCTTTTAATACTAAATTTATGGATGGTTTGTTCATGATTTTTTTGATGACTTACAAACCATTGTTTGGATGAAGGGTTGACTAAAAGGGAAGGAATTAATATTTACTTATACTATTTCATTGCATAACTAAAAACCTAACGCCAACTATTATGTTGTAAATGAGACTTCTCTCTCTCCCTCTCTCTGTGTGGACTATACATATGTTTATATAAAATATAATAAGTTCTCTTCTTGTTTCAAGTACACAATAAACATATATATACATACATATTTATACATGTTTGTTTGTATATGTACGTGTGCGATGTTATCGCTTTGAAAAAGAGTTGAGAATATTTCGTAGTTTCACCACGTTTTTGGCTTTTCGTGAGGCCGCAAGAGGATAGCAAAAGGGAATCCCTTATTCAGTCCAGACACTTTCTCTCCTTCTCCTCCTCCCTTTGATTCCTTTTTTTCTCTCGTTCTATCTCGTTCAAAACGTGCACCGGAAACCATGCACGAGTTTATCCATGTTGCATCTGACACCCTCACCTTGTCCTTCCACTTATACGAGAGAGAATATCTACTGAAATGTGAATATACAAGATAGATGTTATTCTATCTGTGTATTTTTTTCTATTTCTCTTCTTTTTCTTTGGTTTTTTTTTCTTTTCTTTTTTCTTTTAACTCTTTCACGATCAGAGTTAAAAGAGAAATAATAGTATTATTTAAGGGATTTAATACGTAAGTACTCACAAATATTAATTACAAAACAAATATTATCTACATCTTATTTTAAATACATTCTAAAATAGAATGTTCAAATCTATAAAAAAAATTAGAATAAAAATTACACACACACACACACACACACGATGATGATCCCCTCCTCCAAGGAGAAAACAAAAGCCCCAAAGCTTTAGAAATGAAATTCTTGGCACGCACACGAAAAGAAATCAAGATTGAAGTTAATCCCGGTGGAAAGGAAGAAGATGGAGTTGAAAAAGGAAGAAGGAGGGTGGTAGAGAAAGGAGGGAGGAAGGGAGGGAGGGAGGGAGAGGGAAAAGGGTTGGAAATTCGTGAGAATTTTTTTTTCCAACATTCATTAGAAACGTACGATTAGGCTGTTGCAATACATGGAAGGATGGTCGAAGTAGTCTCGACTCGTAAAAGTAATCTATAATTGGCTCGTAAAACAATAAACTCTATTAAGGTTTTTTTGACGAAGGGAGGCGTAAACTGAAATGTGGCGGGGGAGAGAGAGAGAGAGAGAGGAGGGGGAGAAGAGGGAAGAGAAGAGGATTTACTCGTGAATTTTCTCAGAAGAGATGCTATAACGCGTACACTATACTATAACAACTAATAACCGACAATCCTAACGTAATCACCCAAGATACCAAAGATATTTCTTCTATTTTGTTTCTTACTTTAACAAATTTTATTGTTTTCGTTTGATTAGTTTTAATAGAAAGAAAGAGAGAGAGAGAGAGAGAGAGAAAAAGAAATGTGATTTTACGATTCGATTTAAAATGAAATGAATTAAGGGGATTAGTTGTTTCATTAAAATTAGGTGAGTTATCGTATGATTTGTTAATTAACATTATTAACGCGTACGATAATAGGAGAAAAAAATAATGACAAAAAAAAGATCGTGCTTTTATTTTTCTTATCAATATTATTACAAAAAGAAATTATAATGAAATGTAATAATATTTAAACATTTCTTTCTTTCTTTGATCAATTCTTACCAGTTATCGTAAATAAAATCAACAACGTATTTTTCCAATTCACGAATGAACGAATTTGAAAAGGGTCGATATTCGATATCTTTCCCCTTACTTACTCAAATTCAGAACAGAGAGAGAGAGAGAGAGAGAGAGAGATATTCATTTCGTCTTTTATCAATGAGAAATTAGCCCTCTTTCCAACGTAAGATAGGTTTTCGGTTGATTTTGGTTAAACATTTGGCGAGTGTTGAAAAGATATACACATTGATATGATCGAGCAAAATCACAGAGAGTGAGCCATTCCAACCATAAAAGATAAGATCATATGATTGGTCTTAGGGGGTTTCAATAGTGTGATCCTTGACTGAACGAACCCCAATCCCGTTGTGATTTTGCGATTGAGTGTACGATTCTTTTTTCTTCTTGTTTTTCTTTTTTTTTTTTGTATTAATAATATTATTTCAATTAAAAAGAAAAAATCAGTTTTTAATAATTTTATCAAATAATCATTAATTTCGATATTTTATCTATCCAACGATTTAAAAAACAGAGAGAGAGAGAGAGAGAAAGAGAGAAGGTGAATGAGCTCATAAAAATCAATGATATAAAACAAGCCGATGCTCGTGGCGAGATATGAATTTTAATCGTCTGCTAATGGTAAATAATAAATTGCTTTTACCACCTACCTCATTAACTCATTAACTCATTACTCTCTAGCATCACCTACCTCGACGCTCGAAATCCATAACCTTTTAATCTCGGCTTGAAATAATGAAGCTCGGTATTGAACAGATAAATAGATAGATAGACAGAGAGAGGAGGAGAGAGAGAGAGAGAGAGGGAGAGAGAGAGAGAGAGAGAAAGATAGAGAAATCGAGATATTGAATATGAAGAGCAACGAGCTATAGAAAAAATATATATGAACGTGTGTTTAGTGAGTCAGAAAAAAATGTTCTCACATTTTTACGAAATTAATTTTATTCAATTGAATTATTATCAATTTTTCGGTTCATATGATCAAACGATTTTTAATATTTAATAGAAGAATCTAATGTAAAAATGATGATAAATTTTCTTTTAACAATATTATTATATATAAATTGTTTTGCACAAATAATTTATAGTCGATACTATTATTTGCTAAACTATTGATAATAAAAAAATGAAAAGAGTAAAAAGTAATAAAATTTACGAAATAACTATCAACGTATATCCATAAGTGATTTTCTTTGACCAAAGTAAAATCTCTAGTAAAGTCAGTATATATATATATACATGCATATATATACATATATAGAGTTCTCTGCTGTCTGCCATAAAACACGATCTTCATCGTGGTCGTTGCCACGTCGTTACCTATACTTAAAAGTTATCCCTTAAGAATCGAGATCGGTCTCGATATATACAAGGTAACAGAAAGAGAAAGAAGGAGAAAGAGAGAAAGAGAAAGAAAACGGAAAAGAAAGAGTGAGTGGGATAGAAGTATCGGATGCTGCGTTGATCGCGGCGAAGAACGGATCTCAAAGGAACGGATATTATCAAGCTAAAGAGAGAAAGAGAAAGAAAGAGAGAGAGAGAGAAGGAAGAGAAGAAGGTAAAGGCGTAAGCCAGAAGGTCTTTAGTCCTTCTGGCGAAGGAAGATCGGCCTTAATTAACTCTGAGGAGGAGAGCTCGTTTGCGAGCACGCCGATCGCGAGTTCTGTTCACGAATAAGAAGAAGAAGAAGAAGAAGAAGAAGAAGAAGAAGAAGAAGAAGAAGAAGAAGAAGAAGAGAACAGTGTAGAAAAGGAAAGGTAGATACTATCATATATGTAAGTGGAAGAAAGAGAAGAAATTTCTCTGGGTGGCCAAAGATTCCAGTTTCTCGATAATTGGTCGAGGTGTTTCGACACCCGACCACACCAGGCTTTCGAGTATGAGGAATAAATCGAAACTCTCGTGTCTTTTGCCTCGATCTTATAGCCTCCTGAAACTTCTCATTGGTATATCTGAATTTCAATATGTAGTATTTATGTCTGTATAAGTGTTTTTGGTTGTCTGTATATGTTTGTGCTTGTCTGTATATGAAGAAAACAGGGGGAGAGGGGTGTGGGGTTTCTTTGATACTCGTACGATATCAAGTCGACGACACTCGAAACGACGCCTACCTATGACCGTTATAGCACCAACCTGTCCAAAAAAATGTGGGACAATTAATTTATGAGGGAACATCTCTTGAAAAAGACCGAATGATAGAGAAAGAGAGATAAAAAGAAATACAAAAATTCATTAGATATGTATATTTTAATATGATTACTGTAGATCTTGGTTTTCAAATATATTGAATTATAGGATGTTTCAGCCACGTGTTGCTATGGGTTAAGTTATAAAATGTTGATTTAATATCATTCGTTTCGTGGATCTTAAAGAAGTGATCGATCGACAGATTTCATTTCGATTTCATTCCTCTTTCATCCCTCTTTCACCCCACTTCATCGGAGAATTCGGTTAAATCGTGGCTGACTCATCCAGATATCGAGTTTTTCTTTTATTTGTATTTGTATTCGAATGTGGCTGCAAAGGAAGTACATAGAATTTTTACACATATACACATGTATTTGTTACATAACTATCACCCCAACAACGCGTTATCACGTTCCAGCTGGCTTCGTGACGAACCAACAACCCCTAAATTTCATCCCCATCGGCAAAAGATCTTCCCCGTGACCACCCTCATCCCCTTGCCCTTTTTCTTGACTGAATATCTCTATCCTTGTGCCTTGTGCTTTGCTATTCCTTCCAATGTCGTCAGTAGTAGAAAAAGGACGAATGACCAGGGGCCAAGTTTATTCGTTTGTGAAATTAGTTCTGGTTTTGTCGTGGGTTTAAACGATCGCTCTCCAATACGGGGTGTCACTTTCTGCACTGATCTAAGAATTTAGCGTATTAGTACTGTTACTAGTAATAGTACTAATGTTGTGTTGTAATATATTGTAAATATTAGAAAATCTTCCTTAGAATATATGATAAATTTATTTTGAATTTCGCCAAGTTCAAATCAAGTTTAATACGTAAATATTGATGAATGCGTAGACGTGTGTGTGTCTCTCTCTTCTACAAGACTCCGATGTGAATAATTAATTCAAGAATGAGAATATAAAAATAACTTGAAAAATTGCAAGATATTAGATTTTAACTTTTTTACGATTTTAAATGAAAATTATAGTCTAGGAAAAAGGTCTCGAAAAAAGAAAAGAAGTATGTAATTTATATTTAAACCTACCTAGGAACTTTTTGGCCTAATAATATCTAAAAAAAAAAAAAGGAAAAAGAAAGATAAAAATGGAGATGTATTTAAAAAAAAAAAAAAAAAAGACGAATTCAAGGCATGGGTAAAAGTTCAGCGACAATCTTATTTATAAAGGAGATCGTACTGATGACGCGAGTCAATTGTCACGCGATCCGATTGAATCCAATCGACTAGCAGGCACCCTTAATGCCGGATTTTAACAAGCGGCTTTCTCATCCCCTCTTTCTTCGTCGCTAACCCTTCCCTCTCTCTCTCTCTTTCTCATTCTATCTATCTATCCATCTATCTGATTTCTTTTTTTTGTGCTTGTTGTCTTGCGATTGAGTAAAACGTGTCATCAAAAAGTGCGAAAGCTTAATTGGGAGAATTAGATCACACGGTTGGCTGCTAGCAATTAGATGATCCTTGCACTTTTCAAATCTAAGAGAGAATTCGTGGTCGTCCAAGTGTATTCAATTTTTGTCTTTTTTCTTTCTTCGTTTTTTTTATTTTTTCACAGATTTTGCAGACTTTAGGTGCATTTATGTACGTTCTGATGATATCTGATTTGTAAATGTTAAATATATTATATAACACAAAATTGGACCAATAAAAATAACGCGTTCGCTTTACTTTCGTTCCACATGTCTAATCGATCAGAAAATCGAGATTATAAATTTATCAATAATTTATTTCAAACTTCAAAGTTTTTAAATGAAAACAAAAAAATGTCAAAAAAAAAAAATAAAGAGTTTGATCTAATGAACGCGATCTAAACATATTTGAGAATCGTTCGAGCAAAACAAATATTCTTGGAACATAGACCAAGGAGAATATTTGAATGGTATCTTGCCATGGTAGAAAGCTTTCATTTCATACACTCTCTCTCTCTCTCTCTCTTTCTCTCTTATTGCCGATCAAATAATCGACCGCTTGCTAGGAAACAAAAAATAAGAAAAAAGAAAAGGAAAGTAAAAATATAAAAGAAGAGTATAGAGTATCGGATAAGATAAGCAATCTCTTGGCATGCGGCAATTATGGCACTCGTGAGCATAGGGCGCACACATTCTCACCCAACATACTTAGACACACTTACACATAGATACTAACACATATTACCACGTGGTTCCTGGACCAATTTATTTTATCCACGCCGCTAATTACCGTGCAGACTCGCTTATCAATTTCTTCTTACTCCGTTACTCCGAAGGAAACTTAACGAGGGCCGGAGTTTCAACCGAGCAATTCTCTCCCTTTCTATCTTTTTCTCTCTCAGTCTTCTTATTCTCGTCTTTGTCCGTTCTTCATACATACATACATATATACATACATACATATATATATATATATATCTGGTTTATACATATATTTATATGTAGTCTGATAATGCAGATGTTCAACCGACAATTTTTAACGTTTATAAACTAGTAGTACGCCCGCATATTCACGGATAAAAAATCATAAATAAATAAAAGAAATAAAATAGAAAATAAGAACGATGATGAGAGAAAGAAAGAGAGAGAGAGAGAGAGAGAGAGAGACACAGACAGAAAGAGATTAGCGTAGATTAAATAAATGTACCCGTACCAGAGTACCTCTATTTTCCCGATATTAATCGCACGTGTCGCTATTTTGTATAATTTTGTAACACGATTATGTGTTACCATCGTATTGGCTGATTTAATCTTAAATATAAAATGCTTATTAAATATGGAAATAGTATAATAAGAAAAGTATGATGGATAATAAAAAAGAAAGAAAAAAAACGAACAAAATGAGAAAAAGAAAGAAGAAATCTTGCGAGCAGATTATTTTCTCGTTTTAAGTTTCCTTATCGATTATTATATACGCACAAAGAAAAATTATTCTTCCGCATTTTTCCGAATTGTTAATGGTACTGTGAATCTCACATATTATGGCCCATATTCCAATATCGATGGGATGAATCCGAGATCTCGGGAAAAACTCATGAAGAAAGTATCGATGTATCGAATATTAATCGTTCGTGCGTAGAAATAATCTTGAAAGGAAACAAAAAATTATGAAAAACGAACTACCCGAATATTTTCCAAACGTATGGCTGAATATTTTTTATTCTCTATCTTTTTTTTTTTTTTTTTTTTGATATTCCTATTTTTCTACCGAGTTCTTTTCTTTTTTATTTTCTTGCCAATCATCGGGGAAATGTCGATGAACAACTTACGCTTAGATAATAAAACATGCCAAACTTTATCGAAGATGTGTTTAAGATTTTATATTTCTTTTTTGTTTTTGTTTTTATTATTTAACAATCGATTAGGAGTAGGATTCGTTAAAATATTTAACGAATAAAATATGTCAAATATTGTCCTAATTTTATCTACATATTATCCTTATTAATCTTGTTTTTTCTTTTTAGCTAATTACTTTTATCAAATTTCTTTAATTATGAGAGTTATCTCATAGATAAATAAAATAAAATAAAATAAAATAAAATAAAATAAAAAAAGTAATCAATTTTCTATTCGATATTAGATGATATCCTTAAATGACAAGTATCACAAGTAGGAAAGAAAAATGATGATAGATAAAAAGAAAATCTAAAGTATCGAGAATGAGATAAAAAGAAAAAAGGTGTAAAAGGAAAACGTATAGGAGAATCGATCAAAGAGAGAAAGAGAGAGAGAGAGAGAGAGAGAGAGCTCTTTATTATCCTTCTTCTTTCAATCTCCATCTTCCGTGACAGGAGCGACGATCACCGAGAAGATCCTGAGAAGCGAGCAATTAAAGAACAGCCTGAAAAAGGATCGGCGTGGGCTCGATCGTGAGCTCGATATAGATGCCGTGAAAGGCGGCGCTGGTTTTTCCATCCTTCCTTAATGGCACCGACTTTGCGATGAGATCATCCGCCTCCTTGCCAATCCTCTTCTTCCATCCTCTTTTAGACGATTACAATCGATTTCCCCTTCCCCCTCCCCCTCTCCCTACCTACCTCCCTCCCTCCCCCTTCTATCCTGCCTCCTATTTAGATGATTAGATCATTCGATCATTATTTTTTCGCCAGTCTTCTAATTGTATCCTTTTACTATATTTATATTCTTTTTATTATGGTCATCATTGAAATTAGTATGGTCGACAAAATAATTCATCGTATTTATTAGAAATTCTACTAACGATTATTATTATTATTATTATTATTAATATACGCGTGAAATTTGCAAAATACTCTGAACATTTATAAACGTATGATGGATATTTTTGTAATTATACCTTTTTATATTTCTATATGAATATAATCATATAATATTATGTATATGAGAAATGATATTTTGGACAAATTGAATTTGTCCTTTTTCTAAATAGATTTAGAACACTATACTTCCGGGATAGAGATTTATATGTATATACATATATACATACAGGACATCTCTCTCTCTCTCTCTCTCTCTCTCTTTCTCTCTTTCTCTCTTTCTCGTACTGAGAGTCGTTCGGTCGTTGGTTGCAACCGCGTACGGCCAAAGCAATAAATTTTCGCGAGCCGACACCGAGCAATATTTCCTTGCCGTTCGTAGGTACGCACCAGTTCCTCTTTTTGTCGGCCCTTGTGCGCGCGGATAAACGCGCTGCGTATTACGGTTAAACGCCGTGAAAAAAAGAGTAAAACAAAAAGACAAAAAAGAAAGAATAAATAAATAAACGCAGGGAAAGAAAGGAATCGCGAAAAGAATGGCAAAAGAGAGAGGGAGAGAGAGAGAGAGCGAACGAGAGGTGAGGGGGTAAAGAATGCGAATGAACCGTTTGAATTTGTGTGAAATGACTGACCCCCCTCTCTGCCCCCCCCCTTATTTGTTTTCAAAAAAAAAATCAATATATTTGTCATTGCAAAATTAAAAAGCTATTGGAATATATCAAGTAAAATATATATGTGTGTGTGTACATGATTTGTTCGGATGATGAGGATGGAGAATGATCGAGAAGAGGTATAGGGGAAAGTTGGCGGGAAAGTAAAATCGTTAAGAGGAAGCCAGGTCAATAAAGTTCGATATCGTGCATACCTTTGGAAAGGCCAGGCGTGATCGTACGCGCGGCCCTTTTGAAAAGATCTTTATTTTCGATGTGCCGAGTGTGTAGTACGGGAGAGTGAAAGAACGAGTCTATATCCGTGCAGGTGCTGCGCTACGTAGTCGTAAAATTTAATTGTCCGCTCGAATTATGAGCGGCCTCGCATTTCTATTTCCTTCGATGCTGGCGGTACGATTATTATTAGTATTACATTTAAAAGAAACAGAGAGAACGCGAAGTTAAATAGAATTCATCATTTTTCTCTCTCTCTCTCTCTCTCTCTCTTTCCTTACTTTTTATTACATTTTTACAGCTATGTTACGGATAATATTTTCTCATTCATTAAATTTCCACGTTTTCTAATAGATTTATATTTTTTTTGTTGCCCCTCTCTTTATTTTTCTATGGTATTAATAAGCACGCGAGCGTATAACATAAGCTTTTCTGTATTTTTCATATCAAGTTTTGCCAATTATATTTTATTTTCATATCTAATTGATTTATTTTTATTTGTTGAATTTAATGAACGCATTTGTCTATATAAATATATACATATTTATATATATATATATATATAAAATCCTAGTTTTTTGTAACATTTTTCTCTCTTCGTAAAATTAATTATTAACATCGTTCCAATTATACTTGTTTTTTGTTTTCTACTTCGTACATATTGATTAAATTCGTTAAGCTTTTTGCAGAGTTAAATCAATTGAAAAAGTAGTGTATTATGGGTAGGTATAATACGTTTGAGAGGTACGTCGTGAAAGACAATGCAAGGAGAGTCAATAAATCCGTGGGAAGGTTCGAAAGCTCGTACCTACTGACGTATTGGCTCGTATCGCAAATAACAAGGGAACGAACCGTACGATTATCCTTCGAAAGACACGCAGACAATCCAACCGAACGTTACTGTCGACGTAATGGCCATTCTCTCTTGTTTTCCTTTTTTTTTTCTTTTTTTGCATCTTCGTTATACATTTTCTTTCCCCCTCTTGTAGATCATTTTTTAATGATTCCATTTTTCCTTGGACAAATTTTAAGTTTCATCCCATTCATTTCAAAGCAATGAATTGATAAACAAGTACAGGTAACCCTCCTATAACATGGCAGATAGGTTCCTAGAAAA
Organism: Polistes dominula; assembly: GCF_049000335.1. Lineage (NCBI taxonomy): Eukaryota > Metazoa > Arthropoda > Insecta > Hymenoptera > Vespidae > Polistes > Polistes dominula. The sequence goes on from NW_028300906.1 coordinate 479,034, forward strand.
TTTCGTGTTGTATGAGACTTTTGTTTTCAGGCCATGGAAAATGAAAAGAAATACTTTCCGTAACACTGTATCTTTAAGATGACAAACCTCGCCGCGGCTGTAGAAGTACAGTGTTTTGTACAAAGGTTTTTTTTGAAAGGAAACCGTGTTACACGTCGATGTCGTGAAGTAGAAGGGCAACCTGTATTTGATTGTTCTCAGTAAGGAATGGATCGATCGATCATTATGGATCATCGCATTGATGATAATATCGAATCTTCAGAGTAAAATAAAAAGACTGAATCATTTTATCTTTATCCTTTTTCATACATATCTATCTCTCGTTTTCTCTCGCGTATATAGTTGGCACGTGTATATATATATATATATATATATATATATATATATATATATATATATAGTTGAGCAGCAAGTTTGCTCACAGGTTGTTCAGGAGAACGGATTAAGCCGTAGATCACGAAGCGAGGGTCGTGTCCGAGTATGTCGACGGGTCTTCTCGCGAGAGAGCGAGAATTAGGTGTATATGTACATACACAGAGACAATTTCCTCGGTCTCGACCTTTTCTCGTTGAGAAGATATCTCGAGAACAGGTGTCTCTTCAAGCATCCAATTTTTTTTCTCTAAAACGATACGGCTCGTTAATTTAACATTCGATTTCTTGTTTTCCTTTTATTTCTTCTTTCTTTCTTTTTACTGATCCGTGAGGTCAAAAAGTTTGGCGATCGCTGCACTATACTGGCGGCGCATTGTTTAGACAGATGAAACTCGTGAAAACCCCTATAGTGACGTGTCCTACCTAAGAGGAAGAACAATAATTTTCCAATTAAAAAAAAAGGTAGCAAAGGAAAGTTAAAAAAGAAAAAACACTTGAAAAAATACAAGGAGGGAAAGGAGGGAGTCAAGTTGGCGCCTCGTTCAGAGTGCCGTAAATCCTTTTACATCGTTCGATACGATCGAACGAAACGAAACGAATGGAAAGGAAAGGCAAAGCAAGGAAAGGAAAGGAAAGGAAAGGAAAGGAAAGGAAAGGCGAGGAGAGTGCGGTGCGCAGGTGTTGCCGAGATATCCTCGTTATTTATTGATTTACTTAATTCGGCCAAAGAGGACCACGGGGCCTCGTTCTCGTCGTTTGAAAAGAGCCGGCTCATTTCGTGATTAAAAGACGTTACGGACGCCTTGGCTCAGCATGTGTGTGGCGGCAACCTTCTCTCTCTATCTCTCTTTCCCCACTCTTCTATCAGATATAGTATACTCTCCGCTATATTTCCGTGCTTAATGATTCTCATCGAACTGTAAGAAAAACAAAAAGTATTAAAAAAGAAACCACAGGGGCCGAGAGAGTCGGCTTTTTGAAAGAAGAAACGGGGGGTGGTGAAGTCAAAAAAAAAAGAAAAAAACAAAATAAATTCATAATCGTGAAAACAAAAAGTATTATACGATTATTTCGTTTTGCCAAATTTTCAGCAAATCATTTTTTTCTTTCTCGCGTTGTCCTTACGTTAGAAACGATCAAAAATGTTTGAGCGTGAAATGTATAAAGTAACTTACCTAATAATTGTCAGTCAAACAAAATGTATTTGAGAAAAGTAGGAAGATGTTAAAGAGAGATATACAACGTGTCAAGAGATAGAGAGAGAGAGAGAAAGAGAGATAGGAATCATCGTGAGAAAATAATTATTCCAAAGAGTAATAAAACGAAAGAAATAGTCGATCGTTAAAATCGACACTGTTACTACATTGCTATAAACGATGTACATACATACATATATATATATACATGTAGACATAAATAGAAACGATTAGAAATTCGACATAAAAGGTGATCGTTTATCCCTCGTTTAAACTGTTCATGTTCATTCCTCATAAATCACTTTGAAGAACCTTCCTAACTATAAAACCAAAAAGAAAAAGAAGAAAAAGACAAAAATAGTAGATAAAAAAAAGAGAAGAACAAAAACCCTCTTTAAAAAAAAAAAAATGGTATCACCAAAGATCCTCAAAACGAAACATTTATTTGCATGAATAAAAAGAACAAATTGTTTAACGAGAAAATCTTTTGAAAAACGAGATTATATTGTGTGTTGTACGTCGGATTGGCCTTGAAAATGAGGAAAATTAAAATGGCGAAATCATCATCATTATCATCATCCTCGTTTATGAGCTCGTTTCATGTATTATAACGGGTAAGCACGATTTCAAGTTCCCGCCGATGGTTCGCATCGTAAAAGGAGCCATCGACGAAACCTGTAAACGTTCCAATCGTTATAATACCAAAGTAACAGAAAGAAAGAGACAGACTGAATTCTGTATATATATATACAGACATATATATCTGTTTGTGTGTGTGTCTCTCTCTCTCTCAATAGCTGGCGCAGTCCCGGATCGTCATTTACTCGAACTGGTTGTAATTTCCAGGATTGAATCGGCTGCCGGTGAACGCGGGTTACGATCTGCCTGTGGAATCCCCCCTCTCTCTCTCCCCTTCTTCCGAATGCCTACCCACTCGCGATCTCTCCGTTAAGGAACTACGCCGATTTCGTCCTCGAAATACACTTCGATCCTTCGATGCGTTCCCCGGAAATTCGCGTGGAAGGATTACATGTATATAATATATATATAACTATATATGTGTCCATAATTATGAGAGTGGTCTAAGTCATATATCTTCTGTTATTTCATTTGAACACTAATGAAATGTTCTACAATACTAGGATGCTTTGGCCACGCGTTGTTGTAGTTTTGTTAGAAAATGTCGATTTCGTTAGATTTCTCAACGATAGAAGGTAGCAAAAGATTTTGATGAAATACGTCCAATGGGACGACCTTCGTTAATCCGAATAATTATTTAATTATAGAAATGGAAAAAAATTAATGGAAATAATCGATCGACGAAATATTTGAGAAGACTAGTCTTGTAGTAAGTTAAATATAGTAGAAAGGCGGAGTAAAAGAGGGGGGATAGTTGTAAGAATCGTGGACGACGGGTCGAGGGGAGGGAGGCCTTGGGTCCCAGCGGGGACCGTCGCCGCGGGGGGCCTTACACTTACGCGGCAACACATTCAGCCGAAAAACCAACATCGGCGCCGACAAATAACTACCCATATTATCCGATCTTGTAGGCTACCATCTCGCCACGACTCCTTTGTGAGGGATCACGGCGTTATGTATGGCGTTGCGTCCTGGCACCGCCGGGGCCCACCTTGCCTTCACGTTAAGGGACTCACCTAAGGAGACTCTTCTATATACACACATACATATATATATATATATAACCGTACGCATATGAACGAGATGGGTTCAGACGGTAAAACAAGACGAGGCCCCTTTTTATTTGATTTTATTTTTCCGTTTCTTTTTATTTCTGGATTTTTAATCACTTTCAAAAGGGTCTCATTGTCAGTAAAAATCTTTTTTTTTTGTTTTCTGTTTATTTGATCGTTGACACTATTCGTTAGTTCAAATATTTGTCCGAGGTGCAATGTAATCTAATGTAAAAACAAAAATCTATATTTATAGATGATAATAAGTATAAATAATCTTTTGATTATTGCTAATTCTCGTAGCCAATCAGGACTAATTGACACGAGCGTTGTGTCGCGCAAAAAGGAAAGAAGGTTTTGTTATTTTTTCTTTTTTCGATGGCAGGATTAATTGGCTTTGCAAAAAAATCGTCCGATCGAGAGCGTTAATGAGAATTGCATTGGTGTGCGTGCGAGCCGTTTAATAGACGCACTGACGTTAATTTCTCACGTTTCGCGCGAGGCTCGAAGGACGTCGTTCGAATTTATTTTGCTTGCGTCGACGAAGATGACAAAGAAGAGGAATAAGAACGGGCAAAATATGACGTGGAAAAAAGGATAGAGAAAGAAAACCAGTTGGTAACCCCCTCAGGAGCAAACGCGACTTTGCGGTCTTAATTTTATAGCAGCCACGCACGTATCTCAACTTTCGTGTTTTCGAGGATATCAAGAAAGATAGAAAAAGAGAGAGAGAGAGAGAGAAAGAGAGAGAAATTATGTAGAATATGGAACGCTCAAGTTTCGCACTAACGATAAATACGAATTAAATAAGCTAAGAATTCTAACAAATAAACTTGAACAATTTTTCTAAAACGAAATAAGAACAAATGTACGCATACTTACTTTTGTTAACAAAAATAATTAAACGTAGAAGAGATAAAAATATTTCTAAACTATATTTTATCGAAACGATTGTAAACAGAGTAATTTGCATTAACAAGTATACATTTAGAATATACATGTGAAAGTATGGTAAATGAGACTCACCATGTAATTTTCTTAATTCTTCAAATAAGGTCTCTAATCAACGGGATCGGCATTAAAAGATAAAATATAAACAAATAATAAAAATATTAAAATAAAATATGACTTATCTCTTGAATTATTAAAAAATAAAAACAAAAATGGCAAATATGTAGTAGAAGTAGATACTGTTAGCGTGCAAATTCACTCGCGTGCTGCTCAAGAGATCTCGTAAAGAGCCGAGAAAGGAGTCTCGAGAAAGTTCGGAATGCGTATGGAGTATGGAGCAGGAAGGATGGGTAGGGTAGGGTAGGGTAGGGAGGACGAGTAGGGCCCAAAAGGGCCTTGCTCCTCTCTCGCTCCACCCGACGATTGTAAATCAGAGCAAATTGATCGCAAATCAGCCACGTCGGACCCTCCCACACGACTCGACGCGAGAAAGGAAGTGGGTGGGGAGAAGGAAGGAAGGAAGGAAGGAAGGAAACGGGGCCTTATCGGCGGGCCTAAGGTGAACGCGCGAGCGCACGCCCACGCGTGTGAACGTTGCTGTGAAGGTTTTGCTTGTATTAACTCTCTTATATATATATATATATATATATATATATATGCTGTTGTTGAAAGCGACACACGGCCAGTATCCGAGCGAGCTCCAACGAGATGGGCTTTAAGCTCGTTCGGAGACCCTTAAGAGACTGCACCTTAAGGCGGCGTCGTTGTCCTCGTCGGTAAGCACAAACGTGCCGACAAACGTTGTCTACCTAGGAACGACCCCCACTCTATACAGAGTAGACCCCCATCCCTTCCATTCAGGGCCTTACCGAACTCCTTCGTCCTGTTCTCCTTCTGCTATTTGGAATAGCGATGTCATTGATATTTCACTTAAATATCGTACTTTAAGATTCATTAATTGTCATAGTTAAATGTGGATTTGTATAAATGATTAATAAACTTATGGTTAGTTAGACGTGAGACACATTTCTTGAAATTGTTTTACTCGGGGTGAGCTTATATAAATAATAGAAAATTCTTCCACTTAACGTTAGAAATTTGAAAGATTACACTCACAAGATGACAAGATGATTCGGTTAGTATCATTTCAAAGGCAAATTCAAAGCTTCTTTCGAGTTATTCGCGATAATGCGTAGATTCTCTTGGACGGTTATTTCTGTGAAACTCGGAAGGCCAGTTTGCAGCTCTTCTTCTATAGATATCTACAGAAGCGACGACGAAGAGGTAATACGCCGCGCCGTTGCAACCGAACCAACCGACGGCTCCTGGTCTCGGTGGATGGATACGGACAGGTCCGCATTGTATTCCGTGGCCAGTAAATCCTCCTCCTCGTAGTGTAAATGAGAGAACCAAACGGGAAGGAGGACGGGTGGTTTAGTAGTTGGGTTCTCTCTTCGTGAGAGAGAAACAGAGTGAGAAAGAGAGAGAGAGACAGAGAGAGTCTACGGCCAGTTTGACTTGCTTCGGAAGCTGGAACGCGAGTTTCTCGAAACGCAGAAAGAGAGTTGGGGGAAGGGGGGACAAAGAGAAGCAGTAGGATGATAGTGAAGAAGAATAAAAGAGAAGGATAGAAATATAGAGATTTATCTCCTTTGGTTTGGAACTCTTTGTCGCCAGCCGCGGTGAGAAGTTCACATTTTTCAGCATTTTTTTCCGCAAGAAGCCCAACGCCTTTACCTACCTAGCTAACCCACCCTAAGCACCCACCACCACCTTTTGCAGGAGCAAACTCCCTTCCTCTCTCTCTTTCTCTCTCTCTTTCTTTCTTTCTTTTTTCGTCGTTCTTTCTTTCTCTGGGTCTTACTCTTGTCCTCTTATTTTTTCGCGTGTCTTTTACCGTCGCTGGCGTTTCGGTGGCGACGAGCCGCCGGCTCTTGTCGTTTGACCGTTCCCCGTCCGGCTACTGGAACCGGCCGAATTCCACGTGTGCTAAAGTTTCCTGGAAACCAACTCTTGCTCCCATCTCTTCCCTAGTTCTCTCTTTCTCTCTCTTTTTCTTTAGCTGGCTACTCTGCCTACTTTGCCGGGTAGCAGCCAGTCTGTCTCTTCCCTCGCTTCGCTGTTTAAATATAAGGGAATACTCATGAAAGGTCTTGGTAACTATCCTTCGTTAACGATCCGTCTCTAGAATCTAGACGTTTGATTTACTCAACAAGAATGGAATTTAATGCCGAGGTTAAATCTTCCTTCGGGTTAGAATCGAATCCTGATCATTTTCTGATTCGATCTTTTATGTTAAAGTAAAAGAAAGAAAGAAAGAAAAAAAAAGTGATAGGACTGGCTAGCAAGGATTCATATCTGATCGAATATTTTCTCGCTGGACGATTTAAGGATAGGAATCCCTCCCTCCCTCCCTCCATCTCCTCTTCTTCCTCTTCGATCCTATAACGAGCTGAAGAAAAATTCCGATCAGCCGACAAAGCAGGTCAGTCCTACTCGAAAATTACAACGTTTCAATTAGGAATCGATCGAATCGATCATGCGGGGATAGGTCTACGCGATATTCTTCTTTTTATTTTTTTTTTTTATACAATCTACCTCGAATCATCATCATCCTCCTTGTCATCATCGCCATCGTCATCTTGTTATCTGTTTCACTTCTTGGACATCGTCGTTTGATCGATTCTCCTGATATACAAGGGTGACTCATTCCTCCTTATCTTCACATCTAGAAATTTCGTATAATTCTTGGATCTCCATAAAGAAATCTATAAATTAAGATCTTAATCGTGTTTTTTTGTTGTTGTTGTTGTTTGTAATTTATCGATTCTCACGAAATACACGAATACGCGATATCATCTTAAGCTTTGCGAAAGAACTTAATATTACTTTTATTCTACATAAGAAATATATGAATGAATGAATGAATGAATATAAAGGTGTTAATCATATTTTATAGTCAGTAATCATTATATAGAATAATAATAAATTGCTTCACATCTTGATCGTAAATAATAGCACTGTTGGCGAATAAGAGTTATTCTCTTAACTATATATTTATATAAATTAGGGCTGTCTTTATTTAGAGTATTTTAAAATTAGTATGCTTCCCAAGGTACATATTCTACTTATGTGTCTCCATCATTCAGACAAGAATTTGGTTTGCTAAAGAGATGAAATGATCAATCATATTATGACTATAAATTGATGGCGTACAAAACAAAAATATAATAAAATATAACTAAAGAAGTATTTTCAAAAGGTCAACGAATACTCGGTTGAACTTCCAAAAATAACTCATGTCAGTAGTTTACAGTTGCCCTCTTGAGCTACAGTTGAGTGGGAGTCTGTTTGCCATTTAGTCTCTTATTTCCTTCCTGTTCTATTGCATTTGTATATTCCCTAGGTGTGAGCATGAAAAGAGTATCTGATTAGAAACGTCTATCTTTCTAAAAGTGTACTAACAAAATTTGTCCTATTACTACGGTTAATGACATGAAATCATAATCGTCCCTGATTTCCGAATATAAAAAGGAAATCAACCTAAAATAACTCTAACAAACCTAAAAAGAAAAATTTGATAAGTAAACATTGGGATCTCTTAACAAATAAAATAGTTACTGCCCTTTGGTTAAAAATTATTTTTTTACTGAGAGATAAATTATTTATTATGCAAACTTATCGATTTTATTCTAATTTTATTCTATGTCTCTAATTATAATACTACGATTTTGAATGACTTAAAGATGTTTTCGCAAAATTACTCCTAATTACTTATAATATTAACCCTTTTTGGATGCGTGTCCACTTTCAGCCACCAAAGCCTTTTTACCGTTCCAGTCCTATGTCTTTTTAAATTGAATACGTCCGAAAAGGGTTAATATTAATGAATTGTACTGTAATGTAAGTACAATGTATTAGAATATTAAAATAAACCCCATATTATTTAGATGGAAAATTGACATGTTTTGTGAGCCAAAAGATATTGATATTTTGAAATTTGGAAGATGTTTTATTTATTTGAAATCACATGAAACTTTGAGAGAGTAAAAATTCTAAAATACTTAATATAAGGACAACCTGATTGTAGGTATATATATCTTCAGTCGAAAGTTAGGGATCCTGAGGGAGAAGGAAGAGGGTGGAGGGAGGAAGGCTTCAGAGGGTAAAGCCGACTACAACTTGCCGACCACTTTGCATAGTTTAGTGTGGCGACACCTCCCGGTGTCAATTAAATCCTCGTGTTGCTATCAGACCGTCCTGAAGTGGCCCTTTTCTTGGACTTCTAGTTCTCCTTGTCTCTTTCTCATTCTCATTCACTTATTCTTTCTCTTTCTCTCGTGTTGTCTCTCTAATTTTCTTCAAGTCGACAGACCATCGAAAATCAAGTCCGAGTACTGACGATCAAAGGGAAAGGAACACCACAACGTATTCCGATCAATTTCTAATCTTTTTAACGAATTAAATGACAAAGACAGCAAACTGATTTTTTTATTTCTACTAAAACAAATTCAAATGATAAATTCATTGATGAATTCATTGATAAATAATCAAATGAAGAGGAATATTTTTATTAAACAATTATTATCTGTGCATGATTATGTTTGATTAATTAAAATGTAAAATTATAATAAAATAAAATCGTATAATTTAAAAAATAGTCAAGAGTTTTTCAATAAGTCACAAATTTAAAAGAAAATAATCTCGGAGTTGACTACTTGCATATAATTAAATTACTGACAGTGCAAAAGGGGTTAACACGTTTCGTCATTCAGGCCATTTCATTTTGCTTGAACAAAATCAACCATTACATGCAATTATTAATTATTGTAAATATATATCAATTAAAACAATGTTATGTGCTCTGTTCTATACTGCATTTTGTATAATGCATCAATATTTTAATAGAAATATATTCTTTTACAGAATGAAATTTGTCATAATCATATATTTTCAGCGCATTAAATAAATATGTCCAATGGTAAGTGTACCACCGGTGATGATGGTACACGTGTTAATATTGTACCTAAAATATCTTTCTCTAAAAATATTGTAATTTTATTAATTTAACGATGAATTGAACATTCACATTTTCGATCATTTCATTATTTCGTATAATATAAAATAAAGAAAGCAAAAAAAAAAAGGGCGGAATTGGAAATAATTTGGATGAATTTGATTCGTTCCATAGGGATTCTCATTTATTCCCAGAAGAGACTAGAACAATCGTAGGAAGGAGAGTACTTGGCCCTTGTCTAATAGAGCTCCAGGCACCTTACTCGAAGCAATTTGTATGCTGATGGCTATCTTCGTGGAATAATTTATAAACGATATTAAAGCGAGCTCTTTTAGTCGGGCCACGCAACACGCCTTGATACTGAACAACCAACCCTTACACTTCAACCCCCTTACCCTTATTATTACGACTACTATTACTGTTTCTATCCAACCTGGGCCTATACCACGGAACTGCGGATACCGATTTGAATTTATCGACTAGTGCTTTTTACAATCTGTCATGTAACCTTCCCCTAGTGCTTACATTACATGTTCAAAAAAAGTGAATATAGATAAAGGGGAAAGAGTGAGAAAGAAAGAGAGAGAGAGAGAGAGAGAGAACTTTCTATCTCGAACGAAATTCAAATTGTGATTGTGTTAGTGTCGTTTGTTAACGAATAAATAAATAAAAAACGCATCGATCTTTTCTCGATAGGAATTCCGGCAAAATTTTACATACCTGTAACACGATGATCTTAATATTTTGGTTTTATAGTTTATTCAATTTTTTATTTTATTATTTTTACCTAGTAGGTGTATTTAAATAAGAATTAAGTATTATATATGTTATATCTACGTAAATTATTTCAATTAGAAACTTTGATAATCATATTCTTGGAATAGTGTTGAATGAAAAAAAAAAAAAACGAAAAGTAAATATTTAACGAACGTCAAATTGGTGTGGTAAAGAAGTACATATGCGCACATGTACGCGCGCGTGCGCTTCGTACACACGCACGGAGAATTTGTGGATAAGGTATGTTTACGTGAACCTTCGTGAAAATCGTGACCCCATCGCGCGTCTCAACGCAAGACAACGAAAAGACAAGCTGCTTTCGTGATCGAATCGATTACCATCAAACTGCCTCATTACCTGGACTACCGTTAGAACAAAAGAGAGAGAGAGAGAGAGAGAACCAAAAGGAAATCGAAAAAAGGGACTACGATAAAAGTCAGCTTATGGTCGATACTAACGTCGTGTACCCTCTTACATTTTCTCTCTCTCTCTCTTTCGTTCTATCACTTCCTTCTCCTTTGACGTTTCATTAATTTATTTGTCCTCGGCTTGCACGAATCACGTGACTCTTATAAAACAATTCCTTTTTTTTCTCCATTCTTATAATAAATAATTGAAATAAGTTGTAACATATTGATTATTATTTTTTATTCTAAAATAATCAAGCGTATCTATTCGTACGAGTATAACGTTTTTACATTTTTTTTTCGACACATTTACACGTCGTTCAGGCCATTTGATTTTCAGCGCATTAAATAAATATGTCTAAGTGTATCACCGATGGTACACGTGGCCTGAAGATCAAATTTAACGTGTACCCTTTGTGGTACATGTGGCACGGAACGTATTTTATTATTTAAATGATAATTCATAAATTATCATTTTCTTTTTTCTTCTTCTTCTTCTTGTGTAAATTAAGTTAAATTTTTGTCGTTCTCTCTCCCTCCCTTTTTATCTCTCTTTCTTTCCTTTTCTCTTTGATTTTTTTTTTCTAAGAAGACATTTATTATCAGGAGTAGAAAATAAATATGTATAACACGTTGATGTATGGATTCATCGATAGAAATGCAAAAAGGCGCATAGTCACGATACATAAGTTCCTAATCTGGAAAATCTATTAGCCGTGACATTCCATTTTCATGGTCAATTAAATGCACCTCGGTAGAATGAATTGACGCTTGCTAAACGATGATGACTCCTCGGATCCTTTCACTTGCATCGTATTAGATCGATCGAGATGATAATATAGATACTACTTTGATATTTATCACAGTTTATTATTATTAATTGACATTAGGAACTCTAAAGTTCATTGCTGCAAATACCAAAAATCCCGCCAGTGTTGTTTTTTTTTTTTCTTTAACCGAAATAATCTCAATATTTAAAACGAATCATAGATATTAACATTTTGTCGAAGATTGTTATGAAGAAAGGAATGATTTTTTTTCTTTTCTTTTTGTTTCGTTTTGTTTAAAGATAAATTTTTCAATAAAACGAAAAATAGTAAAAAGTTCGTTAAGAGTACTCGAGACAAATTTCTTTTGGCATTATCGTATAGGAAAGGATTCCAAAAGAAGACGGAGAAACGCATTCCATTCGTTCTCTTCTTATGTAGGTGCCGACGTATGTGTCAGGTCGACGTCCTCCACGAGTTTTCGACTGTAATCGTCGTATAGTTGTTGTCTGGTTAAAAAGAAAAACGAAAAGAAACAGAAGGAGGAGAAGGAGAAGGAGAAGGAGAAGGAGGAGGAGGAGGAAAAGGGCTGGGGCTGGCTGTCAACGACAGAGTAAAAGCAAGTGTGTGCAGAGTTCTCAAGGCGCCCTAAGTTGATCTTACCTTTATACGTACAGGATCTGAACTGCCAACTCAGATGTTGTCTTGCAGCTGTTCTTTCACACCGATAACATAGCACCAATTGACAATTATTATTATATTACCTTACCTTACCTTACCTTACCTTATCTTACCAAAAGATTAAATAACGAACTAAGCGGGATGGACAAAAATATTAACCAGTTTTCGTCATGGAGATGTGGCAAAATTTTGTGTTATGACGTCGCGTCATCTATATCCGTCATGCGTAAAAGTTTGTTACAATTTGATGTTTAAATAGTAATTTTGGTAGCGAAAACTAAATTATATTCGTAAATTTTAATATATTTAAATTTTATATTTGTTAAATTAATATATATATATATATATATATATATATATATATATATATATATATATATATATGTGGGTAATTTTAAAATCTCACCCGTTGATCTTGAAAAAGAAAAAAAAATGAAAAAAACGAGAACAATTTGGTTACTTTATCCTTACCATTAGAGACAAATAATGATAGATTTTGAAAGATAAATTTCAAGAGGGTTGAATTAGGGAAGGAGGAGAGGATACGTGTTGTTGATCGGTTAATCCTTTCGCTACGGGCGTATTTTCCGGCGGTGCTACTTCTACTGTACGGGCTGTTAAATACGTGCAGCATCGAAATTGCACTTTATTTTTAAGTAATTTTGTTGTTGATATTAACGATTTTTAAATCAAAAGAAACAAAAAACACTAAAATTACATGTCCCAGTGTGTGGGATGATATTTGACTTAGTGCTATAACTGCATATGTTCGTCGTATGTAAAATACGCGGTATTTTATGGAGGGACCACTATAGTGGTCCGTAGTAGCGAAAGGGTTAAGTTTTACAATGTACAAATACAAATAATGGAGATGAGTAATAGAAATTTGCGAGTGCAAGAAGGAGTTCACTTTTTTGACTCGTTGGCCACGCAAGACCGGCCCCATTTATTGCTTTTCTTTCATTTTTTTTTTGTTTTCATTTTCATTTTCCATTTACTTTTTCTCTCTCTCTCTCTTTCTTTTTCTTATTTTTATTCGTTCTCACTCATTCACTCTTTAATTCTTTCGCACATCATTTCTAACTCTATTTCTTTCTCTCTCTCTCTCTCTCTCTCTCTCTTTTTCACATACATTTTTCGAGAAGCAGATTAATGTTTTTTTTTTTATTCTTTCTTTTTAATACAACCACGTCATGTTGTGTACCGACGATTGATTTTAGAAAACATATCATTGAAGAGAAAGAGAAAGAGAGAGAAATAAACAGAAAGAGAAAGAGAGAAAAGAGAGAGAAAGGGTAAATTGGTAAATTAAAATTATTTAGGTACTTTTGTTCTCTCTCTCTCTCTCTCTCTCTCTCTCTCTCTTTGTCTCTCTCTCTTTTTCTCATCTTTCTCTTCTACTCTCGCGATTTTAAATGAAATTTTCGTGTACTTTTGTTCTGTTGAAGAAAAACAAAAACAAAAAAATTTCTGAGAATCGCCATCTTTTTTTTTGTTCCTTAAAAATAGACAATTTTTGTATGAGATAGATTATTATTATGTATTTGACTTTGTTGTAAAGTCTGATGATATTTAATCGAATTTCACAGTTAGGTTATGTGTAAATAGGTACACTTTTACAACGATGGTGGTGATGGTGGTGGTGGTGCTCGCACACGCAACGAATATACGTTTGTTTGTTTTTTTTTTATTTATTTCTTATTAATCTTAAAATCGGAAGATAAAAATGAAAATGAAAATATGACGAAATGATCGAACACAAGAACAACAAAATTTATTATTGGATGTCTCTTTTTGTGTATTTGTATGTTCATGTATGGGGAAAGTGGGGGAAGTGGGGGGCTGGGGGTGGGAAAAAATGTAGAAGAGAGACCAAGAGATATCGTTTTAATTTCATTAATTAAATCTAATCTTTACTTGGTATTTTTTTCCTTTTTTTTTTTTTTAACGTAATTACAGAATGATCGATGATTTTTAACCTTGGCTTTTATCGATCATCGATGTGTCATAGAAAAAAAAAAAAAAAACAATTATTTTCTTTCTGCATTATCTTATTTCTTATTCCTTCTATCCCCGTTTCGTTTTTTTCTATTTTGTTTATTTTTTCGTTTCTTATCAATTGACCAATTCAATCCGATGTTCTCTTCCATTTTTTCCCTTGTATTTTTTTTTTTAAATCTTACCTCCCGTCTTTCTTTTTCTTTTTTTCTTTTTTTTTTTTTTTATTATAACGATTTGTAGTAGCTTCTTTCGAAAAAAAGCTTTCTTGACCCACATTTCATTTCCTATCATTACATACTTGATAATTATCTACATCAATTGTTACTATTTATACAAAGTTCTTAGCTTCGGGCTTGGATTCGTCGTTATTTTCGAAATAGTTTAGAAGATGAAATATAATAAACAAAACTCAAAAAAAAAAAAAAAAGAAACTACGAGAGATACAGATTAAAATAAAATTAAAAAAAAAAAAAAACCAAGAATATATTCTGCAATGGTAAAAATGACAAAATTAGAACAAATATCAATTTGGATTTTCTCAAAACAAAATCGAAATATATAACACGACGAATCTAATCCGATCGGTGTGTCTACGATTAAAAGTTTTCGAGAGAGAAAAACGTTGTCCATTATTTGTTATCGCTCGCGCGCGTATGTGTCGTCTGTATGTATGTATGTATGTTTATGTGTATTCGCTTTTTTTTTGTTATCATTTATTTTGTATAATAGTTTTTTTTTTGTTTGTTTAAACTTGTAAAACATAGGCGTAAGGAGAACGATCCCTCTCCTAGGATCCTTGTCGATCCTCGTCGATCCTTCTTCTTGCGCATTTTCAAACCGAGGGAAGCCTCGTCCGTTGTCGTCGTTTACCATCCATTTTCTCTCCCGTTCTTCCCTCCTTCCACCCACCCACCCCCTATCGCTAACCGGTTTATTTATAATAATATTTCAAAAATTACACGCACATTTGTATTTCGCGTTGATTAGAAGAATGAAAAGAAAAAAGAAACGCGAAGAAAATTTGACAATAAAATGATCGAGAGACGATTTGCGCGAGGGTGTTGGGGGAAAAACGTGAGATGATTGGTTATAATTGGTAAATCGTTACGAACGATCGGGCCCGTGTGTATCTTTCGTCGATATAATCGATATATCATATATATTATATATACACACTATACCGTGTCAAGCCTCGAACGAAATTGACGAATCAACGTCAAAAAGATGGCGATGGCGATGGCGATGGGCGTAGGGGTGTGTTGTCGTGATCCATTTTTTCTTTTTCTTTTCTTTTCTTTTCTTCAGTTTTTTTTTTTTCTTTTTACTTCATTTTGTTCATTTTATTTTCCAACGCGCGATTTTCACTTTTACTAATCATTCATATAATTAATATATTTAATAATAATAATTAATACAGAGTAAAGGGATAGAGGCGTAATTTATATTTATATATACATATATGTATGTATGTATATATAAATATAATATATAATATATATAATATAATATATAATATATAATATCACTAGGGTACATATGTACAAAGGGCGCGGGACATTCGCAAATAATAATTAGGATGTGCTTTTTTTTTCGTATTGCAAAATCTCACGAGCATTCCACAGATATATTTATCTTCTTATTCAATCTTTCATTCACATATTTTTGTTTCTTTTTTTTCTCATACTCATTTCTCATTTTCATTCGCATACACACTCACACACACACACACACTCATTCACTCTCTTTTCCTTTTTTTTTATTTCTTTCCAAAGCCTTTTTTTCCTGTGAAGCTGGAAAGCAGCTCACCGCGTATATCGTATCTTCTCCTTCTCTCAATGTCTCTCTTATCCTTCTTCCTCTACTTCCTCCTCCTTCTCCTCCTCCTCCTCCTCACCTTTCTCCTCTTGCAAGCTCTCACGATCGCTCGGCCAATCGATACACGACGACGATGACGACGGTGGCGCCATTTTCACAAATCGTCCTTTCTCCCGTTAAATCGAAAATGTTTTTTCGAAAAACAAAAACAGGGAGACAGAGAAAAAAAGAGAAAGAAAGAGGAAAAGAGAGAAAGAGAAAGAAAGATAAATAGATTGGATAGAGAGAGAGAGAGAGAACAAATAGAGGAAGTAAGGAGAAGTAAGGTTAAGAAAAAATATAAACGATGAAGAGAACGTTCCTTCTCACTTTTTCTTTCTTTTTCTCTTTCTCTTGCAAATTCTCATCCTCCCTTACTCTCAATCATCTCTATTAGAGAAAGAAAATTGCACTTAATAGTTTTGATAGATTATTTTTGTTGTTGTTGTTGTTGCTTTGATTAGAATCGTTTCACACTTGCGCAAGCAACTTCACACGGATGAACGGATGAGGATTAGAACGAGACAACAATTAACGATTTGGTGAGAGTAAAATTATCGAGAGAAGAACGACGACAAAAAGTTCGAGCATCTTTCGTATATCGGAGAGACGAAGAGATTCCTCTCGCTACGAGGGTTCCGAGGTCGAGTCAGGTTCCCTCTCGTCGGCGGACGGATCGTCGAGATCGAGGGAGCCATCGTCGTCAGGATCCAAATCGGGATCCACCAAGTCGGGATCATCCTCCGGATCGTCGTTTGTGCTGGTTACAGGCTCGTTCTCCTGTCACGGACTCCCTCCGCCGCCGGTTTCCCCGTCGCCACGGTGTCCGGGCGTTAAACTAGGACTTCTTCTCCTTTTATCTTGAAGACCGTTAACCATATTCTCGATAGATTTTAATTCGGTGGCGGATCCCGAAGTGGTGGAACCTAATGTTGGACCGGTATTTGCCGATACCGTAGCCGGACCACCGGTAGGCGTTGGAGAACCCGTAGATGGCCTTGGGGGTGGGGATCTTGGGCTGAGATTCCTACTTCCAGGTGTAACCGTTTCGAAAGCCGATCCATGGGATGGCGCTGGTAATGTATACGGTGCATATCTATGTCCTTTCAATTGATGTAACGGACTGGCCAATGGATGAGGATAATGAGCAAATAGAGCTGGATGCTGCGAAGCTGCCAATGCCAGTTGAGCGTTGAACAACATACTTGGGGTAACTCCACCGTGTAGACCCAATGGACTAGGTGGTATTAACGGACCCGGACCTGGATACAATCCTGGTACAGGTGGATAGAGGTACGGTAGTAATGGCGGATGCAAAGGTGGGCCCACCGAAACGTCCGGACGCGGGCCTTCGGATCCTGCAGCTCCTCCTGACACTCCGCCGCTCTCGGAACCCGAAGATTCGCTACCTTCTCCTCTCTCGCTCGTTCTATCGTCCCTTTCCCGAGATTGTTCGCGTTCTCTATGATGATGAGCCGGATGCGGCGTCTCCGGACCTACCACGTCCAATAATTTATCCTCGTCATCCAACAAATCGTTCGCCGAGTTGGACGATCGCCGTTTCTCAGGAGATGCTGGACCACCCGACGTCAAACGAGAACCGCCTCCCGATACCGTCAACAGCGCCTGCCTTCTGCAACAAAGAGATGGAGTTAGCAATCTTTTTAAAACACACCCTATTATAATAATTTATCGAATTTCTTATTATTATTTGGGATTACAAAGATATTTCGAATGTTGTATTATTGCTTAAGATATCGAAATCAATAGATGAATTTAGTTTCCTTTTTTATTCTCTCTCGTAATTGCCCATGTAAAAAGAAAGAAAGAAAAAAAAAAGAAGAGTGAGAGAGACAGGTTGACTTGACACGGATTTTCCAAACGATCGGAAGGTGCTGCTGCTATCGGTTCGTTCGACCTCGACCGAGAAATTCCTTGCAATCGCGGAGCCGCGTAGCATGAAATCAAAAGATCCCGACGAGTCACCGACGAGTCACCAACGATAATTCATTCCCACTCTTTCTTCTCTTCCACATACATAGATACGTTTACCACGTTAGAAGCATTATAAAAGGTTGTCTTTCTAACGTACACACAAACACACACACACACGTTGGTCTAACTCAATGTTTCTACTCTCTCTCTCTCTCTCTCTCTCTCTCTCTCTCTATGATGCGATTTATGCAAGTGCCGCCGAGTAAGCGTATCGCCCCGAGGCGTACGCGCTCTTGTGCTATTAAATTAATTATCTTAATTGCACCTTCGACGCCTTTTCCAAGTGTAAAAGATCGTCCTCGTCCTCTTCACGATAATAATCCTAATGCACACACACATATATTATATATGTACATTTTTTTCTTTTCTTTTCTTTTCTTTTATTTTATATAACGATCATTCGGACATTTATTTTTTTATGTTTATCACATAATATTTATTGTTACATTAGAAAATATCTAATTAATATATAAAATATTAATCCTGAACCTGATGGAAAAAATGTTCCTTTTACTTGAATCGACATCTAACTTTAATATACGCGGAAACGATTTAGAAAGATGGTGAGTAGTAGAAGTCGAAGGTTCGATCGGCCGGTCTACTACGAGAACACGTCTAACTCACTTCGGGTCTATGAAGAGAAAATTCTTCTAGTAGAAACGTGAAACGGGTACGTTACGCGCATGTGTAAATACATAGATAGTCTTTTCTAAGCTACTATTTATCTATCTATCTTTCTCTCTCTTCGTGGACATGTATACATATAAGGTGGTCTATATAAAGCGTTACAAAAACGTCCACTAAATAATTTGCAATTTTTCAAAAATAAATATATGTACAGATTTGAATAAAATTAAATATTGTTTTTTGTATGCATATTAATAAATGTTTGGATTAAATAAACAATAATACATATAAGATGGTATATATCAAAATTACAAACGTCGACTAAATAATTTTCAATTTAAAAAAAATAAATATATGTAAAAATATAAATAAAATTAAATATTTTGTGTGTGCATATTAATAAATGCTTACGTCAATGTTTTATTAATAGTTCATATTAATAAAGGTTTATATTATATTTACAATGATAATTTGCTGTTGGAAAAAATGTGATTTGGGAGAGGTTATATGGGCCACCCTATAGAACAGCTTGTATCTCTTTCTATGTTGAAAACACGTAACGTTCGGTGGAAAGGAATTGGAAGGCTCGATTCTATAAGTATGATTGTGAGTTAGTATCACTGTTGGCTGGGAAACTATCGCTTATATAGAAAACTAGTATCTCTTTCTCTCTTGTGGCATGAATTATAGTCGGTGCAAGTGAGGTATAATAAATTTCCCATGGTCCGTGGTGTGGTGTGTGGTGTGGTGTGGTGTGGCACGGACTTCTGTTAACTGCGAAACCGTTGCGCGATCGTTTTACAAATCATGCGTGTGAGTTTGTTCTAATTCTTAGAAAAGTTAGATTGTTCGTCGTAAACACGTTAGAAAATTCCATTTAAGAGTTGGTATAGTTTTGTTTCAGAGATCTGATCGATCGATCGATCAGAAGAGCGAGACAAAAAAATCAATTTCAATTTTCCTTTCGTAGATATTAAATTATATAATGTAATTTTTATTTGAAAGATCATTTTTATTAAATCAAATTCTAAAACCATTTCTAAAAAGATTATGTTCATATATACATATATATACGTATTATCGCACCTTGTAAATAAATCTCATCAAAACTCGATCGATTCTAAAACGAGTTACCATTATTGAATTAGAAATATTGAATTAGATAGAGAAATGTTTGGACAAGTGTTGTTAGCATTGTTCTAAAGACCAAATCGATTATTTGTACCATATTACTCGTAACATTGACAATTGCAATATCAACAAATGATATATGCGAGAGTGTTAAATTATTAAAAAAAAAAAAAAAAAAAAAACAAGAATTTAAAACAAATTCTCATTTTTTGTTTTCGCTGCAAAAGAATTCATTTGACTCGAGAGAAAGTTCTATTTATTATATTAATCGTTTATTTTATTTTTGTCTATATTTACTTTCTAATTCCGTTTTCTATGTTAAATGCAGAGGGGGGAGAGAACCTGATCATTGATAGTTGTCAAAGGTTGACACGAAATTAGTCTCGTTGTCTAGTTTCGCCAATCAGAGAGTAAACTACTATCTCTCTCTCTCTCTCTCTCTCTCTCTCTGATTTCTAACGATTTAATATAGTTTCCTAACTCGCAAACACTTCTCACCTCCTCTCTCTCGATCCATCTCTAATTAGACTTGCTATGAATTGATACAAACACATGTTTCAAACCTTTGAAATTACAAATAGTCGACTGTGTGCATGTGTGTGTCGTAACCAATCACGACAATTATTCTACACCTAAGACGATTAGATCCCAGCTCGTTTAGATCGATTAGAACTTCATGTCGTAGAAATTAAGAAAAAAATAATGAAACATTTTAGAATAATTAACGAAGTATAAAAATATATAGATATATATATAGAAAGAGATTCATGTGTTAAAATGGAAAGAAGTATCGTTGAGGTATGTTTCGATAGATCGATGATACCTTACTGTTACCTAATAAGATTTGTTGTACAGACTAATACCTGGTATTAGAAGGGAATGAGGTGAGAACATTACACACAGAGAGAGTGGTGAGAGAATGATAGAGAATTTCTACCACGAGATATAGAAGAGATAGTAAAGAATGATCGATTGAACGAGAATGATGGTTTTTTTTTCTTTTTTTTTGAAAAGAGAACAAAAGCGACCTTGGCCCAGAGCTGAGAAAGAGAGATAGCCTTCAAAGTGTTCGAGTTACTTTTGCCTTCGTGAATCGATCTAATCCGTTCATCAGAAATCATTGGAAGAAAAATGTTACAATAATTAACTAATTGTGATTAATTTTTATTGTATTGATTTATTTTTTAATAAACTTACGAAAGTTTCGTGCAACGCATTTAAAGTTTTTTTGTTATTTGTATATATTTATTAAATTATATGTAGGTGTCATTCTGTTTCACAATTGTTCTCCATCTTTAAGGATAACTTCAAAATTTTCTTCTTCCAAAACTTCTCAAATTTTTTTAACAAAAGAATTTTATTATGCCACCTACCCTAAATCGCTAGAAAATAGTTCATCTAAATTAATAACGAAACAAATACCATTAATTGGCTAAGATTGTAGAGTTAATATGTTTGTGCGATGAAAATTAAACACAATGCATTTTCTGTAATAGTTTGGACAAATTTAATCTTCGTTGTAAGTCCCAGATAGAAGACTAACACAGACTGGGCACAACGAGAGGCTTAACGATACCCTAATGCCGTGTAATGCGATCAGTGAACAAATGCACATATCTATTCGTCCATGTATGTATGGGTGGTGTGTATTCACGTGTATTCATTACACGAGCCAGATGCAACCGAGACAGTTGTGTGCACACTCTTTGGTTTCAGACGTACGTGTGATAAATCAATAGTGAGACATGTAAACAGGATAGAATCCACCGATAAGTAAATCCCTTAACATTACTTCACGTTTTTTTGTCCCCTCTATAGAAAAATCATTATTCGTAGCTAAAATTATTTATTTTTCAGCTAAACAATTGTATTATTAACACTTTGCCCATTTCATCAAAATTTGTTCCAAGAAATATCTTTATTAGTCTCTAATTTGTCGTAAATCTCTTGTAATAGCGGATATATATCACAATTCTTGTTATTTTAATGAAGAAAACGGATGACAAAAATTGTTGAAACTGGTTTTGAGATAGCGATACGTTATAACAATAATAATGATGACCTTTTTTTATAATTTCCGATATAACGTGGTGATAATGATATTATGACCCCTAAGTTGATCCCGCCTACATCAACGAGATGTTGATGCCATCTCTCCTCTTCATTCTTTTCCCAAGAAGTACTCGAGCTCGTTCTTTCCCGTCAGACAAAATGAAAACTCAGCTTGGCGTTGCCTTTGACAGGACTCTCTCTCTCTCGTTCGATTCGAGCTGTTAGTATCATCATCATCATCTTCTCTCTCTTTCTCTCTCTCTCACATTTTCTCTGTTCTTTTGCATCATCCTTGTCTCGTCTCTTTGCACGGAATTATAATCACCCCATCGGTGAGTCTACCACCCCCGTCCATAACCCCTACTACTTTAGGTTCAACCTTCCCTCCCACCCCTTCTCGTTTGCACTGTGATGAACCCTTGGTGGGGGAGGAGAGAGAGATGGCTAACACACTCCCGTACTCGTTTTAACCCCGACAAAAGTAGAGAATAGAGAGATCGGAAGCGACTCAAAGTGATCCCAGGGACCCCACAGTCAACCTTGGATTAGGCGATGTCGCGTGGGTGGAGAAAGGCCACAACCGTGAATTTCTCTCTTTCCCTTTTCTCTCCTACTTTCCTACCTCCTACCCCCCCCCCCCTTATCCTTTTGCTGCTGCTACTATCGAAGTCCCGTAGTGGTGGTACCTTGAATTTTAAATTACGCAACGTTTTCCCGTTCTTTTTCTCTACGAAAGTACGCGCGCGTGTGTTTTATTCGTGGTCTAGTGACTTTAGAAATAGTGATGAAAAGAAATAAGTATAGGAAGTAAAGGGAATGTTCTTTTTTCAGATGAAATTTTAACTCCAGTTTCCCTCGAAACTTAAATAATTAAATTAAAAATCTCTATCATTTCGTTATTAATTTTCATCAAGTAATAATAGTCGTTACGGTTATATTATGTTGGACATGGTAATAATAAATCAAAGGTAAAAAAGTGTGTTTCGCATCGAAGAAAACAAGACGTTCACTTTTTAAGAGGCGCATCGAATCGACTCGTTACAGGTTTAAACCACACCTGCCTACTACTCCTGACGCGACACACAACAACAAACTGACTTCGTCATACTTAACAACTTAACGAATTCATATTCTTGACTTTAAAAGAAAGAGATTAAGAAGAACACACACACACACAGACACGCTTGATGAAACTAACCGCGTCTTATTACGTTCCATGACGGATGAAGATTCCTAAATATCAAATGAAACCAAAAATGTATTCCTATAAGAATAAAATATTTAACAAACGTTTCGAATAATTCTGTAAATCTAACAAAATGGTAAAGGCTCATTATCATTAGGTCTCGTTGAAGGAAAAAAGGAAGAATGGTCTTCTCACGTAGTTCTCGAAGTTGGAAGTAAACTTGAGGGTCTCCCACCGTCGTACGTGTTCGGGAAAACGATTGACGAGTAACGGCACAAAACCACAGCAGCAGTTCTCCTAGTTTACTACTACCCTTCGCGAAGACGTTCTTTGTATCCAGCGTTACGACCTGCAGCGAGGATATAAAATTCAAAGCCACCAAGTGGCACCCTCCACATTAACGACAGCGCCGCCCCTGAGCATCAGTATGCTAATCCGATGATTGGCTATGTTCCAACCCCGAACTTTCTATCTCTCTCTCTCTCTTTCTAACTAACTCTGTTTTGCGGTTCATCTCTGTCCATTCCCTCCCTTCCCCTCTTCATCCTCTCTCTGTCCCTGAAGCTTCTTCTTTTAATACATCTGTCTCTCTCTCTCTCTCTTTCTCTCGTTTTCATGTTCACAGCATCCCCAGCTTCCTCTGTGGTTTCCCGATGGCATCCAACCACTCTTAACCGAAACCATAAGCCAAAACTAACCCTTATTCTAATTAGCCGTTGCCACGACGCGCCCCCTACTTTGCATATTTTCTCGATTAACCTCGCCCTTTCTTTATCCGTTCGAGTTTTAGCAGCAGCAGCAGCAGCAGCAACCTGCTTCTCTCCTCATTTTCCATGAGAAATTTTCTCTTTTTCTTCAGTGTCAAAAAGAGACCGACAAAGAGAGAAAGAGAGTGAGAGAGAGAAAGAAAGAGAACAAGAGTTGCACTTTTTCCCATAGATTCTGGTTAAGTTCAACTTTTTCAACTTTCTTCTAAAGATTCTCTCTCTTACTCCTCTAAAGTCACTAATTCCATGACTGATCATTTGAAATTAGAGTTTAGGTTAATCTTCAAATTAATATTATCTCAATAATCGTAATACTTTCTAATCGTAGGGTTATATATATATACATAAATATAATGTACTAGAACTAACATAGAATCGTATGCATAGGAAAGTTAACTTCATCAAAATCCACTTGAATTTTCACCCCTGTGTTACCGAGATGAAAATTGAAATGGGCCTTTGGTGGCAAGGCGAGCAAACCAAAACTATTTCTCTCTCTCTCTCTCTCTCTCTTTGTTCGTTTATCCTTCTCAGTAACATCCCTCAGGGGGTGGTCTCACTGTCATAAGCTCATAAAGCCGCAATATTGAATACAAATGGACGCTTCTGCCAGGCTATACAGGGTGCAAATGAGGCCCGTGAAAGCAACCCTTAGCTCCGAGGGTGACCCTAAGGTCGGGATAATAGTACTGATCGAGGGGAAGCCAAAAAGGTCCACGATCAATTAGGTCGAGACGCGGACCTCTCGTCATCATCGGTTGTATTACTTGCTTCTTTTTCAACGTTGCCAACAAAAAAGAAGAAGAAAAAAAAAGCTAAGATAGAGAGTCCACAAAAATTGTCTCACGTTGGGTGAACCAAAAAAAAAAAGAAAAAAAACTGTCGGGTAAGAAAAACCGAATGAATTTCCAACAAAAAACTTTTTTTTTTTCATTCGACACACACACACACACACAATTATGTCTATTTAATTTTTATAATGAAAATATCAACGAAATAATTATATTAAAAATATGTTTTTAATGAACTATTGTATATTATACGGTATTTTCATTATGTCTAGTTTAGACACGTATTATTAACCCTTTGCTCTCGGTTGTCCCCTCTGAGGGGACATGAAAGTTTATTATCGATTACGAAGAATGAACTTGTTCCACTGCAATTTTTTAAGAAACACGTTTACAGGGTGTAACGTTTTGGCGAAAAAGTGGCTTCGTCGAGTTGCTGATAGGTAACATACGAAACGGTGCCAAGTGCAAAGGGTTAAATTATAATTTGATAAAATATTATAATTAATTATGAAATAGAACGGGGGAAAAATTTTGAAAGCGATACTCACTTTTTTTCTCGTTTACCCGCACCAGTGTCTCGGAATCCTTTAGCAAACGGGTTGTTATCGATTTTCAGTTGAGTTATCTGTAACAAACATAATGACAAAATATTAATATGAAATACTCATACTAAACAATAAGTGTAATATTTAATTGATATTTATTAAAAGGTGAATACGTAAGTATTATAAAAAAAGAAACATTTAGGATATTTGTTTAAATCTTACGATTAATGCAATAATGAATAATAAATGATCGTGTTAATCGATAGGAAAACCCCCCAAGAGAATAAATCAATTAAGAAACAAAACGTAATGTACATTTTTAATAACTCGAATCCAAACGATAATATCGCTATTGCAGATTTTATGAATCGAACTTATACCAAACCAAATGAAATAGACAGCGAGAGCATTTATTTTTCAAGTAAATACCAAATGACAAATTGGCATGATGAGACAAGAGAGAAAAAATATATATTAAAATGTTAATAAATTAATAAATATCGAATACTCATTGATAATAGTATATTCAAATACTATACGTATAAAAAAAAAAAAAAAACAAAAAGAGATATTATAAATAAAAAATATGGATATATATAATATAAGTATAAAAATATTAAACATAAACTAAATATTAAATAAGAATTATTTATTATTTATAAGTATTATTAAGTATAAACATACTAATAATAAAATTATCATATATATTAAATTAATTTTTGCGTAAAATATAATATTGTAAATTTTGAATCATTAACAAAAGAATAAGTTGATTAGAAATTTTTTTGCTAAAAAAGAAAAAAAACACGTTTACAATACTTAATTGTTAAGTATCGTAAAGAAGGGAGAGTTAGAATTTTCTAATCAGTCGATGACCTCTCTCTCTCTCTCTCTCTCTCTCTCTCTCTCTCTCTTTCTCTCTCTCTCTCTCTCTCTCTTTCTCTCTCTCTCTCGAATAAACGAGAAAAGGAAACCGGGGTTCACTCACCTTCTCGTTTTGATATGCCGTCACGGCAATGAATTCTGTCTCCTTGAAAACATAACTCCTGAACGTCGAGTAGGGAAGCTTCAAGATGTCATTGGCTCGTACTAGATGAAACCTTGGTTGGTATTTGTGCATAGAATTCAATATCGTCTGGAATAAAAAAGAAAGGGAGCATACATTGGGACAGACTATTTTTTATACCATTATATAATAGAACGAATAAAATCATATTACTATCAAATGTCAATAATATTATACTTTGAAAAGTATTTTATTTTTTTTTAATTAACAATAGAACGTCGATTTGTTAATTGTTTCATTCATTAATTCGTTTAATTCATTTTCAAGAATTATTTGTTCTTAATTATTGTTATTAAATGTAAACATTCATTTTTGATAATACATTTTTGTTTGTTATCGAAAAGGATACATATATATATATGTACGTATTGCATATCGATATATTGTATTAATTAATTAATCGAAATTGTTTTCAAATCAATAAGGGAATTATTATTTGTAAGAAACAATATTTGATTGATTACGTTATTCTATAGAGATAAATTATATAATCGACGTTCGATTGTATAAAAAAAAATAAATAAATTGAAAGAAAATCCAACAAAAGTACTTTGATAAGTAATAAAAAAAAAAAATAATGGAATAATATTAATGATAGAAAATATTGAAATAATGGTTTAATCCTTTTCTTTTTTCGTTCATGCAAACAAATTAAGAAGAAGAAGAATAAAATAAAAAAATAAAATAAAATAAAAACAAGCTACTACGTCATGCAATAAATATTTAGTTAAATAAATTTTACCACTCGCAAATATTGGCCAAATATGCATTTGCGGATCGTTTAGTTAATTTAATCGACGTGTGAATATACTAAGAAAATGGATAGAGAAATAGATAGATAAATAGATATCTAAGACAAGAACTTAGATAATAGAAGATCAATAAGCTTAAGGTGCTTAATGGCGAAGTGAATAAATAATAAAGCAATCGCGTATATGTATGTTGTGTGTATGTGTTACATTACGTGCTATCAAAGTACACCACAATATTTCCTCTATTCCTATGAGTTTCGAACTCTAGCTATAAATCTTCATCGATCCAAATCTTACCATGGGAGAGAACAGTCAACTTGACAAGACATCTATTTTTTCGAAATTCTACACAGTTGTAAGGGGTCCATCAGGACAATATAGGGTGTACACAATAAAACCGTATAGTGTTTCGTTTATCTCTTAAAAAGTTACTGAAACAGTTTTACGTTCACTCTTATTATACCAGTGTACACCGGTGGTTCTCAAACTTTTTTGTCCTGTTGCCCCCTTTCCTGAAAAAATATTGCTTATCACCCCCTTCAAAATTATTTTCTTCATTTCTTCATTTTGTGATTTTATTGCACTCGTGACCTTTTTTTTTTTTTTTTAATTGCACACCCGAACACTTAAAATTCCAGTTTTTACCTGTGGATGATCTTGTCATCGTCCCCCTGGACTGCTTCATCTCTCACTTTGGGAACCATTGTTATATACCAACTCGTTTCGGATAGAAAAATAAATTGTTCACAGTTGAATTTGAAAAAAATGATAGAAAAAATATGCATTTCTTAATTGAATTTACTAATCGCAATAATAGCCAGTGTTAAAAAAAAATAATGAAAGTATCGAACAAGAATTAATTGTAAAATCATTGTAACACAATCTGAAGTATTACAAAACGTTAGGATCATCGATCATTCGAAATCGATTCGAAAGAGAACAGTTCATTTTCCATGATCTTTAGCCGGTTCCCACGTTGGTGAACCTTTTCTCAAAGAGAGAAGAAGACGAAGAGAAGAAGAAGAAGAAGAAGAAGAAGAAGAAGAAATGAGAGAGAAAGAAGGACTTCTGTACTAAGAGAAACAACCGATCGGGAATAAGACAGAAAGAGACAGAAAGAAAAAGAGAAAGAAGAGAGAGAGTAGTAGCGTGGTTCGTACAGGTTCGTGATTCAAAGTAGGTGGGCCCCAGGTAGCCAGGACAGATAACACCCAGAGATTACCGCGGACAGAGTCATTAGCAGCGTCGGCTTCTGTGTCGGTCCATACTATTCTCTCACTTTTTTTCCCTTTCTCTCTATATTTTCTCTCTTTCTCTCTTTCACTCTTTCATTCTCTCTTTTACCTTCTTCTCCGTCCTCTTTCGTATGCTTTTATCTGGCCGGTCAATTCACGTGGCAACGATATATACGTTGGACAGTTTGAGATTTTCTTTCTCTTTCTCTCTTTCCATCTGTCTTCCACACAACCTTTTATCTATCTTTTTTTCTTCTCTTTCTCTTCTGTCTTCCTTGTACTTTTATTATCCACCTTCCATCTCTTCTTCTTCTTCTTCTTCTTCTTCTTTTTTCTTTTTCTCATTTCACCGACGTTTACTTACTACTTTTATATTTATTTTCTCTCTTTTTATTTTTATATATCTCTGTCTCTTTTTCTCGCTGTGACTTTCGTGACCTGGCAAAATCCAACGCAAGTAAGATTAGCCTCGAAATAAGAAATACTAATTGCTCCTATCGTCCCACCCTCCTCCGATTCGCACATATTTTTTCTTCCATTTCACATCAGTGGGCGTGCCGCCGCCTATCACAGATTTGTAAAAGGGACATTTATTTTTATTTTTTTATTTTTTTTTGTTCAACTTAAAGACAGTTCTTTTTTTTTTTTTTCTTTCTCAACGATTTACACAAAAAAACGAAGATTAGATTAAAAAGCAGAAAAAAGAAAATAAAAATAAAATATATTTAGAAAAAGAATAGCAAAGAAAAATAAATAAATAAATAAATGAATAAATATATAAAAAATAAAAAAAGATAAAATATATATAGCACGCGTGAAAAAGAGACAAAATGATCGAAATATGTAAAAGAGAAAATATATATATATATATATATATATATATATACGAGAGAGAAAAATAAATACATGAAAAAGGACATGAAAAGATAGAAATGTGAAAGAGAGAGAGAGAGAGAGAGAGAGAGAAGGAGAGATATGTTAAAATAAACGAGAGAGATAAAGATAGGCTATATGTGCGAGAGAAAGAGAGGTAATAATATTCGTTTGATAGGCTAATGACAAACTCTTAGATTAGAGCTTATCACTTGGTCCAACGCTAATTATTTCCACTTTGTGCCGAGCCGATTGCCGACACCGTAATGGCGACTGCTATATACCACGTTCTCCCCTTCTTTTTCGAATTTTTTTTCTTTTCTTCTTTCTTCTTTTTCTTTTTCTTTCTATCTCTTTTCCTCTTTGGCGATCTTTATTCATTGCGCGGCTCCAAACTCTCGTCAACTCCATTCCTGAATCTTTCGATTATCGGCATCAAAAGCTTCTCTTTCGTGTGAACTTTTTGACCTATGTATCCATCCATTTTGATATCATTCTCCCCCCTCTCTCTCTCCCTCACTCTCTTTTTTTAGTATAGTATTTCGATTGGTACATGCGCGTGTATCTTTTTTTCTTACCTAATTGGACGTTCGTAATTCAAGAAATCTTAATTATTGCGTATGAATGCAAATGTTAATCGTTAATCTTTTTTGTCTCTGTTATTTGTTCTTATTTCTTTTTGTTGGGGGGGGGGGAGGGAGTGCGAGGGTTTTTTTTGGATATATTTTATCGATGAAAATTGAACTTAATTCTTTCTTACTTCTTTTATTCCTTATATATTTATTTTCAAATTATTATACCATACGCATATTAGAAGTATACGTATGTACTTGTATAAAAGTTCTAAGCAAACGGATCAAATAAATATTATATATTAAATGTAATATA
Source organism: Polistes dominula (assembly GCF_049000335.1). Taxonomy (NCBI): domain Eukaryota; kingdom Metazoa; phylum Arthropoda; class Insecta; order Hymenoptera; family Vespidae; genus Polistes; species Polistes dominula. Next base: position 508,658 of record NW_028300906.1, read on the forward strand.
TAGTTATAGCCTATTCCCTTTTCTACCTCCACATGTTTTTCTCCTACTCTTTTGTAATAATCGTCGTCCTTTTTCACCATAGCCACCGCCTCCAGGTTCGTCCTATGACGCACGCACGCGCGCGAGCGAGCGCAGAGTAAACCTTAAGGTTGCATAGGTGTAGTACCTAAAACTTATGTACCAACCTTTGCTAACCTAAGTAATCTCATTGATTGTCACACATTGGTTATTAATTCTTTTGATTGAAAATCTTTACTTTTTTTTCTGCCCTTACTCCTTCTCCTCTCTCTCTCTCTCTCTCTTTCAATTATTTCTTATTTGTTAATACATCTGTCTTTTTCTTAGATGTTTTTGATTTGCTTTTTTCTTTTCCATCGTCATGATGGTACTACATCGTATAATTTATACATATATAGGTATATAGGCGTATATTATATAAGGGTGGTGTTTTGTGGCACCATCAAAGTGGCGCCACCTTCTTGGCTGAAAAAGGGCGGAGGAAGGAAAGTTTTGTCCTAAAAGCAAGAAAGCTAGGCAACCAAAAGCGAAATAGAGTCTTGGGTAAAAGCTGTGGCAACACACACATACACACACATACACCAAAAAGGGTGAGAGACAGAAAAGACGTCGTCGTAAGAGAGAGAGAGAAAGAGAGGAAAAAAGGGAGGAGGAAAAAGGAGTAAGAGAAGGAGGTAGTGGAAGATGGAAGAAAGACTTCGCTGTTATATGCCATACCATGGTATATGCCATGGTATGCTATGCTGCTGCTGTGCCTGGCTGCTTGTCCTGTTATCGACCGCCTGAAAAAGGGGTGGATTTTTCTACCTCTGGGCGGAGGACCAACCTTAGGAGAGAGAGGGTCGTGTTTTCTGGACTTAAAGGACCCCCATCCCATCCCATCAGCCTTCCCACGTTTTTACGACCAACAATATTTTTTGAAAAATTCCAAAAATGGATTGTTTTTGACTTGTTTTGTGTTTGAATTGTTAATAAAATTTGTTTATTGGGATGATCAATGATTTTTTTTTTACTAAAATTTTTCGAAAGATTATGAATAAATAATGAGAATATTTTCTAAACATATAGAATGGATAATTTGAATGAACAATTGATACTACTTAAGGAAAGCCGATCAAGAATTTCATTGATTGATGATAAATGGATTGATGGATTAAAGGTAAGAGGGAAAGAGGGAAGAGAAAGAGAGAGAGAAGGATATAGGAGGGTCGAGGAATGAATCCTCAGGGATTCCTCTGCCACTTACTCGCCCGGAAGCTAATTGGACCGAATCGGGGGTGGCTTTCCCATCATCCGGTTCGGGCATTATGGCCGACTTGCACGTAAGCTGAGCAAGCGACCAATCAGAGAGCGACGAGGTGGAACGTTTCGTGGTTCCTACCTTACCTTCTCTCTCTCTCTCTCTCTCTGTCTCACTCTCTTTTACTCTCTCCCTCTTGTTCATATCCACACAAACGTATATGGTACGTTCTCTTTCTTTCTTTTAAGGTAGCGTGCGAAGATCCGCCATAAACATTTACCAAAGAAACCATCCAAGAGACTTCGTATCAACCCTCAACCTTTTTTCTTTCCCCATTCTCTATCAGCAAACTTACGAAATTAGGTACGAGTCTAAATAAGAAACTAAAAGAGATAATATTGGATGGGAGAATTGATAAACCTCCAACCCCCTCCTTCTCCCGGTTTTATTTTATTAATTATTCGAAGATCCGATTTAGATGAATAATCGAATTTAGGGTTGATAAATCGGTTTTAGGTTGATACAAAATTCAATTGAATGAATATTGATCTTTCACCAACCCCTCCACTGTGATAAGACGTTATGAATGATTTTAAAAGATAAAATACAAATTTATGAAATAAGTGGTTCGTCGAAGTGTAATTTTTAAAGTGAAAAAGACATTTAAGAAGAATAATAATAATTCAATTAGATGATAAATAATATAGAACACGAAATATGGTTTCAATGAATTAACGTTGAATAAAACCCACTGTGTGCTTGTGTTGTGCTCTTCTTTCTGCGCCGGCGATAAACTTTATCGAACGTTCAAAAAAATGCGATTCCTCTCCTCGATCGTCGGAATCACCGAATTGAAGGAGTATTTTAAATGCGTCCTAACAGACACTCGATATATATACTACATATATATATATATTTTTTTTATCAAGGAGAAAATAAGAGGCGATTAAAAGAAAGCAAAGCAAAAAAAAAAAAAAGAAAGAGAACAATAAATAAATAAAAAAAAAAAAAGTGAGTGCTTTTTATCCGATCGAAAAGAGGCTTGAGAGTCTCAAGAATGCGTATATGAATCTATAAGTATGTATAATCGGGTGCTACTCTCTCGATATTTCTAATCGATTTCAGATATTTATGTAGTACCTTTATTGCATTTTGACAGATATCTCCTCACTTTCACAAATGGATCTTAATAGAATCGTTAATTATAATTTTAATATTGTAATATCACGTTAAGTATATTATTTAATATTGTCATGCTTTGATTAAATTTCATTTGAATTTTTGGAATTTTTCTATATATATATATTTTATTATATTTGTATTTTATTATTATATTATTTATATTTATTATAATATTAATAATAAATATAAATAAATTAAATTATTAAATGTTATACTTAAATTATAATATTATAAAAATAATAGTTTTGATAGTTTCATCTTTAGAAAAACTATATAAAAAAAGTATTGTATATTTCTTTGAAAAAGGAAATCTATGATAAAAGGGTTTTATAGTTATCTAGGGGTACTTGTACTCGATATCGAAATAATCGATCTAAAAATCGTTGGATGGGGAAAAATCAGAAAAACGATCGATATTTCTCATAGCGTAAGGATGTGAAACAATGCAATGCTTTTTACGTGTACACACTCGCGTTTTGCCAAAGCTAAGAATCTAACAAAAAGCATCTTTCTCTCTCTCTCTCTCTCTCTCTCTCTCTTTCTAGATCCCTTCAGGAATACGGCAAAACGCAAACGACGCTTGCTTGGTGTATTTTCGGCTCCTGGCTTTTGCTTATGTCAGAGACGCGTGCTTATGCGAAAAATCGTCGTTTTCCTCTCCTACCCAGGGGCTTTTGTTCATTGAGAAGAGATGCTAAGGGGAAGGAAAACGTTCTCGACGAAAAAGCACTGAGTTTTTTACCTTTGCTCTGGTTGCTTATGGAAAAAAAAGAAAAAGAAAAAGAAGAAGAACAAGAAGAAGAAGAAGAAGAAGAAGAAGAAAAAAATAAAAAAAAGAAAAAAAAAGAAAGACAAAATAAACGTCACCCTTGATCGAAGGGTAGAGAAGAATCTTCCTTTGATGGTTTTCTCTCTTTCTCTTTAACTCTCTCTCTCTCTCTTTCCCTGTCACGTGGAAATATATGTTTGAGAAAGATGAGAAATGCTATAACATGCTATGCTTGTGTTCGCTGAAGCGAGAAGATTGCAAGTGTGAAATTGTCGTTGATATTTGATACATATGCGTGTATAGGTTTTTTTTTGTATGTGTATATGTATAAGCGAAGGGAGGATAAAAAAGGTTTTCATCGGTAGTTAAAAAGAAGGGACAAAGAGGAGAGAGAGAGAGAAAGAGAGATTATTCGAAATATTCCAAGAGTTTGCTTTACTGTCATTCCTTCATAAATAAAAATATCAAAAGTTATCTTCATAGATGTATATAGGGTGCTTACAAATATATTTTTGTTCTCGTCATCGTGATATTAATCAACGAGGGAAACAATTATATTGCATTTGAATAATTAGTTGTCTTTGCTTTGATCAAAAACTATCAAAATTTTCAATCACAATTCTAGTTGACAGTGTCCAATATCTAAAAAAAAAAGGAAAGAATTGTATGACCCAAAATAAAATATGTTCTAACTTCTCGTTCGTATTCTATATTAAAAAAAATAAAAAAAATAAAATATAGAAGAGAGTAGGAGGAGGAGTAGGAGGTGGTGGAAAAGGAAAAAAGAAGAAAAAAAAAATAAAATAAAAAAAAATAAAAAAAAATAAAAAAAAAAGGAACGGAGGGATTATCAAGCGAAGCTGAAAGAGTACGGAGGCAGGTTTTTCTCGGCCGGTAGTTCGTGTTCCATGGGACAATAAACTCGGCCTGGAAACGAAGGGGGTGGTTCTCTAAATTTTTTCTCTTTCTCTCCTACATCGAGGGGGTTAGTTTAGCCAGAGCTTTCAGCCTTCCGGCATCCTTCCCTTTTTCTTTTCTTTCTATCTCTCTCTCTCTCTCTCTCTCTCTCTCTCTCTCTCTCTCTGTTTCTGTTCTTTTTTCCTTTTTTCCTTTTTCTTTTTTTATACGTTTGACCTCGCCATGAGAGAAAATCACAGGGTCGTAACACCTCGACTGGAAATGAATCCTCTGGTGTCGAGCACCCTGGCACAACATTTCGAGGTATCGCCGAGGGTAAAAAAAGAAGAAGAAGAAAAAAAAAGAAAAGAAAAAAAAAGAAAAGAGAGTTGGATTGATATAATCGCTTTCAATCAGCGCCATTGTTGTTGGTCAGCTTTATCGAAGTCTCACCCCCTTCAAGAGAGTGACACAGAGGTCATTTGAAAGAAAAAAAAAAAAAAAAGAAGAAATAAAATAAAAAGCTAAAGAAGAATAGTTCTATTAATGAAATACGAATTATCGTCTTTTTTTACCAAGAGAGAGAGAGACAGAGAAAGATAGAGGGAGAAAGAGATTAAATAGGGTTCGAAGGGTTGCGGAGATAAGTATGATCTTCCTTTTAATAGAAATTTAAATAACGATTAGTCTAATCGAAAGGAATTAGAAATTATTATTATCAGCAGTAGGTTCACACAATTGTTTCATTTGCATCGATTCAAAAACTTTGACATTTTTTTTATATATATTCTTTTTAAAGTATAATTAATTATTATTTTGTAATTCGTAAAAAAAGAATGGTAGCTTTTGTCGTAACAAAAAGACAAATAGGATTGATCCGTGATGATTTCACGTATTTAATCTGTCGTCTCGTTTGATTTTTCTTTTTTTTTCTTCTATATTTTCTCTTTCCATCCTCATCTTTCTTTTCTTGAATTTATCGGAACGCCCTATCGCTTCTCGACCTTTTTGAGATACAAGGATAACCTTAGAGTTCAGCAACGACCTCTGTCACGATTCGGTTCTCAATAATTCGACGTAACGACGACGTCTTTTTCTTGCTTTTTTTTTTGTTTTTTTTTTTTCTATCTCTCTTTGGTATAATTTTTTTTTTTTTTACAAACAGAAACCAATCATTGTCTTTTTTTATTTTATTTATATATATATAATAGAAAATTGTATAATAATAAAAGAAAGGAATAATAAATAAATAGAGAAGAGAAATGAAGAAGGAAAAAGAATAAAAATAAAAATGAAAGGAGCGCGTGAAAGGAACCGAAGAAGAGGTAGTAGTAAGCGTTAGCAGGTTGAAGTCCGAAGACAAGACGAGGACACTACTCCGAGAGGTTTAGGTCACTTCTGGAAGCAGTTTGTGTTTGCTAAGGCATCTGTCGTCGTCGGAGGAGGATATCGCTTGTTCTTGGTGTCTCGAGTGCCACGGAAGGTGTCTCTTCGAAGACTTTCGGTAAAAACTTAAAAGAGTTCATTTCAACAACCTGAGTAATAAAAGGTATACAAAAAAATCCAACAGAAAAAGAGAGAAAGAAAGAAAGAAAGAGGAATAAGAATACAGACAAATATAATGAGAAAGACTCTAATAAATTAATACTATCCAACGATTGACAATATCATAAAAATAACATTGAGAATTCATTTACTTTTAAATAATGTGCTATGAAATTAGCATTACACATAGGTAATTTTTATAATTATAATAATAAAGTAATAAAGTAATATATATATATAGTATAATAAAATAATATATTAAAGTTAAATAACTAATAAACTAATAATTTTTTTTTAAATTTTCACTTTTAGAACACTTTCATAATTATGGACACATATAGAGAAAGAAAAAAAGAGAAGATGTGAATGGATAGAAAGATAGAACGCAAAAGAGAGAGAAACTAGAAAATTGAATAGAGAATAGAAAAGAGAAAGATTGATGGGATGAAATAAAGTGAAAGAGAAGAGAGAGAGTGAGAGAGAGAGAGAAAGAGAAGCATTCCGTGCAAACACGGCAGCGAGTGTGTCTCCTACAGAGGCAGTAAGTAAGTTGGTTAAGCAGAGGTCCTAAAACATTCAAACGACAAACAGTAAAGAGCCTCCTCTTTCTTTGGTTCTCTTCTGGTTCGGTCTGTTCACCCGTCGAACGTCCATTAGTAGAGTTTGCGCGGCGGCGCCTCTGATGTCGACCGATCACTGTGAACCCTCTTCTTTACCCTCCTCTTCCCTCCTCTTTACCCTCCTCTCATCGGCAAGATATCGACGCATGTACACGGGCAAATAAAGTACCACACAACCGATTTCTGCTTCTACATTATTTTTTTTCTTTTTTTTTTTTTTCCTTTGCCAACTTCTTTTTTTCTATTCATTTTTTATATTATATTATATTATTGTAATAATAGCTTTTTTTTTTTTTTTTACTTCATTTTACAAAACAAAATTTAGGATTCACCTGAAACGATCTAAGGATTTATGACCGAGAAGAAATGTTGGGAGAGAAGAGAATTCCTTGGAAAAAGGGAGTCTCAAGGAGACCTGGGAATCTGACAATCCCACTTATACTGGTTCTCCTAACGAAAAGTAACTTTTTTTTTTTATAAGTTAGCCTAATTCGCAACAGATGGTAGAAGACTGAAGAAAACAAGGGTCGAGAATATCGAATGTTAACTCTACGTGATATTTGTCGACGAATTCTTATCGACGACGAGTCTACAGATAGAGATACCACCTTTCTTTCTTTCTTTCTTTCTTTCTTTTACATCTAATTTCAAGGCCAACATTGCTCGAATCGATCGCTCATCGACTCGACAGTCTGTCTTAGAAAAATCGATAGTCCCAGACCACTTAACCCTAACGAAGCTAAGCTAACGTGAAAAGAATATGCGAGAACGTGCGAGAATACAACGATAATGTGTGTTTCAATCAAATATTTATGTAATAATAAATAAATCATTGAAAACAACATTTAATTGTAATTAAAAGTAAAAACGAATGTGTTTATTTTCTAACCACGTACCACATAAAAATTATCATCGACTGCTTTCTCAAAGGGAATTCTGATAAAACTTTGGCTTCTTGATGAATGGAAGAAAAAACAAAAAAAAAAACGAGAAAAAAAGGAAAAGAAGAAATGGGAAGAAGAAAGGAGTCAGAAATCCGCGAATTGAAGGGACCTTCCGTGTATTCGTCATCTTCTTGGCGCCAAGAAAAAGAGGGAGAGAGAGAGAGATAGATAGATAGATAGATGTAAAGAGTAAAACTGGGGGAGGTAAGAAGCGGCGAAACGTCTAAATCGACGTACGAGAGAAAGAGAGAGAAGGAACGAGTGCTCATTATGTTTCGGTAATTAGCCGAATCCAACGGGTGTTTTCAATTTAGTCAAAGAAGCCGCTTGTATGTTGGTCTGGTTCATTGCGAGGGAGTAGTAGGTGCTGCGGCTAAAAAGACTCTGAGAAAGAGAGAGAGAGAGAAAGAGAGTGAAGAAGAAGAAGAAGAAGAAATTCACGAGAAGAAGAAGAAGAAGAAGAAGAAAAAGCTTGCCACTTTCTGCTTCTCTTTCTCTCACTCTCTTTTACCCCCTTTTGGTATGCAGCTCGTACGATTGAAATTCTTTTGAAAGAAAGAAGAGGCCAACACAAGACGTATGCTTTTTATTTTTTTGCCCATGAATTTTACGAAAAGAAGGGTTGCACGTAAAAGCTGGTGTGCTGGTACACTGGCTGTTGCTGCTGTTAATATCCCTGCTAAGATTGCTGAATTTATGTAATAAATATATTTACAAAATTATCATCTAATTAGAGATAAACCTGAGATAAATCTTTTTTGTGATGCGTTTATTAGAATCACGATATTTAATATTAACATTTCTTCTAATAATCAATCATAATTTTTCTATTTACGAAGATTGATGTATAAAACTCTTTCTCTTCTACAAACCAGCGTGAAATTGATTGAAGTAGTAGTACTCCATTATCGACTAATAATAGTGTCTACCCGCGTGTATATGTGTGCATGTATATATGCATGTTACGAAGTGGAGTAAATGAAGTCATATCCGGTGTTCTCGAAAAAAAAAAAAAGAAATTACGAAGTCTAGCTGCTTGCTTCTAATTATCTTACTTCTTTTAATTGTTTATTTTGGATGAAAAAATTGTTCGAGACGTAAGGAAAAAAAAAAACAAAAATGAGAAGTGAAGTCTGGCACATGATCCTTCTCTCTCTATTTTAATAGCCAACTCGTAGGATTGAAGTTCCTTTTGGAAAATGCACGTTTTACGCGGCTAATAAGACGCCTTTTCTTCATTTCCTTTTGAATTGTCATTATTATTGCAAATACGAAGGTTTGTTGAGTTACCACCAATGTCATCGTACAAATTCACGAATATGCGTGCATGTGTATATGTGCGTACACGTGAAGTCGAAATAATGAAGTCGAATTATTCGACGTTTGCGTAAAAAACATTGCGAAGTCGAGCCTATTTTTTTTTATTAGCATTACTTCTTACTTCCAATTGTTTATTCAAGTTTAACGAAAAAAAAATGAAGTGAAGTCTGTTGAACGATCTTAAAACTCTCTCTGTCTCTCTCTCTTGCAGGTGCATACCATAATTTTTTTCAAAAAAGCCATATTTTCACCTAAGAAGTATAGGATTTTTTCGAAACAGAATTTATACGATAAACTAGCGTTCATATTCCTGCGACTTTATGAGCGTGTGTGTGTGTGTATGTTTACATACATTTGCATATGTAGGAGGTACGATGAAGTAGAGTTAATGAAGTCAAATATTCAAGGCTGGCGAAAAAAACATTGCGAAGTCTAGCTTCTAATTGCTTTATTCCGTACTTCGTATTGTTTATTCAAGTTGGAAAAACGAAGTAGAGAGAGAGAGAGAGAGAGAGAGAGAGAGAGAGAGAGAGAAAGAGAGGAAAAAGAGAGAGGGAGGAAAAGGAAGAAGAGGGAGGAAGAGGGAGGAAGGAGGTTTCCACGAGAAGATGAAGTAAAAGCATGGTAGACGGTCTCTCTGACTCTGCTGGAACGTAGGTTTGCTCGTACGATTGAAATTCTTTTGAAAAAGGCGCGTTTTCGTAGCATAGCCGTAAAAGCCCTTTCTACCTACATTTTTTTCTACCTGCGAATTTGCGAATATGTAAGCATGTGTATGTATGTATGTAATGAAGTAGAGTTAATGAAGTGAAATATCCTGAGTTTTGTAAAAAATGAAAAATCGAAATTGCGAAGTAAAGTCAGTCAGTGCCGATATCATGGGGCTTCTAATCGCGTTACTTCTTATTTCCTATTATTTATTTCAAGTGGAAAAAAAAAACGAAGTTTAAGTTAGAAGAAAATTATTTTCCCCCGTTCGAATATGCAATTCATCGAGAATTCTCAAAGTCGATAATATTCACGATTAGAATATTTTCTAATCAAAAGTTATATATTTTACTATTTTTCAATTAAATAATATATTCTAATTTAGAGAAGATGAAGAAGACAAAAAAAAATTCTAATCAATATTTGCAAATCTTTTAATTAGTTTCCAGAAAAAATATTTTTAATCGATAATATCACAAACTTTTTCCTTAACCCATACGAGACCAGAAGAGCCATTTCCTTTATTTTATTATTACATTGTCAATTTTACAATGCCAAAACTTGTTGTTCTATACTGTAAAGATACTTTTTATACAAAAAAAAAAGTCCCATACGAATATACTTTATTCAAAATAATTGATAATAGCTAAGTACGATTGCACACATGGTGTGCAAGTGATCTCGAATGGATTAAGGTCTATTCAAAAAAGAAAAAGAAAAAAAAGAAAGAGATAGAGTACAAACATCCACATAATTCAACTTTCATTTGAAATGATTAATTGGAGAATCAAATGTGCTTAATTACGCCTTATCTCTCTTCTCTCTCTATCTAACATAATAACATTAAAAAGCAAGAAAACTTATCGTCCCTTTCTCTCTCTAACCCCAGAATATTTCTCAGTTGTATGTTGTGGATATTAACAGTGGCAGTCGGCCATATTGAAAAATGAGTTGAAATGATAAAATGCAATCTGGAGGGCCGATAATGGAGGAGGAGAGTAAGAGAAGGAGAGTAAGAAGAGGTAGAGGAGGAGGAGGAGAGGTAGGTGGTGGAGTAGGGAGGAGGTTGAGGACGCTTAATGGGTCCGCTTCGTCGGGACGGCTTCCTGCTTAACGCCGAACCACTCGCCTACGTCCGCTTGTTCCCTAATTCTGATTCGTCCTCTCTCACTCTCTCTCTTTCTCTCTGCATGTCTGTTGAGCTCGTCCAGTAGTCAGTCTGCTTATCTCTCTCTCTCTCTTTCTCTTTCTCTTTCTCTTTCTCACTCCCTCACTGTGTCCTCCTCACTGCTGACAGTCGGCTGGTCGATCAATTCGCCAATTATAATTTCTATCAGAGCCACCTCCGGGTGACGATAGCCGACAATCACGAGATTGCCGGACGCCTTTTGTCTCCCGCACCATCACCACCAGCAGCACCAACACCAGTACCAACACCAGCAGTACCTCCTCCTACACTAGCATCAACCATTGGTCAATCTTTCTTTTGCCACGTGTTTTGTCTGTCTGTTGTGTCACTTGGAATATTACATTTTCTTACTCTTTCTTTTCTAAATATTATTATATTATATTTGTTTTTTTGTTTGTTTGTCTTTTTTTTTTCCACGTTAGGATTATGTTATATTATTTCGATATAATAAATGTTCGTTGATTTAATTCAAACAAGTTTTTTTATTTTTTTTTTGTTAGATGTTATAATAACGTTTTTTTATTTGACTATATTATCAGGTGCGATGTAGGTATTTCTTTTTTTTTCTTCTTCTTTTATGACAGAGAGAATCGATTTTACGAGACTGTTCGTGGATATGCTTGTTACTTTTTGTCTTTTTTTTTTTATTATGGTTTTAAATGTTGGTTTAATAGCTGTTTTCGTTAAATGTTTGAATTAGGTAACGATTCGATATTTAATTCTGACTGGTTTTTTTTCTTCCCCTTCCTATCACCTTTTATTCTTTTTCTTTTCTTCTTCTATATAGTTTCCAATTTAAAATTTTATCTCTGTTATTTTTATTATCGAATTAATTAACGATTGTGCGACACAATTTTACAAAAGAACATTATTGTAAATGATAATTGTATACGAACAATAAGATTTAATACTTGAACGATTAAATATTGGTATTTAATGTCAGGAAGAATTGAGAAAAATCGATTACGAGTATCATCGACGAGAACGACGTTCTTACACCCTGTATTCCGTGTAAAAAAAAAAAAAAAAAAAAAAAAAAAAAGTGTGAAAAAGAAGACGAAGAGGAGGAGGAAGAAGGAGGAAGAGGAAGAGGAAAAAGAGGAGGAAAAGAGGACGTTGCGGTTTGCCAAGAAAGAGTGTAAGCAAGAGAGAGAAAGAGAGAGAGAGTAGTTTTGCCTTCGGCAGGTGGAAAAAATTTCGCACGAGAAAGCTTTCCTCGAGAAGCTTTGCTTACAAGAGAAAGAAAAATACAGAGGGTGAGTGAGAGAGTGAGAGAGTAAGAGAGAGAGAGAGAGAGGGTGCAAAAGGGAGCGTTTTTCTCACGTTCGCGATTCGTCAAAGCTGTACGACGATCTTTTACGCGTATGTGTGTGTGTGTGTGTATGTGTATGTTCGTTCGTGAGTATATAAATCTCTTATATGTACATATAAATGTAACACGCATACAAACACAAGTACAAACACTCATACAATAGACGTATAGGTAAGACTTGACGTAGGGTTTTTTTTTTCTTTTTTAAAATGTGTAATGTGTGACGATGTAATTAAGCGACTATTGCTCGACTACCAGCCACTTCTACCTGACGACCAAGAAAAACTCTGTAGTTTCATGAAGAAAACGAGAAGACACAAAGTGCCTGCCTACCTGCCTGCCTACCTGCTGCTTCAGATAAAAGCGATAATATTTCTTTACCTTTCATTCCTTCTATCTTATATACACACACGTTCACATAGATATATATATATGTTTCTAAATTATATTATATTCATATTTTATAGATCAGAAATTTATCATTATTTTACAATTATTATTTTGTTTTGTTTTTTATATAGCTTTATTTAATGTCGCATCAACCATCGGAGATTATTAGCGACATAAGTGTTATACATTATAGTTTATTATACATAATAATTTGCTTAAGATATTTTAATAGATTTATTATAGTTGTTTTGGAATTTAGATTGTCTTTAGAGGGTGGATTTAATAAAGAATTTTTCGTCGGTCTGCAATGAATTTCCTGCAGTGTAAGATGATGTGTTAATTATAATTATTGATTACAAAACAAAACAAAATGAACGATCAAATTCATTGCTTAATCATTTCTGTATTCATTTGATATTAGAAATAGAACGTAGAACAATCTCTTAATAAAGAAAAAGGATTTCCAAACAAATTCCAAGAATAAAAATCATGAGCAGCAGCAAGAGTAGCAGCAGCAGCTTCAGCTTCAACAGCAGCAGCAGCAGCAAACTATGAAACTAAAACGCATAGGTGAATTCTCCGAATACTGAGAGTTCCTGACTGGCTACTTTAAGAAAGGACAGAAGATGTACCTTCTCTCTTACTCTCTCTCTTACTCTCTCTCTCTCTCTCTCTCTCTCTGTCTGTCCAAGCAAACTCCGGTTCCTCCTCCCACTCTAGCTCCTTTCACGGAAGATGATGGCGAGGCATATAGCCTGCAGGGCTACGGTACGCTGCCTCTCTCTCTCTCTCTTTCTCTATCTTTCCTTTTTCCCGTCGGTTAACTCCTGCGCAGGAGGAGAAAAAGGACGACAAGGAGATGTATATAAGGGACGGAAGATGATGGACCGAAGTAGGAGGAGGAAGAAGAAGAAGAAGAAGAAGAAGAAGAAGAACTAGATGGTTACCTTGGTAGGTAGATATAATGTAGCCAGCTGTAGGCAGTCGGTAATCACATGTTTGTTTAACCTCCAAAACCCTTCATCTACTAGCTTCTCCCTACCTCCCCCTGTCCCCACCCCTTTCGACCACCCTAACGCGACCTGGAACTCTTTTTCTCTTAGGCCACCCTGGCATACTCAAACAAAGATGTCGTTTCTTCTTTCTCTCTTTTTATCTTATCCTTTAACTATATACACTCATCTCTCTCTCTCTTTCTCTTTCTTTCTCTTTCTTTTTCTCTATCTTTTTCTCTATCTTTTTCGAAAGAAATCATGGCAACCTTTAATAGAGGGTATCCAACGATGATGGATAACTACCTTACTTGTCTCTTCGTAGTAGCTATTAGACTGTAGATTTCACGCTTTTTAGAATGGTATCGAGCGTGAAAGAAGTGTCTTGGGTCAATGCTTAACCTCATTCGTTTCGTATGACAGTTAAAAATGTTATGAGAGATTAATTGTTTTCTTCTTTTTATTTTATTTTTGGGTAACCAAGCATATATATAATACGATAATCGAAAATTTTACCAGCGTTATTGTTCGAATAACGTTGATTTAACAAATTATAATAAGCCGTAAGAGAAATGAATTCGAAAATAACACCAAGCAAAAGTTAGCAAATGGGTGAGGGGGAAAAAAAGAAAGAAAAAAAAAGATAAAAAAGGAGAGGTTTTTCAAGTTGTTTTGGAAAAAGGGTCGGCGCCGTCGTGGAGTCGCATTTGATGTAAAACTCTTTCATTCTCTTTGGTTTTGCCGATAGCGGAGGCGAGAAGTGTCGGAAAACGGTAGTCGATGGGAACCGCATGCGGGATTTAAAGAACGTCACGAAGCAGAGTGGACGACGACGGTTTATCGTCCGGCCATGGCGAGGCGGCTCGATTAAAGGCAATGCTTCCTTATCTACCGGGTGTCCCCGGGCTTTTATCTTAGTGGTAAAGGATTCCCGTGTTTTCATGGAGATAGATCTTATTTATGCGAGCCCTTTTCTCGGCTACCGATTAAATCGATCTATGCCATTGCCGCCAACGCTTTATCCAAACATCCCATTTCCAGGTTCCACGAAAAAATATATTTACATTTATATTCTATCCTTTATTTCTTCTTCTTCTTTTTCTTCTTCTTATTATTATTATTACTATATTTATTTTCAATATTATCCCTTAGAGTGTTATTGCGTTAAAAACTATCCTATATACTAAATTGAAAAAAAGCACACAAAATAAACAAAATTTTATTAAGGATAGGCTCAGTAGTTTCAACGTTCATTGAAAATCAACAATGTGACACTGAATTTTTATATATAAAGATAGCATTAATTTATGACTGTATAGAAAAAGTTAAAAATTGTGTGTTAGATTAGAAAGTTATTTAATTAAGTTTCTTATCTGAATAGGAAGAAGTTATTTAATCATAGGTACGATCTATACTCAAAATGAGTTAGTCTAATCTTGTGGCACGTAGGTACGCGATACCATATTATTCCTTTAATATAAGTCGGTGTATTATCACTTATAGAAAGAGTGAGAGGGGGGAAAGGAGGGGTGGAAAATAAAAAAAAGCGTCGAGGCATAGCACAAACCCTTGCGTTATTAAAATATCGAGGAACGAGGAAATGCAATGGAGTAGTCATGGAAAACTTGAAAAATCTCATTCACCCTTTTAACTTGAACATTTTTCAACGTTCTTATCGTTTTTATAGACTTGCCAAGTTTATTACCGATAACTGTTTAATTTCATTTTTAAGTAAATTTGTGAAAAATCATTTCTCGTGATTATTGATAAGACTTAAATTCATTCTCGGCTTCCTGAATTCTCCTAGTCTAATAGGAAGAAAAAAATAGAAAATGAAACAGAAGAAATAGAAAGAAAAAGAAAAGAAAAGAAAAGAAAAGGTAGAGACAGCAGGTCGTTGTATACCTGCTTGTTAAGGTCCTGATGCCCAGGACTATTCGTTGAAAGTTTCAACAGTTAAAACAAAGCCTGCTGAGTCGGGGTACAAAGAAAGAGAGAAGGATGGGACACGTTCCTTGTGGTATCTTCAAGAAGGGGTTAGAAAAGGATAGACTATATGACGATGTAGAAAGAAAGAAAGAAAGAAAGAAAGAAAGAAAGAAAAACACACACATAGAAAAAGAGAGAGAGAGATAAGACTGTCCGAAGGTAAGCTCATCTAAATCACAAATCTCAGACTCCATCAGCACACCTCCAACGATAGAGTCCACAGTTAATAACCAGGCTGGTGGTGATCTTAACATAGGTGTGTATGTGTTCGTGCGTGTCTTGATGTACCCTGAAACTCCTCCTGTATCCAATCCTCTCATTCTCCACCTCCAATACACATCGTGAGACTGGACTTTACGTGTTACTTTACTACCACGTTTTAACTTAGCTTCGTCTTCTTCTTATTCTTCCTCTTCCTACGCGAATGTGTTAGCGCGTGAATGTTCATATTGGTGAGAGGGAAAACGGTCGAACTGCTTGCTATCCCTAAGCTTGTGCTGGTTAAACAGACCCCCCGCGACTTGGCGCCAGGGTGCTCCGCCTTCCATGGATCTTCTTTCTCTTTATTTTTTTTGTTTTGTTTTTTACAACATAACACGAGAAATCTTTCTCCTTCGGTTTTTAACCGGAACACTTTCATTGCCCTCTCATACCAAAATCGATATCGTACAACAATAGTTGAATATTTCTCATTAAACACAAAATTTCTCATACTTTTGATTAGCCAGTTAGAATAAAAAAAAAAAAAAAACAGTGGAATAATTAGTTGGATCCTCTTATTTTCTTTCGACACTGATGACGATCAATGTTTAAAAAGCTGCACGGTGCAAAAGATACTCGTTGAAAGAAGACTTTTTATTTGAACGATCTCTCCCTCCCCACCCAACCAACCCATTCCACCTTCGTTCCTGTCTTTGTGGATTCTTGCCAGAAGCGATTTCTCTGATAGTTAGGCACCTTGGTTAGGTGCGACTACCATATTACAGTAGACTATAATAACGATCTTGGTCTCTCAACACGAATTCTCCTTGATTGCTGGCAGCCTATCACATCGTAATATCCATCCCTGTTTAACAACGATCCTGACATTGTATCTTCTCCTATTGCTCTTAACAGACTTGCAAATTCGTTTCTATGTGTATCATCATTATAATAATACACTTCTTTCACAAGTTAATATGATATTTTGTAACGAACAAATTTGTAACCAAATGATACCTCGAGAAATGGAGTCGTATTCACGACATTGACGTTCAAATGGGGGGGGGGGTGGTTAATCCCTACCACTATTGCAATATAATTTCTTCTTTTTTTAAATCAACTTTTCAGTCATAACCGTGATCCGATTTTAATGTCAAATTATTTTCATATACGTTTATGTTGTATTAAAACTGAATGAATTATACCTGGTAAATGTAAGAAACCATAATGCAAAAGGAATTTTGAAGAAGAGATCAATTTTCTTGGTAAATTTGAGGGGAGGATGATTTTCCCACGAACTTACCACCCACAATCTTTGGGGTTGTTCAAGGTCAAGCATACAGGTAACTGCCTCGAAAGACAGCCTTCGTCGTGCCTAACGAGTTGTTATGGAAATATGTCGAAGTATAATGAGTCCATGTAATAGGGATGATGTTGAAAGATATATACCTGCATCTTTTTCTTTTCTTTTCTTTTCTTTTTCTCTCTTTCTACGTAGTATGCGATATATCTTTTTTGGTTTTTTTTTTTAAATTCATTTTACATTCATTTTAAACCAATTGAAAAATATTTGAAACTCTTTGTATACAAAGTAATAATTATTTAAACGAAATTCACTTGAAAATATAATTTTATCAAAATACTTGTTTATTTTTTTTTTATTCAATTTCTATCTTTCTCTCTCTCTTACTAAGATAAATGCTGAAGCGTTGAGTCATTTAATTCCTATCGTAAAATATCTTACTCTTCTCTATTTCTCACACACTCGTGTCTCCTTTCCGCAATTCTTGCGCACCAAAGTGGACCTTTGGCTCTTGCTACTTTTAGCTTTTTAATGCCATTATACACAAAGTAAGAATTCTTTTCTTCCTTTACGACTATTATTACTATACGATACTATCGAATGATATTTCAAAAAATTTCAAGAATTATTTCTTCTCGCCGATTTAGTATAGAAAAGTTATAACGATGCGTGATTTCTTGGTGCAGGAAGGGGACACACACAAAAAAGTGTAATTGATTGAAAAAAAAAAAATGAAAAAAAAAGAAAAATCACTTAAGAACTTTCGACCAATACTTTTAAGTTACAAGCGATCAATTTTTCAACTTTGACCTAACCGATTTCCTTCTGCCGATAAAATGGGATAAAATATCTATCGATGTTTCTTGAAAAATGTTCTATATTCGTACGATTTAAAAGCCGAATTATTTTGACCACGAACAGTGAGTTAGAAAGAGATATAGGATAGAAAGAGGTTTGTATCAGGATAAAACGGTCAAATCGAGAAGGGATCTTCGATATAGAACCCTCTCGATGTATCCTATCGGGGATCAGTGATCCCTAGAGGACACCGTGGTGGACCATAATCCCCAAAAGCCTCCTATAAAGCTTCTGTAAAAGATACCTCCGAGTAATACGATAGAAACGAACAGAAGTATCTAGGGAAGATGCTATACAGACACTTTTATCGTTATCTACCATCGATATTTTCATCCACATATGACAATTTACTTTATATATAAATAATAATATAATTACAATTTTATATACAATATATTATATTATTTATATCTATATATATTATATTAAATATATATAATATTAAATAAATTATTATATATAAAATTATAAGTAATAAAAAATATAAAAATAAATATTATTACTTAAATATAATATTAATAATATAATAATAATATTAATATATATCTAACAAATTTCTATTACATATAAATATTAATAGCAACACTACGTTTAAAAATCTTCTAAATTTGTTAATAACATGTTGAAACTTTTTCTAACAATCATATTATCTCAACGTTTCAACTTAATAAAAGTCTCTGTTTAACTAGTATTAATTTACAACAAAATATATATATTTGGAACAATTGTTAAAATGAATTCATTGACAAAACGTAAAGAATAGAAAAATGAGTGAAGAATAATTTTGTAAAACATTTCCTATATAGTAATTCGAAATGCTAAGAATCTATTCTTCTTCTTTTTGTTCTTCGTGACGAGAAACACCATGCATGGGGTTTAAAAGAGAGCCCATGTTAAAAACTAAAATTGACGGCCGATTTCCCATGAAATTGATGACCATTCCAGTTGGCGCCATGGTTTGCCCCAGGCGTCTATGGATTATGAATGGATTATGGTTGTTTCAAGCAACTTCCAAACAGGTTCACAATTTTTTGATCGTAAACGAAAATATAGAAGATTTGTCTTTTTCTTTTTTTTTTTACAAAATATATTCATTAACAATCATAATAAGTATCCAAATTTTAATGAATAACAATTAATTTTGTATTAACCATTAATTAATAAATAAATTGTTCTTTCCCATGTATTTTTTTGTTTTTTTTTTTATTTTAGTTTAAATTTTACATTCGTTTTTCTTTACGTTTAAAAATTGAAGAAAAAAAAAGAAAGAAAGAGAGAAGGAAAATATAATTTGATACGCGTCAGCAAAAAAGATTTTCGTTTGTAAAATGAAATACAAAAGAGGTCAATTCTTTGATGATAAAACCTATAGGAATTGTGTCCAAAATTATTTCTACGAGAGCTCACGTTATTTTTAACGTATCCGTAGAGAGAGGAGGTTTGGACGTTTGGTAAATTGAAGTGGGAAAAAATAGGCAAAAGTAGAAGGAGGATGAGGAGTAGGAGGTGGCGGAGGAGGAGGAGGAGGAGGAGGAGGAGGAGGAGGAGAGGAAACGAGCGTGCACGGTGAACGTTTCGATCGTGGTTGGTAGCCCCAAGGCACCTTTGCACGTTGGTTGGGTTATATACATAACTAGGAGTCGGAGTTGAACAGGACTCGTTCGATACACGCTCGTGGTGTTTCAACCCCTCTCTCTCTCTCTCTCTCTCTCTCTCTCTCTCTCTCTCTCACATGTCCTGTTCTTTTCTGAATTACTTTTTTGTTAGAAAATTCGTTCACCTGATCATCTACCTCTCTCTCTTTTTTTTTATTATTTTTTTCACTCTCTCTCTCTCTCTCTCTCTCTTTGTGTTAATTCTCTTCGTTTAAAATATTCAGCTAAAGTTTCCTATAACAAGGGATAATTCGTTCAGTGTTGTATCGAAACCGTGTTAAGAGAAATCCCCCCCCCCCCCCTCAAAAAAAAAAAAGAAAAAAATATGCAACAGTGTAACGAAATTCGTAGTATGTATTTAAGATTCATACAAAATTTATTTATTCGTTCTAAATATCAAATTGTTTTTTTTTTTTATGTATAAAAAGATTTCCCACGCGTATCATATTTTTCTTTCTTTTTTTTATTTTCAACTTTTATTTTTTCTAACTACTTTTGCTTATTTTTTTCTTCTTTTTCTTTTTCTTTTTCTTTTTAATAATAGCCAATAATTATAATTTAAAGGATTGAAAGATAAAAATAAAGTAGAAAAAAAATAAAAGGAAAAGTAATTCGTAGCGAGTTTAATGTTTCGTCGTTAATTTTCTTTTAAAAACGGTGGTTAATGCATGTTTGCTGTCAACGGTGTATCGGGAATGATACATAACGTGTTTACTTCATATTTTGTACATATTAACGGTGACAAATATTTATCGTGGTTATTACCGACCCAAAAGTGCAGTGACTTTGTAAAATACCGTTACACGAATATACCACACGTACATACACGTACACAAATTTAATAATCTACGGATTTCTAATATCTCATTTGAGCTTACCGATAAAATGTGCAATTTGCTATATTGCGTGTTTCGTATTTGGAAATATAATATGGTTTTCAGCAAACGTGTTTTTCTTTCTTTTTTTTTCTTTTTTTTTTTTGAATTTTCTCTCCCACATTAATCTCTTCTCTCTCTTTCAATATCCAAATTTTAATACGAATTTTCAACGACAAATAATAAATGTGTAGTTGGCAAAATTTGTGAATCGATAAAATCTGAAAATGAATGACAAGAAATTAAATAAAAAAAAAAAAATAAAAATATGAGAACAAATAGGAGGATGTAAAAGAAAAAAAAAAAATTAAAACAAAAGGATAAAATAATAAAATGATGAATAAAAAAAAAAAAAAAGAGATCTCAGGTGGGAGGTTTAAGTAAGATCATGGCCTAAATCGAAATCACGAATTTCGTTTACTTTGGAGTGCTACTACTATCTAAAGATGGGAAGGGAATAATTCGCGAAAGCTAAATTTCGAAAGTAATTGAGACTTCCTGACGGGCAAGAAGAAAGAAACGAAAAAAAAAAAAAAAAAGAAAGAAAGAAAAAAACGTGCAAATGGTCGTTCTCTCTCGGTGGCTCGCTCGTAAAATTTCAGTGCAGAAACGAACGAGAAAACGACTCGGAGAAAAGGAGGAGATGATAGAAAAAGAGAGAAAGATAGTGACTGGAATGAGTGAGTAAGAGAGTGAGAGAGAAAGAGAGAAAGAAAGAAAGAGAGAGAGAGAGAGATTAATGGGGGAAAATGAGAACGAGCTGCGAGAAACCGCGAGAAGGCGTCGCCGAGGGCGACGATAGAAAAGTGGCCAGGACTCGGTAATTTTGAGGTCGTTGAGAATCGTCTAACGGTTATTACCATCTCTCTCTCTCTCTCTCTCTCTCTTTTTTCTCTGTCTCTTTTTATACCATGATTTTCAGAAGTAACGATTTTGCACGAAGGACGAAACTTTATCCTGTCATCTGGCCATTATCCTTCTTCTCTTCTCTCTCATTCTTTCTCTCACACATTTTCATTGAGTTGGAAAAATTTCTCTGTCTCTTTTTTTTTCTCTTTCATTTTATCTTCTTTTTTTGTTTTGTTTTGTTTTTTTTTTCTATAATATATTCCCTCACATTTATATATTCTAATCTACGAATTAAAATTTAGTAGAGGGTTGAAATAAAAAAAAATCTACTTACACGAATTTCATACTAGTTATACTTCTCTATCCTATAAGATTCAAAAAAGAAAAAGAAACTAGAGAAAAAATGTTTATTTATTTATCTTTTATTCTTGATACTTTTTAAACTCACCATTTTCTTAATAATAAAAATTAGAAAATCGTGTCGCACGCGAAGGACGAGTCAACAACAAATGGTCTTAGTTTCATCTTCCTTTCTAAACAATTTTTCAACGAACCAATCCGATCTCTCTCTCTCTCTCTCTCTCTAGTATTTGCTATCTTTGTCTAGCTAATTATCCCCTCGGTTAGAAGTAGCAAGAAGTAGAAGAAAAAAAGGTCTTTCCCCGACATTAATCTGCAATCGTTTGTTAACCACCAGAAAAAGGACTCCTCCTCGTCCTTTTTCATCTCCGATGCTTCCGTTGACGACCAGTTAGAGATCCTTATCGATCCCTTTCTTCTTTCTATTTCGAATCGAAAAAAAACGCACACACTGACACACCCGTGTGTTTCTAGTTGACTGCTTCGTGGAAAAATTGAAAATTAACCTGAAGAAACAACGTTGAAAAAAAAAGAAAAAAAAATTAACGTTTTCTCTTCGTGCTTTCACGTCGTAAATTACAAAAGAATAGAAGAAACTACGTTTCTATTGTTTAATAAATATTTTACATTGTGATAGGAAATATAAATCTCTGCAATGTTTTTTTTTTTTTTTTATTCTTAACAAACTGAATATCAATAGAACAAATTACAATTAAAAAAAAAAAAAAAAATAAAAAATAAATAAAAACATTCTAATATTAATATAATTTTCTTTAAAAATTACACGACATCTATTATCCCCTCCCCCTCGATATATCAATATAAAAATATAATGAAATTAATTCTAATAAAGAAAATATCGTATATGAGAATGACGAGGTGGACCCGCCGCCATCTTGTTCTTTTGGTCGCGAGAAGGAAAGGTTGTTGTTGTAGTAATGGTAGTGCAGTTGAGTTGCCAACGACGACGACCAACGACGACGACCAACGACGACAACGACGAAATTCGTTAGTTAACGCCGGCGCATTGCGTAACGCAATACCTTTCCACGGGCTCGGTAGAGAACCCGAAGGAAGGATGTAACGTGGCAGAACGGGGAGACTTAAAGGACGTGTCGTGGTTTTCAAGATGTCGCGCCGGCTTAGCTGGGACAAACGCTAAAGAAGAACCCTGGACTTGTCGAGCTCACGCTCCGATGCTAAGCGACGACGTTGAGATTGCTCCTGCTCTTTCTCTTTCTCTTCTCTTTCTTTCCTCACTCCCCATCCCACCCCACCCCACCCTCCTACCACCCCCAACCCTTCTTTCTATTCTCTATATTCCCCTACTACCGCACCTATTCCTTTTCTGTCCTTCTCCTTAACGCCGCCCCGCCGCCACTATCGGCAACGTTTTATAAACTCAAAGCAACTAAACTCTACATTAGGATTTTGTTAAAATATTATAAAAAAATTTTTAATGAGTACGGTAATATGATTCTAATTAAATCCAAATATATTATATTTGAATTTTATAAATGACTCGTAATGACAGAATGATTTTGTGAAAGAATCATTTCTATAGATATATAAATATATATTTGACAAAATATTAAAAAAAAACTAACAGTTTAGGTCGCATAAAACCTTGACTAAAGTAATGTACAAAACTTGATAATATATCGCATATTGTTAAAAAGGTTACTTGATAAGGAGTCATTTAACGATCGTTTTCGGGGCTCGTTAGAAATTTCACGATCACGTTTACCGTTCGTCACTTTGCTAACTATCTGACAAACGTACCAAGGGATAAGATAAGTAATTATGGTGATCGTTAAACAACGTGCTAACTAGTCGATATATTATATGACCGATGTATAAACAAGAATATGAATTATTGCCAAGAATATACATGTTTGCGAGGACATCGCGTTCAAATGCGATGTGTCAACCTCCTCCTTCCCGTGTGTCAACCGATAAAAACAAACTTAACTTATTAACGTTCCTATTATTTTTATTTTCCTTTTTTCTTTCTTTTTACTTTTTAAGAACGTTGTTGGAAAAAAATATAGAAGAAGAAGAAGAAGAAAAAAATCGCGTGACTTGGTTTTACCTTAAACGCAGGAGAAAGATAAGAAGAAGAAGAAGAAGAAGAAGAAAAATAACAAGAAAAATATTAGTAAATTGTAATAATTAGATAATGGTATTGATTAGAAACGAACATGTGTCTCCGATAGATATTTTTTTTCCTTCTTCGAGTTATTTTTTTATCTTGTTTTTCTTTAAATAAGTAATTGTTATTTTTTTTTCTTTTTTTAGAACAGAAATGTGGAAATTTTTTGAAAACGTACGCAAGCCTACACATATATATATATCTAGAATCACACATAGATACGCATACGCATAAGAGTGTAATAGAAGGATAGTAAAACTGTTTGCAAACTCGAATTTGCTTGATTTCAGTTTTCGAAGAGATCCAAAAACGAGCTGGCGAGTTTCAACAAACGCGTGCCTTCCGTTTTCGGTTTAGTTCGGTTCGGTTCTCGTTATGGCGGCGTGTGATGTTTTCGGAGGGTAAATATTAATTAGCGTGGCTTTCGCATAGAGAGAGAAAGAGACACACACGCAGATGAAGAGAGAGAGAGAGAGAAACGTATACACACACTATGTTCATTTCGTTCTCCGACGAAGGCTCTTAAACGCGCACGCAAGCAAAGCGTTCGAGTGAACTTCGAAACGGTGTTAACTTCTAACAAACACATTTTCCTTGCTTTCCTAATGACACCTTCCATCATTTTCACCCTTTTAAACTCTATCATTAAATACTTTTTTAAATAACAACATCGTTCGATCGAATTCTATACAATTTCATTTCGAATGTTAAAATAAATAATGGTTGCATTAGTTGATACAAACCAACAAATAGTAACACATGAGATCGATCGAGAGGTTCAATTTATCAAATTCAACTATATTTATGACCACTTGAAAGGTTTAGGTTTAACCTCGAAGCAAAAATTATCTTAATTTTACAAAAGAAAAATGAAACGACTTTCCGAACCATGTAATATTTTTCGCAAAGAGAAACAAAAAAATATATTACGTGTTAATCGTATCAAATTAACAATCATAATGCACAATATTGACCAATATTGTATGTACTTTATAACAAATAATTAATAATTAACAAGCTTTTATTGGAATTAAATAAATATGTGTTTCCCTTTTTTATTATCTATTAAATATAAATTTAATTATTGACAAAAATGTGATCAAAATATCATTCCAATGAATAATAATTCGTTATCAATATTTTGTTCTGATAATCGTTTGGAGAAATAATATGATTAGATAATTTGCATCAATGTAAAAATATATCTTCTATAAAATTCATCAATGATTTATAACTATCTATGGAATGATTCATCAATGAAATTTATATGCTCTCGCAAAGTAAAATCTATGAATGAGATTTCTCTTCTCATTGATTAACATATTCGCGTATTCATCGTAAATCATTGTCTACATGCGTCGTAGATTTATCCTTTTCAAAAAATTACTGCATAAACAAACTATAAATCATTGATTAATGACACCATAGATTCTTGTTAATTTATAAACTTTTCTTCTTATTAGTGACGAACTACTTTACGGATACACCGTAAACTGTCTTTGTAAAAAAACAATTCACAAATGGTTTAATAAATCATTGATCATGGTCACCATAGATTTGTATATTGAATAGCTACTATTCTATAGTTAGATCGAACGTCATTGATGATCAATTTTATAGAATACATTTTTTCATTTTTCATTTACATCATTCGAATACTTTTTTTTTTGTTATTTCCTTTTACCATTTTTATACGAATAACGTAATTCTTGGTATTTTTTAATCGTCTTGAGAAAAATTTGTTCTCTTTTCGAAAAGGAGAAATATAAAAAAGAAAAGAAGAAGAAGAAGAAGAAGAAGAAGGGCAATCGTGTCTGGTCCAGAACGGCGCCGTCTTCTAACCGCCCTTTCCATTGCCCTACCCAAAACTATCTCAAGAATCCTGTCGTTCTCACTGTGAATTCCCGACGTATCGTGGACTCCTATATTTTTATTCTTATTCTATTTCCTTTCCCTTTTAGTTCTTCTAAGATTATAAAAAAAAAAAAAACAAAAAAAAAAATGAATTATCAATGATTCAAGAAATATCTAATTACTGAAACAACCATACTAATCGAATTAAACGTATTCTTACAATATTTCAAGGAACATTTTTTAATAATAAATAAAAATAAAATCTTTTAAAAAAGAAAAAAAAAAATATATATATATATATATATAAATAAAAACTATATCGAATTAATCGATAGATTATAAAAGAAACGAATCGTCTAACTCGACCACTTATTCTCACTCTTTCTCTCTCTCTCTCTCTCTCTCTCACTCTTTCCTTCATCCCTTCCAATATATATATATATATATATATATATATATCTTTCTCTTTCTCTTTCTCTTTCATTACTCTTCCTTTTCCCTTCAGCCCTCTCTCCGTCTCTCAGGACGTACCGCCCTCTTTCTTCGTATCCCTACCCCTTCACTCACCTCCCTTCTCCTTCCCAATCTTTCTCCACACACGTGTATATCTATACATTCATACACCTACACACACATATATTGGTGTATACTCTCACGTAAGAGCTTACTCTTCATGGTTTATATCTCTCTTTCTCTTTCTATCTCATACGAGCAACGCATTTTGTCGCGAGCACGTAAAAGCTTGGACATTTTGGTGGTTGTAGGGAGAAAGGCGGCCCTTAGGTACATAGTTCAAGATATAATACATATACATACACAACATGTACGTATATTTACATATATATATATATGGACGTGTATATATGGAACACATATAATCCTCCCTCTCAGATCTACTTCTATATATATAACCATATCTTTTTATATACATGCATTATATATATATATTTATATATATATGTAAGCACCTATATACACATATTTTCTCATCCTGGTGGGGCCGACGACCGCCTCTAGAAACGCCCTTCGGTCTGTACTTCCCCAACTCGTATTATGCGACGGTGAAGAGAGAACACTATGAAGATGTCTCTCTCTCTCTCTCTCTCTCTCTCTCTCTCTCTCTCTCTCTCTTTCTCTCTCTATCTTTCTTTCTGTTTCGTTATATATCATTTACATATATTCATATGTACAAGGATCCATTTAATATGTTTGTATACATTTTGTTATAATTTCATTTGAATTTAATTTAATTTAATTTAATCGACAGAAATTGAATATTTATTAGTTTATCTTTTTTTTTTTTTTATTAAATTAAATATATATATATCTGGTACTTTTTTATATAATATAGATTTATATACTTTTCTAAATAGGTGTGTGTGTATTATATATAAAAGTTTTATCAAGCAAATTTGTCTTTTTTATTTTTTAAATGTCCACATTTAAATATGAGTTTTTTTCTTTGTTGATAAAAGAGCTCATATAAATAAATATATATATATATATATATATATATATATATATATATATATATATATATATGTATGCGTTCATCTGATGTGTGCTGTATGTAGGACAAAGTTTTAAGAAGAATTTCCTATCTCTTTCTTTTACTATTTTCCATTCTTATTATTCTTTCTTAGTTATTCGCTCGAAAGTAATAATTAGTCTTCTGTGCTAGTCCTTAATCACTCCTCTTCCTTAATTACTTCTTCTTATCTCTTATTCATTGTCAGAACAGACACCAGAGGAAAAAAAATATAAAGAGAGAAAGAAAGAGAGAGAGAGAGAGAGAGAGAGAGAGAGAGAGAGAGAGAGAGAAAGTAAGAAAGAAGAAAGTAGACAAATTTTCAAGATGCATCTTCCAATTCGTTCAACTTTGACCTAATTATTTTCATTTATAAAAAAAAGTACATTAAAAAAAAAAAAAAAAAAAAAAAAAAAACAGATTCACCCCTCCCTATTCGCTCAATATATTTTGCAAATAATTTTATTTCTACATAATAACTTTTAGAATATATTTATAATATAATAAATGAAAATGATTTTTGATTGTTTTTTTTGTTTTCATGCACACATAAACCATTGTCTTTCCTCTACTGAAATATGCATACGCTCGAGGCTTTTACATATATAAATATATGAAGTATATAGATGCATACGTTTCGGTAAACTCTCTCTCTCTCTCCCTCTCTTTAAATACACACACATATATATAATTGAACCTGGTCTATGAGCGAGTAAAGCACGCACACACGTGGCTCGTATAAATTTCGAATTTGTGCGTTTGCGTGTCAGGACGACGTGTACTTTTTATGCCACACATCACAGCTATTTTTCTATGGCATTTTTTTTTTTTTTTTTTTTTTGTATAAATGAAAAATAACGTTGCTACGTTACTAATACTGGCTTTTACTGGAGTTTTCGGATAAACCAACTAAATGGGATTTGTGGGTTGTTGTTGTATTTTTTTTTCTTTTTATTTTTATTATTTTTTGTTTTTATTTTTGTTTTTTTTTTTTCTATTCTAATTTACCACGAAGACTAAACCAAGTGAGAGGGAGTGAGAGAGAGAGAGAAAGATAGAAATAGAGACAACGCGAATTGGCGGAAAATTTGTAAAAATTTCACTTTACTGCTCGAATTCCTCGGTGAATTTCATTTCACGTTGGCCGCCGCCGCCGACGCCACCCGACGCCGTCGGCTAAAAAAAAAACGGCGAACTATATAACGCGACGGCGGAAAATTGTTTCGCGGCTCTCCTCTCTCTCTCTCTCTCTCTCTCTCTCTTTTAAATCGCCTTGCGGAAAATTGACTTGCCGAATGATTTCGTTTATATTTACTACACTTTTTTTTCCTTTTTTTTTTCGTTATTCTCCCCCTATATATATATATATATCTACTATCCTACTATCCATATCCATCGTCGTACTAATTTTTTTCCAACAGATTTCTCAAAATTATCATCAGTTTTGTTCTTTTTTTTTTTTTTTTTTTTGATTCTATGGTTCTAATTTATGGGTTTTTTTTTCTTGCACCCTCCCTCTCGTTTAACTCTTTGTGGCACAGAATTTCAGATAATAAAATAGTCCTATGTTGCATACCAAATTTGATTACGTTTTAAATGAAACAAAATTGGTATATATTTTTTATTAATAAATATATATATATAAATAACATAATGTGTCAAAACATAAAAACAAAAAATTAATAACCAATTGCTTTGCATAAATAAGATGAAATAGAAACTTATGAGCATGTGTAACTATTGCAATAATATTTCGAGATAGGATTAAAAATGTTCCACCGTGCATTACGATGTAACAAAAAGGTGGGAGATACTTTTAATCCCATCGTACCTCAAAGAGTTAAATTCGTAAAATAATTGTATAAAAATTACACGTCACAATTTTACTTCAAATGTCAATTTCTATTTGACATTATATATCATCGTTTAATAAACGATTGAACTGAAGATAGGATAATCTTTTCATTTTTTTTCTTATCTTCAATTTCTTTATCCTTCCTTTCCTCTTTGGAATATATACAAGAAAGTAATAAAAAAAAATGTAAAATAAAAAGATAAGATAAAAAGAGGAGAGAGAAAGAGTAAATACAGGAAGAAGAAGAAGAAGAAGAAGAAAAAGTTGAGACTAAGATTTCTTAAAGGAATATCTTTATCCCTTTTTTGCATCTTATTTCATAATATCAATGACTTGGAAGATACTCTCCTTTCTCTCTCTCTCTCTCTCAATGGTCAAAGACTTTTCTTTAAGGGCGCCTAACAAATTATTACGATTTATGATTTTCTTTGGAGAAAACGAAAATAAAACAAAGAATATCTTAGCCACTTAAGGCCGACGGTAAGATTATACTTATTATAGGGGGTGAGAAAGAATCGACACCTTTAAAAAAAAAAAATTAACTCTCAACTTCGAATAGAAAAGTAGCACCTTCGGATTCCGTTCAAATTCGTTTCATACTACTATGCACTTTTTACTATCCATTTCAGTGGTTTTTGAAAAACGGTTAAATGTAACATTGACTACATAACAAAAGTTGACAGAAGACTAACTGAATTCTCATCTATACAGTGATATCGAAAATCCGTTTGTTTCAGTGACTTATAGTAGGTAAATACGAAAAATAGATTCTACATAGTTGCATCGAAAGTTACTTATGATTCTCGACCTAATATTATTCTCATTGCAATAAAAACAATTTGAATAACTACGAATAATATTTTAATACACATTTTTTGTTCACATATTTCAATTGACAGAGTTTATAAAATAAATGTAAAAAAAAAAAAAAAAAACCAATTGGGGTAAAGAAAAATAACCAATGGTTGATCGAATGGGCGAGACAAACAGACGCGTAAATGGCGACAAGATTTTCGTAGTAGCACCGATTTGTTCGGAGGGAGAGTTGTAAAGAAAAAAAAAAAGGAAAAAAAAAAAGGAAAAAAAAAAACAAGAGAAGAGAAAAAAACGAACGAAGAAAAGAGAAGAGAAGAGTGGTTAAGAGGGGTGGAAGTACCAACGTACATGGAGTTGAGACGACACTCGGGGAAGGCTTACTATTGGTCCGTTTCAATTCTCCGAAAGATAGATCGTCGTTGGGGATCGTCTTACGGGTTGTTCGATTCTATTAAACCTAGCTACCACTAGTACTACATCTGTCTCTTTCTGTCTATCCATCTTCTTTCTACCTCTCTCTCTCTTTCTCTCTTTACTTTACAACCCCTAAAGAGCTTAGCTCAGAAATCCATCGTTGACCCCAACGATACTACTCACTCACTCTCTCTCTCTCTCTCTCTCTTTCTCTCACACGTATGTTCTGTTTCTTTCTTCTTAAATCAATCTACCCCTCACTTTCCCACCCCTTTTTTCATCCTATCCTTTTCTAAAAGACGCCATCTTTGCCCGTTCGATTACGATTCGTTCAAAAAGGTTAACAATATGTTTCCACTCGTACAATATGAACTCTGTTAAAATGTTTCTTCGAAAAAGAAATACTTTTATTTAATATAAATTTAATTATTTATATTCATTTATATTCCGATATATTGCTTGGAATAATAATTTTTTCTTTTTTTCTCTTTTTTTCTTTTTTCCCCTCTGTCTAATGGAGTATTTATTCGTCGTATAGGTGTATTTTGAGTAGGAAGAGACATTTGATATCGATGTCATTCTTTCAGTCGGAAATGCATCGATCCATTTTTATTTTCTACATCACGTAGAAGTAACTATGTGATATTTTATTTCTAGCTTTCTATTATTAGAAAAAGAGAGAGAGAAAGAGAATTTTAGATATATACAGACTATGTACTATTTTTAGTTATACTTTTTTTTTCTTTTCATTTCGTTAAATTTTAAATAAAAAGAAAATTGACAATAAATATTACAATGATAGTAATAAATTATTATTTTTATAAATTTCAATTTAATTAGATCTGTTTAATCAATTTATTATAAAAAAAATTGAATAATTGATTCCCATATAGAATTTATATTTAATTCTTTAGGATATTTCCTTACACTAAATCCATACAAAACTAAAACTTAAAGTAAAATGTAATAAATTATTATTTATCTATCTTTATATACGTTAACAGAAAAGTAGATACTCTATTTCAAAGCATAGAACACTTTACGAGCACGCAACACGCTATTTTCAAATAATCGAGCATCGAGTAGTCCCCATTATTTCACATAGTATTAACTTTCTTTCACATTTACGCCAAATGTTCCAAATAATAGTGGATAAGAAACTACATACATGTATATTATATACTTAAGTATATATCTAAAGACCTATATACATGTTTTCTTATAGTATTCAATTAAACTGATATACATATAATATCAGAATAGTTTATTATAACAATTGAATTAATAATGATAATAATAATAATAAATGTATTGGTCTGTGATTGTAACAAAATGTCTTGATATATTATTTATTAGAAAACTTGTCACAGATAAGAAAATAATCGACCTTGGTATTGGTTTGAACTTAACTCGATGGTTAGTTGTACCTTTCATGTTACTACTAGCCTTTCTATCCCTTCGGAATAATACCGACCTTATGGATGATACATACATGTTCAAACTTACAGCTGTCAGTCTGACGCTTGGTTAAACCCAAGTTAACATTTCATTCTTCCGTCCGTCTAACGGACGAAACTTCGACGTGCATAAACTTGGAGAATAGGTGAAATAGGAAGGAAAGAAAGAAAAAAAGAGAAAGAAAAAGAAAAGATAGAAAGTTCAAAAGTGTACCACAAACTCGCAAAAAAAAAAAAATACAAAAATATTCTTATGATCACAAATCGTAGTAGTTTTGTTTATTACAAATCAACGAACTCGTTATTCTTTTTAATTATTTCATTAATTAACATTACCGTATATATGTCAGTAATTTTATATAATTTAATAATATTATATATATACATAGTGTATAGTAAAAATAATTTTTTAATTTATTATAAAAATTTATGACGTTAATAAATATATAAATATATAAAGTGTATAATTAATTGTGTACAATATAAAATTTTCTATAGTGTAATAATATTATATATAGTGTATGATAAAGAAAAGTTTCTAATTTATTATAAAAATTTATTTGACGTTAACAGATTAATCTACAACATCGGGTGCACGTATCATAGGAAGTAGATTACGCGGAAATCGTAAGATTTGAAAATTGGTTCGCACATGTTAAGTCTTTTCATTTTTAAACATACTACGGCTTGCCGTCTGTCGTAACTTTAACAATCTTTCTATCTTTCTCTCTATCTCCATTTCCTTAACTTTAGTGAAGTAGCTTTAACTCGACAACAATATGTAATATATCTATCGTATGTACACGTTATACTGCGTTTAATGTGTATTACATTACTCGACAATAAGGAGGACAACCTAATAAATTATGCATTCCTTTGCTAAGGAACGATGCACCCTATGTACCCAATATACTAACAAATAAAAAAGGTATACTTTTATTCAAAAACAAATGTCGATAGATATTAATCAGGTATCTTTAAAAAACATCCAAAATTCAAATTACAACTCAGAAAATATTCATCAGGTATCTGTAGAAAATTCAAAATTATTATAAAATAATGCATCACGATAATTAACCCTTTTCGGACGCGTGGCCACTCTCAGCCACCACACAAGAAACCATGCTAATTTTATATATATTACTTTTTTACATTATACATTGTGTATATATAAAATATATATATAAAAATTAATTTCGACCGCTACGACACCCATGTCCAAATTAAATACGTCCGAAAAGGGGGCTTAATAATCTAAATTACTTGTAAAAAATTGTATAAAACGTATTTACAAATTTTCCCTCACAAATTTTGACTATAAAAAATAAAATAAAATAGAAGGAAGAAAAAAGATCGGAGGACGGGGCAGGGGCAGGGACAGGGGCAGGGGCAGGGGCAGGGGCAGGGCAAGAAGCAACAACAAGCCACCCTAACGCAATAATTACGATGTTAGTCAGAATCGGGCAGCATCGGGCTGGTCTTTCGTTTACGTCGTCGCCACGTTATGTCATTATCCCATTTATTATAACGATCGGGAGCATCGCGGACCGGATTCCACGCCTGTTTCTCGCTCAACGGACGCAAATTGCCCGGCACTGAATCGGTCGGCACTCGTCGGACCCCACACAAACATGCACACAAATACAAATATATCTACGTGAATGTGAACGAAAGATGCATCGGGTTCTTCGGATGATGTCTTGATATGGAATGCATGTTCCTTAATCGCCCTTTAATCCATACTTTTCTATTTTTTCCCTTTCCTTTCCCTTTCCCTTTCCCTTTCTCTCTCTTTCTTTCTATTTCACCCTTATTCCTCGTTTTTTCCCTTTCTTTTTAATGATTATCTTTTTCTTTCATTCTACCCCTTTCGCATTGATTATCTCTCTCTCTTTCTCTTACTCTCTTTCGATCATTCACTTTCTCTCTCTCTCTCTCTCTCAACTGACAACCACGAGGAACCTTTTTTATTTGTTTGTTTGTTTGTTTTTGTTTTTTATTTTTTCTATTTTTTTTTTCTTTTTCCTTGACAATTTCGTTATGAGAAAAAGAAGGACGGTTATATATATGTAGATACACACGCGTGCGTTTCTTCTCCATTCATTCTCTCTCTTTCTCTCTCTCTCTCTCTCTCTCTCTCTTTTTTCCTTTTCAGTTCCAAGCTTCGAATTCGTACGATCGTTAAAGCAACCAAGAACGGAACTGAACTCCCGAGGGAAATTTGCCAGAGTGCGTGCGAAACGCAGCAGCAGTTGAAAACGACGAGAAACTTTTGCTACGAGCGAGATACGCTAATGTTCAGAGAAAAGCAATGAGAAAGAGTGAGAAAAAGAGATTGGCAGAGAGTGTGTGTGAGAGAGAGAGAGAGAGAACGTTTGCAGAAATCGAGCCCTTTTTCTCACGAGAAGAAGAGTAAAAAGAAAAAAGAAAAAAAAAAAGAAGGAAAAGGGTCCGAGGATTGCAGCGAATTTGAAAGATTTTGACGTTAATGACGGTAATGATGACAATGATGATGATTATGACAAGTACCATCTCCAATTGGTTATTTTCAAAAATGTCTTCCGGTTTGCTTTTCAAAAAGAAACAAAATGACGACGTGACGTTCTAACGTTCTTTGAAATTTCTCTATTCGTTAATTATGATTATACAGTGTGTAAAATGATTAAAAAATTACAATTTAACAAAGACAAATTTTATCATATACAAATATCTTCTTATATATAAAAGACAAATTTTGTTATAAAAGTTATTAAATAATTTACGCGTTACAATTAGGAGATCAATTTTATCTATAAAAAAAAAACTTGACATACAATATACAAATTATGAATATAATTTATGTAAAAAAAAGAAACATTAAATAAAAAATGAAAATAAATGAAGATGGGGGGAGGAGGTGGAGGAGGAGATTGTACGTCTTTGTGAACTCGTTTCAAAAAAAAAAAAAAATGTACAATTTCAAGGTGTATTTAAAGTGTGAAATTTGCACGTGAAACACACACTTATTGCGACAAAGAGGAGAAGAAATAAAAAAAGAAAAAAAAAGAAAAAGAAGAAGAGAAAATAAGAATAAAAGAAAGAGAGAAAGAGAAAGAGAAAGATTGTGTTTTCTTGGACGAGATGGACAGCAAAATGGCCCCCAACGACTTGAAGCTCACACTTACTCACGCACGTTCGTAGAACGCACGATGTCTCGAGGAGGAGCACGCGATTCTGTAATGAGAGCGTGCGTGTGCACCCTCTGCATCACCCTCTCCCTCCTTCCTCACTCTTACCCCCGCCGCCATTCTTTCTTCTTCTTCTTCTTCTTCTTTTCCTTCTTTCTTTTCTTTAGATCGACTGACTACGTGCACGCAAGCAAAACACGTTGACGACGATGTTGAGATGTTGAGAGAAGTGAGAGAGTGCATTCATTTTTAATATGTGTCATTTTGTTATTTTATTCTTATTCTTATTTTTATTTCTTTTTTCAAAACAACTTTTTTACATTTGAGAATGATTTATTCCAAGACATTTATATATCCATCAGGGTCAAACCATAAGTGTAATAAACTTTCTACAAAGAATAATCTTCTATTTAATAATTGAATAATTAACTGATTAAATATTATTACAAATAAAAAAGAAGATAAATATCTCTTAATTACTGTCATCGTGGAATTTACATTCGTCAGGTTTATATAAAAAATTAAAAAATAAACCTTCTCCATCCTTCGTCCTATTTTTCTGATTATTATTATTATTATTATTATTTAGTTAAATATAGACATTTATAAATTCGATATTATAATGAGAAATATTTAAATAAAAAATTAAATAAAATAAAAATATATATATATATATAAAATTGCTTATACAGAGAGTCGTTATTCAAATTTACTGCACGATCGGAAAACAGCACTCCTGTACAATGTGTGTATCTACTTATGTAATATAGTTGAGTATTAAGCTGCGAATAGCACACTAGAGAGATAAAGAGAGAAAGAGAAAAAGAAAGAGAAAAAGAAAGAGAAAGAGGAGGGAGGAAAAAAAATAAAAGATAAAAAGAGTTTGTAAATATTTGCACTATCGTAGATTTCACCACGCTGTTTGGTCTTACCATAAGAAATCGTAGTAAATATTGTAATAAGCAGCGTTTGATAATTCGCCTTCTTCCAATCGTCATATATACATACATACATATATATACAGAAAAAATATATATATTTATATTTATGTATGTAGTTCACCAAAAGCATATCTTTTTTTTTTTTCGTAACAATCGTTAAAAAGTTGTGTTAACAAGTTGCGTAAAACGGGTATCCCATTCACTCTCGTTTAATATTTCGCGTGCAAGGTCTATTGTATAAATAATATTATTTAGATATTAATTAATAATAGATATATTAATATTGTTAATATTAATTAATAAATAATATATTTTTTTTCTATCTCTAAAATTTTCAAATTTTCATTTACCTTTTCACGCTGAAGAGGTAAAACAATCCATGAAAAGGTTGAAGCCAAAATATGGTATAGAAAAAAAATTAAAAAATTAAAATACAGTAAAAATCGATTGGATGTATATATCGCAAATGAATTATTATTATTATTATTATTATTATTTTACATTACTGGCGTTGTAGATTTGTCTGGTGAAAAAGGGGAAAAAAGGGATCAATTGTATAAAAATTACATAGATAAAATTAAAATTTACAAATCGTCAATTAATTTCTATCGAGAGATTTTTCAATCAATTTGACGAGCTTGTTAAAGAAAGAAAAGAAAAGAAAAGAGAAAGAGAAAGAGAAAGAAAAAGAATAGAAAAAGAAAAAGAAAAGAAAAGAAAGGAAAGGAAAGAAATGGAATAAAGAAAGAGAGTAAGATAAAAGACAAGTTCTTCTCGTTTGATGTCGAAGAAGAGAGAAAGGTCGCGCATAATTCCTGTATTTCCAGTATTTCAGGTATTCGAGCCGATGTCAATCGACTACAACAACAACGACAACGACACTAACATCGACAACAACAACGAAGACGACGAAGATGATGACGACGACGACGACGTCTTACAGCGAAGTGATCAGCACGAAATTCGATTCGAACTACTTCATTAATCGTCGATCTTAACGATGAGAAAGAAAAAGTGACGAACCGACCGAAATTTATAACTGTAATTGAGTATAGAAAAAAAAATTTTTTTTTAAATTTATAAATAAATGAATTACACCAATCATTACAAACTGTTAATGGTAAAAAAAAAGAAATAACGAGACGAAAACAGAAAAGACAAAATCATTACAAAAATAAAAAAAGAATTGTTAAAACGATGTTAACAAATATTTGCTTCTAGTTATTATTTAAATAATAATAATAATAATAATAAACATAATTTTAATAATAAGATAAAGATAGAGATGAAGAAGAAATGCGCAGCCAATAGGGGCTCCCACGCTAATATAAAAACCGATTGACGCTTTTAAACGGAAGCGCAATAGGATCCCTTTTTTCAGATTGGTGGTAGTAGTAGTAGTAGTAGTAGTAGTAGTAGTAGTCCCTTCTTTTGGTGTCGCTTAACCATCATCCTATATATATATAAGCCTAAGTTTTCTCTTATTATTTACGTAGTCCCTAAACTCAATCCTCCTAGTCGACTGTGTTTGCACGGAATGCACTCATTTTTATTTGCTGTCCCTTCAATTTTCCCCGAGAGAGCAAGCAAGCAAGCAAGCTCACTTCTTTTTTCCTTGTCGGGTCAACAAACGATGACTGATCGGGATTAGGAAGAATCTTCTAGACCGATTCCTACTGTGTTTGTCTCTAATTTCCCTACTCGACCTATACAAAGTTGTTTCTCTTGTTGAAGAAATGGTCTTCTTTTAAATGAAAACTTAACAGCCCTATGTCAAACATTTTGGCGCCAGTAGTAGTAGTAGTAGCAAACTTTCCTTTCTTAATTGAAATATTATTTTCTTTGTCTTTTCTTTCAGTAAATAAAGTAAAAAAAAAAAAAGTCAAATACAAAAAAGATCTCAAAAAGATGAATTGATATTATTTCAAATCGTAGTTGTAAAAACTTGACAATTATTCTTGTCCTTTATGGTAATTGATCATATGTTCACTTAAACAGGATGACCAAATCTATTTCTTATATTATACTAATTTTTTTCGAAATAGATTTTAATCCCAAGGATTGTAAAAAGCTTAGAAGAAAATTTCAATCTCTCTTTCTCATTCTATCTTTATTCGATAAATCGTTTATTCTCGCCGTCAAGAAAAAAACGCCCATTTACGTCACGTTCTCAGCATCTAACGGAGCAAGGTAGCTTGAAAAGGGCTTCTATGGCAAAGACATTAGCTCACTTTATTCATACGAGTAGCTGGCGCACGCTCTTGAAAGACTTTCGGTCGGCTTGTAAGCAGTAGGAAAAAGAAAAGAAAAGAGGAAGAAAAAAAGGAGAAAAAAAAATACAGAAAGGAAGAGTGAGAGAGAAAAACATAAGAATAAAAATAAGAGAGAGAGAGAGAGAGAGAGAGAAAAGAATAAGGAGAATTTCTAAAGGGCATACTATGGGTCTTATTTCTCTCGAACACTTTAAATCTCCCAAGAATCTGGAAAAGAAGGGTTTAAATCTCTACCTTTCTATTTTATATGAAAAGCAATGAACACTGGAAGGAGAAAAAGAGAGAGAGGCGCGGGAGTAGGGAATATTTTGTCTATTAGCTTGGTAAAAAAAAGGGTTCGGCGATTTTTCGAGGAGCATTTTCTGGGTTCGTGAACAAACTGGATCCAATCTCAATCTTCGTCCATCTTCCCTCTCTCTTTCTCTCTGATCTTTTGGTGGATGCTAGTAAACGTAGAAGAAGCTGGGCTTTAGCTCTTGGCAGGATGTAGGTGAAGCGTGTATAACTCTACTACAATTCTTTCTATCTCACTCTACATGTTCCCTTTTTCTATACCACGCGAAGAAACTAGAGAAGAAGAAGAAGATGAAGAAGAAGAAGAAGAAGAAGAAGACGACGAAGAACTGGAGGAGGAGGAGGAGGAGGAAGAAAAAAAGAGGGAGAGTGGTCCCCTTTAATAAAGGTCGGGCCTGCTGGTCGCACACACCACGAAGAAGAGCAAACGACAAGGCAAGCAGGCAAGCAAGCAAGCAGGCAGGCAGGCAGGCAGGCAACCAAGCAAGCCAACCATTGACATATCCAGCCTGGACCCTGGCTAAGGAGGACTAGATTTCACGAG
This sequence comes from Polistes dominula, assembly GCF_049000335.1. NCBI lineage: Eukaryota > Metazoa > Arthropoda > Insecta > Hymenoptera > Vespidae > Polistes > Polistes dominula. Next base: position 547,169 of record NW_028300906.1, read on the forward strand.
CCAGCGATGCAGGATCCTTCAAAGGGTGCCGACTCAACAACCGCAAAAAGGAGAAAGGTTCACAAGTAGAAAGAGACTGGTTAGATGAACAGAGATAGACCAAATACATGATCTTTAATCAGAGCAAATAGAAAGAGGAGCTGCTGCTGCTTCTGCTGTTGCTGAGTTTTATCGCGATGTAAAAAGAATACAACGAAACTTTTGTACGATGATTTTTCTGAATGAAACGAAAGGATTTACGATAGTATTTTCATTTTTAATTTTTTGTTTCAATAAAATGAACTTACGCGATGATTTAATATTTAATAAAAAAAGAAGATGATACTCAAAGAGATAAAAGAGCAATTATATAAAAAAAAGTAGGGGTTGATAAAGAGACAAGATGAAGTTAAAGGACGAAGTTATTCGGATTCTTTTGACTGGACTCCGAGTCAAAGAGGAAAAATGTCAGACAAAGAATGATCAACAATAAAGAAAAGGTTAAATAATGAAAAAGAGTAAAAAAAAGTGGACAGCTGTATTTAACAAAAATTTCTAACGAATGTCTGTTAAAAAGTGGAGTGGTGGGAGAAGGAACGTAGAAGAAAGAAAGATAGAAAAGGAAGTTCTTCTAAAAGTAAGAGAAAAAAGGGGGGAAAAAAGGGAAAATAAAGGGAAGAAAAGGAAAGGAGGGAGGGAACTACTTGACAGCAAAATCCGTCGCGATAACTTAATCCCAGGATTACTCTCCTCTGCGGTTGGAATCCTTGCGGAAATCCGATCGTAGCCGCTTGGCGTTCCTGACGTAACCTCTTTCATTCTCTCTCATTCTCTCTCATTCTTTCCTTCACTTTCATCGTAGTTTTCTCTCTCTCTCTCTCTCTCTCTCCTGCTCTCTCATTCTTTCCCTTTCGAAAAAGATAGGAAAGAAAACGGGACGAGCAACGTTGCTCGGTTTCCGGTTACTCGAGGCGCCTCTTCTCCTTAGGGCCGGTTTCCTACTCATTCCCGTAGCACGCCACCGGACCGGACCCGACCGGACGCTCACGGATGGACGGACGGACGGATGGACGATCGATAGATCGATCGATCGATCCATCCTTTCGATTAATTCCGATTCGTGCTCGATTCATCTGGCCCCGTTGCCTTTCTTTCCTCTTACCTTAATCGTCATCCTACCGTACCGTACCGTATCGTATCGTATCGTATCGTATCGTATCGTACTGTACCGTACCGCGCCGCGCCGCGTTAGTGTTCCGGTCTTATCTCGATCTCGAGAAAAGGGAAGATTTCCAACTCGAGCTTGTAAGCTTGATCAGGAGCGACGTTCGCTGACTTTGTTGTTGACTTTGCTTATGTATATCGCATTATTTTTTTTATTCTTTTGATTTTTTTACAAACAACCACGGTGTTTAACGCTTGATTGTCCTTTTACGTTCGGATCATCGATGATTCTTTTGATCTATTATAAGATTGATCTTTTTTCATTTTCTACTTTAACGGTCAAGGTAGCGCCAGTAATTTTTGTTGAAAAATTCTTTTTAAATTATTTAAGTATTATAATAATAATTATTATAATAATATTAATAATAACTAAGCATTAGTATTATCCCGCATAATTTGAATTTTGGTTTTATCATTTGCGAGTGGAAAGAAAGCAAAATTTACGAAGGAAAATAAAAAGGCTATTAATCAGGATCGATAAATTAGCCAATACTTTGCTAGTAAGTAAATAAGTAAGTAAGTAAGTAAGTAGGTAAGTAAGTAATTATTTTGTTGGCGTTACGTACAGTACTTACAAAGCCGTGCTTGTCGCTGATGTTGTTCGTGAGCTTGAGTTTGTGGAAGCTCACGACTTTCTGCATCCATTGTTCGCCGCTGCTAGGTGAATCCGGATGAATGTACATTCTCTTCGGCATTTCTGGATCAGCTTTACCAGCAACCATCCACCTGCTGCTCCATCGATAACGATTAAGAGCCAAAACAATAAAAATTGTTAATAAAATCAAATTTGATTTTTGTTCAACTCTTTCGCGAGATATTTGCAATAATTTTGGAATATGATCCAGTGAATCTCTAAAGATCTCGCAAAAGATCTTAATTATTTGATATTTAATTAACACCTTCTCGATAACATGGACATTATGAAAAATTAAATGTTTATTATTATTATTATAGTATATTAGTATATATTATATACAAAAATTAGTAATAATGTCCTTTTAGTTTATCGATATGGTGTTAATAAATTATAATTAATTAATTATCTTAAATCGAAAGACAGACCACGACTTAGCGAAAAGATTTGTCATTATCATTATTGTTATTAGAATATTTTTACTATAAAAAGATTGAATTTAAAAGATATTTGTAATAATAATTTAATATCTATGAAGTAACATTAAAGTAAAACAAAATAAGAACTAGATCCGATTAAAAAAAGAAAATCCTGAGAGGATGTGTAAACTGACCATGAGTACTTTCCAAAGTCTCATCATCATCATCATCCTCCTCATTCACATCATTCACAGGTGGGTCAAAACCGAAAAACGTGAAAGAAGAAAAACAACAAAAATAAATAGAACACAAAATGGAAATAAACAAAATTGAAAAAAAAAAGAAATAGACGAAGAATAAGAATAAGATTAAGACTAAGAATAATAAGAAGAAGAGAACTCGTTCGACAAGTTCCAAAGTGGCCTGCGGTCGGCGGCGTGATGTAATCGTTCATTGTGGTCTGCCTTTCGATTGCCCGCCCGTGTAAGAGAGACGCCTCGCGAGAACTTTTCTTTTACAAAAGAACAAGGAGAAGGAGAAAAAGAAGAAGGAGGTGGACCTGAAGAAGATGGAGGTGGTGATGGCGAAGGTGGAGGAGAGTAAAGAGGAATAAGGACGCACGCGCGCGCGCGCACGCGCGAGACACCTCCAATAAAAAAGATGAGAATCCAAAGTGATCCTTCTTACTACTACTACTACTACTACTACTACTACTACTACTACTACTACTACTGTTACTACTACCATTACACTACTAATACTACTAGGAGGACTACTATCAACCCTACTGTACATTTTACTATGAATCAAACGCGTTATTGACACTAAATCATATTATAATGAACGTTTATTGTTATACTCCTATATGTCTCTTTATTATTACTTGATCGCTTAATAATAATAATAATAATAATGATTACGATTTAAAAGAAATATCCCTTCAAAAATAAATAATAATAACATCGATTATATTTTATGGTAAAAATTTGAAAAAATTCAAACAAATTTTACTGTACGAAATATATATATATTTTGTATTAATAACTTGATCCCCCTTAATAATAATAATAATTACGATTTAAAAAGGGAATAATTCAAAAACAAAAACATTCTTGGTAAGATTAAAATAATGAAAAGGAATCTTGATGTCCGAAATATCGATATTGAAAATTAAATAGGAAAGAAACCAAACAAAAAATAAGATTCGATCAAATTTGTAGATACATATTTGTAATTTTGGTCTTTATAGGGAAAAGAGGGGGAGGGTAAAAAAGGGTGAAGTAAAGGGGGAAAGGATACGGAAACAATTTTGGGCTAAGATTACCTTCCTTCGTACTCCCTCCTCCAAACTGTTCGTTCTCGAAGTTATCGCGAGGCATCATCTCTCTCGAGGCCCCATGCAATGTGAAGGCTTGTTGCGATCCCCATACTAGTCGAAAGAATTTTCCCAGAAAAGTTACGCCCTCGCGTGATATCGTGAGAAATTAAATATATGTACATATATATATATATATATATATATATATATATATATATATATATATATATATACATACACACACATATATATATACATATTCTACCTTGTATTTTGCATCAAATATTTCTTTTCTTATTATTTTTTTGTTTTTGTTTATTTTGCCACCCTTTTATTTATTCGTCATCCTTCTAAAAACACAATTTAATAAATCTTCGACCAACATTTCCCCATTCGCGTTAATAACCTTTGTTTAAATGTAAAATTAAAGTCGTCAAAATGAAAATTATTACAAAAAAAAAGAAAAAAGGAATTTAATGTAAAAACGAGTATTTAAATCGACGAGTATGAGGAATTGTTCGCAGAGCACGCTTCACACTTTCAAGAAGAGCTTTTATTATTCATTTCGATCTTATTATTCAATAAATCGTCCATGATTTAAAAAAGTACAAAACAAAAAAAAAACAAAAAAAGAATGAACTACGATCGCATTAGATTATTCACAAGATCATCCTTTAAATGATCCCAAGAGATTTTTTTAGCATCTATGGTAGGAGCACCATGTTTATTATTTTTTTTTAATTTTTTTTTTTGTTATCACCTGTTATGAAACTTATATCGGCACTCGTCCGATGCCACGATGTCCATTAGCAGTATGTAGCTAGCTTGCCTGTCTAACCCGGACACCCTCACTTTATACGCGGGAAACATGCGTCTGCGAACAATTTTGCAATCGCAAAAAGAAAGACAAGGTCAATTAGTTCTCTACCGTTCACCGTTCTCTTTCTTTTCTATTTTTATTTTTATTTTATTTTAATTTTAATTTTTTCATTTTTAAATATTATTTTATTTCGTTTCGTTCGTTTGGTTTTTTCCTTTTTTTTATTTATCTCCTTGCCTTCCGTCATCGATCAATGACTACACAGACAGACACACATACATGTACACATACACACCACCAGTTACAACAACTCGTCTCTCGAAAGATCCTTATGAAATTTTTTTTTAATCCAATATATATATATATATATATATCCTTCCTCTCGTTAGTTGCAAATAAATAAATAATTTCTATTAAGAGGAATCACGTAAGAAATGATTTTCTTTTTAGTTAAGTCAAATAGCCAGTGAGTGGTTTCTAGTTTACCGGTTCGAATGATGCGAAGCTAACTAACGAATAGAAAAAGTATGATAGGTTGCTCCTAATTAACGGGATATATATACTTGAATAAACTTTCAAGATTCGTACTGTAAATGTTTTTTGATATAAAAAAAAGAAAATAAATAAAAAGATGATATCTATCTGATGGATGATTTTCATTAGGATCGTTAAAAACGAGTTGCCATTACTGTCGATAATAATTCTATTCTTTTCCTTTATCTCTCTCTCTCTCTCTCTCTCTCTCTCTCTCTCTCTCTCTCTCTTTCTGTGTTATTTATTTATTTTTCTTTCTCTCTTTATTTCTTTTCTCCAAGTTTCTTCGAGCTAACTCGAAAGCTCTACCTGTTATGAAATTTGTATCTGTAGTCGTCAGCAGCAACGATGTCCAATAGGAGGATATACTTGGCCTTGGCATCCAGACCGGAAACTCGGAACTTCATTTGAGGGAACATCTGCCTGGACCCCCGATCAACACCGAAAGTACGATTACATTACATCTTATTTTATTATTATTATTATTATTTGTCGACAATTATTCTTGCTTTAAATATATAAATGGGTCTATTGAAAAGTATTCATGGATAATAATAATAAACATTTTGATTATTATCAACAACATATGTTATGTATATGAATTAATTCTATTAAAAAAAAAAAAACAATTGTATCTTTTATTAAAATATATTCTCTTCTGATACTAATCGAAAAACCCAATTATAAAATAAAAAAAGATATACAAGATATGAAATTTGTTGCATTAACAGAGCAAAGTATTCAATAAAACGAATCGAAAAGAAGGGTGTGTTAAAAACAAATTGAACATTTTCTGAAAGTAGGGAAGAACTTGATTGGTAAATACGTACGTACCTATTTATCATTTGTATTATTTTTTAATAATTATTTTTGCTTTAAACATAAATGGATCTATCTAAAAGTATCAATGGGATATTAATTTGTTAATTATTATCAACGTCATATATGAATTAATTCTACTAAAAGAATTGTACCTTTCATACTAATTGAAAGACCCAAATATAAAATAAAAATAAAAAATATGATATATGATGACATATATATACATGATATGATATGATATGATATGATATATTGAATTTGTTGCATTAGCAAAGCGACATATCCAATAAAACGATTGAAAGATATAAACGCGTTAAGAGAAATTGCAAATTTTCTCGAAGTAAGAGAAAACTACATAGGTAAGATACGTACTTGTACTTACTTACATACGTACGTACGTACGTACAAACATACTACGTAGGTACATAAGAAGTCAGTAGTGAAAAGTGGATTAAAAAGAAGGTCGACGACCGTAAGACGAGTTCTGCGGGAGCGTAGGGTCAGAAAGTGATTCGTGCGATCGTCATAAAGTAATCCGAGAAGCGCGTCGCTTCCTGTAAGATAAACTTCGTGGTCTGCTTCGTTGATGCGCTTGTGTGTGCGCGCGCTTCTCCAGAAAGAGAAACAAACAAACAAACAAACAAATAAACAAACTAACAAATAAAGAAATAAATAAAGAAAGAAAGAAGAATAAAAAAAAGAAAGAAAAAGAGAAAGATAGAAAGAGTCACGTTCGTTCGTCAGTTCGAAGACGACAAGGATGCACGATGGAATCCTGAAAGGTCGGAATAGAAACGTGCACGAGTCAATCTCAAGTCCTGTCAGACGACGACGACGACGACGACGACGACGACCAAGATGAAGAAGACGAAGAAGACGAACCCCGGATGCTGGAAAGTGCTGAAGAAGAAGAAGAAGAAGAAGAAGAAGAAGGGAGAGAGAGGAGGGAAGAGAATCAAGCGCGTTCCCGCGGAATAAAAAGCAGATCTCGTTTCATCTCTTTCTTTCTATCTCAAGTAAACATACACATACATATATATATAGAGTATATATTGTATCATGCATGTAAACGTACTTCAGTGTATAAGGAGTTAACCTGTAGAAAACTGAAAGGAGGGGGAAAGATCTTCGAGAAGAGAATACGAAGTTTGAAGTTATTGACACAAGTTTTGTGCAAAAAATATTAGATGTGTAAAAATTTCTTTTGTTTTCTTTTTTTTTTTTATTAAGAAATGACTGTTCACTGTGCTTTTGCAACAAATTAAATATCGTCTTATAATTAGATTTTCTTCTTCGTTTGGTCACACAACGAACATTTTAACCTAGAAGAAAAATATAATATTATCCTAAGACTTATAAATTAAATATGAAAAAATTTAATTTCAAACGCATAGGATAATCCTAAAAGTCAACACATAAATTACACATATACAAAATATATGACAATTATATTACATAAAAAAAGTAATTAACCCTTTGCACTCTTGAAATTTTTTTTGTTCATATCATATATTGCCAGCAACTAGCATATATTATTAATATTATTACCATTTTTATATTTATATGTTTTAATATTATTAAAGGAATTACTTCAATTCTCTTTATATCTTTACAGCAGAGAGCCCTCGAGTGAAAAAGGGTTAATTATATCTTTAAAAAAAAAAAAAAAAAATTATTTTGTACCTTGAAATCTACAAAAAAGAAAAAAAAAGGAAAAACAACAATTTGCAATCTTGATTCATTGTTTTACACATCTCAAATATAAAATACAAAAACGAATCAGTTCACAGTATATATGAAAAAAAGAAAGAAAATAGTTTATGACGAGAATAAAATCGAATTCATTTCTACAGAATAGATATTGAAAATGTATCAATAATCAAATCGATGAAAAGGAGACGATTGATTTGACTTTTATGTTTAATTCCAATGGCTCTTCTCTCTCTCTCTCTCTCTCTCTTCTCATGGCTAATAGCTTTTAGCCTCGACACAAATAACAGGACGTTTTCTTTAACGAGCCGAAAAAACTTTAAAACGTCTAACCATTCGTACAATCTTTCTTTTCGAGTTCACCTCGAGCCGTTTATTAAAAGAGAATCTTTTTGAATAAAATTACCTACGACACAGACCTTTACCCTCTCTTTCTCTCCACCCCCTTACCCTCTCCTCCCTCCTCCCTCCTCCTCTTCCTCCTCCTCCTTCTCCCTTCATCTTTCTTCCCACCCTCCTCCAAGACATCTTACGAGAACTTTGTTACCTTCTTCCCAAGCATGCTGGCAATTACGAGAGAATGAGAGAAAGAGAAAGAGAGAGAGAAAGAGAGAGAGAGAAGGGGGAGCTGGGCAAGGTAACGTGAAAAACTCGCAAAGAAAAGAGAACCAAAGGAGAAGAAGAAAAAACAGAAAGAAGAAGAAGAGCAAGAAGAAGAAGAAGAAGAAGAAAAAAAAGAAAGAAAAAAGTATCCTTAAAGAAAAGCTACCCTTCTCTGAAAAGACATCGACGAAGTTAGAACGAGAGTCACGCCAGTGTAAATTCTCACAGGTGTGTGCTCTCTCATCTGGTTCCCCCCTCCCCCGCTGCCACCCTCACCCTCACCCCCCTACACCTTCACCGGTTAGTTTTCTTCAAACCCCTCTCTCGTTTACACGCACAAAACTCTTTTCGACTAATTCGTTAAGCTAATTTTTTTTCATTCTCTTTTTTTTTTTTCTTTTACATATTTTGCCTCTAATTTTCTTTTTTCTTTTTTCTTTTCCTAGATCTTTCAATCTTATAACCCATTACTCATTATTATTTATTAATCACGTTTAAAAGAAAATTGTTCAATTTGAAAGCTGCTGTTAATATTGATTTAATCGATTTAATATACGACACGAATAAGAATTTTTTCCGATTAAGGAAATTGTTAAAAATGAAATCGAACGAAATAAATATTAGGAATATTTGTAAATGTAGTAGCAGCAGTAGCAGATTTATGAAATTAATCGAATAAATGTAATTTAACGAACATTTTCTTTGAATTTAACCACGACTTCCCTTCGTTAACTAAAATTCTTTTTCCATTGATCTTGAACGCGTCGAAAAGAAATTTCCATTAAATAAATATTTGAAATGGATATATTATGCAAGTTAAATTTGAACAGGAAAAAAGTATGTTGTTTGACGATTTATCTAATAAATTCAATGTAAGATAATATAAAGTAACATATCGTAGAAAAATAAAAAGTGGGAAAAAGAGAAAAAGGAAAGATGGATGAAGGAAGAAGGAAGGAAAAAGAAGATGAAGAAGAAGAAGAAGAAGAATAAGGAAAAGAATGAAGAAAAGAAAATATATATATCTCGAGCAGAAGTTTGCGTATTTTCTAGGAGTTTCGCGTCGGCCAAAGACGCGAGTGAGTGCTCTTACGCGTTACAACGGCGGAGGCCAATTACGGTAATTAGCCACGACCATAAACGAGTCCTCGTAAAGCGCGAGAAAGAGAGAGAGAGAGAGAGAGAGAGAGAAAGTTGGAAAAAAGGGGAAAGGGGAAAGGGTAAAAAGAGACAATAAGACGCACACGCGTACAACGCAGCAGCAGCACACAACATATACATATGCGAGAATATATAATTCAAATTCAGTTAATAAAAACTAATCACATTTATCTATCTAACTGATTAATTAAAAATAATTTTGTATATATATAGCCCTTCGAAAAAATATAAATATATAGAAAAAAAAAAAATACAAAAATGTATATATAATAATATAAACCAAAAAAAGTAAATATAGTAGTAGAAATATACTTGTTTATCAAATCGGCAAAGGTGTATATATATATGTATATATGGTCCAGATGAACACGAGGTGCAGTACGAGCTAAAAGACTTCAAAGGAAACGAAAGAGTGACAGAGGGGTGGGGGGAGGGGAACGGGGGAAAAAGTAAAAGAGAAAGAGAGAGAGAAGAAAAGAGGAAGAGCGGCTCACCGCAGGGATTTTTGGTAGCATCTGCCTACTGTCCGCCCGTTCGAGAATTTTTCCGCAACGTGTAAAAAGAAGACCGAAAAGTGGAAGAGAGAAAAAGAGGGAATGAGGGAGCACTCGCTCGCGATAAACGAGACACATTCGCATTCACGATCGAGGAGGCTGAAGGATACTAAGCCGGATTATCCAAGCTCTGCGAGCCAAAACAGCCTCCCGCGGGAGGACACGAGGGGATCATATATATATACCTATATATATATATATATATATATATTTTATATATACATGTTCCGTGTACGATCCTCAAATCGAAAACTCGTCCTACCGAAAGAGAGAAAGACTATCTCCAAAATAACCCATGTGAAGAGTCTATCATACTCTCTTTCTCTCTCTCTCTCTCTGTCTATCTCTCAAGCTTCGAAATAGCAAACCACCCTTTTTGCCCTTTCATCCTTTCGAACTTTGATCGCAGTTTTCACGGATCTTAATCCTTCGTTTGTATGCGTACCTTGTATTCGCGTTGTTGAATCCTTCGAGATTTTATTTGTAACTCTTGTACTATTTGCTTCATATTTATATTTATATTTTTCTCAACGAAATTTGTGTATTTTTTTTTCTTTTGCTTAATAAGAAATCAAGAAAGTTTATATAAATAATTTACATACGTTGGAATATTCTTCCTTTAAAACAAAAAAAAAAGAAAAAAGAAGCCATACTTTTAAGTAGAGAGATTACATTTCTTTACGATTTCCTTCTTTCTTTTCGGTAATTCCTCTTAGCAAAGAATGTCACCCATAATTTCTATCCTAGTTTGAGTTATTAACGTGCGGCAATAGGAAATAAACAAATTATCTAGGACGTAAATATATAGCTACGGTAGTTTGAACGCACCCGTTGAAAGCTGTAAATCGTCTGATAAAAAGCGATAATGAACAAGTTGCCTTTTTATGTTAAACTTCTCCAGTATCTCTCGTATTCTCTCTCTCTCATTTCTTTTTTTTCTCTCTCTCCCTCTCTTTTAGACAACAAACGTTGTTTCTTCTCGTTCTCTCGAATCGTTTGAAACTATAACTTTGAAACTCGTGATAAGGATGAAAGAGAAATACAACTGTGACCGAATTCTTCTTCAACAAATCAGATATTACCTTTTAAAATGTTCACACGAAAGAAAAAGAAAATCCCTCCCAGTCGTCGTCGTCGTCTTATTCTTTTTTTTCTTTTTTTCTATGTGAGAAAGGGCTTAACCCCATGTCATTATTTTCTATCCTTTCTTTTGAACCACATCGGATTAATCCTTTTTCGATTTAACGAGATTAAACGAGACAAAATGAGAGAACTTTTTTTTTAAGATGAAAAAAAAAGAAGAGAAAAAAATTAGAATAGAATAAAACAAAATTCTAAAATATCATTCGAAATATAATTTTGTAATTACTACTGACAAAAAAAAATTGATAAAAAAATACAAGAAGATAATAGAAGAAGAAAAGCTCTCTTTTCTTGTGCGTGTGTGCATGTGTGTGAATGTGTGCATGAGAGAGAGAGAGAGAGAGAGAGAGAGAGAGAGAAAGAAATAAAGAAAGATGGGAAGGAAAAAAATTGATGTAATTTCCTGGCAGGTTCACCGATGCGTACGATGATCACCAACGACTACTACTACAAGCACAACGACGTCAAGATTTAATGACGTCAACGAGCGACGATGCAGCGATGCGAACTGCGCTTACCCTCGAGCGAAATCAAACACACGCCGTTGGGGGTTTATCATCGATTTATTTGTAAATACCGTTACAAGCATCAACCCGTTTGAAAAGAGAGAGAGAGAGAGAGAGATCCCTACACTCACTGTGCAAAATAGCGTTCGTATTTTCGATGACATCTTTAAAATCAGAAAAATCTTTCACTACCCAATGCACGATCATTAACAATTTTTTTTGTCTATTCAACTTTACGAATTTTCAATATTTTTGAAGTGAAAACTTCTTTAGAATCAGGGTGATTTGAAAATCGTGAAACGGAAGAACATGAAACGGATGAAACAAAAATAATGAATTAATTAATAAAATTCAATATATGTGTGTGATCTGCACACATCTATCTTTTTTTTTATTTTTCATTAATTTAATCAAATGGTCCATAGGATGATGAGAGAAAAATCAAGAAAATGTAATTTGTACTTTATATTTATACAATTAAATTAACAGTTTCAGATCACACACCGGCCAGACAACAATGACGATAAAAACAAATGACAATTGAAATGAATTATTCTAATTGTCAGAGAAATAAGTCATAGAAAAAGGTAACACATTTCACAAAGATAATTTCAATCTGAGGTTAAAAAAAAAAAAAAAGAAAAAAAAGGAAGAGCCGTTGTGTTTAATTCATTCAAAATGTGGGTCGATTCGTTTTATTTCTTACCATCAGCACCATCATCATCATCATCATCACCATAACCACCACCATCATTACTATCACCATGAGATACCATTAAATAGCAGCACTTGTTAAGTTTTCCGTTTATGTGTATGCCGTAATTCCGAAGCAGAACCTTACCGAGGAACGTTAATAGTTTTACACGGATGCCTCCGATCTTTTCAATGTTGTATTGCCAACATGAGAAAAACTAAACTTGTATAAACATTCTGGTAAAAAATTGTTGGGAGAACAAAGTAAACTCTCTAATCCATATGTGTATGTAATATGTAGGATATATATGTGTATGTATGTGTATGAATGTGTGTATGTGTCTACTGTTATTCCTGAGAATCTTCCATGATATATCTTAAACTGGGAGTGGTAAATGATTTGCTATATTAGGAAACGTAGTTCTGTTCGACGCGATCGACTATACAATTAAAAATAAAATAAAAAAATAAAAAATTAATGTAATGTTTTTGTTTGATTCGAACGTTCATACGTTCAAACGTTCCTATATATATATATATATAATTATATTTTATATTTTTATTATTATTAATATATTATAAAATATTTATTATTATTGTATTATAAGATAAATAATTTTATTATTTAATAAAAAAAAAAACATTAAATAATTTATTATATAATTATATATGTATAACTAACATGTTGTAAACTAACGTAAAATCTGTTATATCAATAGGTGCATAAAGGAGGTATAGGAAAGGGACGAAATAATTAATTATTATTCAGCATAATAAAACGATTCAATACTGTGAATAATATTTGAATTAATTGAAGATATGAGGAGAGAGAAAGAGAGAGATTAGCGCGAATTAGCAAACGTTCTAATACGTTCATCGTTGATTTTGATATACCATTCGCATGTATATTACGTATAAAGGAATGTATTTATTTAAAATACATAAATGTATAAAGAATTTATTCTAACAATTATAAACTATAAGTAGTAACGACTGAAATACAATAAAATATTCGACTTTTGATTATTAACCCATTAACTGCCACGATTTCCATTTGAGGATTTTGGAATTTTACGTACACTACTCGGCTTTATGTGAACTTTATGGAAAAATTGCATATTAATAGCTATTTTTGTATGTATAGGATAATAATCAAAGAAAAATAAGTAATAGTATCTTATTATTTTTTTATTTCGTGCAACGAACCACCACAATCCCCCATTAAGAACTTTTTTAAATAAATATAAATATTTCTGAAACGACAAATAATTTGGCATTTAATACAAAGTAAAGAAGTAATTTAAAAATTAATTGAAAAAGGTACACCCGTTAGAGAAAAATAACAGAACGAAGGATGATAAATCGGTGACGTTTCGAAGCGAAAGGGAGCAGGTTGCAAGCGATAGAAACGTAAAAGCTGGAGTAGTGAAGAGGGAAGAGGAGAAGAAGAGGTGAAAGAGAAGGAGGAGGAGGAGGGTAGGAGGGAAGGTTCTTTCTCCGTAGCGGTTTTAGCCAGGAGCGATCGTTACCGGGAAAAGGAGAATGATTCGCGTGCGAGAGAATATCGAGAATCACGCGTGCAACTTTACTAAACACCGGCACGAGACTATTACAAGTAGTAATCGTCGTCGTCGTCGTCATTGTCGTCATCGTCTTGTTTGTTCTAAATAACTTCGAAGAAAAATTTGTCTATCATCTGATCTAAATCATTATTCAATTTTTTCTTTGTTTAAATAAATCTCATCTCTTTCTTTTCATTGTTTTTATTTACAATATCGTATTAAACATTGGCATGAAATTATTTACAAGTAATCCGTTTTCTTCTAATCGTTTGTTCTAAGTTTGAAAAAAATTTGTCTATCAATCATTTGATCTCTATCATCTTAATCATTATCTCGTTTTTTCTTTTTAATCTTATCTTTCTTTTCATTTTATTTTTTTTTCATATTCAATATAAATAATAATAATAATAATAATAAAATAAATTATTTTCTCGGTTCGAGAAGGAGAAGAGTTGTTGCTACTTGAATATTCTAAATTTGTCCTAAGGAAACACAAATTTTACTCGTTCCTTTTTTTTTATTCCTACGGGGGAGGAAAAAGAAAAGAAAAGAAACAGAAATTGTCAAAATGATTATAAATCATAGTCGGGGGAAAAAAAAGAAGAATAGAAAAGAAAAAGAGAAGGGAAGGAAAGGAAAGGAAAGGAAAGGAAAGGAAAGGAAATAAACTTAACGTACCTAAGCCATTATTTTAATTTCCACGCGTCAAGAGACAACCGACGAAGCAAATTTATCGTCTTTTTGATAACGACGCGAAAGACGGAAAGAGAAAGAGTAAGAGAGAGAAAGAGTAAGAGTAGTAAGACGGTTTAGAAAGAATAAGAAAGAGAGAGAGAGAGAGAGAGAAGATGCCAAGAGAAAGGATGGACTTTATGGGACGACGTAGGACAGGACACAAATCCACTTGCAAAGGGAGAGAATCGAGAGAGTAAGTAAGAGAGTAAGAGAGAGAGAGAGAGAGAGAGAGAGAGAAATCACTAGTTTCATCCTTGTCTCTCTTAAAAGTCGAACACGAGGAAGAAAGATAGAATGAGTCTTGTCGAACAAATCGGTACAAACGATCGTCGTAAAGCAGTTAAGGTCGAGTTTATATACGCCTCTTCTTCTTCCCTTGGTAGAGGGCCTCCGTAAGAGGCCCAGAAGGTACGAGATGAGCAGAACCGATAGGGAAACCGATAGTCCGCCGGATCCTTTCGAGAAGGGCTCCTTCCTTTTTCCATGCTCCCTTCTTCTTCTCTCTATATGTTTTCTCTATCTTTTTTTCTCTCTCTCTCTCTCTCACTCACTCTTATTCTCTCATTCTCTCTCTCTCTCTCTCTTTCTTTTTCTCGAACCCCCGCAGCGAAGATCTTTTTTACCCTGGAGAAAGGGAACCAGTTGGAATATCTTTCAGTCCTTCTTCTTCTTCTTCTTTTTCTTACCTTTTGTTTTATACATATACATACATACATACATATATACACATATACATATACATATTATACATTTTATAGTTATATGCAGGTAGCATAGAAATTTTCATTCTACTCGATGACATCTACAAAGATCTATCAAGATTTGCTTCTTTTTTTTTTTTTCATTGAATAACATTTATTCAAATAAATTTGTTGTCCCAAAAGAACGACAATAACAAAAATACATATATGTGCTAATGAAATGAGAGAGAGAGAGAGAGAGAGAGAGAGAGAGAGAGAGAGAGAGAATAGTAATTTGTAAAACGATTTAATCGCATTTTCAATCGATCAAATATTATACGGATTAGTTATGGCATACATATAACAATACATAATAATCATAGCTCAATTAACAGTATAATGTATGTAAATATGTGAATGAGTCAAAATGCGTAACCGTATGAATTAATTTAGCTGCGTCGCATTAGCACCGATCCGTCTGCTCAAATGCACACAATAATAATAATAATAATAACAATAATAATAACAATAGTAATAATAAACGAACGATAGGTAAATATTGGTGAGAATAAAATTGATAATAATAGTCGAAAGATGATTATGAACACGATCGAAGACAAAGTAAATAATTAAATAAACAATAAAGATTAGAATTGAAATGAATTTTTGCTTTTTTTTTTCTTTACAGCATCTCGTTATTCGTAAATCAACCCTTTTTCCTTTCTTGTATCTTTTTTTTTATAATAATTTTATATAGCTGTTTTTTAATTTTTTCAAGATTATATAACACGAAAACTAAAATTTAATTAATCATATGATTAATTTGTTTATATTTGATATGATTATTATTAATTTTATGAATATTATTTATAAAAATTATGAAAATAATTGATATATATATATATATATATTCTCTTTGTCTCTCTCTATAATCTTTTATAATAATCTGTAAAATTATATATAATGTATATACTTATATATATTACTAGATATATCAAAAACGTTGTATGTGTGATAAAAAAAAAAAAAAAGGAAAAAAAAAGGGAAGAGTGCACGATGCCTAAGGGCCAACCTTACAAGATTTCTTATTAGTTCATCAGGTTATCATCTTTCTCTCTCGCTTAGCTCTCACCCTTTTTCAGGTGTGAGAAACTCTCCGAAGAACTTGATCGTAATGACGAGCTATTGATATACAGGGTGTTCGAATTATAACATTTCGTCGTTGTGTGTATTCAATTATATTATATTATATAAAAAGAAGAAATAGAAAATTATAATAAAAAAAAAAAAAAAAAAGATATATTTGAATAAATAATTTGAATAAATTAATTTGAATATAGTTGGAAAGAAATATTGTTGACAAAATTACTTGAATAATTTTAATAGTGTTAAATAATATAATGAAATATTTGTTGATGTTTTAACACCCAGTACAAAGAAATATTCGTAGATTGATCGATTTTTCGTACACGTTCATTCCAATTAACTCTCTCTCTCTCTCTCTCTCTCTCTCTCTCTCTCTCTCTTTTCTTTTTTTTTTCTTCTCTTCCACGAAATTCAATTTGATCTGGATCGAATTAAAAATGACTCCCTGATCGTTCGAAATCAATAAATATATATGTGGATGTACAACGTGTATATAATAATAATTAGGATAGGAAGGAAGGAAGGAAGGAAGGAAGAAAGGAAGAAAGGTAAGAAGCTTAGCACCTGTCGACGTTAACTCGATGAAATTATCAACGAAATCGATGTTTTACGAGTTCCCGATAATTTGCAATTAATAACGTTCAAATAATAAGCTCGTGTATGGGTGTGATCGTACAATGATCTTAAGTAGACAAAAATAAAATAATCATTTCCTTCAAATAAAAAGAAGAACAAAAAAAAAGACACAGAAAAAGAAGAAGAACAGAAAAAATTATTTCATCTACATTTTATCATTATCTCGTGTTCATTAATTGCTAATTAATTTTTATTCCAATTCAAATTTTTATCACCCACTCAAAATGAAGAATATATAATTAAACAAACAAACAAACAAAAATATACGTTTCTTTTTTCACCATTCGTAATAATTAAAAATTAATGAATTCCTATCGGAAACTTTGTATTCTTACATAAATTAATAATTGTGAGAAAGAAATAACAATAATAATAATAATAATAATAAAATATAAATAATGAATAATTAATATGTTTTATATATCTCGAAAATGTATTAATTAAATTTTTTCATAGGAAAAATACGAAGTTCTCTTTTGAGAGACGAGAGTTTGGTTATTTGTCGTAAACAATTTTTTGTTCTTTTGTTCATCGTAAAATTTCTTCTCTAATATTCGTTGAATTAATAATTAGTTTCATTAAAAATAAAAAATAAAAAATAAACGAATGTTGATAAGATGTAAGAGTACATACAACACATAAATACGTCGAACGTGTTCGTGGCAGCTGCCGAATGTGACTTGGGCCAACCTATTAAAGTTCTTTAGATAAAACTCCTGATTAATTACCCGCATCTGGTGACTAATTGATCAGATCAACTTCAACGATGGCACGTTCTTATTGTATGTGTGTGTGTGTGTGTGTGTGTGCGCGTATGTAACACACATCCATGCATATTTGAGTGAAAAAATTCATGCCTCTCTGCGACGATATTTGAATAATATAAATAAATAATTGATAACTGTAAAAACGCGATTCGATGTTAAAATCGACAAGATTTAATGCGAATCATCCCATTTTTTTCCATTCAAAAATATAACAAAATAATTTAAATTTAATTGTAATAAAATTAATTATTATTATTAATTGGCATTAGAAATTCGAAAGTTCATTGCTGCAAATATTAAATCCCGGGGCCATTGTTCCCATCCCTCAGTGCAATCCTTCCATTCGCGGTCTTCATATCCTATTTCTTTCAGATCCCTTCTAATATTATCGTAATAAAATTAATATTAAAGATTAATTTGTTTTTCCATTGAATCGGTGTTAGTAGTATCAATGAACGATTATAATAAATAATATAAATATATTAGAAATAAAGATGTATGTGTGTACGTTAGATGCTTGTATCTAATTAATGTTAATTCTTTATAATTTATATATAAGATAAGAATATATTAAATAAGATTAAAATAAAATATAAATCTTACGATATTAAAATTAAGCTCCTTAAGATCTGTAATAACGTGGCTTACTCTCGAACGGTTTACCTTCTAATGCTCAGGTAAACAAAACGAAAGTACGAGTGAACTAACCGAATGAAAACGTTAAAAGTCATATGGCAAACTCGACGTCTTACGTAGGATATATATTAGTATACATGTGTTACGTATTTACATGTATATGTGTGTCGTCTATATTACGATTTACCTTTTAGTGAGAAAAAGAATTCTTTGCTTTCAAACGAATAACATGAGACAAGTAGACCAAAAAGACGTAAAGAAATGTCAATATTTTAAACGGGTATACAAGTGTGATATTTTTCATCGTGTATGGTATGTATGTGTATGTATGTATGTATGTGTGTTAATTTAATTTAATATAAATTTTATATTATATAAAATTAAAACGCGCGTGTAGGAATAGTAGTAGTAATATGTTTATTATATTTTAAATAAAATAGATTATAAATTTAAATTTGATTAATAAAATTGAAATTTTTAACATGTACATATTTTCCATGTCAAGGCCTCCTCCAAATGAATTTTCATGAATACACGATGATAATGATCTATATGATAGTTTAGAAAAGATCTTCACTAGAAGATCGACGTATTTTTCTTGGAAAGAGACAAGCCTCGCATTGATTCGAAAATAGTAACTAAACGTGATACGTATCAGTGTTATAAATACGTACACATGTGTGTACGTTCGTATTTATAAATGGTGTGTGCATATGCTTGATTAATTAGTCATTGGAATTTTTAATTTTCCGTTTTTTTTTTTATATTTTCTTTTCTTTTTCTTCTCTCGTGACAGAAAGTCAGAAAGGCAGATGTGTCGTGTCGTGTAACACACGTTTTCTTCTCGAATTTTTTTTCTTTTTTCTTTTTTTTTACCGTTTCGCTAAATAACATTAATTTTATCTTGATCACAATTAATAAAAGAATTAACGAATATAAATTAAAAAGAAAAAACAAATCGGAAACAAAAAAAAAAATAATACTCTCGTTGATCGATAATTAAAAATAATTATCCCTTTTTTTCTTCTTTTTTTTTTTATACGAATGTTCCAATGCTTACAAAATGAAAATCTCATAAGATAAATAGTTATTTTTCATCTCGTAAAGATGATTATTTGAAAGAGGTATGTAGATGAAAATCTTAATGAATTCCCTTGAAGCTTATTATTGAGGGATTATAATTAACACGCGAAGGAAGGAAGGAAGGAAGGAAGGAAGGAAGGAAGGAAACTCTTGAATTTCCTAATGACCTAATCGATCGTAGAACGAGTAGAAAAAAGGTGAGGGAAGAAAGAATAAGAAGAAAAAGAAAAAAAAAATGTAAAATGACGAGATGTGAGGTGGTGACAGATTGGGGAGAGGGAGGTGGGGTTGGTTGGATGGTTGGTTGTTCGTGCTCGAGAACTTTTCGCGGCGAGTTTTCGCACCTCGAAACGCTCGTAGTAGAGTCGCGGAGAAAACTGAAAATGGGGAGGAGTGCCAAGAACCCTCCTACTCTTTCACCATCGTTTCTCATTTCGTGTGAGAAAAGACGAGGAAGAGCGAAAAGTGTGGAGAGGAGAGAAGAGCGAAACCTCAACATCTCTCTCTTTCTCTTTTTCTCTCTCTTTCCCTCTCTCTCTCTCTTTCTTTCTTTCTCTCACTTCACTTGGGCTTGAAAAAACACGCGATAAGAGCGAGAAAAGAAGAGACATAGGAAAGGCGACCGAAATGAACTCGGCACGTCTGGAATCGCGCCCTCTTTTTCGATTTCTTTTTCAACCCTTTCCACCCCCTTTCCAACTCCCTCTCTCTCTCTCTCTCTCTTTCTCTCTTTATATACACTGAATCTCTTCTTTAACATTTCCTATGGAATTCACGCGTTTCGTGTGCTCATTCGAACGTCATGAAAAAAAAAATAACAAGAGTCAAGATTACTAGGTCTATCATCTCTTTCTCTCTTCAGAGTTTTCTTTCTGCCATTCTACGTCTCATTTTCTTCCTCCCTTTTCTTGCTTTTTCACCTTTCTCTCTTACCCTTACCCTTATTCATTTTCATTTTCATTTCTTTTTTTCTTTTCTTTTTATTCTCATCTTAACTCATCGTTTGTTTCCCCTTTCTTTTTTTCTAATTCATTGTATCATTTTCTTCTTTTCTAACCGATTGTCCTTCTTATCCCTTTTTTTTATTTTTTTGTATCTTTAACCGTACTCATTTTCCACCCTTATTTCTAATTCATGCATTTGAGGAGATATCTAACCTAAGAACAAGATTGAAAATGAGGAGGACTCTGAGGTAACAGCTTTCTATTTGCATACTAGCAACGAACCACCACCACCACCACCACCACCCATATCAGCAGCCGGTCCTTTCATCCCTCGAGCTCCCTTTTCGACACCGACGTTATTTGCATTCAGAAATTGGCCGTTGAACACACCACGTTGACGCGCGACCTTCTTCTTCTTTTCCTTCCTTCCTTCCTTCCTTCCTTCCTTCCTTCCTTCCTTCCTTCCTTCCTTCCTTTCTTCCTTCCTTCCTTCCTTCCGCCCTTTCTTCCTATTTTCTTTCTTAGTCGTCTGTTAACATCCCTTCAACCGACCACCTACCGACACGACTTACTCTCATTTTCTAAACTTTAATAGAACTTTACTGATAAAATGAAAATGATCTTGAGTTGACGTTTCTTACTTTATTGTAAGTGAAAATGTAAAAGTATTATAAAAAGGATCTTAAAATCCATTATCGTCAAAAAGATATGCGAGTATTGAGAGAAAAAGAGAGAGTAGAGAAAATTCACATTCTCTTCAACGAATTGAAGTGTTGAAAATGAAAAGATGATCATAAATGAGAAAAAAAAAACAAACGGTGTTGTCAAGAAAAGGGTTAAGAAAAAAGATGTGTTGTGCGAAAAAGCTCAGTGAATCACTTGATTATCACGATGACACCTTCAGACCAACGGACTATTGTCCTCCTTTTTCTTCATTGTAACAATTCACAATGCATCATCCTCTTCTTCGTGATTCTTTTGATACGAGATGACGACATAGCATTAAGTATCTTACGTGTCTTAAGATTTGTCTTCATTCATCGTCTCATTACTAATTTTGAAACACATCTCTGCTCGAATACAATTACATTTTAGCAATTTAAAAAAACATTCAACTTTATTACAAATCTGATAGGAGAAATAATTGAAATAAATAATTAATAAAACATTTCTAATTAAATTAATTTAATTTTTAAAAGGGAAAAACAACAACAACAACAAAAATACAATCTGTGTATTATTAAATATATGTATACTTATTTTACTATTATTAAACTTTGTTACAAATTTGATATACGAGAAATAATTGAAATCAATAATTTTAATATTTTTCTAATAATAATAATTTAAAAGGAAAAATGTACATAAAAAAAAAAAAAGGGTATTTCTTTAAGATTGTTCAACTTAATAACAAATCTGATACGAGAAATCATTCAAATAAATAATTAAATAACATTTTTCTAATATTGAATAATTTAAAAGGGGAGAAAGAAGAAAAAACAGGAATATACAACATAGGCGTATTTTCTTTACGCGTATAGGTGACAACGGATCGTAAAGATAATCGTTCTCGTTTATGTGAAATAGAAAAAAAAAGGAAGAAAAAAAGGAAAATAAAAAAAAAGGGAGGACGATAAAGAAGGGTCGCGGTTGGGTTAGACGCGACGATCTTGTGAAATAATTCATCGGCCCGAGGGGTAGAGCCTGTGATAATCTGTCAACGCTTAGCTCGTCAACCCATAGAAAAAGAAAAAGAGAAAACGAGAGTTAACACAACACACAACAGAGAAAGAAAGAATATGACGCCCACGCGCGTTACGTATTCGTAGATACGTTGATAAGCATAACTGGTAGGTGAAACAAAGGACAAAAAAAAAATAGAACGATCTCGACGTGGTAAATGGTCTTTATCTATTCACACTGCTCGGACACTAATATCAATGTTAAGCTAAGTGATGCGAATATATATTTATATGTATATATGTATGTATGTGTTGTGTTGAGTTGTGTTGTGTTCTTGTTGGTTGTGTGTTAAAAGTACAGATGCACCTGCACCTAAGTACCCTCGTGCATCATTCAAACTCTTATATACGGGTTTGAGGATCTCATCGATTTTTTATTTTCTCTGATATGTACGTTCAATTTTATGATCAGATCAAACAAGTTTTTCGCATGCTTGTTTTACTATTTTTATGCGATTATTTATTTTCCTTATTTTTCTTTTTTCCGTAAGAAAGAAAGAGAGAGGGAGAGAGAGAGAGAGAGATGTCATTTTCTTCTGAGTGATCATTTTTTCTTATATGTTATTTTATTTATATTAAGTGGGGGATAAAATATTGATGCTAGTAATGATTCAATTTTTATTATTATTATTATTATTATATATATAAAAATTGTTATTTGCGATAATAATCATCATAAAAGTATAATCGAAAATAATTTTAGGATCGTATTAATCAAGTTTTTTTTTTTTCTATGAAAAACAAAAATGAATCATCTCTTGTTTTTAAAAATAAAACAACAACAACAGCAACAAATAATTGATAATAGCGCATTTAAGATTTTTTTATTGAAAATAAATAAATTACGATAATTAATCGATAAAGGACGGGGGGGGGGAGAGGGAAAGGTGTTAATAAAATCGATTTACATTTATCCGATGTACAAAAAAAAAAGCAAAAAAAAAAACAAAAAACTAAAACTACAAGAAAAATCTTACTGAGGATTATTATCGTATAATAATAAAAGATGAAAATGAATACGGGTTGTTGCTCGCAGCTGTCCGTCATGGAGATATCAGATTTCGATAATTTTCTAATATATAGGAATGAGGAGAGGGGGAGGGGGAAGAAGGAGGAGGGCTAGAGAGAAATTTTATAATTAACGTTCATCAACGAAAAAATTCAACAGGACGTGTGAGTGTGAGTTGTTGTTACTTCGATCTATGATCAAAATAAAACGATTTTTAAATTTGTAATATTATATCCCACACATTACGTGTTAAATATATTTTTCATTTATTTATTTATTTATTTATTTATTTATTTATTTATTTATTTAATTATTTATTTATTTATTCTGTCGTTTTTGTTTTCATTTCTTTTTTATTCGTTTTTTGTTCCTTTTTTTTTTCTTTCTTTTAAACGTCAAAATTTATTATCTTTGACAGTTAAACGTAAATAATATAATGACTGTTGCTTTTTTTCCTTTTTTAAATGTAAAGTCTCGTATAATTTTTGGAAAAGCGCGCACACATACACACACACACACACATTACGTTTACGTTACTAGTTTTATCAAGAGTCGTCGTATACTTGCGACCTTAAAAAGCGATAGACTTATAATACCTATAATACGTATGTATAATGTTTTAACTATTCAATGCTACTGTTAAATAATAAACGTCTATTCCACGTGCGAATACATTTTTTCTTTTTCTTTCAAAAATAACAAACCAAATGAAAGAATTAATGTTATTTAAAATTTGTACACAAAATTTGTATAATTAACGTTGACGAAACAATAATCTTAAATATTAGTAAAGATTACAACAATATTAGAAATAAAATTAAAATAAAAAAATAATAAGTATACATGAAGATCAATGCACTAAAAGTAAAATATAAAAAAAAAACAGAAGAAATTAAAGGTAAAATAAAAAATGAAGGGAATGATAAAAATCAAAAAAACATTAATATTATTATTAATGTTATTAAATTAATTATGAATTTAACATTAATGTTATTTAACTTTTACGCAATTGGTATATGATTCACGTTGACCAAATAAAAAATAATTACGACAAATAATAGAACAATATTAGAAATAAAATAAAGAAAAAAATTAAGAATAGGAAAAATCAATGCATTAAAAGGAGAATAAAAAAGAAAAAAAAAAGGTGTGATAAAAAAGAATGAAGAAGAAAAAGAGAAGAATGGAATTGATGAAACATAGTATTATTCGCACTTGGTAGAAAAACGTCATCGGGTAGAGCTTAAGACAGGCTCGCGTGCAAAACGATGCAATGCGTTATCTCGTAATCGCGTGTACGAGCTTCCCGTAGCCTTGAAACGCGCTGTAAAGTGCCGTCGGAGATAAGGACATTCGTGTTTGAATAAAATGAAAAGAAAGAACAAGAGAGTTGAAAAGGGGTAGGTAGATAGGTAGGTAGGTAGGTAGGTAGGTAGGTAGGTAGGTAGGCAGCCACCTACTACTACTCTGTTGGACTTGGCTGGGGGGGTTGATAGCAAAAATGGGGATAGAAAGAAGAATACCCATAGAACTTTATAGAGAATGATTCAACCCAACCCAACCCAACCCCTACCATCAAATTCCTATCTTCTTTTTTCTCTTTTTTTTTCTTGCCAAAAAAAAATGGAAATATCAAACGATTTCGATATCGTCGAAATGAACAGTCAAATCGTTCCCGATTCTTCTAATATTTATCTTTATCTAGATCTATAAAATGTGACGGTAATATATATGTATCTTTATCTTTCTATTTATATTAAAAAGAGAATCTTTCTTTTACTTGTTTATTTTATTTTATTTTATTTTATTATATACAAAATATCATTTCGTCATCTTCATTTAAAAAATTTCTTAAAAATCCTAAAACGCCTACTATTTACAAAATCATTTATAGAAATGTGATCATTACTAATTTATTCATTTTCAATGATTTTTTATTTTATCTTTCTCAAATAAATATCTTCATTACTAAATGAAAAAAAAAAACACCCCGATCATTAAAGAATCTTACAAAAAAAAGTCTGATAATTATAAATTTATTCACATTATCCTCTATTTCTAAACATTTTAATGTCTTCATTAACAAACAAACGTTCAATGTGTTTCCATTTTATAAAAAATAAATATAATCTTATCGAATGTTTATACTATTTTCTCTCTCTCTCTCTCTCTCTCTCTCTCTCACACACTTTTTCTTTGTAAAGGTAATCGTGATATCCAACGATTAAAGACGTCTAAAGATTTTTTTAACGCTATGTCACTACCGCTTCTTCTTTTTTTCTCTCTCTCTCTCTCTCTCTCCTTCTCTCGTACATAAACGTTCATCGTCGGCAAAGTGCAAAAGGTACAAACGCGATAATGAATTGACGCTTGCTTGATATTTATGATCGTTGTTGGTAAGAACGCAACGATTATCCAGCATTGATTTATGTAATCATTATCGTACAAGTCTCTTGGGATAATTTCTAATGAATAGGCTCGCTTAGATTATAGCTTCTGTATCCGGATATATCGCGCTATTAAAGTATCGGCTAAGATTACTATCGTTACAACGTATCCATGATTTTGTACGAACCTCTCTCTATCGATGAAAAATCATTTTTTTGTTATTCTAATCGATAACGCATTTAGTTGTCTTTTTTTCTATCTAATTTCACTGTTAGAAATTTGATTATATAAACGAACAATATTATATTGTTCTATAATATTTCTTTTGTTAAATTTATAAAAAAAAAATATATATATATAATAAACATTATATTAATATAATTATATTAATTAATAAAATAATTAATTTTATTATATTAACATATAATATTAATATATATGTAAAAACACCAATGTTAATTTTCATTGACAAGTACACTGCGAATTTTTCAAAGAAAAAAATCTTCCAATTGATTCTTTCATTTACAAATAAAAATATTCAAACCACAAATTTCAATATCCAAGCTCACGGAAACCCACTTTGTTGTTAAGATTAGAAAAAGAAATTAACGAGATAACAATTCGATTGCATAAATGATCGAAAAGAAACGTTTTCTTATTATATAATAAATAGTTAAATAAGCGATTTGAATAGTTTGATATCTTAACGAACCATTTAACAGACAATTTTTATTCGTCATTTAAATTTTCACCGATAAGGTATTTCTATAATGTCGCCGTCTTAATTGGAAAGAGAGAATGATATTTGAAATAGAACCAAGAATCATATAATCATTTAAATAAATGAGAAATGATTATACGAATTATTAGGACTATTATCATTTTCAGCTTGTCTTATTTTCGATAACTAAGTTATATAGTCATGCTTTATCGCACGTATCGTAACACCGTAGTATGTACCTGACACGAGCTTACTTTTTTCTTTTTTTTTTTTTGGTATACCCGATATATACTTACACTATATATGTATAAGTACTTACAATATGCTGACGTAATTAAGAACGCTTTTGTACAGTAGATAAAACATACCGATTACATGACCGATACATCACTTAGAATATAATTTGTGTTAAAAAACAAAAAAAAATTTGTTCTTTTTTTCTTCTTTTCTTTTTTCTTTTTCTTTTTTATATATATAAATATATGTACTAATAACAAATGGCCTTTTATCAAATTAACATTTTTATCAGAATAATAAATGGCATTTTCGGATAATAACGTTCGTGTCAATTATCATTAATAAACAACGATAATGAACGTAAACGTTACTATAGCAAATCATCCTTATTAGAATACTAATAATTATTGTCCACACACAAAAATTATTTTTATAAGTTTTAAATTGCAATACAATTAAGATATTTATATGAAATATATTTCTAAATATGATCGAAACACAAATCGTTGAAATAAATGTTTTATAATCTTATTGAATATCAAAAATCTTCAAAGATATTTTTTATCTTTTGGATGACCAACTAAACGACTAAAGGAGCTTAGAAACTTCTCTTTTTCGGGTTGACTAAACAACAATGGCATTTGTTAAAAATAAAAAAATAAAATAATAATAATTTAGCCAATGATGTTTCTTCAAAAAAAGAAAAAGTGAGAAAGAAAGAAAGAAAAAAAGAGAAAAATAGAAAAAGAAGAGGAAAATAAGAGAGAAAGAGAGAACAAGAAAGAAAGGGAGAGAGAGAGAGAAAGAGAAAGAGAAACTTTCACAGATGTAACACAGTTAAATGTCGTTTCTGTATTATTCCCCGAGGTGTTGCTTGTGGTTAGAATAATAGAAAGTGCGAGAGAGATGAAAAGAGAAAAAGTGGTAGAAAAAGAGAGAGAGAGAGAGAGAGAGGTAAGGATTCTTTCAAAAGAATCCCCCGTTTTTGCTGACGAGGAGTAGTGAACGGTAAAAGAGTGTTATACCCTAACAGCAGTAACAGCAACAACAACGGCAACAGCAGCAGCAACAGCAGCAGCAACAGCAACAGCAACAGCAACAACAAGAACAACCAACCAACAACAGTAACAACAAGAACAACAAGAAGAAGAAGAACAACAACAACGTCGATACACATTGAGGGAAAGTGAGAAAGAGAGAGAAATAGAGTATGTGTGTGTGAGATAGAGAGAGAAATGCAAGTAAGTAGGATACTGACACTTCTCAGCACTACCACACAATCATGAAATGCAATGGAGATATTCTCTTTCTCTCTTCCGCAACCGGAAAGCGCATTTTCAGGCTCACACGCGCGTGCTGAGACCACTACGGCTAATTACCGAGCCTTCAGACAAGACCAAAGCGACCCCTAGCAAAAAGGGAGAGAGAGAGAGAGAGAGAAAGCATAGAAGGTTGTTAGAATGAGAAAGGGAATACCCTTATATTCGTTCGTACGAGAACGGAAACAGAGAGAGAGAGAGAGAGAGAGAGAGAGAAAAGAAGGGAAAGAAAGGGATGAAAAAGAGAGAAAGAACGAACGAACCAGAATGAGAGAGTGAGAGAGAGTGAGAAAGAGGAAAGGAGTAAAGAAAAGACGACATTAAGGGCGCATGCGCGTTCAAACGAAGACAGAACGATACCCGATTGGTTGTTGAACGTTTGAGAGAGAGAGAGAGAGAGTATGACGATGTGTACTTGGCCCTCGAGGCCCAAGACGAAAGGGGAAAACGAACGTTCTGGCAAAGATGAGGATGAGGAAGAGGGAAAAACCTCTGGCTAGACCTCGCTAGAGGGAAGAAATAAGTACGTGAGTAAAAAATCATCCGAACGCAAGTAAGGGTAGCAGCAGCTAACGCGTTACACCACTAAACCAAACGAAAGGGGGTTGTGAGGGAGAGACAAGCAACAACGTGGCCCAGAATTTTGTAACTTTGCAAATGCTGTGATGCTGCAATACCTTTTTTGCCCTTCGTCTTTCTCTTTTTTTTTATTTTCTCTCTCGAGTGCAAAGGCTTAACACTGGGAATATACAATGAATTCTCGAACCGAGGAATTAATAAGTAATTTTTCCTGAGAAACGTAATACATTGACACGAGTTGTTACAAATAATGTTACAAAGATAAATGTAAACGGATGTAAAAAGTGTTTTACAGTATAATTATATTGTATTATATAAGAATTCATTGATATGAGAGACTATTTTAATTATTCTTAGGAAAATGTTTGCAATTTTGTTGTTGTCTTATATCAGTATGCACTTTAATGGATGATTAAAATGTAATTAACATTACAATTAATTATACTTTTAATTGAATAAAAAAATCATTCGAGCTAATTGACAATGAGATTAGAATTTATTCAAATGAAATTGATATGGATACGTTTTTATTTGTTTTGCACAAATAATGTATATAATGTATGTATGTATGTATATATGAATAAGCGATTAGCATAATTGAATATAAGAAATCATATAATTTCTAATCGTTACATAAATTATAATCGTAATTTAATATGACAATATGAATAAAATATTACGATTCGATAATCAGGAATAATCCTATTTAAGTAGGTATAATTATTTGCGTTACGCACGCGACCAATCAGAAGGCCGGAACTATCGTCTACTGTTGAAGACGTCTGGGAACGTGCGAGCGATAATTACATGCTCTTTGTATACAAGTACGTCTTCTTTATCAAGATTTAAACGAGTATGTTGTATCTCGTGTTAAAGAACACTTGTTGGATAATGTTTTATATTATACATATATATGTATATATATATGAATTTATTTTGCATTTACAAATACACGCAACACGTATTGAGAATTCTTTTTCTATCGATGAATCCAATTTGTCTTTTTTTTTTTTTTTTTAATTAGACCGATCAGCCTGTTTGTTCTTTCATTTTTTGATTTTGTACACTTCATACAAATTTTTATATCTCGAAATATAATATATGATTTATCGAAAATGATTTTTACTATCGTAATCTTGAGTTTTAATTGATTAATCAAATATTCATATCGTTTACGACTGATACTCATCGTGACAACTTTATTTTAATATATTTTTATTATACGATCTTTTTATTAATTAGTCCTCACATCGTATTCAATACTATTTAGGGTTTTTTACTCTAAATTTTTTGTTAAATGGGTAAAATAAATAAAAATAAATCGCAAATTATCGTGAAATATGAAATATCTCCTATATAAGAAGACAACTCGATGTACACAAAATGATAAATGGTGTATGTATATATTTATATGTATGTATATATATATAAATATATATAAATTCGTAATAATTCGAGAACTCTCCTTTCACAAGATCATTAAGCTTGCGTTATATAAATTGAGTGGCCTTTTGTACGTTATTGATTGATAAATCGACAATTAGCAAAAATCGTTGCATTTTGGTAGAAGATAATCCCGGGGGAATTTTGCAGGAAATTGAGAGAATGAAAAACCCTACAGAAGAGGAAAAGAGAGAACGAGAGTTATAGCAAACGAACGGTTCATACAAATAAACGTGTACCATACGTGAACCAACCGAACGAACGGAATATTATTCTGTGAAAAATTGTTCGAGAGAAATGCGTAGAGGGTAGGTAAAAAATGGGCGGGAAAAGTAAAGCGATATAAATAAGTAAATAAAAATATAGACTTAAAACAAAACGATCATCAAAATGTGCACACAGTCACACATACACAAACATTACACACAAAGAACAATATATATATATATATTTCTACGATGAAATTAAATTGCATTCGTTAAACTCGGTAGCACTTTATCCATTTCACGATTAATCGACGAAGCAACCACACACACACACACACACATTTTTTGTCTCGTTAAGAAAAGTTTTGTCGAAGGGCATACATGTATATATGTCCCATTTGAAAAATGCTAATCGCTTTTTCTGACAGCTCGATTTGCAAAACTTGACTCGAACGCGATAAGAAATTGATTAGATTTTAAATACATGCACAAAAATATGTAGACACACGTCCCACCCACTTACCCCCTCCCTCGTGTGACATAATAGTTTCGATAAAGATATTGAAAAAAAAATGATTTGAAGTCTTGGTTGTGATGCGATTAGAATTCGCATCTGTACAAGGTATTTGAAAATGACTCAAGTATACAATGACAGAACAACGCGTAACAATTTTCCTTTTTTTTGTTTTTGTTTTATTCTTTGACGTATTGCAAGAATGATAACTATTAGATAATAATAATTATTCATTTTATTTCTAACACAGAGATTTCTCTCGTGGAATTTTTCTATCGAAAGTGACCAACACGAATGAGAATAATTTTAAAATAAATGGATGTAAAAATATTTGAAAAATCTTGTCTCAACAATAAATTCCATTGAATCATTATCGTTTGAACAGACGACGAAGACACCAAATAATGCGAACAAAATGAAGATGAAGATGATGGAGAAAAAGAAGAAGAAGAAGAAGAAGTAGTAGTAGAAGGGTCACAGGAAGAGATGTGTTAACGATGACAAAGATAAATTTAGTTAAGCCTATTATATAAGATTCTTATGGCTCGCGCCCTCTTTCTTATGGCATTTTTATGGTTTGTTTGCCCTCAGAATTGTTCAGGGCTTATTTGATTTCAAAATCACTGAGAAATTAAATCACACTTACTTTTAAAAGCAAAGGGTGTTTTAAACCGACCGATCTACTTATTTGTCTTTCTTATAAAAAAAAAAAATAAAAAAAAATACTATAAATAAATGTAACTAGATTAGGAATAAATATTTATTACATACACACACACACACACATAAATAAATACTATGAAATACGTTTAGAAATACTGACCCAATAAATATAAGTCTCGCAATTGTTCGATTTTTATTTACTTACTTAATTATTGATTTGTTTATTTCTTTTTTTCTTTTTTCTTTTCGATACGGGAAAGGATAAAAGATGTGCAAGACAACAGACAGAATTTAATTACGATACCATACGAACCGTTTAATTACTCGCAATCGGGTTAACGCGTTAACGTTACCTGTTCTCTTAACAATGCTTGTAACACCCAACAGGTATAATACTCTCGCATTCTTCTTTTATTCACAACTTCTATAAATGGTCATGAACGTATATTTATCGCTCTGATAAATTAATTGGGTATTAATTACAGGAGAAATAATTGCTATCTCGTTGCATTTCGTCGACAGGAAGAGTGAACTCATTGCAAAAATTCATTTTCAATTCAGGTAAAAGAAAAAAAGAAGAAGAAGAAGAAGAAGAAGAAAAAGAAAGAATGCGAATAATAACAACAACGTAAGAAAAAAAAAGAAGAAAAAAAAAAAAGAAATTACGATAAGAATCCCTCTCTAAAATATCCTAAAACATCCTATTAAACTAAAAATTAAGCAATGTAGGAAGCTTGTTGCAAACAAGAAAAAATGGCGAAACAGACAAAAAAAATGATCGTTGATCTGGTTTCGCCTAACCCCCCTTCGATAATTCGTCAACGAAAAGAGAGAAGAAATACACGCGCGTGTGTGCATGTGTGTTGTGTGTATAAGACGATGAGACTAGACTCACATGTGTGTTGTATATATGTGTGTTTGTATGAGAGGGTTCGCGTGTGCGTGACCGGAGGCTGTTGAATGGCCGGCAATTTGGGCAGGTAGCCAAGGAGGGGAGGAGGGGTTAGAGGGGTGAAGGAAGGGGAGGCAATTTTGAGGCCCAGTTCCCCCCTTCGAGTATAATCTTCCGTCCTTTTCTATCTCCTCTCTTCCTTCCCCCACTCTTTCGGCCTTCGAAAGTCCGCAAACCACACGACCCGACGGAGAGAGAAAGAGAAAAACAGAATGAGAGAGAGAGAGAGAGAGAAAGAGAAGCTTAAGGGTTTGTTTCGCAACGGGCCCAGGTAATATCTCGTTTAGAAAGATTACAGGTTCGAGAAGAGGCTGCCAATGTATAAAACAAACATCGTTAAGGCAGCCCTATACTTAAGACCCTCATTCTATCTCTCTTTCTCTCTCTCTGTCTCTCTCTCTCTCTCTTGTTTCTCCTCTTCTTTTTCTTCTTCGTTACACCCTACAACCACCACCCTCGAGACATTATGTATTACATATTATGCATTGTATATGTAATTGGTTAAATAAGAAAAGAAAACGCGTAGATTAGTATGTTTAGATACATATGTATATTATATATAGGATGTGTGTGTGTATCAGGAAACGTCGTAAGTTTTTCTAACGCGAATTTTAAGATAGAAAATTGATATGTTATATTATTATTATTATTATTATATATATGTATAAAGAATATAAGTGTGATTCATAGAAAAAAACAAAAACTTGATTCACATTTTTAATTACGTTCTAATGATTTCGATGCGACATAAAACGACTAATCGAGATTATCAATCGCGATTATAATAAGAAATAAAACGATGCATTAAGGATGATGATAATGATGATGATGACGATGATGATGATGATGATAATTATGTCACTAGTTGGTTGGAATTTGCGTGACGTTTAAAGTGGTCTTAGAACATCGATTAGATGAGTAAGAAATTGAATCAGGAATGCTTGTAAATGGGGGGTTTTACTTGCGTAATAAACGTGTTAAACGTATGAACATTTTTCACGGAGATATTCGCTATTATTAATTGCTAGTGGCTTGCAGCTTCTTGTCACCGTTCGTACTTGTTGTCGGTGTTGAATCGTGTTAGATTTTTATTATATATTTTTATTTCTCATTTCTATTTATTTTCTTCGAAGCACCCAGAACTTATTAGGAGTCTTCAGTCGAAGCGTCCTCGAGATCCGACAACGAGCTTTGGCTGCATGCGTACACGCGTCTTGTACGTTTCCAGTAGGTCACGAGAACGCACCTACACACATGTTCCCTCAATGATGTCTATGTGTGTGATAGAGAATATATATATACATATATGCTATAGAGGAGGAGTCTCGTATGCGTCAGGGTGCGTTCTATATTGGACAAGTATAGAGACTAGAAAATATAAAAGCAAATCTAATGGTAAGTTCTCTGTCTCTGTTAATTCTAATTCATCGAAATAGAACAATTGACATCTTCAGTTGTATATATCACTGTCTTTTCTAATCAATTTCTATGCATTGAACTCAAACATAAATCAAGAAAATTAAACAACTTAAACAATGTACAATTAAATGAGAATCAGTTCAAAAAAAATGCTGACGACCGATAATAAGTAATCGAACTACAAAAAATACAAACTTGTTATGAATATTTTTCTAATCTTTTAAATCGATCAAAAATAATTTAAACGTTGTCAGAACAATCTCAAGAAAATTTATCAAGTTTGTGAAACACGGTTCGCACCGTTCGTGGGTACTACTAAAAAATTACAACAACAACAAGTAAAAAAGAAAAGGAGAATATTAACATTAAATGGAAAAAAATCGAATTTTTTTTTTTATTTTTTAAACTATATATATAGAGAGAGAGAAAGAGAGGAAGTTTTATAATGATAGCAACTAACGATAAGTTTCCTTACGTGTAGACAGGCAACGTAACAACATACATAAACGTGGACCTCTCTCTCTCTCTCTCTCTCTCTTTCTTTTTTCCTTGGGTGGTAGGAACGACGTTTAATGTGCAGCTACAGACCACCGAGTTTATGCTAGATTATCCACTGCAATCATGCGAAAGTCCGCGACGAACAACGTGACGGGTACGAATTTGAACGAACTAACGTCTTAAAAATTAACATTAATAACTGTGAAAGGACACGTATCAAGCTTTCGACCTTATACACACATCATACATCTATAATACTTGCACAAATGAAACTTCAAAAATTACTTCTTACTAGAGACAACAAAAAATTGCTTTTATTCATTGAAAAATATGTATTTGGAAATAAATTTACAAGATTCACCAATGCAAACCGTACAAATTGTTCTAAATTTCTTCTTACTAATATATCTTTATAAATAATAATCTTTATATGTATATAGAATATTATTAAAAAAAAAAAGACAATAAATTTCATAAAAAAAAAAAGAATAAAATGATTAATCAGCGTGGTTCGTTCGTTAGATCTACGTGTAAGGGGTGAGAGAAAGCTGAATTTCTATTCGGCCAGACTAACAGGAAGCAACCCCTTTATCGTAACACGTATAGACAGTAAGATCAAATGAGAGAGAGAAAGAGAGAGAGAGAGAAAGAGAGAGAGAGAGAAAGACAGAGAATCCCCAATGGTAAATCACGATTTCCCTTTCTCGCGATACTAATGACGCAAATTAGGAGAGCAAAGCCGAAATCCACGTGCGAGTTTCGTATTGCACTCTCTCTCTTTCTCTCTTTCCTTGTGCAGACAGTAAGAGAAAGAGAGACGAAGAGCACCCTGTTTGCAATCGAATGTATGCGAGAGAGGATTAGTACTGTGTAGTATCGTATACACATGCAACAGGACACTAACATTCAAAGATTAAATCCGTCCCGATATATTCATTCATGAAAAGCAACACACACACACACAGAAGGAGAGAGAGAGAGAGAGACACGTAGGAGATAAGCTCATGAACGTGCACACACACAATTAAATAATAGGAATGTCGAAAGATAGATACATTCTCTGAAGAAAAGAAACAAAAAAAAAGAGAAATAGGAATAATACGTATATAAAAGAATTTCTACATGTACATAGACGTGTGTATGTGTGTGTGTAAAGGAAAATCCTTTAGATATATATTATATGTGTAAGTACGTAAAGTAGAAATGAATATATGAGTGTATGTATAACATTGATAATTCGACACAATTACATATGATACACGTATAACGTAACTTACGTGCTCTCTATACACACATATACGTTTCTATATAAAAAAAAAAAAATATATATATATATATGAATGTAAACGCGAGCGCAAAAACACGCACCTGTACGCGTCGCACATGAAATATGTAAAGGTATATGCTCACCCTTTTCCAGGCGCGTGCTCTATTCTCAGCTATTATAGTTTTCAGCTCGTGTCTGTGTCTATCTAGAAAGACCGTTTCTAACTTCTAAGCCTAGTCGCGGAAGAACGCGCTTTTCATTTCTTTTTAAATTACTTACCGGCCTATCTCTCTATCTCTAGTTCTTTCTTTCTTTATTTCTCTCTCTCTCTCTCTCTTTCTCTTTTTACCACCCCTATTCCAGTCTTTACTTTTATGCTTGAATCTGATAGGCTGCTCTATTCGTTTGTATAAACCATGATCGTTGAAGTTTACTTCGAAGGACGAAAAGTGGGCTATAGAAAGAAACCACTTGCTTCTTCTGTCAGCAAGCTTATAAAGCGTTCAATGGTGCCTAACGTTTTCTTTAGTTCCGATCAAGAAATCATGAAAATGTCATTTGATATTCATTATGCAAGCTTGTAAAGGCATATTTTAACGATAAGAATCATTTAACCTTTTCTTTTTTTGTTTTTTTTTTTAACTGATAAATAATTTTCTAATCACGTTTATTAAAATTTGTAAAACTTTTTTGAAAATAATCAGTTTATCATGATAAATACAATTTCTTCGATGAAAAATATATTATTAACAATGAATATTATCTAAAAATAAGATTTCAAGGTACAAATACATTTTTCTAATAAAGAATAAATAATACTTAAAATAAAAAAATAAAAACAAATAATTAAATGAAAACTTACCGGCCACTTTTGGTGATGACCATTTCTGTGCCAAGTTTATGAAACTTTTCCCAAAGTTCCTTGCCCTCTAGCGTGACTTTAGGATCATCGACGACCCCATCTTCCTCTGGATGATGTGGTGGTACCAGAGGATGATGAGGAGCGGCCAAGGGATGGTGCGGTGCCAAGGGATGCGGCGAAGTATGCAGCATCCCCGGTGGTAAAGGTGGCCTTAGAGGCCTCATCGCTGGACCTCCAGGACCACCTTGGTGATGATGATGTAATGCAGCTGCTGCCGCCGCCAGGACTGCTGCTTCTTCGGGAGTATGCGGAGCCAATCCTAAACCTAACAAATATACGAAGAACAATCGTCAATACAATAAACGAATCCCATTAACAAACCCCAAAGATGATAAACATCGTACAACACGAATAGATAAATGAACCTGTTAAAATATATTCTAATGCCCCTTTGCTTTGAAATTATTCTCATAAAACCCCTAAGAGATACTTATCAAACTGATTACAGATCCATTTTCCAAAAGATATTCTTCTGTCGGTCAAACGATCATTCTTCCTAACAAATCCATTATTTCTCATGTAACGTTTAGAATTCGTTATCTTTTTCTAAGTTGCTTCCCATAAATTTCATTTCAAATAATTACAAGAAAAATACATTTATCTAAAAATTATTTGTTATAACATTTTCTTAAATGATATAATCGTTCATTAAAAAATTAATGTTGTCTTTTGTATAATAATTTTCTTGAAAAAAAAAAACAGAAGTTCAAAAGGAGACTCAAGATGAGATCACGATGGATGATGACAGCTGTTAGGTGAATCATCATCCCTTAGTTTCTCTTTTTCAACCCCTTGAAACTTGAAGAAGATCTTTCCCTGTATTCTTTCTTTCTTGTTCTTATTCTCATATACATACTCGTATTCACATCATTGAAGGAATCCTCTTTGATCCGACCACAAGAAATAAGAAGAATAAGATGTTGAAAAGTTTACGGGAAAAAGCTTCTCTTTTCTTTTTCTCTTTTTTTTTCTCTTCTCATCTACCCCTTAACCCCCTAAGGTTTTCTCTTTATTCATCCTCATTCAGTTCACCTAGTATAAGGGTTCCTATACCACTATATTTATCTATCTTGGGTGAAGTTTGAAAAAGAAAATGCCTTAGAGAATGAAAATGCCTAAACGTTTTGTAAATATAACTATAGATTTATAGATATAGCACGTACTATACTATTCTTGGTACGAAATAGAAGATAGGATAATTTAAAAATAGAATTGACGTATTCGTTCATCTTCTCTTAGGTCAATGGAGCAATTCATCTGCTCTAACAATTATCCTATTCGACGTATGATCAAGAACGTTTAGTTATCGCCAGATGTAATGGATAAAGGATAGAAATAACAGTGAGAATATGAAAACGTTTCAAAGAATTGTTTTTCAAAAGTCTTATTTATATTACAAATTAACCTCTTAGGCACTGCTGAATATTGCGCGATGTTGTTTCTCTATACGGCAGAGTTGCGTCAAAGTTTGTACGTAAATGATAAAACTATGATGGTGTATTGATACAAAGAAATTTATATCAATTCTTTGTATTGAATCAAGAAATGATAAACATATATTTTAACTTTAATAATTAATAATCAAATTATATGTAATATATTTGAAAAGATGTTATCCACGAAAGCCACTACAGTGGCTTAGGCGTAGTGCCTAAAAGATTAATACAATTGCATGTGAATTTTGTTAATAAAAATATCAATTGCGATTGGATCGAATGATAAAAATCATGATTATTGAACTAACGTATCGATAGCGTATTAATTTGAACAATGTTTCAATTGAAAAAATATAAAGTACCTAGGAGAGAGAGAGAGAAAGAGAGAGAGAGAGAGATCGGTATATTATCCGATCGTGTAATAATTTTCTCAATCATGATTCAATAACGATAATTCACCTATTACATGGATAAGTTAGAATTGAACGTTTACAAGAGAGATGTGTAATATATAATATAATCTATCTATCTCTGTCCGATTAACGCAATAGCTCATATTTAACTAACGACTCGCTTAATGTCTCGCGACGTGCCACGGCTTCCTGAATTTCCTTTCCATTTCGATTAATTACATGGAAAGGTGCGCGCGAGCGCACGCTCTTTATCGTAAAAATGTTTAAAACCTGTTGCACGTGTAGCAGCGGCCAACGTAGGAAGTTAGAGTGTCTGTTGTGTGCCGTTGCAGTTGCAGTTGCAGAATAGCAGCGCACACAGAGTTGCACAAAGTTGCAGTTGCGCTGTTTCTATTGGTGCCGATCACCGGTATACGTGTTAATCATCGAATTAATATCGCTTTTATCATTCTCATGTAAATTCAATTTATTTGTTCTTTTAGTTAATGCAGTAATTATCAAGCTTTTGTGATATATCGAATATGTACACACAACAACACTCGCGTTTGGGTTCGCGTTCACGTTCGCATTCGCACTTGTATCTCGCTTCACCAGGGCACCACCACCACACAACACTCCTATATGCATATTTACGTTTGTATATAAACTTTTCTCTTTCATTTATTTCACGTTCATTATTACTACGCCGAGTTTGTAAAGAGTACGGGGGTAAAGAGAGCAATTGGGCGGGGAGGGGAAAAGTAT
This sequence comes from Polistes dominula, assembly GCF_049000335.1. Classification (NCBI taxonomy): domain Eukaryota; kingdom Metazoa; phylum Arthropoda; class Insecta; order Hymenoptera; family Vespidae; genus Polistes; species Polistes dominula. Next base: position 585,950 of record NW_028300906.1, read on the forward strand.
TGACACATCGCGTTTAATTAATCTAACGTGTTTTTACTCTTCGTGATTTTAACTAATTTTTTTCTCTTTTTTTATTTTTGTTGTTTTTATTTTTGTTATTCTTCTTTTTCTTTTTTACTTTTTTTTTTCAAATAAACACGTTAATTTTATTTAGAGATAAAAGTACACAGTAGTAGTATATATAGTAGAATATTTTTACATGAAACTACGAATAATTGAGATGTAATTTATGAAAGCTATATAAGAAGTGCTATATTATTACTATTTATTATACTACTCGTTCGCTAAACGTCCTAATTGAACAACTTTTAAACGAGATTGAATAAATGATTAATATCGATCGCTAAAAAAGAAATGGATATCGTTTTATTTCTATTATTATTCAATAATAATAAAGAGGAATATATAAAATTAGAACGAACATGTGTGTGTGTGTGTGTGTGTGTGACTATGTATGTATGTGCTTATCATAAATATTAAATATTATAACATATTTTAATGTTAGAAGAAAAGATAATCATCATTGGAAACGTTCGATTTCACTTATCCTCCCCCAAGTTGAATAATAAAGTTTTTATTTGTTTTTATTTCTTGTTGTCTATTTTCTTTTTTATTTTTTTGTTGTTGTTGTTAGAAAGAGAAAAAGAGAAAAAGAGAAAGAGAGAAAGCAATCGACACGCGAGAACAAATCGATCGACTTTTCCGACCGCACAACGTAAGCTCGGCGAAAAATAAAATCACTCTGCCCGAGTTTTGTCGTCCGTCGATCGTAATCATTTTTATTTCACCTTTCTTCCTTTTTTTTTCTTGTTTTTTGCCTTTTTTTGTTACACCATTTTATAATTTTTCTTTCTTTTTTTTCCATACATTTTCCCCCTTTTTGTTTTGTTTCATTTTTTTTATTTAAAAGTCTACTACCACTTTTACCCCTACAAAATCAACCCCGTACGAATATCGACGACTTGAAAAAACGTTTCTCGATTTTTTAATCAAAATATAAACCTATAGTTACGCACGTTTCTATATATATATATATATGTATGTATATGTATGTATAGAAATATTTTTTTTTATATTTGAACTTTTTCCAAAAGAGACACAAACCAGTCCCGAAATTGTTTAAACATATTTCACTAACAATACACGAATTGTATTTTTATCGCACGTTATTGTTTGCCACCGTTGTATTCTCCTCCATGGGAGGGGAGAAATAAAATACAAAATATACAAAACTGCTTTTGAATCGAGAACTTGTCGCTTTCGAGCCGACGATAAAATAAAATAGGAAAAAAAAAATAAAGAAAAAAAAAGGCTCTTTCGATTTTGTGAGAGAAAAAGACAAAAAGAGAGAAAAAAGGAAAGAAAAACGATAGTTTTAGGGAACAAACAAAATACACCTCCTGCGATTAAATATTTGTTTTGTGATAGGATTTTAAGAGATGCGGGAAACCGAATATTTCTATTTTTTCTTTTTTCTTTTTCTTTTAAATATCGTATTACTGATAATGAGAAACGTGAGATTACAAAACGATTTGAATTTCGAACTAAACACAAAATGAACGATTTTCTTTAGAAATATCAATAAAATATCACGAACTTACAACCCTTAATTTATTACTTTCTTATAAATATACATCTCAATTTCTTTTTCTTCTCCTTCTATTTTATTTGCCAAACAACAAGGAAAATATGAAAACGTTTTTTTTTTTTTTTTTTTTTTTTTTAATGAATTCAGATCAAAGGAAATTTTTTCTCTCTCATTTATTTTCATTTTGTTCGTTCATTACAGAAAAAGTTAATAAAGTGTGGTAAAATATAAATGAAAGTGTTAAGATGAAAACAAAAAGAAAAAAAAAGAAAAATTGCATTTTAATCTAATGCAATATTGAAAAGTAAAAAGAAAAATTTAATGATTTTTCACAATTTTTAGAATTAAATTCGAAAGTTTTTGGAAATAATTCAAGATAAGGGTTCAATTTTTCTCGTTGAAATGATTTAATATTATTTATTGTTAAAAAGAAATTAACAACAGTTTTATTCAACATATGTTTATTTTCATCGAAGAAACAAAATATAAAAATATATATTAACAAATGTTTCGATGATTTTGATACGTCAAGCAAAGAGGAAAGATGAACAACAAAATGGCGCGAGATCGTAACGTAAAAATTATTCTTTCGCGTTGAAGAAAAAAAATTCAAATAAATTGAACAAATTGTTTCATTTACGTTTCTAGTGCGAACTAAAAAAAAAAAAAGAAAAAAAATTTACGAGAAGGTATAGAGAGCAGCAGATTTGATCATTTTGCAATTGAATTCTCTTCGTTCATTTTTGTTTTTTTCTTTATCATCCGAGAAAGGTTGAAAAATGGCTGCCAAACGAGTAGTTTCCGCGAACGGAGACTTTTCCATGGAGAAAAATATTTCCTTCGACATTACGAAGCTTCAAACGTGCCGACGTTTTCTCTCTTTCTAGTTTTTTTCCAATATATATATATATATATAAATGCGTTCTAGGGAAGTTAGTTTTACACGTGGCATATTAATAATTTTGAAGGTGTTTTTTTTTTTTGAAGGACTCGGTTTTAACGATAACGACAAGAATTGACGCGTTTCTTACACTATAATTTATTTTCTTATCGCGAATAATAAATAATAATTAAATACGAGTGACGTTGTTACTTTGACATTAACACAATGACGATTCAACGACGATTTTGTTCATCACATTGATTTACGAACGTTTTCACCATTTTTATTCCTAAACGAACGGAATTCAGAAAAGATTAGTCAGACGAATAATTTTCTGATTATTAGACAAACGATTTAAACAAAAAAATAGGAAGATTAATTTAAACAATTTATTATTGCTTTGAAAAACAATATTTATCTTTTTTTTTTTATAAAATAATAATCCAAAAGAAAGAATATTAAACAGAGAGTGAGTGAGAGAGAGATAAGTGCTGATGATTTTCTTCTAACTACATATGTGTCCAAATAAAAATTGTATAATTGCACTTCACAAAGCATAATAAAGAGAAATGAAATATTTTCAGACCGAGAAATAAATGGACAAAAAAAAAACTAAAATACAAATAAAAATGTAAAAAAATAATATTACTTTATCGAATCAATTTAAAATGTAATAATAATATTAGGAATACATTTCTAAAGAGGGGAATCAAGGCCTAAAAAGTGACATCACGTTAATAAATAGGCTTAAAACAGGAAGATTTCAGAAAGTTTCGAAGAAAATTGTAAATTTGTTAATAAAAACGTTTGAAACTTTATGAAAAAAATGTTGAATTGAAATATTGTATCTCTCTCGTTGAAATGATTATTGTTGAATCTTTGTCGATCAAACTCATTGTTAAATATTCGTCGTATCTAACCGACTTGACACGAGTTTAACGCGCTCACGTCTTCGTACAAGCGCGGCAAAAGAAAACGCACACAAGTTACACGCACCGAATTTCGAATATCCGAGACGTCGGACATGCATGCCCTTGGCAAGATTAATCGTCACTACCTACGCTTGCTTACTTGGACGAAAGCCCAACACACACTAGGAAAACAACAACAAAAAAACAAAACAAAAAGGAAGAAGATCCTTTTTCTGTCTCCCTCTTTCTCTCTCTCTCTCTCTCTCTCTTATTCCTGTCTTTATTTTTCTAATTTATTAGAAGACAATTTTTCTTTTTTTTTTTTTTTTTTTTCAATTACAGGAAAGAGTTGCAACAACAAATCACCAGCTTTGATCTATGAGTTCTGACAAAAGAATCATTTGTATCTAGGAAGAATATCATTTTTAATTCTAAACTCCTCAGACTATAAAACCATTACAAATTACTACCGGCAGATATTAGAAATTTAAACGATTAAATACGTGACTATTTATTGTTATTAGATTTCTTTTAAATATATCATCATATCGTTTATTTTCAATATTGAAATTTATAACTTTTTATGTCTTTCGACCGATATTGTCGTATCACTCGTTTTTGAATATTTTTATATTAGAATATTGAATTAGAATTTTCAACGATTATGATTAGATTTTAACCAATGTAATATAAATCATTTTGTTTAAACTATCCCTCGACGAATACAAAAATCCTACAAAGTTGTATCAATATATTTGATGAATTTTGTCAATTATATTGTACATTTCAAAACGACAAAAATGTGGATTAGAATATTTATATGAACAATATCTATCTATGATAATCTAGCTTTAAGAAAATTATTAAATGATTAGTTGTTTTTTTCAACAAAAGTAGATCAAATGAACGACAGAAGATCACAGTAAAACGTTCGTTCATTAGCTGTTACACATATGCCTAATCAAAAAAACAACCTTTCCCAGATAACCAACATAAAAAATCCAAGTTAAAATTTGCTGATAAAAATATAATAGAATACTTTTACCAACGCGTGTCAAATACTAACGTCGGAGATTAATTCATCGTTTAAGGTAACGAAAAGAATAAGCAAGCATGGCGGACGAAGTGGTTGTATGTAATAATGAGATGACAGATAAGACAACACAGGATGAACAACAACACCATTATCAACCTTCGAATCCGCCACACCTGTCCTCGTTTCTTCATTCAAAATTTTCTACCAAGGTAAAACCAAGAACGACTAAACGACGAAGTAAGAAGAAAGTTTTATGTAAGATTTTGCAAGACGATTTAAAGAAACGATCATAGAGTTAACATTCCGTCGTCTAAATTCTTATCAATGGAATCCAAAATTATGTTCCAGCATGGTATTTACATTCGGCAGCTTATTTAACTCACAAGATATGCCACATCGATTGCATTATCTTAGCCGACGTTATAACGTATTACTGACGTATAGCAAGCGAATTTTTTCCGCAGCGTCACAACCGCATTCTCGATCTTATCCCACACACGCACACACAAATATAAGAACGTTCGCTCTCTCCCTCTCTCTCCTTCTATAAGACTTTTTTCTCTCTACATTTTTACAACAAACATTGTCCTGTACATATTGAACATGGAATTTTTCTTTGCGACAATTTCGTAGAAGAAATTTTCTTTCCAAAGATAGAGTTGTGGATTGATGGATCGAGTAATTAGTATCATCGTCAATAAAATTGAATAAAACGTATCCTATCCGAAGAATAGAGGAAAAATGGAGTGATGGAATAAGCAATATTGAAAGAGTGTACCTGGTGGCGTGATGCCGTGAGGATTAAGATGCGGATGATGATGCGGACTGGTGAGTATAGCTTTGCCCTGTAGATGATGAGCCGTCGGCCCTGGCGAGCTGGTTGGAGGCAGATGAGCCGCCGGATTATACAAACCAGCGGCTGCCAGTGCAGCGGCACTGAAATAACTGGCAGCGGCAACAGCCGAGGAAGGATGAGACAATTCCCTTTGGATCGGTAAGGGTGGCGGAGTTTCGGGCGCCGCTGCTGGACTGCCAGGTCCTCCAGGTGGTGGCGATGCGCTACCTTGAGACGAAGAACCACCTAAGATCGGTGGATGAGTGTTGGCAGCAGTTAACAAGGAGGAAACACTAAAATCCGTTGGTCTTGGAGCGGCCGGTGCTGGCAAATGTTGTCCACCGGCCGTTGAGATATGGCCGTTGGGATTATTGGAGGTTAGTGCTCCAGCTGCGAGAGGACCAGCGGTTCCTCCGCTGCTGGCAGCACCAAGTGGTCCTCCACCGAGGGACAACGAGCTTGCGAACGGCGAGTGCTGATTCAGAGCCGTCGCTGACGCGGGGTACGCCATCCCAGGCCCCCCCGCCTCGGCCCTCGGCCCCGTCTTCGCACCCTCGACCACGTTAGTCTCCAATTCTCTGCGTCTTAACCGTTGACCTACGACAATGTCGTCCTTCAAGGAGGAAGAGTCCTCCTCCTCTTCCACCACCAACTCCTCAGGCCGTGTTCGCTGTTGCAGCGCGGAGGGTTGCGGAGTGCTGGCGCAGTGGGTACCCCTGCACGCTGTCTCCTGTTCGAATCTCATCGAGACGGGCGAGTGTGCCGAGTCGCGCGAGATTCCTCTTCGAGTGACTCTAACTCTTCTTCTTTTTTTTTTCCGCGTCTTTGCTATTTATCTTCCTTCACTTTATCAACCCACTTTGCCTTTCTTTGCCTTTTTGGCTTTTCTCTCTATCTTTATCTCTCTCTCTCTCTCTCTCTATATATATATATATATATCTTTATCTATATATATTTTTAAGTCTCTTTTTGGAAAGCACGTGAGGCACTTATTCGATCACCACGCCAACATATTTGTTGCTTCCTCGTTCAGGAACGTTGAGGATTCTGATCCTTCGAACGTTCACGCCTTTTCCTGCCAAAAAGATGATTCACCCTCGCCTTCAACGACCCATCGATCCTTCCCTTCTTCATCTTCTTATTCATTCACTTGTCTTGACAAATACCTCTTCTATGTTCACTATTATCACAATTAAGTGAAACGATTTCGATCAACGATATTTTTCTAATTAAGCAGCACTGTCACTTTTATCGGATTGATTTAATCGCACCTACAGTTGCTCCCATCCTTCGGTAGGTAATCGTTCACTATTTTTCACTGTTTGCCAAAACACTCGTTTGGTTCACAATTTACACAAAAAGACAATTGGACAAGACAGATAATATAGAGAGCGAGAGAGAAAGAGAGAGAGGGACTGTGTATGAGAGAAAAAGAGAGAGGGAGAGAGAGAAAGGTATGGAAATGACGAGGTGAGAAGCACGAGAACGTAGTCGCGCTCGAAGAAGCCACACTGTCCGACGGGCCGGGATCACACGAGAAACGACGCGTCGTCGTTATAAAGATTAACGTAGACACGAAAATAGGTAAACACCAGATCAATTAAAACGTAGTATTTTTCTTCTTATCAGGGTATTATTGAAGAATAATAAATAATAATATTGAGCAGCAGAATAAATATATATCTCTCTCTCCCTCCCTCTATCGAATCCAATGTCTTCGTTTGAGGAGTCTTCTTCTTGGTTGAGAATAATAGATTAAAAAGGAGAGAGAAAAGTTTAGTTCAATTTTCGATTGATAATTTTCGATGATTTTACGAGGTGCTCAATGATGATGACGATCGGTGGATGAGACAAAATTAGGAAATGGAAAAAAGAAGAAAAAAAATGTAATAAAGGAGCGTGTCTGATTTTTCCCTTGTTGACTCGAGTTAAAAACGTCGACTAGATTCTGCCGGTGTGCTCAGTTGCAGAGAGAGAGCGGACGAAAGGTGTTACTTGGGTGGCGCCGCGATGGTCACTGAGCAGCGCTAGGATTGACACCTCCTCTGGGGGCTCACCCCCACACCTCCCGCAGAGGTGTTGGTGTGCTAAAGTCCCGTCCGGATTCGAGGAGAGCGTGTGAGTACGTGCGTGTCCCTGTGTGCTGCCGAGCGTGGTAGGGTGACTCTCTTGCTTAGCTATACGTGAATCGTCCACCAAGTGAATAATGTCTAGGTATGCGTGCCTCGTAAGTGTATAGGTATACGTGTGTGGGTTTCACTCACAGATATACACTAAACACTGACTGCGACTGTACACACACAACAACATCACACAACACAGAGAAAGGCACGCGCGCACAGACGCGGCCGCTTACAAGAGAGAACGTAAAAGACACGACCACGACGACGACGACGACAGTGGCGACGACTATGCCAACGACGAAACGACACGACGCGACGACGGTGGTGGCGGGTGGTGGTAGTGGCGGCGACGATGACGACGATGACGACGAGAACAGCAACGACGACAACGACGACGACGACGACGACGACGACGACACACGGCGACACACAACGAGAGAACACACAACACACAAGGAGCGAGAGAGAGAACGGAGTGTGGCTGCGCCGCGGAACGGACGCGGGAGGCGTGAATGCTGGAGGGCAGCGACGCGAAGACTGAGGCCGTGCGGCGGGGGCTCCTCCTCCCTTCCCCTATTCCAACGACGGCAACGGCGACGGCAACGACGACAACGGCGACGAGTTAGCCGAGCTACGGAGCGAGTCCCTTGGGCCTAGGTAGTGGGGACTTTGCCATCCCCACCAGCTGCATTTCAACGGGACGCGCGCGCGCGAGCCTCACATATACTTTCCCATCACCCTACCCTCACCTTTTTCCCTTGGTAAGACCGGGATGGAGATACGGTGGCGCGTCACTCGAGCGAGAAGGTGGGGAAACGTGCTGGCACCTTTTCTCTCTCCTCCTGACCAGCCGTTGGGCGATAATGAGCGCTCCTAGCTCGGATTGGCGCCGGAACGCCAATCCGAACGGCGTTGCTCTCGACGCCTTTTCCGACGCTCCCCTTCTCTTCCCTTGCCTAAGCCCGCTCCTACTCCTCCCACTCTTCCTCTTTCTATCTTCAAATTATTCCCTTTCTATCTCTCTCTTTCTGATCTTTCTCCAAGAGAACACGAGACCAGCACAAGTTATTCTTCCTACCGCCAACTCGAGGAGAGTTGTCGTCAGGATCTATCCTGGTGACGCAAGCAAAAGGCGAGAGTGGGGTATTCCAATCCCCCCACTATCTTCCCAGCTAGGGTGTTAACCGCGAGTACGCCCATTAACACCCCGGAGTGGGCGGGGGCAGTTACGAGGGAAGGGAAGAAAACCACGCTGAGCGTGCAGGACACCTTCGATGTTCTTCTTCCCAATCCTTCAATTTACTAATGTACTTTCAAATGATCTTATTTTTTTCCCGGAATATTTTTAAGATTTCTTGATAATTTTGGATGAAAATTAGACATTCGTTTATTGATAGATTACTTCGTATTTGTACCGATACATCGATTTTGCAACGATATCTTGTATCTTGGACTACTTCTTTGGTATACATGTAAAAGTAATAACCTTGTTATCCTGATCACGTTTAGAAAGCTAATTTTCAAGATCATGTATTTCGAAACCAGTAAACGGAAGAAAGTATTCCAAGTTCACAATAGAAGTGTTCAGGAAGAGTTTATTTTGCTTGATCTTCATTCCAGGTTGAAAAGCTGACATTGAAAAAACTTTATTTGCGGCTTGGCTGACTGACTGGGTGGCTGGTTGGCTTGCCTTTTCCGTGGAAACTCGGTTGAAAAGTTTAATCGTGCCAAAATTCGCACGACCCAGCAATGCGAAACTCTCTTTCTCTGTCTGTCCATCTTTCTGTCTTTGTCAAGCGTATTGGCTCGCGTTTAACATGTACGGAAATGAGGAACGGAGGGGAAGCTTTTAGCTCCGCCTATTGGGTTCCCCCACTCTTGGAGTTAAGTTCAGCAACGGTCTCTCGCGTAGGTGCTCCCACTCTTGGGCTATTCACCCGGCGCCTTTCATGTTCCTCCGCGTCTGCCTTCCCCGCCGTTAGTTCCGCCCACTTTATCCCACCCCGGAACAACTCTCTTAACTGACGTCACCACCACCAGCACACCACTATCAGCTTTGCTGCTACGGACGTTACGTCGAGCACGACTTTTTCTACTTGCCGAGACCTCCTCGTCGTTCGTCCTTCGCGCCGCGGAGTGTTGCTGAGACGCCCAACATCGCGTCGCAGTGTTGCCAAATCCGCGAAAGCTTTTCCATCCGTGCGAGAGTAAGGACGATTCCCGAGAACGCGTTTAGCTAGAGGGAGGGAAAATGTGTGTATGTGTGAGAGAGTAAGAGAGAGAGAGCACGAGAGAGAGAGAGAGAGAAGGGAAAGGGAGGGTGAGAGAAAGAGAGAGATGGGTATAAGTAGGGGAGAGACCTGGGGAATAAAAAAAGAGAATTTCGAGATTGTGAAGGACTTGGCCGTCGGGAACAGATCCACCGATTGAACTTCTTTCTTTATTCTTAGCCTTCTTCCCTTTTTCTTTTTCTGCTTGTATCCCTGTCCGTTTGTCTCTGTCTATTTGTCTTTCTATTTTTCAAATATTGTGCTAATCCTTATGGTTAAGAAGTTATTTTTTAGGAAATAAAGTTGGTGTAACGTAGTCGATTCCTAACGCTGCTGTGCTTGGAATTTTGATAATGCTGAATCGTCGAACAGAATATGTCCAGTTATTTAAGCTACAATGTTGACCCTACTATGGTTTTTCCTTCGATATACTTACATATTTATTGTTGATACGTAACGTGGTAAAAAAAAGTATGTCGACCTGGACTGGACAATGATCCTGAGAAACAATGCAATATCGTTGGAACTAAAAAGGTTTCCGAGTAAAGACTGAACGAGTTTGCTGCATTCAATCCAGTCTCGTTCTCTGTCCTGCACTCTCATTCTCACGTGAGGCGCGTAAAGATAGATGGGGATAAAGAGAGAAAGAGTTACTGAGATCGTTAAGAGCAAAACCGCGTAAATCATTCCATCGGAAAAACTTTCTCACCGATCCGCACCATTAAATTCTCGTTCACGCGTCAAGGGAAGGCTAAGAATATCGTAAGAAAGAAAGCTGTCCATCCAATCAGCAAGCTATCCTGACAAACTGGGGTCTCTTAAACGTGTATTTCTCTTTCTATAGCTCCTTATCAGTCTCTATCTCTTTTTATCTCTGGACCAGTTACCACTGATCATCTCCTTCTGTCTCATTTCTTTGGACCAAGTGATTCTGATCATCTCCTTTTCTCTCCTCTCTCTCTCTCTCTCTCTCTCTCTTTCTCTCTTTCTTTCCCTTTCTCGTTGCATTGACCAAGTGATTCTGATCAGCTTCTTTTCTTTCTCATTTCTTTGACCAAGTGATTCCGATGATCTCCAACTTTCAATTTCTCTTCTTCTTGATCAACAGTATCTGATGATCTCAATTTTCTTGATTAACCACTTTAAATGATCTTCTTTTCCAGCTCTTCCTCTTCATTCTGATGATCTTTGCGAGATTTTTTCTTTGCCCAACTGTCATTGATTATCCATGTTCATCCCTACTTCTCTCTCTCTCTCTCTCCCTCTCTCCCTCTCTCCCTCCATCTCTCTCTTTCTGTCTCTGTGATGGAAGATCGAAGGAAAGAAGAAGAACATCGTGGGACTGAGACGACTCAGAGGCAAAGAGGATGAGGTTGAACGGTGGCGATCGATGCCACGTTAGAGTAGCTGGTCTTTACACGATCCAAAGGTAGTAGTAGCCTTCGGAAAAAAGGCCCGAGAGTTTCTATTCGAAGCCGGAGAAGAGTAGAAAAAAAGAAAAGCAAATAACAAAAAAAAGAAAAAAGAAAAATGAAGATAGGGAAAGAGAGGAAGAGGGAAACGTGGATGAGATCGGGTATTCTGTGCGTTCGTCGCGCACGGAATACGTTCAAAACGAGGAGAGAGAGAGAGAGAGAGAGAGAGAGAGAGAGAGAGAGAAAAAGGGCTGTAAGGGTGGGGGTAGTTTAGATGCCCTCTACATACACGTCCAACGTCGTAGCAGAAAACGACCTAGCCAAGCGGGTTGTGCTGTTGAAAGAAGACAGAGAGAACAAATTCAAGCTTGCTGAGGTAAGCAATAGAAAGAGAAAGAGAGGAGTAAAAGGAAGAATCTAGAATGTGAAAAGAGGTAGAGAGAGGAGAGGGAGAGAAAGAGAAAGAGAGAGAGAGAGAGAGAGAGAGAAAGTATATTCTGAATGTGGCGTGGAAGGGGAAATCAGAGAGAAAGAAGGAAAGAGGGAGAGAGCAGGAGATGGTGAAAGAGGTAGAGGTAGAGGTGGTCATAATCGCGCAGATCGCGTCATAATCCGCGACGAAAAACATTTGACGAGCGCGCCGGGCTGGTAAAGGGGCAACGCGATTGGGCGTGGCTCAAATATGGCGCCGCCCACGTGACTGACGGTTTCCCCCACCAGCAAAAAGGAAGCGCGATAAACGGGGATAGTTGCCCCTTTCCAAGCGTGGATTCGCATCGAATACGGGCCCGCGCGCGCGCGGGCGACCAAGCTCTTGGCAAATCAACATGGTGGGGGTAGTCAGACGAAGACGGAAAGTCCTATGGCATTCGTTCCGCGACCACGTTCAAGGTAGCACGTTTTCGGACACGAAATCCGACGGAGAATTACGAAGACAATTTTTTTCTATTTTTTCCTTTTTTCATGTTTTTTTTTGTTTTGTTTTTTTTTTTTATTAAAAAAATGATTACTCGTATTGAGGTATTTTACTCTTGGAATATTAAATTTGTAATTATCATTTATTTTGGTCCAATTATAAGGGATGGATTCGGGATTAATTTTGGATTTTATTTTGGAAATAGTCTTCTTGCAATTATTTTTTAGGTTTTTCGAAAGAACTCTGTATTTTTGGATGGTATAGACTTTTAGAATATTTTGTTTGAGGTATAGTAATCATTTTGTTAGGATTTATTGAAGGGTTCATTTGAAAATACGAAGATAGTTTGTTTTAATTTTTGTGAGCTTGCAAAAGAAGTCCAAAATTTATATATAATATTTTTCAACGTTTTCTTAATTTGCTGTTAATTCGAAAATATTATGAACACAAATTAGGATTAAAAATTGATTGATCATGGTTGGGTCTAAGAAAGGACAATTAATTCGAAAGTGTTTCCTTTTCTTTTAGCACTAGTTCCCATGATAATGATAAGCCCAAATTAGAATCAGGGCTCTCGCGATTAATTACGAATCTTATTGTTAGATTATTAAATGTAATCATAGTTCTGCAAGACTTACAAAGACGACGAAAAGAGAAACATCCTATTTCTCTTTCTCTCTCCTTTGGTCATTGTTCTCATATTGACCATGTTATGCGGGCGATTATTCCAAGTGTACAATCTTTCTCTCTCAGTTCCTCTAGAAAAATAGTATAATTCTTGGCCTACAAAGACAACGTAAAAATAAACTGATCAGTTTCCTTTTTGGTAGAACGCAATAGTAATAATGATTGAATTTAATTGGATAATCAACTACTTAATTGTCCCTTTTTTATCTTAAAATCTACTTACTAATTGATAATCCTCAAACTCTTTTGATTGACAATCTTCAGATTGACCTAAAATATTGAAAATGGTATTAGTAAATTCTAGCGACCTTTTAAAATACAACTTGCAAAGCTAGGTAAATTTTGTAGATGATACGTGTTCCTTGTACCATTTTGGAAATCTTCAAATTGTCCTGAAAAAAAAAAAAATTGAATTTAATATTGGTTTATAATCTCTTTTTTTTTTTGTTATTAACCTGGAACGTAGAAAACGAACGTAATAAAAATAATGTGTTATAAAAATGTGTAGATATATACAGAAGGAAAGTAAGAAAAATATTCCACGTGTTTCTCTGATATAAAATGTAAGTTACTAAATATGGAGACACATCGAACGACCGGTTATATTCGATGGAGAGCGACGCCTGGCGAATCTCAGCAAGTTGCATTATGAGTTACACCACAGACGATTCCATAGCTAAAAGTTGTTATATTTCTTCTCTACGTTCCACGATCAAATTCTTTCGCTTTTGTCAGAGATAAGCCGCGTTCCAAGAGTAGAAAGGATGAATTTATCGCGCCTTATAAGCACGTTTAACCGTACCAAAATCGATCGAGAGATCTTTCAAACGTCTCTCTTACGACAACTTCATAAACTACCGAGTTATGACGAGTTTGTGAGAATCATTCGTGTATTCCACATATCATCTTTTATTTTTCTCCTTTACACTTTAGCATCTCTGTAAATCTTACTTTATTAGCTTACGTTTCCTTTCTCTCTCTCTCTCTCTCTCTCTCTCTCTCTCTCTCTCTCTCACTCAGGAATGTTTCCGTCGCCGAGTACCTAACTTGCTGCATGCATGCATGCATGCATGCATATAAGTATGTATGTATGTATGTAAGTACGTCTATTGAACAACACAACTCTCCCCCCCGTGGTTTTCTTACTGACCAGCTTGAAAACAATTGTATGACCGTTAACGCTCCTTGGACAATGTAGGCGGATAGATAATAACGTACTAGCTTTTTACTATTTTCAAATCACGTGTTTACGTATGTCGGTATATGGGAGAGTTAGTACGTTGCATCAGGGATACAAAAAACAAAAAGAATTTGAAATCTCGATAAAGAAAATTCAAAGCTTGATCATATTTAAAAACCATTATAGTGGTGCGTCGTGCCTAAAAGGTTACAAAATTCCTAAAAATATAAACATTGAAATTATTAGATGAACGTAACTATGCGTAATGTTACTTTCCTTCTTAGAAAAGTATTTTGAGTTAAAAAGAAAAAAAAAACAATGTAACAAAATAAAGTAAGATGTTTCATGTATAAAAGTTAATCCAAGAGGAGTTGGTTGGGTTTGAAAATATAGAAAGAGAGAAGAAAAGAGGGTGTATAGTACTTGCTCGGACGCTGACGACATTTCGAGGAGAGATCTCGGTACGGATAGAGCGTAGCAAGATGCTATATGTACACATCGCTGTGCAGCCTATAAATCTTCTCGGCCCATAAACAAAAGCTTTTGATGCAAAAGGTCGTTGCAGCATGTGCGTGACGAGAGTTAGCTCACGAGTCAGTCACTCCCTCTTTCTATCCTTTATTTCTTTCCTTATTTCTTTTCTAAATTTTCTTACTCTTTCTTTTTCTCTTTCTCTTTCATTCTTTCTATCTTTTTGTTGTTGCCCTTCAAGAAAATTCTCATCATTTTTTATTGTCATTTTTATAACTACTTCTTAGTAAATTCTATTATACCAAATTAATGTACTTCATTTGATTGCGTTATTGTAAAAAAAAAAAAAGAAGGAATTAGTATTTAATAAAACGTACAGGTAAAATATTAATTTTAGATCAAATTTGATGAGGATGATATAATTCGATCGAAAAAAAAAATAGAACAAATAAAAGACAAAAAAAAGAGATAGAGATTAATCATTATTTCGGGATTTTCGATCTTTCTTTTTCTTTTTTTTGTTCTCTCTCTCTCTCTCTCTCTTTTTTCTTTTTATAACGAATCATTTTTAATTAAATTTGAGCAAGATTAAACGAGAAAAGAGAATTATTGTAATTATTGTGTTCTCATGTAATACTTTTTGAGAGACATTAATCTTCTTTTTATTTTTTTGTTTTTTTTTTTTTTCCATCCAGACTCGCGTGCCGATATATTCAATAATATACTTAACTCTTCGAGAACACGTGGAGAATTAACTCGGTGATTCGTCAGAAAAGTAGAAGAATCGAGACAGTAATGAACGTTGCGTGATAGCTACTACTTCTTGTTGTTATTTCGCATAAACATCCAAACGAATCGTGTCATAGAGAGTTATATTATATTTCCGTAAATGTATTGACACACGAAAATATAACATGAGAATTGTAACTAATAAACGTGACGTATCTTTTAAAATATTGCAATTTATCAAAAAAGAAAGAATATAAAATTACAGTTCAAATCAAAAAGAAAACTATGATAACAATTATGAGATAACATACGAATTGTAACTGATAAAAACGTGACGTATCTTTTGAAATATTAAAATCTATCAAACAAAAAAGGTATTACCATTCAAATTAAAGAGAAAACTATGAGAAAATGTTTGAAAAAAAGATTACTATTAAAATATTACCTGTATAAAACAAGAAAAAAAAGCAGGGAGGTGGTGGAAAAGGGGTAGAAAGAAAAAAGGACTATAGAAAAAGACGGAAAGTCAAAGAGAAAAAAACAAAAATACACGAAAAAAGAAGGAGAATGATAAAGTTGGTGAAAAATACAAGAAAAGAAAGACAGAGAAAAAGAAAAAAAAAAGAGAGAAAAAGAGGAAGATATAAATAAGGACAGGAAGAAAGATAGAAGGTTAAGAGAGGGTGTAGAGAAGTGTATGAGAATGATAGAAAAGGGGGAGGAGAAGGAGGAGGAGGAGGAGGAGGAGGAGAAGGGGGATGGTTAGATGGTAGAAAAGGGAGTGAAGTAGCTAACCAACGCGGTAACGAAACGCCCGGAACAAACAAACAAACAGACAAACAAAAAGGCAGGATCTCTGCCGTCTCCACGGCGCCTGCTCCTGTTTCCGAGCTCGTCACGACTTTCCAATTCTCTGTCCACCAGCCGTTCTCTCTCTCTCTCTCTCTCTCTCTCTCTCTCTCTCTCTCTCTCGTCGTTTCTGTGAACCCGTCTTTCTATCTCTATCTTATTCCTTGCTTTTACGGGGGAGGGTTTGGATAGACTGTGAGATAGAACGCGAATGAGAGAAGAGGGTTTGTCAGTTGCACGTTACTATCTCTTTCTCTCTCTCTCTCTCTCTGTTTCTTTTTCTCAAACTTTCCCCTCCACCCCACCCCTACTTCGCGCCTGGCAACTAGCAACGATTCGCAAGACGTTTGCAGAAACACGCGAGAGATAAGTTAGCAACCCTCTTGAAAGGAGTCGAATACTAAATCGAGTTGTTGTTAGTTTGTTCTTGCTAATTTCTTTTGATTTTTTTTTTTTATCTTTTTCATTCTTTTTTTTTTTTTTAATTTTTAACAATTTTATCTTCATAAAAATTCCTCCCCCACATCAAATTTTTGGCTTTCCTTAGTTTCGTTTCTTTTTTTCTTTTCTGTTTTAACCCATTGACTACCAACTACGAGCTATCTTGTATTATGTGTGTACTGCAATTTTAGATTAATTATTACAAATGGTTTGTTAGAGTTAAGAATTATTATAAAAGGTTGAATAACAAACAAATTGATATGGTGTAAAAAACATTAATGATCAATTACAATATTATATCAGTAAGTTAATATTATTACATTTAAGTAAAGTTTTATATGTATAATTTAAAATAAAACCTTGAGACAAGTCGCCCAAGACACAAGACGTTCTAAATATGTCTGCCAATCAATGGATTAATTCTATTATTTAAATACTGATTTTTATATGAACGAGAAAGTAAAATACTTTTTTTTTCTACTGAATATAAAAGAATAAAGAAAAAAAAAAAGAGAGAACCATCGAAAATATTAAAGCAAATGGATATAGTTATTTGGTTCGTTCGATGAAGCAACCTACCCACACCCAACACTTACGCGTTTTACGGGTTGGTATTATTTATTAGAAGAAATGATCGTTCTCTTAAGAGAAATGAAATGATCTTCTTTCAATTTGCCGAAGTAGTCAATTCACTCGAGATACTTCTTACTATAATAAAATAACCCGTAGGAGATAATATCAATCGACTATAATATTTCTTATCGATTTTTCAAGCCACTATTTTTAACAAAATAAATACATATTATAATTATTGATTAACAATCATCTCACGAATTATTCTCAACGCACAACTTTCAACAAAATATTTTATTAAAGCAAATGAAAAGAAAAGATAAAGAAAAAGAAAGAAGAAAGAAGAAAAGAGCAAACGGTTTCTATGATTCAGGAAGAAAAATGAATAAAAAGTGTACACCTCGTTTAGTGGATTTCGAAGGGAAAAATGGAAAGAGGAGGAGGAGGAGGAGGAGGAGGAGGAGGAGGAGGAGGATGGTAGAGGCCAGAAGGAGGAAAAGGAAAGGAAAGGAAAAGTAAAGTAAAAGGAAAAGAAAAAAAAATAAGAAAGCGGATCAGAGAGAGGTACGGTCGCGAGAAAGGGGGCATTTACAGACGTAATCTACGTGCTTGGGAGAGAAACGAAGAAGGAAAGAAGGCATATAGGGGTTCTTCGATCGAGTGCTTCCACAGGGGTAGTTTAGTTCGCGTACACAGAAATACATACTCAGAGAAAGAGAAATATATATAACAGAACTACATAGGTATATATATATATATATTTCTAATACTATTAGCCGGTGTTCCGTTACACAACGACAGATGGACGAACGAGGAACGAGAAGATATATCCGTTCTCTGTTTGGATTGCGATGTTCACGGGAGGGGGTGCAGCTGCGTGTGTGTATTACGCCGTACGGCGTTGTTTGTGCCACGGCATCAATTGATAGTTTCGGTAAACGGGACTCTGCTCCTCCGCACAATGGATTTCGATCAATCCAACTGAATTATGTCTTTTTTATCATGAAAATTTTCGATCGTTATAACATCTCAATGATTTACTATTTTTTGTTTTCTTTTTTGTTTTCCTATTTTCTTGTTCACACCTTTTATAATAATTACTAGGATACTCCGTCCATGCGTTTCTGTGGCTTTGTGTAAAAAAAAAAAAATGTTGATTTTCAATATAATTCTAAACTATTTATAATACAGTCAAATTAATATTCACTATAGATATTAAATTACATTGCAGTATGTGTCGGCGAAACGATTAAAAATGATTTCAAATTTATCTCATGTGAGATCATATTATGTTTCATGATTTTAAATAAAACGTTGATCAATCGATGAGAGATTTAACGTGTTAATTATTTTCAAAATATTCTTTCTCATAATCATCCCACAATATTATTTTATTTATTATAATATTGAATATTATCCGGGAGTTTAAAAAGAAAAAGAAAAAGAAAAAGAAAAAGAACAAACAAACATATTATATCGAATTAATCCCATAAAGATACTTAACAAATCGTTTTAAATCGAACAAAGTATGAAAATCGGATGATATACTTAAAATATAATACACCCCCTTGATAAATACAATTTACAGTAAATCCAATTGAAAATGAAACAAAACTGACACATCGGAAATTCGATGAAACATTTAAACGTTATCCATATCAAATTACCATTTAGTAGATATTAAAATAATCGAATTGATAGTGTGTGTGTATGTGTATGTGTGTGTTCACTTCTTGATGAAAATCAACATGAAATTAAATTGAAAATGAGACAAACTGGAAGGGAGAGAGAGAGAGAGAGAGAGAGAGAATTTGTCGGCGTTGCTTTCGACGAATCAAATCGGATATTGGCATGTGTGTTTGCGTGCATATATATATTCAATATACGTCTGTTGCGAACGTCATTAACTATTCCTAGTCTAGTGTATATCTATATATCTAGAAATAGAAATCGTATACTTAGAGAAGATAGGGGAGGTGGGGTGAGAGGTCTAAATGCGACTTATCGATTAAGTTACGATGCCTATGAGCACGCGCGCACATTCTATCTCTTTCTCTCTCTCTCACACATACACACACACTCTCACTCACTCACTCACTCACTCACTTTATCTATCATTATTTATATATATACACATATCTTTCTTTCTCTCCCTGTATTTCTTGCAAATACGTGCTTACGTTACACTTGGAAGGTGAAATTGATCGTGTTGAGCATTAAACGTAATACCTACTCGAGAAGGAGCGAACGTTCGAGTTATTTCGCGAATGACAAATCGCCTTTCGTGCCGCCATGTCCGACGCTTCGCCTTTAAGCGCATAACTGACACAAGTTGTTTGCGATCGATCGTATTATTATATTATATATATTTTTTCTTGTTTTGTTTGTTTTTTTAATATGTATTTTATACGTATTTTTGTATAATATCATATTTATAAATATAAATTATAGAAATCTTTTATTCGAAATTCTTACACTTATTTCAATGTTTCATATTATTATCGTCTTCATTGCATTATTTTCTTGTGTGTTAAATAATATAATAAATACATTATTTATAAGAGAAACATTGATTATAGATTTGATTATTATAAATTGATAATAATATTACGAGACAAACACGTGATTTTTTTTACATATTCATTTGTACACATGATACTTGGTAATTATACTTTTTAATAAACTTTCACTTATATCTCGTAGTGTTCAAAAACAATATCGTATTAAATATCAATCTAAATTATT
The DNA here is from genome assembly GCF_049000335.1 of Polistes dominula. Classification (NCBI taxonomy): domain Eukaryota; kingdom Metazoa; phylum Arthropoda; class Insecta; order Hymenoptera; family Vespidae; genus Polistes; species Polistes dominula. The sequence goes on from NW_028300906.1 coordinate 605,602, forward strand.
GATTACAATTAGTTATTACAAATGATTAATTAATTAACATTAAATTATCCTCTTACGACAGAATGGTTTTCTGATTAACTTTGATAGCAAAGAATTCATTCGTACAGTTTATACACTTGTTCTAAGAAAATAAACTTAGTAAGAATCGATAAAGATTATTATTAATTTCCAAGAGAAAGAGAGAGAGAGCAAGAGAGAGAAAGATAATTATTGGTCTCGTCCATCCATCTATCTATCTATTTAATAACTCTTAGATGTTAGATCGTAAGGACATTTCCAGCAACGTATAGATATCACATACCCAGTACTATATGCTATTACACACTTTAATTATTCATTTATTCTCTAAGAACAGTCAATGTCCCTTGCTGAGACTGTCGTCATCGCAATCATCATCATCATCATCATCATCATCATTATCATCATCGTCGTCGTCGTTGTCGTCATCGTCATATGCATAACCATATAACCACCATACGCATTGGCAAGAATGAAATCATTTCACTCGACGACGATATGCAATCGTCGAATAAGGAAAGAAAAGAAAAAAATATTGTAGAGAGGAAAGAATAAAAGAAAAAAAAAAGGTAAGTAACGCAGCGAAACTATAGTTTTTCTTGGTATGGACACGATAAGGTTTTCTAAATATAATAAAACCGAGATAGTATTAGTGACGATAGCGATGTCTTTCGTGAGAAAGAAAAAAAAGAGTTAAAGTCGATGTCCTTTTCTTTTCTTTTCTTTTTTTCTCCCCCCTATTTATACTTTAATTTGTTATTAATTAAATAAAGGAATAGTTTTTGAAAATGTTGTTAAAATTATGAAAATATAACGACTCAATCTAATCACATTTTAGTTATTTAATAAGATCAAATATTTATTTCTATTTATTAAGAAAATAAGACAAATTTGTCATCCTATTACTCCTCCTTATTCCATAATTTTGTAGATTTGTATAGAAAATATAAACAATTATTTTCTCATAGAGTAAGTGTTAAAGTAATGATTTTATTCAATAATTAAAATAAGACTTGACAATATCAATTTTGCATTTAAACGTTACACGAATCGTGATGATCCATTTATACACGCGCATATATAATTAAATATAAATGAATTAGTTTGACAAATGTTGAATAATAAAAGTAACGAAGATAATTAATTAACAAGCAATTGGCACGCGAGATGGCACCAAAATATTTCTCTCTCGCTTTCTCTTTATCTCTTAACTAAACGTAACATGAATTCAACCCTATCCATCTCTCTCTCTCTCTCTCTCTCTCTCTCTCTCACTCACTCACTCACTCTATCTCTTTTGACGTTAGCCTCCACCCATCCACCCTCTCTGTCATCCGTTCTACGAGTTTTACCATCCTTCTCTCTCATTCCCTCTCTGTTCTCTCCCGTCCCTCCTATTGTCGATGGGCCTGAGTTGTTTTGTCCCGTCAGTCCCTGCCGTGCAATGCGATATCTATGGCTTTCTTTTGGGGGTCCTTGTGCCGAAGCCGCCATTATACCCAAAAGTCCACCCCTCCGTTCCCTCCCATCTCATCCCATCCCTTATACATACTCTCTTTCTCTCTCTTTCTTTTATTCTCAACTTACTTACACTAATATAAAGTGCAGCTCACACACACTCACACACATAAGAACGTCGCAAGATTATTTTTAAATGTGTGTATGTGTGTGTGTAAGTATGGGCGATGGCAGAGATCGTTTCTCTTCCTCCCTCTCCCCCTCCTACTCCACCACCACCATAACTTCATCTTCTTCTTCTTCTTCTTCTTCTTCTTCATCTTCTTCTTCTTCTTTGGTTATATGTTTGTGTACGAATCCGTGTGGCAAACCGCGAAGGAACCAAGCTGCACTTGGGTAGCTCTAGTTTAGCTATTCAAGGCGGTGCGTACGTCGAAAAAGGGATAAAAGGGTGTGTACCAATGGAGACCAATACGTACCAAAAGTGAGTAGAATTTTATATATATATATATATATAGGGATTTTTGGTATACGTGTCTGTCTCTTTGATTGTGCTTCCGTGTGTTGAAGATCTACCTATCTCATTCTCTTTCTCTCTCTTTCTTGTTTTTTTTCTCCCTTTAGCCCTTCCTACTGGCTTAGTTGCCGTCACTGACGAGAGGAAAGAAAAGGAGAAGGGTTCTGAGAGAAAGAGCCGACGTGTCTTACTTCTCTCTTTCTCTCTTTCTCTCTTTATCACTCCTGTTTCTTTCTATATTTCTTCTCTTTCTCTCATTTCATCGTGTAAGCAGCCTAATTATTGCCCTATCGACATAGATTTCTTCGGATCGGATTACAAGCCGGCCCTTCTCTTTTCTACGTGTTACGTTCGTCAAGCCCTTTCTCTATTTTTTTCTTTTTCTTTTCTTCTCTCTTTTATTTTATTCTTCTTTTTTTCTTTTACTTATCCTTCTGATATCCTAAAAGTCTTTTCTAGGGTCCCTAGTAGACGTGAGAGTTTTACGTATGACGTTTTTATAAGTTAAATTCAATAAATAGTTTAAAAATATAAATAAATGATCGATTAAATGAATAAATAAATAAGAAATAAAAAGATGATTTATGAAGTACTTGTGAAATAAATTGTTCAGAAAAATGATGGGAAGAGAGGTACAAAAAAAAAAAGATATAACGTGTAAGTTGCATCAATTGTTTTTTTTTCTAACTCGAGTATGATAAAATAAAAAAAAAAAAATAATAAAAACTCGATAGGATGTTCAGCGAGTAATAAATCGACTATAGGGTTCGATCGATCGAAAAATTGTTCATGAAAATAATCTGTGCAAATGGACAAAAAAATAAATGACAGACTTACGATCACGTCGACTCATTCTATCTTGGCTTATACAGTAACTGAACCAACCGATGTTTCTACTACTGTGTACTGTTATAAAAAAAAAAAAAAAGTCTGCCTGTAATTTGTAGATATCGATGAGTTTACACGTTTATAGAACTGAACGTCAATTCAAAGTTATATTATTATATTATATTATCATTATTATTATTAATAGTATTACGAAAGATACATTTGTTGATTTAGAAAAAGTTGAAAACTAGATATCATTTGATTTTGTAAATAGTTCCATTATTAAAATGGAATAAATTTAATGAAAAATTATATTTTGTATTATAAAAATTTTTTGAAGAAAATTTACAAGAACAAAAAACAAAAAAAAATTGTACTTATGTGGTAACACAATAATTATTTAATTATAATATAAAATTTGAAGATGAATGTATACGTTGTTACAACGCAAAAAAAAAATATAAAAAGAAACAAATTTGCTATTATGAATGAAATATAAAAGAAGGAACATTTTCAGAGTATAATACTAAAAGCGTCGACACATAGTGATCATTAGGATGGAATAATAATGACAAGGTCCGTGAATTTCTAAAATAGGATAGACACGAGGATTGACGTCGTCGTGTCTCCATGTCAGTCAGGAAACGTCTAACCTATGATCAAGACAGGAAGATGAGAGTTGGAGACACACGCGAGAAGTTTAATATCGGTTGAAACGTTTCGTTTCGTTTCGTTTCGTTTCGTTTCGTTTCGTCTCGTCGTGTCTTATTTCCTCCCGGAACTCGATTCTCGAGCGCGTTCGCGCTCATGCTGTTTCGTGATTATGAATAATACTTGAGAGAAGCCGTGGAAAGCTATGAAAAAAAAAAAAAAAAGGAAAAAGGAAAAAGAAGTTAATTACATTTTTGAACGAACGAATTAACGTAATTACCACGTAACGCTTCTTCCAACGTAAGAATCTTACGTTACGAGACATTTTTACGACTCCATTTGAAGTTGTTCTCGCGTTTTATTATAGTCATTTTATTATTTTCTACTTCATATTCTTCTTTGGTAATATAATTTTATAATAAGAAATAATTATTAATTCTGTTGAAATATTGTATAATTTCGTAAGAAATTTTTGTTAATAATTGCACGGAATTATATTTTGATATTATTAAGATTTAATCGTAAAATACATATAACATTGTGTTTAATTTATTAAAATATTATACAGATATATATTTAAATGTAACTAATTTTAAAATATTTCTAAAATAACAAAAGTATAATTTTATATCTAAAAATATGTTTATCATAGAATAATATAACATAAAAACGAACAAACAAAAGAAATGAAAAAATATAATTACAAACTTAAATAATTATTAAGATGGGTTACGTAAATAATAAAAAAAAAAATAAAAAAAACAAAGTCTAATGATTAAATGAAAAATATAAGGAGAGTAGAAAAGTTAGTTAGCCCAATTTTCCTAAAGTATCCCGACGCAATTCAGCACCTTCTTAGTAGAGTTTTGCTAACGGTAAAAGTTTGAAAAATAAGTAAAGTGTGCGAAACTAAGGGTCGTGTTCTTATCTATAGGCTCGTTGCTACACTTTGAGTTACGAAACGCGCCAGAGTGGATAACAACGAGCAAAGAGAACATGGCCAAAACTATTTCTTGTTCTTGTCGTCGTTGCCGTTCGTTGTCTGATTCGAAACTTTACTAAAGAAAGCATCAAACTTCTTCTTCTACTTCTACTTCTTCTTCTTTTTCTTTTTCTTTTTTTAATTCTCTTTCTTCTCTTTAATATCCTCCTTTCGTACTTTTCAAAGTCAAATAAGTAGACAACAAATCCTTTCATATTTTAAATAAATAAATGCATCATGTGCATCATGTGCATCTATGGTATTGTCAAATACATTAAAACAAAAGTTTCAATTAATTTATCGAATTAGATATCATTATAATTTTGTTATAACACAATAAATATTAATTAAAATGTTTACAATTAATTCGTTTAAAAAAAAAAAACCTATCTTGATATAAAGATAAATATATTTATCGAACTTGCGTGGACATACGCCGCTCCCACTTATCCCCATGCATCGAGTTTAATTTAATGAATAATAAATGATAAAAATTAACTGCTTTAAAATAAAATAAAATAAAATACATATTTATATACATATATGTATATAAGTTCGTATACTTGTGCTTGGAAAAAAAAAATATTAAATATATATATATATATATATATATTTCAATAGATGCAAAATAGGGGAATAATTTTTATTTAATAGAAATTTAAACGCAAATGAATTATACTGAAAAAAAAAAAAATAAAATAAAATATAAAAAACACACTATTGCACAAACCTAACATACTTATTTATTCTCCACGTATGCTTTGAAATCTGATTGATTTTCCTAGGCTTGTAGATACTTAACGTTTTACAACGCTTTCACGTGGACTGTCCCAGAGCTACGATTGACGTTCGATTCAGTCACGATACCACCCACTTAAATCCTTTCTTTCCACGTTAGAAAGAAGAAGAAGAAGAGAGAGAGAGAGAGAGAGAGAGAAAGAGAGAGAAAGAGAAATACATATACAATGGACGCCTATAGAGTCTAGAATCACAAGGGAACGCACGAGAGACGTGCTCGCTGTCTTCTAAATAAATTAGAGGATGTCTCTTATACGTTATGCGTTCCACCAATCGAATCTTGCATTCGGACGAAAAAGAAGAAGAAGAAAAAGAAGAAGAACAAAAAAAAAATTGAAACTTCCTTCGACTTTTTCTATCGTGATAGAAAAACGATTTGGATGGACGTTCGATTTAGATTGTTATGTTTTTCTAATCTCTAAATACGTCGTAAGAACTTTTCAAATGGTTTTACTATCAAATATTTAGCAAGATAATTCTTTGTGGTTTAAATATTATTTTTTTGTTTATTTGCTTTTTTTTTTAATAATAAAGAAACGTGCAAAGTTTTAACCCTTTTCGAACGAGTGTCCACTCTCAGACACCAAAATCTTTTTATGGTTCAGGTCGTTGTATGTTTGTTCTCTCAGTCACCACACAAGAAACCGTGATAATCTTATATATATATATATATAAATAAATTCTGACCACTACGATACCCATGTCGAAATTGTATACAATTAGAAAAGGGTTAATAATATTTCTAAGAAAATAATTAAATTATATATTTTGGAAAATCATTATAATTCAAATCTATTGTCAACGATTCCTATATAATAATAATAATACATATACATGTGTGTGTGTGTGTGTGTGTACGTAAAAGTTTCTTAACTAACAGCCTAAACTTTTCTATTCAGTTCCCCTTGTATTTCTCTTTTTATTCTAACTTTCTATTCCAATTCTTTTTTCTTTCTTACTTTCGCATAGTTTTAAAAAAAAATGAAGAAGAAGAAGAAGACGATGAAGAAGAAGTAGAAGTAGAAGTAGAAGAAGAAGAGGGAAAGGAAGTAAAGAAAAAGAAGATTTGAAGGAAAGAACTTAGGTAGTTCTCGAGTGAAAAAGGGAGGGAAAAGCTCGAAACACGATCTCCCTAGTGCTACGTTTTCTCGTAAAAACGTACCAAAAGATGGTCGAAACTATGAAATTCCGGCCATTCTTTCCTCAACAATGGGACGCATAGGGATATAAATCTCTATATATATATATATATCTATACATATACGTATATCTATATGTATTTTGAAAATTCCCAATGGTACACGCATGTATCGTGTACCGGATAAAAAGCCAGAAAATGTAAGAAAAAGAAAAAAAAAAAGAAAAGAGAAATAGAGTGAAAGAGAAAGGGACGTAGGTGGAGGGAGTGTGGAAGGGAGAAATTTTAAAACGTTACGATAGAAAGAGATGGAAAGAAAATTTAACAAAATGGAAGGAGAAAGTTATATATATATATATAAAATGGTGAACAGGGAAAAGAGTTTAAATGAAGATAGGAATATTACAAAACGAGAGAAAGTAGAAATAAATGATGAAGAATGAGAAATTATAAAAAAAGAAAAAAAATCGTAGAAAGACAGAGAGAGAGAGAGAGAGAGAGAGAGAAAGTGAAATGAAATGAGTAGGAGAAAAGAGTACGAGAAAAAGAGAGAGAGAAAGAGATGATGATATGTGGATACGTAAAAAAAAAAAAGAAATAAAAAGAAGGATGGAGAGAACATAAGGGGGACCGTTTCCATTATGAGTGACGTTTTTTCTCTCTTTCTCTCTCTCTCTCTCTCTCTCTTTCCCTTTTTCGAAGGGTGGGATTTCGAGCTCACGTACACATTTACAATGAGAGAGAAAGAGAGAGACTAGTCGAACGTATTTTTCGAAGAGAAGGTTCCGCGTATATTCGAAGAGAGAAAGAGAGAGATTGAGAGAGTTAGAGAGAGAGAGAGAGAGAGAGAGAAAGATATTACGGGCGAGGCTGCATTAGCGCGAGAACATTTTGTGTGGCGGCGTGTGCAAGAACTCCTTTCTTCGGGACAGCTCGGCTAAAAACCACCCCTGAGGTGAGGGCCAATAGAAAACCGGCCGTGCACCTCCCCCTTTTCCTCGATGTTAAAGATAGAAAGAGAGATGGAAGGATCAAGAGAGAGAGAGAGAGAAAGATGAAAAGAGAGAGAGAAAGAGAAAGAGAGAGAGAGAGAGAGAGAAAAGACTCACTCCCCTTCTGGTCGACACGAAAACACGAATGCAGCGTTTCTCGCTCTTCTGGCGCCATAAAAACGCGCTGATCGCCAATGAGACTTGCGCTTGCCGTTCCTTTTCTTTTCTTTTTTTAAACATCTTTTTCTTTTTTTTTTTACAGATTAAACCATTTTTTTCTGTTTTCCTTTCTCCCCCCCCCCGTCCCACGGGGGTGGATTTTGAGAGAATATTCTTATTTATAAACAAAACTTTGTATCATAGAAAAGTTGGACACAAGTAAAATAAATCAAAAAAAAAAAATTGTTTTGATCTTGTTGAACGTTTCGTCCTGTTATTAGGACTTCTTCATAGCAACTGTAAAATACAAAATTACATAACCGCAAAAATACATAGTCTCTCTAAAAACTAAATAGAATATAATAAAGATTTTATTTTTCTACCTGTTCAACTTATCTGTTTCTAAATAAACGATTTCCAAGTTTTCGAAATAATTCTTCGTGATCTGGTTAAATATTTGATTGTTTCCTATTCTTTTACGCAGCACGAATTAACATTTTTATTAATGTATGTGAATATTCTCGTTCATTAATTAATGCGAAAGAATTACGTTGTATACACGTAAATGATATTATCTTCTTAGAAATGATTATCAGTTATTAGCGTACGATTTACTCGAGATCAAAACTTGATGAGAAAGTAAACGAAAAAAGTGAACTCATTCATTCATTAATTCTTCCTACGTAATGACTTCATTTTTCTCCATCGAATTGTTTTTTTTTTTTCTTATTTTACTAACATACTTGTGTTTCTTATCAGAAATTATGTATCTTATTCAGGATTGCTTATATTTAATTATCCTCACATTTTTTACACATTAATTATCTCAATTTTATATCAAAATTTGATATCGTTCACACTTTATATTTTTTCAATCTCTTTTTTATTTTTTTTTATCTTAAAACTTATTATTACTCATTATCACACGTATTCATTATCTCGACAAGATTAATATTATATTTCAAATGTTTTCTCTCTCTCTCTCTTTATCTTATTCTCATTCTCTTAATCATTACTTCTATCTCATTTCTTTACATTTTTAATTATCCATGGTAACATATTATTACTCACTGTCCATCATCCATGGAATAAACTTTTCTAGACGTAATTAAAATACAATTTTTAATTTTTCTTTCTCTCACTCTCTCCCTCTCTCTCTCTCTCTCTCTCTCTCTCTCTCTCGTGTTACTTTTTTCCATTCTTTTCCAATTCTTTTTCTCGAAGGGGTCAGTCGCCTGCGGCGTTCATGAAGACATTAATCGTTTCTCCTTTCGCGACGAGAAAAAGCTCACCGTGTGTGTCTGGTTTTAACTCTAACATACGAGAGAGAGAGAGAAAGAGAGAGAGAGTGTAAAAGAGAAAGAGGACGCGGATAGACGGTGTAAGCAAGAAAAAGATACATAGATATAGAAAGAGAAAGAGAGAGAGAGAGAGAGAGAGAGGAGGGGGTGGTGAGGTAGGGAAGAGTAGGGGGTAGAGAAAGACGATCACTAACGATCGCCAACAGCGGCAGCTGCTTAACAAGAGTTCGCAGAATTTATCATTATTCGATCATAACTCGTTAAGCTTGCTTTCTTTATCGAACTCACGAATCCCCCCCGATCACAAGTTAGCTTATTCTCGTTATAATCCTGTCGGCGGCCTATGCGAATTTGCATGATTCCTGAGCTGCATAATACCGCGTTCCCTGATGCACAGCATAAACCGTGCACTTGGTCCCCACCCCCGATCCGAACAGGGCAATATAATCCCGGAGGATGTGAAATCTTTTTCCTGAAGGACGGTTTTTTTTTTTTTTATTCTATCGGGATTCGATCAGCAACTGCAAAACAAAAAAAAATAAGAAAAAATTCAAGAGAGAAAGATTGAACGTAGGAAGAATGAGAAAGAGAGAGAGAGAGAGGAAGAAAGGAAGAAAAGAAAAAACATCTCTTACGTTCTCCATGTTCATTCAAGTGAAATGATATCCACGTAAACGTTCTGTAATTCGCTCGTTTGCTACTATTTTCCTTCGTCCACCCCTTCTCTACTACTTTCAACCCCCTATTTACGAGCTATTTATCCGTTTCGTGGAGAAAGCGTCGACTCTGGGATGGACGATACCGATCGCCTTAAACTCTTCAAATTGTCGGTACATCATCGGGATAAATAAAGTCAAATGAAGACAGACACAGATACAGCTATATTTATATATATATGTGTATATATCTCTTCGAATAAGAGAGAAGAGGAATAAAAAAAAGCAGAGAGAGAGAGAGAGGGGGGGGGGAATAATTTCGATGTATCTAATTGCAAGGGATGAGGGAAGAGATTTCAAATGTTAAGCTACGGGATTGATCGACGAAAAGCTGATTTTATATATCTATAGTTTTAGTTTTTTCTTTTTTATCGTGTTATTTGAATAAATGTGAATGAAATATGAACATTCGTGAACAGATTGAAATAATTTGTCATTATTTTCTATCTATAATTAATTAATAGAAAGAAGGATTTGTATTTTATAATTAGAGAATCATACAATTTTATTTCTTTTTTTTCTTTTTCTAAGACGATCGATTTTTAATTTGGGACAATTATTAATTATATATTATATAATTAAATAAATAATATAATAATAAAAATAATTAAATAATTATAAATATATTATACTAGCGTGAAATGAATCATTATTAATTATTAAATAAAAAAAATATTTCCTAGCGTATTTATTTATCATTTAATAAAAATCAATCGTTCTCCTTTATTATTCCACTATAAAATGCTGAAGAAGTTTTGGTTTGAAGGTTTGAAAAAAGAAAAGAAAAAAAGAGAGAAGAAAAAAAAAAGAAGGTAGTAGTCACATCTTGGAAATAAAATAGGGGCGTAGCAAAGGTAGCAGATCGGAGCATCCGATTTCCGTCGAGTACAAATCGTAGGATGAAAGGTGGGTGGAGCAGGGGACAGGGGGTTGTTGGAGAGGTAAAAAAAAGGGAGGAAGACTTAAAGCGGAAGGTTGTGTGGACAACCCAGAAAATTAGCCACATCCGCATTCAGCGCTAAATCGTTCCCGGTGCTCGGTTCTTCCTATTGTCGTTGATTCCTCGACTGTGAAACTTTTGTTAAGGTTTCGCTCGAGGCTTTTCCGCGAGACACTCGCGAACGTACTCGCAACGTGATACTCCCTAAACGAGAATATCGTACAGAACGAAACTTTCTTCGATTTTCTCGACAGCAATTCACCCGCCTGCCCCCACCCCTCTCCCTCTCCCTCCCTCCTTCCCTCCACCAAAAAAGAACAAAAAAATTCAACGAAATTTTTCACCAACATTTTTCCATTGAACGAGAAAATTTATAAATCTTTTTTTTTTTTTTTGTGTTTTTCTTTTTTACCTGAATAAAATATCTCAAATTGTTTATTTTCTTTTAATGTATGTATAGGTATATATACGTACATTACAAAATATAAATATCTATTTTTGTTCTCATTAGTAATTTCGATGATCATCCCAATGAAATAATTGTATACGCGAGCTATTTTATCTGTTATTCATTAAATATTACTTAAGTAATTCATTTAGAAACTTCCAAGGAAACGTGTTTCGACTTTGTATTTACTTGTAAAAGAGAGCAAGAATAAAGTAAAAAAGAAAGAAAGAAATGGTTGGTAGAGAGAAGAAGAAGGCGAAAAAGTAAGCAAGGGTAGATCTTGGGGGTTGGTTTTTACGCACGAACTACACCCCGATACCGGAGGGATGAAAGAGGAAACATCGATCCCGAGTAACTCATACGTACTCGTGTTAAGGGTGAGCATACACACACACACACACACGTACACACATACACACACATATAAATGGTATATATAGGTCCAGAGAGAAAAAGAAAGGAAGAAAAGTAGGAGAGATGCGAACGCACAACTAGAAACGCGCTTTCGGGGGCGAGAATGGTCCGTATAAAAGGGGGATGAAATCTTATGGGGTTGCGTCTTTATGCGAGAGCATTCCGCGGGTTCTCATACTCGGGTCTACGAATTCTAGAAAGCAACCCCTCGTTTTTCTCTTTCCTTCTTCTTACGCGTTTCATGCAATTCCAAATTCTCTTTCTCTTTTTCTATTACACCCTCGTATTTTTTCCTTTCGAAATCGCGACCTCCTTCTAATCTACCAACAAAATAAAGTGATACGATAAAAAAAAAAAAAAAGAGAAAAAAAGGAAAAATTTACAATAAATTTATGTCCACGAAACAATAAAATTCTAATACTAAATTACATTTACCGTGACATGAATCGACGTTTAGTTTCTATTACAAATTCCACAATCCAATTGTTGGATGTCTCAATCATGTTGAACAAAAATGATTTAGAAAAACCACAGAGATTATTAATTTTTCTATAATAGTTATTAGGGGATCCTAAACCAATATCATTATATGACTGCTCGCGGTGGTTTTGTCTTTTTTTTATTTTTTATTTTTTAGCTGACCTACACACCATTTACTATCTAATCCTTCTTTCAATCCTTTTCAACTTTGATCACGGAAACATATTTTCCCACATTATTTTTTTTTTGATTTATTAACAACGAAAAGTAATATTTAAAAATTCAAAACAAATATTATGAACGTACACAAAAATTTCTCTCAACGTTCTAATAATTTTCCTTTCCTATCAAAAAGAAAAAAAAAAATAATTTTAAAATGTTAAAAGTACAAAATTTCACGAGATATCTGACCAAGAAGTAAGCAATAGAAAAGATACTACCCTCCTTCCCTCTCTTATTCTCTCACCATATTTTATTTCTTTTTGTTTTCTTATGGCTGTCAGGAGCGTTGGTCATGGCGCCACCGTACGCGAAGGAAAGAAAAGAAAGAAAAAAGAAGGAAGAAGGAAAAGAAAGGGAAGGACCAAGCCGCCGTTGCGTTGAGAGAAGAACGAACGAAAGTGCTCTTGGTGGTCGTTCCTCTTTTCTTTTCCATTTCTTTTTTCTTTTCTTTTCCTTCTTTTTTCTCCTCTTCCTCTTCTTCTTCTTCTTCTTCTTCTTCATCTTCCTCTTCTTCTTCTTCTTCTTCTTCATCGTCATCATCTTCTTCTTCATCATCTTCTTCTTCTTGTTTTATTAGCCCCCTCTCTTTCTTTCCTACAATCTTTGCCAGCCACCAGTCGCCATTTTATTTTTAAGAAGAAGAAGAAGAAGAAGATGAAGAAGAAGAAGAAGAAGAAGAGGAGGAGGAGAAGGAGAAGGAGGATGAGGGAACCGAGGAGGACCACCGGAGAGCCGTTCTGCGATTAGACTTACAAAACAAACGGCCCGGCGGTCCGGACCCCGCAGACCAATGGCGTAGCACGCTGATCCCGACAAGGGACACGAGATAATTGGATCAAGAAACTACCAAACCAAATGCTCAAGTCCTAACCTAAACCGCGTCGTCATTTTTGTTTTTTTTTTTATTTTTTTTATATCAGGTCAATGACCCTCTTTTTTTCTTTCCTTACTCTCATCTTCTTTTTCTTATCAATATCTTGATAAAATATTCATATTATTTTTATTTATCAAACATGGTGAAATATTTTATCGATATTTTGATCAAAAGAGTTTTTATTTTAAATGTCAATAATTTTCTTTTTTTTAAATACAAAATATATCATTGATTTTAATTTTCTATTTTTTATTTACCTACTCTCGTACGAAATCAATTTAAAATCAGAAGATACTTTTCTGACTTTAGTAAAATATTTAGCAACGATAATTATTTTGATGAAAAAATAGAAAAATGAAGATAAGTAAAATTAAATAAGAAAAGTACATAGATAAAAAAAAAGTGAAGAAAATCTAAAGTTACTTCGATGAAATGGATAGAAAGTGGCTCGCCCTGAACATCGTCGAGTATACGAGAAGGGATGGAACGGGGTGGTGTGTGTCCACCTCCTAGAAACGTGTAGCTTCTACCCTCTATTGATCGAACGGTCTGCCCTGGGCTTCACTGAAGTGGACTGGACACACCAGCAACCCCTAACCCTCGAACCATCTCATGGAACCTATCTCTCTCTCTCTCTCTCTCTCTTCTATTCGTTCACCCTCTCCCACCCCATTGAACAACGTCGTCGTCGTCGTCGTCGTCGTCGTCGTCGTCGTAGCTGCGAGTTTCCAACACAATCAAATTTCTAAACGTGTAGGTGAAGATACGCAGACGTAGAGTGAGCTGCCAGGAACAGCCAAAAGACGTTCAACGTTGGTCATCCTTAAAGGGGTGGTTTTGCTCTTGCTGTTCTGCTGCTGCTGCTGCTTTTGCTGCTGCTATTCCTGGTGGTGGCTGTTTCCAATTCGTGTGTGAATCCGTGTGAGAGAGTATACGCTTGTCTGCATTTATTGGACACCGGGTATTGAACGTGGGTGATCGTTTGGAAGTTGGTAGACTCGCGAGAGAGAGAGAGAGAGAGAGAGAGAGAACCCTTTTATAAATCTTATATTTCTAATCTAAATCGTAACCATTTTTTTAATCATATTTATTTATAATTTATTTGTTTTTTTTTCAACCATTACCCGCCACAATACAAAAAAAAAAACAATGAAATTACCTGTACAATGATTTTCATAATAATTAATTGAAACTTGTCTTGTCATAATTGTTATTGTTTTTATTTAACCCTTGTTATTTACCTGTTGTTTGTTTTTTGATTTATTTGAAAAAAAAAAAAAAAAACAACTCTGAAGAGAAATTTGATGATCCCTCGACAAAATATGTTTAGAAATTCTAAGCTCGGTTCTTCTTTTCGTAGAAACCATTTCGCGTAATATTACTTCCGGGAATTGTATTTGTCGTTGTTGTTTCCTTGTATTCTCACGAAGAATAAAGAAGAAGAAGAAGAAGAAGAAGAAAAAGAAGAAGAGAGAATGATGATCTCGTGAAAGGGAGAGAAGAAAATCAACGAACGAGGGACGAAAGTCTACCTCTTGACCATTCCTCCTCGCGAAGAGTCTGCGGAATTTTTATCGATTCGCTTTTTAAGCTTTTTCGTTATGCCGATCAATCTTTCGGAGAAATCATTAGTGTTCTACAAAATCTCAAACAAATTAACAACGGGAAGAAAAGAAAAAAGAATAGCGAAAAAGAATAAACAAAAAAAATTGTATCATACGTAACAAGTAGATGATTAATAGGATGAAAAATAATAAAATAAAACTATGATAAATTAAATATGAATGATGATCTATAATAAAATCAAACAACATTACATTCATCCTTCCTATAATTATTTAACAATTTTAATTAATTAAACCTTTGTCAACAACAACAACAAAATAAGACAAAATATTTCATCCCCAATAATGCTTGTGCAAATGAATTTAACAAATGTAACAAGTCAAAAATAAAAACAAAAAAATACAAAGGGATAAGTTTATCAATAAAATTCTCAAACAGACATATATATATATATATACACACACACACATTAATGAAATTTTATGAAAGTGTTAGTGAGATCCCTAGAAGCGTCTCCTAAAGGAAGAAACGAAAGATGCTAGGCGTCCCTTCGAGGCGCCTTTCTCCTCATCTATCAGCTTGCTTGTTTCCTTTCCTTTCCTCTCCTTTCCTCTTCCTCACCCTCACCACTCCTCTCCTTCAACGAACCTCTTAATGTCGCGAACGAGGTCGCGGTTACGGTGCAAACAGTAAGTGTGAGAGAGAAGGAGAGAGATAGTAGAGTTATCAGAGCATGGAGAATACCACCCCTTGAAACTCACCCCTTCTTGTCGACTCGACTTCGTGACATTGCATATTTTCTATCTTTCTGTCTCTTTTTCTCTCTCTCTCTCTCTCTCTTTTTATTTTTAGAATCTACGTGTCTCATGTTTTTTTTTTTTTTAAATTAAAACATAAACGACACCATGACGATTACTTTAAAAAATAAGTTGTGTCACAATCGATACGAGACTTCAAAGATTTCTATTTTCTAGGATGTGTGTTCACCTTCTTTAACCCTTTCGCTATGGGCGCATTTTTCGCGGTGCTATTTCTACTGTACGGGCTGCTGATAAGTGCAGCATCGAAATTGCATTTTATTTTTAATTAATTTTGTTGTTGATATTAACGATTTGTAATCAAAAGAAAAGAAAAAAAAAAACACTAAAATTACATGTCCCAGTGTGTAGAATATTTGACTTAGTGCTATAATTACATATGTTCGTCATGTGTAAAATACGCGGTATTTTATGGAGGACCACTATAGTGGCTCGTAGTATCTCAGTGGCATCTTATGGAGGGCCACTATAGTGATCCGTTGTAGTGAAAGGGTTAAAGGAATATTAAATATATGAAAAGAGAAATAAAAAAAAAATAAACATAGATGTAATTCTTGAATGATAAAGAAAAAAAAGGAAAGAAAAGATATAAATGTTTAACGTATAAAAATATACTGTGAGTATGTATCTACGCGAAATACAATATTTGTTTTTAGATTCTGAGATCGGATAGCAAATGTCGATGTTTACTCGGGCCAGGATAACAACGACTCGCAGGATTTACGAACAATATTATCTTCTTCTTCATTTTTTTCTCCTCTATCCGGTAAGATATTTCTTTTTACAGTGAGTATGTATGTATGTATGTTCTTCGTGTAACTCATCGATAAAAAATATTTTTTTTATTTTTTTTTGGTCATTTTCTCCAAATCAAAATATCTTTTTATTGCTAATTTAAGGCTAATTTAAGATTTAGAGGTTATCTAGGTTTTTGAGATACTGTAAATTTTCAATAGATGTTGGTGTATTATAATTCAATTATTTCACGTTTTTTTTTCAGATTTACATATGATATAATTAACCATGCTTTTTATATTTTTTATTGTATTATTATTTTATGTATTCCATTGTAATTATGGTATTATATTGTATGTTGTTATATATATATTACAAATTTTATGTTTGTTTTATGCCTAATTTGAATTTTCAGAAAAATTATTAGTAAATATTAAATTGACTGCATTAAATATTATAATTCAGAATTATATTAAATCATTTTATATATATATATATATATATATATATATATATATATATATATATATATAATAAAAGTATACATGTATAAAGTAACTCGCGGTGGGTACCAAAAAAGGAGTAGAAAATAAAAATACGAATAAAAACGAAAGGATAGAGAGAGAGAGAGAGAAAAGAAAAAAGAAAAAAGAAAGGGGCCGTTGAAACGGGCGGTCGGTCAAATGTTTAAACAAACGAGCAATTATCTTAACTCGATCTCAGATCTCCAGGGTGTTCTTGAGTCGGAAAGTATCGGTCTCCTTGTCGCTCTCGTGGTTCTACCTGAATCTTTTCTCTCTCTCTCTCTCTCTTTCTCTTTCTCTCTTAGTTGCTTAGCTTTCTCGGACCAACCTCTTCTTCCATCCTTTTCCTTTTCCTTTTCCTTTTCGTTTTCGTTTTCGTTTCTTGGAGCTCGAGCGGAGGATGTCGTCAGAGTTTGCCGGGCCCGTCCACGTAAAAAGCACAAGACATGCATTTCATTTGCCGCTCGTGTCGAGCCCCTGTTCTTCTTTACGTCCCGCCGATTCCGAGCGGCGAACTCTCTTGGATCTGAGAATGGGCCAGAGCTAGCCCCAGCAGGGCCAGTCAGAGCGAGAGGGGGAGAGGGAGGGAGGGACGGACCACTCGCATCAGACCGACCTAAACCGAATCACTATGTCACGACGTCGACGACGACGACGACGACGACAACGACAACGACGACGACAGAGTTGCGTAAGTTTTGAGCTTGCTCTTCTCTCATCAATAATTTTTTTTCTTTTGTTCTTTTTATTAACCCTTTCAGTGTTATAGACGTATATATATATATATATATATATATATATATATATATACAGTTGAACATTTGCCATAAAATACTTTAGTAAATTATAATACGTTTTGAATTGTGATGATTTGCTAAACAAATGTTGTAACGTTTGTTGAAGTTCTCATCAAAGATCAAATTTCTTATTTCTTTCATTTATCTTTTATATTCTTCCAACTCCTAGCAGTATTCTAATGAAACTTTTATAAATTTTATATTATTTTCTAATTGTTTATTACAATTTCTATTGAAAAACATTGTTAGTGTTACTTGAAGTTATTATTGCAATCGTTTTACTCGTATTTCTTTGTACATATCGAAGATACATACATAGGTCATTTGTTCGAACGTTATAATCTACGAAGGCGGCACATGAAAGGACAATTTAAACAGAAAAAAACACTTTGAAAAATCCTTTCCTCTTGTGGTTAGATCGTCGTTCTATCCTTTATCACGCTTCGTTGAAAACTACACGGTACAAAGGGAGAAATAGAAAAAACATAATGGGACTTAGGCCAGAATAAGAATAAGAACGTGTCTTCTTATCCACTTCGTAAACAATCCTAGAAACCATTTCGCGGATCGGTGATATCTACAAATAAAGGATGAGAAGCGGAAAAAAAAGAAGAAGATGAAGAAGAAGATGAAAGAAGAAAGAGAATTTCGATCCGTTTAACGAGATCAGCTCGAGCGAGAACAAGGAATGGAAGAACATTTCTAGATCTTTTTATATATATATATATACACAGAGTGAATGTATTGCTTTTTTACAATCTTTATATATATATATATAAGAGTGCTCTTGTTGTAAAAAACGTTGATTTTTAATTTAATTACAATATGAATTTCCTGGGAAAAAATAATATTCAACGATCTACATTTATTTTAGTATTTTTTGTCTATGGAATTGTTTTGTACTAGCAATTTATAGAACACCCTGTATATATATAGATATAGATATAGATATAGATATAGATATAGATATATACAAGTATGGTATAACCGTAGGAGCATTATTTTCTCGACGTTTCAAGCCTAATTTCCTTCTAACAAAGGTGTCCCTCTCTTTTTCTCTTTTAGTTGCCAAGGCTTAAGATCGGTTTCTATTCTCGTCGAATGGCTACACACAGCTTCCTCTCTTTTTTTCTTTTCTTTTTTTCTTTCTTTCTTTCTTTCTTTCTTTCTGTTTCTTTTATTTTCATTTCCAACCGACGAAAAATCTTTCGAAACTCTCTCGTATTGCTATTACTACTATACTCGTACAATTTTTCATTTTCTTTTCTGTTTAGTCGACGAGGACGAAATGATTCGTTCGAGGGTTACGCGTGGACTCATCGGTTGAGTTGGTTTTATCCAGAGATAGATAAAGATACTTGGATAAACAGTCGCGAGAGATAAAGTGGTATATTTGTTCACGAGCCAAACAAGGATTTTTTCTTTTTATTCGATAATTGAAATTTGAGAAATACGAAATGATCGATTTGTAAAATATCAATTTATACCTCGCGTATCTTTTTTCATATTAATCTAAAATAAGATTTTAAACAATTTATTTGATTATATATTTAGTAACATAACACATAATCAAAATAATATTATTTCAATAATAAAATCAACGAACAAATAGAAATATCTTCGTAAGTTTTATATTTCGATTTGTCGATATATTGGGTTGGCAAGAAAGTAATTATGGTTTTCTACTGTGAAATATTACTTACTTGCCAACCCAATAATATTATATATTTATATATATATATATATATTTATTAAAATATTTCTATTATTTTATAATTTTATAATATATATATATTATACTTTCTTGCCAATCCAATAGTATAAAATTTTGATACAAAATAAGAATAGAATTGTAATAACAATTGAAACGATACTTACAATTCAAGTAGTATCAATGAAGATGAAAGCTTCAGTAACTATTTTGAAAAAGATTTAATTTTAAGCAAATATCTTTTCTATTCTCGTGAGAAATTGGTTAAGCGTATCACGGTTGTTCCTTTTTGACCTGAACATTATAGGAAAATGTTCAACCTACCTTACACATTTTACCTATTACGCTGTAAAGAATAGGATAAGATAGAGATAGAAAGAAAAATAGAAAGAGAGAGAGGGAGAGAAATAGAAAGAGAGAGAGAGAGAGAGAGTTGTGTCACGCTTATCCAATATATTTTTCTCTGACATGGTAGTCGTTATAACTCAGGTACAGACAAGCCTTGACAGGGGTTCTTTAAGGCCCTTTAAGGGCCTCTCTAGCAATTGAATTAAATGTATCCATTACTATTGTCATCCTAAACTGTTCTCCACAAATGCCCATTGGCTGTATATATATCCAATACTTTAAACGATTGTTTGACAGATTTCGCAAAACCTCAGAAGAGCTAGAGAACAAGGTCGGTACTTCTTTTTACCTTCTCATCCTCTTTTCAACGTGAGCCTAAGTTGATACTATTAGGTTCAATGTATTACTACTAGTTTAGATCATCCCCATAACATTTGTAGAAAACTCATGGTTATATGGGTATAGTTCGAGAGAGAGAGAGAGAGAAAACATCTATATGAGAGCTTACTAACATTAGATCTAATCTTTCATTTTACTAAAGAAAAATATAATGGATGTTATACTTGATTTCGTTCAGATTTCTTTTTTAAGATTTGCATGAAAAAAAAATACAAAAAAAAAATGATAAAGTGGAATATTTAATATGTTTATTTGATAAATTAATTATTTTATTCTAACGAGAAAAGAAAAATCTTCTAACACAATCTCTTACGAGGTGTCAACATAAAAACTAGAAGAAAAATAAATCATTGATCGATGTCCCTATTGCAATGACTTTAGTAAAAGAAGGGAAAGAAAATGAAGGAAATAAAGGTACGAAGAAGAAGAGGAAGAAGAAGAAGAAGAAGAAGAAGAGAGGACATGATAACCCACGATGTAGGATCGTCGCAGTGCGACAGAAGGATAGAAAGACGACTAGAGAAATGGATAGATAGATGGATAGATTGAAACAGAGAGAGGGAGAGATAGAAGGAAAGAGAGGAGTGGGCGAATCCTAGTATCATCGATCGCACCGATTTATTCCATCGGCTCGAGGAGAAGAGCCCTTTGTTCTCGGTGACTTACATCGATAATCCCTGCTCCTCTGTCCCGACACGGTGGCCGGTCCCTCGTTTCTCCTGGCGCAATATCTCCAAGGCGAAGTTCTCCTATACGCATAAAGAGAAGAAAGAAGAAGTAAGCAAGAGAGAAAGAAAGAGAGAGAGAGAGAGAAAGAAAGATAGAAGGCGTCGTCCGAACAGACCAACGACGGACCAACGGACCAACGAACCAGGCAATAGAATCAGCAACCGGCACACCGGCGGTTCGTATGCTTCTTCTTCTTCCCCGTTGGGTCCAGGTTTCCCCGTAAAACGTATGAGAAAGAGAGAAAGAGAGATTTTCTCTCATTTATGTATATATATATATATATATGTGTATGTATGTATTGTCTCTTTCTCCCTTTCTCTAAGTTTTACTCTTACTCTTTCTCTTTCTCTTCTTGGGGGCTAACAAGAGGATTCACCATTCACCTGTCACCGGCTCCGAGGGCGGTTAGTTATAGTTTATTTATCGTTTCCACGTAGGCTGGGTGTTTGAAATACGTTTACACCGCTCGTATGTTCACCCTTTCTTTCGGTGTGGGTATGGCGCCGGCGTGTGTGGTCTGGCGCATACCACAAGAGCGAACAACTATTGTCTCGTCTCCTTGCGGTAAGCTTATATACTCAAGAAGGACAATTGATGCTCCGGATCGACTGTTAGATGTCTTAACCAGATTGCTAAACGGCGCATGCGCCTGCTAAACGGGATATATGCATGATACCACCACCGTTTTATTCATTCTAATAAGTTTACTTTCAATCTATCCTCCCCCGGTCGCCCTTTTTTTCTTCTTTCTTTTTTCTCTCTCTCCTTTTCTATGTCGATTCGCGACGATTATATTAAAATATTATTTTTCAGAATTTTGACTCTTTCTTGCTTGTTTTAGTCTTGTCTTTGATCTTTTTTTTTTTTTTTATGGTTCCGATTAGATTTTTTCAATGGTCCAAACGATTTGTACGAAGAACTGTTTTGAGATTCCGATAAAACGCGGATGATATTAAAACGTGTTTTCTAATAAAAGAAACGTGAGTTATTGTAATTAAAAAAGTATGCCGGGTGTCTTTGAAAACTCGTAAATATTTTGAAGAAGAAATGTAATTAATGTTAGGAGGTAGGAATGGTTATGAGAACGGGGTGGACCTACGGTTCTAATGTCCACGATAGGTAATATTAACGGGACAAGAAACATTAAGTGTGTTTATCTAATCGAAGAATCTTTCGAAGTTTAAAGAGTGGTTAAAAACAGTCGAACCCTTCCTACCCTCTGTTTTTCTACGTTTTTTGGTTAAGTGTCGGAAAGGAAAAAGGAATTTACCTGTTAGACGTTAAACTTGACTAGGCGGAAAAACTTACATTCTACCTGAAACGTATCATAACTGAGAATTTGACACGTGATGACAGCCCCTGGCGCCACCTACCCCCTGGAGTTTTTAAGCCCCGCAGGGGGTTTGCTTGGGTAGGATTCTTTTGTTTCAAGCTCATTAACGTGTTGCCAAACCCTCTTAGAATAGTACCCTTCTCTTTTAGAAAGCTTCGTGTTGTTCTCGATGATCTGAAACTGTATGGAATTGTTGTTTCTTCCAAAAGTCCCGACTCGTTATCTACCCATTTTAAAAGAATGTACAAAATCGCGGTGGCGGCATTTGTTTCACAATATTTGAACAATTTGGCTTAAGGCCAGATAAAAGGAAAACCTAAATAAATAGATGTAGATTATTTGTATGTCGGAAGGCATAGTTCGTTAGAACCTGGAGTTGCTTTAAACGATCAGTATAATGGAAAAGATCGACGTTAAGGACGTTTCATTAGTCCTTTTCTTTAAGGTTTAAAACGTTTCCGTATAATCTCGGTAAGATCGGTTAAAAAGCTCGCAAGTACATACTGTAAAGAGTTCGTCGACTGATTTAGCTCGTAAAGCTAGTTACTTAGGAAAGGATCAGCAGTAGGAAGGTAGGAAAGTAAGAAGGTAGGTAGGTAGATAGGTAAGTACGTCTCCCCTGTAAAAGATGTTTGGTAGTAGTTCGAACGAAGGAGTGATCAAGAGAAGATCAAGTCTCCTTTTTTTCCCCCCATTTACCGTCCTTTTTTCTTCTTTCTTTTTTTCCCCCTTCCTTGAGAAGAAACCTGTCGACTTTCTCTGTTGGTCGCTTTCCTCTTCTTCCTTTTCCTCCTACTCCTCCTCCTATTGGGCTCATCAGCGTAACTTCGACTGTCAACTTGGACATCCCACAGGGTGAAGTGTTTATCGGCACGAGGAGCGGCCTCGACTTACACGTCGACGTTACAAGCTCCGGTTCATGTTCGCCGTGTCGTACCGGCAAATCACCGAATCGAACGACATCACCATCGGGACGTCGTGGAATTTCGAGTATTCGTCCTGGAGTACGAGTATAACCGAGGAATCCAGGAATTTCACTTTGCTTCCGAGGATGGTTCCACTGTCTGTTGAATGGGCTCCGAAAACCCCAACGATTCCGAATTTGCAAGACATTTATCATCCGTTATCCGAGATGTCTTGAACATCGATCTCGTTTATTCTTATAACGCTTATATGTATATGTATATGATTGCATTAAATAGTTAAAGTATTATATTAAATCAACGTATTATAAGAAACCCACAGAAACATGTGGTCAGGGCACCTAGTATATATATACTCATCGCGTTTGATGTCGTCATAATATTATGTCGAGTAAGAATCAACGATAAGATTGAGGTATATCGAATTGGTGATCGTAATTTGAAACTAACACCGAGAGAAAATCACAAACTCTATAGCGAGAAGTAAAGATGTGTGGTAATGAGTTACGATTGAAGGAGGAAGAACGGGTTTGGCAACGGGGAAGTATGGAAAGGAAGGCGTCGAAAGCAGGCGGCTCCGCTAGCTTGCTACTCTAGGTGGTCCAATAATAAGACAATAAGTTAGACGCACTCGGATGAGGACAGTGGTATCAGTGTGGGATCGAAATGCTGAACGGGAACATACGAGGAAGACAGAAAGAAAGAAAGAGAAGGAGTTGGAGAAGGAGGAGGAGGAGGAGGAGGAGGAGGAGTAGGAGGAGAAAGAGGAACCATCGAAGAGCCGGACCCGAACCAAGTGGTATGCCCGGAGTGGCGCCAGAACTCTTCCATCTTTTTTCATCGTTGTTTCTTTCTCTCTTAGTTGTATGGTCCTTGGAGTGCGACCGAGATGGAGATGGCGGGGCCCTCTTACGGAAGGGTAATGGGCGACGAAGAAAGAGAGAGAGAGAAAGAGAGAGAGTGAGGGAAAAGAATCGTCGATCCAATTCTCTTCGTGGCCTCCTGGGAGAGCCGTTTCGAGACCACGGGAACAGAAATTAATAATCTCGACGAAGAGAGGTACACTCATAACTGGCTACATTCCTCTCGTTAGGACCAAAGATTCGCGTGAACGCAGTCCTATGGATTCTGATTCTTACATTGCCAGTTTTCGTTTCTTCTTCTTCTTCTTCTTTCTCTCTCTTTTGAAATCTGACTAATTAAGGAGGATCCGTAGGTAAAAGGGATGCAAAAGGATTATTCGCGATGCAGATACTTACTTGGCCTCGAGATCTCGATGGAATATCAATGAGAGATGCTATGCCATCGTTTTTTCACTCATCTTCAGCGCATTTTACTCTTCTACTTGATCTTTAACCAACTCATCTTTTTTCCTTTTCTCTTTCTCTTTCTCTTTTTTCTGTATATATATATAAATATATATGTGCATAAAGCAAAGTTCCATTTGTTATCACTAGAGTGTATGAAGAAAAATTCTGCGGCCAATAGAAGTCGTCATTAGATCGGTACTCCAAATTTTCATTGAAAGAGTACGTCGTTGATTTAATTCCTGAATAAGAAAGAAATCACGATCGTATAATAAAATCCTTTTTTCTCATATTATATCGAACACAAGAGATTCATTAAAAAAAGATAAAGAAAAAGAAAAAGAAAAAGCAATACCCAGCCCATTCTATCCCTATTCCAATCTCGTTATCTTTATTTCACTGACGTACTATCGAACCTCGTTCATGGTATATTTGAGTAAAGAATAAGAGTGAAGAAAAAGAAAAAAAAAAGAAATGCAAAGAATAAATCACATACTCTTTAAAATAAAACCTTGGCACTCAGGGCAACATGCTCTAAATATATTTGCCATTTAATGGAGGGGTTAACCATTGTTACATAAGATTAACATAACCTATAATTAATTCGTATCGTATTAATTAATTAAAAAAGAAACGTAAAATGAAATCTAAATAAAATAAAATAAAATAAAATAAAATATAGATAGTTATATAAATGGGAGAAAAAGAAAAAACGGTTTAGGTTTGTTTAGGGGTGGTAGAAGACGAGGAAAAGAAAGAAAGAAAGAAAGAAAGAAATGAAAGGAAAGAAAGAGATGGGAAAGACCGATCGAGCGAGGATTATACGACTGGACATTTCGGGCATTTTTACGAAACGGACGCTGAGGAACGCGTGTTCTATTAGCTAAAGACAAAAGAGCGGCGCCTAGACGGTAAGGCCTCTCTTCCCCAGCCCTCCCCGCTGCCCTCCCCCTCTAGTACCCCACAGTAAGGCCCGCACGGTTCCTAAGAGGCTTTCGAAAAGCGGCGGCGGGGCTGACCGAACGGGCCCCGAAACTGTCCGACGGCATTTATTTATGCGGCGAACCGCGGAAAAAGATGTAAGTCCTCTGGACCAGCTGCATTCCTTAACTCGGTTCAGCACGCCCCGACAGGGATATTATCTCTCGGGATATAATCGACGTGTCCTCCGAGCCGTAAGGACACGACGCTTTTTGCACCGGTAACAAAAAGTTTCGAGCGTGCGCCCTCATCCTTTTCCTAAACGAGACCGACCATCCTACCCTACCCTACCCCCTCCCCCCGCCTCAACCCTTCTCTTCTCTTCTCTCTTTTCAAATCTTTCCTTAATCTAATCTAGTCTTCTTTATTATTATTATTTATATTATTATTCCTCCTACGATACCGTTTTATTCGTATTTCTTCTTTTTAATTCATTTTATAGAAATGATATATGCATCATTATCATAATTAATAATATTTAATTATTGCATTATATTTATAACAATATTTTGTAATTACATAAAAAGTTGTAAGAGTATTGTTAAGTGGTTCGATTAATTCTTGCAAAATACTAGCGTTATTATAAATTATTATAAAATAAAATATGAATTTTGGAGTATAAAGAAAAAGAAAGGATAATTTTGAAAGAAATGTTTTTCCATTTGTTTTTTATTTTTGCTTTACAATTTGACGTGCTGTAATCTGTCCACCCGTGTGTAGCTATTTTTTACTCGCTTTTCTAACCCCTTCGTAATACTGTTATATCTTATCGATCATCTACGATTTATAATTCGAAACAAAAAGAAAAAGAAAAAGAAAAAGAAAAAGAAAAAGAAAAAGAAAAAGAAAAAGAAGAAAAAGAAAGAAAAGAAACAAAGAAAGAAATGAAATAAAACCAGACAGAGAATTGACGAAAAGGAAGAAGAATAACGTGTGTCTTGGTCTATAGACTCGTGTACGTAAATAGCACCTGTTGTATCCGACGATTCCGTCGTCTTGGCTAACTTTGTTCCGGCGTTTCGATCTTGAATCCGATATTCATCGTAATGATACACGGTGTCCCTTTCTTCACTGCATAAAAAAAAATCGAAACCTTTACTATCGAACGATTGGCCGAGCTTTTTCAAACTTTTCTTTAACTCCGAATGCTTCAGTTTTACAAACAAAGAAACAACAATATTAAAAGACAATGATAAAGTTGTAGAAAAAGATTTGCAAAAGTTAAATAAATTGTACAGTAAAGAAAAAAAACCTCTTAAAATAACAAAAAAGAAAAAAGAAAACAAAAATTGTTAACCGTAATACAAAGATAATTAATGAAGGAAGTCAAATAGAATAGGATACTATAGTTAAAACTAATCGTTGGGTTTTGATTTACCCACTTACAGATGTTCACTCGACAACATCCTAACACCGACTAACTTTCTAAACACAAAACGAAAATACTAAAATACACAGATCAATTCTAGGATATAATCTTTTACATATAAACAAAAAAAAAATATACATAACTACTCTTATTCAAAGATACGTTCTGATTTATCGAAAATGGGTGATAGGGGAAAAAATTTCGTATGGTGGTGAAGAAGTTCGCATGGTGGTGCGAAATGTCTTTTTACGACCTAACAAATCTCCCCTTCCATACAATAATGGTCGACAATATTCGAAGGTATATAAAAAAAAAAAAAAAAAAAAACAAAACGATATTAGATGGAAAAATCTAATCAAATGTGAAATATACTATATATTATACATATCAAATGTTAATTAGAATGTTGATCGATATTAGAGGAAGGGGGGAGGGAGGGAAATAAAAAAAAAAAAAAGAGATATATGAAAAAAAAAAAAAAATAAAAAAAAAGGTGGAATGTGTATCGACATACATGGATTATTTTGATATTGGAGAGTAATCCATACTCGTTGGAGATACGTGTTTTCGAATTTGCATACCTGATTATATAGCATCGGTTCGACCGAATTGCAGTTCGCGCGATGGAAGGTGAGGCAAACTCCACTTATATCTTTATGTACCTGTCAAGCTCCTCGGTATCTACGTGTCAGCGAGTAAGCCGCCAGTAATTCTTTAATGCCGTTTTACGAGCTTGATTACGCCTTCAAATATTCTTATTCTACTACCACGTTTACTCTCTATGCTACTTAATTTCACACAATGTGTGTATACTATATATATATATAGTATCATGCTTTTATCTTTTTATTAATTCCAATTTATTTTCTAATAATGATGACAAAATTAGTTAGATAATTTTGTTAGATAACTTAACGCATTGCGTACGAGATATTTTCTTATTAACCGTATCCAATATACGAATATTTTTGTTCTAATAATGATGGTTAAATTTGTGTTTGATCATTTTATTATATAACTAATAAAATAGTTATTATAAAATTATATATAATTATAATATATATTATAAAATATATTAAATAGAAACGTATTGCATAGGAGACATTTTCTTGTTAAACCTAAAATTGCTGATATTTTTATGCTTCAAATATTTTCTAAATTAATTACAATTTGTTAATATAATTATAAAATAATTTTGCGAATAAAATATTTTCTTTTAATATAACATATGAAAGATGATATCCTATATTGTAAATCGTACGCAATGTATTAAAATAAAAAATGTGACAAAAAATTAACTTAATTAATTAATTGATTAATACAATTTGACAAAGAAACATAAAAAGAGAGAGAGAGAGAGAAAAAAAGATAAATGAAAGAAACATGAAATAGGGTTCACGAGGAAATCGTCTCGATGTCGCACGTCATAGGGGTTGAAAACGACGAGCACCCCATACGTTTATCCTCCCCCTCTGGTATTATTTGTTAGCAATTTTCCGAGCTGTCGGATAACGTGCGTTCGCTTAAAGTTGTCTCCTCTCACGAACAACGACGAGGACGAGGACGAGGACGAGGACGAGGACGACGACGACAAGGACGACAACGTCGACGTCGTACCATTCCTGTTTCTCTTCTCTTCCGATTCGATGTTCCATGATCCCGTCATCGTTATTGCGGTCATTGTCATTCTAATGCAAGGATTCGAATAATGGACGAACGCGCGAAACGTACGCGTGCCGGCAAAATATATAATTCACTTTTTCCTCATATTTTCATTCACCTCCCCTACCTTTTCCTTCTTTTCTTCTATTCTTTTATCTTTTTTTTTTTTTTTTTTGTGTTTCCATCCACCTACGTACACGTTCTTTTAACAGTCATTTCCTTTCCTAATGTATCTATTGTTGGATTATGCTAATAATTATATTACTTTATATGTATATTAATTATATCAAAAATATATTTATATATAAATTATTACATAATTTATTTATTTATTATTATTATATTAATATATAATAATATATATATTATATATTAATCATTTTCATTCACTTTTCATCTGTGTATCATCATCCACCCCTTCCCCAAATTTATCCAAATTTCAAGTACAGTGAAAAATAAAACCAAATTTTCAAATTTTAGGAAAAGAAAAGTTCTATACTACAGGATAAAAAAAAACGAAAGAAGAGAGAGAGAGAGAGAGAGAGAGAGAAAAGAAGACATGGTATCGGTTCGTTGATCCACCCCCTGTTGACTGCTGCTTCGAATTAGGGGAGAATCAACGGGAAGAGTCGTGTTTATTGACACAGGAAGTGATTGCTGCGTTCTCGTGGAGGAGGGAAAACGAATCGGTGCTCTGAGGATGGAAGGGTGAAAGAGAAAGAGAGAAAGAGAGACAGGGAGAGAGAGAGAGAGAGAGAGAGAGAGAGTGGGGTTCAGACCACATCGGAAGGTTCGAACGTGGGTCGACGTATTTGCACCGTAATCCCATGATAAATTGCCAAAAGGCCGTGTCGGCACGAGAACGGGAGGAGAGATAAGCTCTATTAATTTTGCGTTATAAACTCGACTATCACCGGCGCCGTTTGTACCCACTCCATTTTCTCTATCTATCTCCTTTCTTTTTATATATATATGTATATGTATATGTATATGTATATGTATGTGTAAATAAACTCAATCGAACTTAGGTTATGGAGACGTAAAAGTTTTCGCATATTTATTACTCTGTCCTCGTTACTCTGATATATTATATCTATCCAACCCCGTTTATACTTGCATTCTATCTCTTTTTCTTCTTCTTCTTCTTCCTCCTCATCTTCTTCTCCTCTCTTTTTTTCTCTCTCACTCTTGAAATCATAGAATAAAGCCTTTTACGGTTGGTCGTTAAAATTTTCTACGTTCACGTTAGG
Organism: Polistes dominula; assembly: GCF_049000335.1. Classification (NCBI taxonomy): domain Eukaryota; kingdom Metazoa; phylum Arthropoda; class Insecta; order Hymenoptera; family Vespidae; genus Polistes; species Polistes dominula. The sequence goes on from NW_028300906.1 coordinate 634,990, forward strand.
AGGGGTTCATCTTTTTTCGTTCGTTGTTATCAAACATTCGGAAACTCTTGTTTTTTTTTTTTATCTTATTTGACACACTACTCTTCTATCTCACTCTTTCATATTATTTTGTATCTCTAGTAATATAAATTTTACTAGTTGTCACATCTAGTGTTACCAAATTGAAGAAAAACACTATGTAAATGACATGGGTTTGTTTATACACATATAATTAATCTAATTCGAACGTTTTGTCGTTGGTTTGTTGGTATGTTTAGATAATAGTTGAAGATAATTCACCGATGATCTCACAACTTGCCTTGGATGATCTATCGAGGACCTAAAGATCACTGGCCATCTTCTTCTTCTTCTTCTTCTCATCTCTTTCTTTTATTTTCTTTGGATAGTTCAACTAACCATTCTATCTTTCCTTTTCGTGAGGGACAACAAACAACACCCTTTGCTTTTCGGGTCTGATGTATCGAAGCAATTCCGATCTCAACTCTGATGATGTCGAGGCACCCAGTACGTCTCTTATCTCTTCTTAATGTCGATTAATTTATCAAGCTTGTTCTACAAGAGATAAGAAGAACGGGGAACCTTCTTTCTTTCTTTCTTTCTTTCTTTCTTCCTTCCTTCCTAAGAAATCGTTTCGTTTATTTTTCATCTCTGTCTCAATCTTTCTTTCTTTCTTTCTTTTATTTCTTTCTACATGTCAAAACACGTGTCGAAATAACATTTGTTTTTTTTTTTACTCTTTTTTTCTTCTTCAGAGAAACAAAATTATAAAAAAAAAAAAAAAACATAAATTAAGAAAAATATTCTGTTTTTCTTTTCTTTTCTTTTCACTTTTACAATCTGTCGTATACTTTGCATTTTGATCGAAGGACCTAACAGATCTCGATGGAAGCAAGCCAAACAGTCGAACATTTGTCATTCGCACCAGGAATGATCAACGATATGCCAGAACTCCCACAATGAATCCTCTTCCTCTCGCGAGAACAAGAGAAAAAATAAGAAGAAGAAGAAAAGGAGAAGGAGGATCCTACCCTGTGGAAGATAGGTCCATTTTGCAAAACTAATGTCTACTTTTAAAGTTTACATTGATATTTAAACGATAACACAACATTTATCTTACAATTTGAATAACACTTTTATACAATTTGATCCTTGTTATCTTTTCACCCCCCTTTTTCTTTTTTTTTTTTTTAATAAATTGTTGAATACAATTTATTTTTAAAAAATCTTACAAGTATAAATCTTTGTAACTTTAAAGAAGTAGCTTATGTTAGTTTAGAAAGAAATTATTCAATAATTGTTTTTCTTCTATTTGAGAAACTTTATAAAAAAAAAAAAAAAACTTGTATAAGAATTATAAACTTTGATATTCAACAAAAAAAAAAACAAAAGAAAAATGTTTCGAAGTAAACGACAATCGCGTGTAGCAAAGCGAGTGAGCTTCTCGTGTCTTATATGTTAATTATTAATTCCACATCTACTATTATACACTCCCGGTATATAAATAATAAAAATAAAAAAAAAAAAAAAAGAAGAAAAAAGAAGAAGTTTATAGATCTCCCTCGAGTATCACTCCTTTCAACTTATCCACAACTAACCCTTTCTTCGATGTGGATAATAACACGAGACAACCCTTTTTTTTTTTTTATTTCTACGATAAAAATGCGAAGAAAATGTAAAATATCGAACAAACTTCATCTACCCTTATCTTCTTTCTATTTCTCTCTACGTATACATACGTACAAATATTTATTAAAATAATTATTATAAAAAAAAAAAAACAAACAAACAAAGAATGATACTAAATTATCTTTTATCCTCTCTGTCGAACAAAAAAAAAAATATAAAAAATAAAATCGAATATAAATAAAAATTCATCCCTTTTTTAACGATTAAATGCATTCAACGATCCACACGATCAAACGAAAATTAAACGAATCAATGAATTGTATAGAGAGAGAGAGAGAGAGAGAAGGGGGTAGTAGTGGTAAAAAAAAAGAAAAACAGTAAAAAAAAAAAAAACAAAGAAAGACAGAAATAAAAGAAGAAAAAAAAGGATCATAAAATCTATGAACATAAATATGTATCCTACGTATTTGCTCGAACGTTGTTAAGGGGTGGTTTGAAAGTGGTGCTGGCTGTTGCTGGCGATGGGTGTTAGTGGTTGGGGGGGTTGACTTTACCCTCGACGTACGCGTGCTCTCGCGTCTCTACACGAGGCAGAGATCTGTCAGTAGAGCATAAATCAATGAGTTTCGCTTCTGCATGCCTTGCTCTGTACTCTCACCAATCTATCTGTAAAATGTACGTGTTAGTTTATGTATATACATGTGTATGTGTTTTGCGAGAAATAGAGAGAGAGAGAGAGAGAGAGAGATAGAGAGAACGCGTTACGTTTCCACGGACAGATAGAGCTGATGCTTTATTATGCCGGACACAATTGCGTGTTGCCTAAGCCACGTGACCGGCAACTTCCGGCCGACGTTTGGGTTCCGCTTCGTGATGTCCTCGCACGATCTTCTGCTTCCTCGATTCACTCATCCCCCACCACGTCTTTTTCCCTTTCTATTACTCTCTCTCTCTATCTCTTTCTATCTTTTTCTATTTTTCTATGTCATACGATTTTCGTTTATCCCAAACACCACCATCCCTTCTTCCTCCCTATCTTGTCATACTAACTTTAACTATTTTTTATATTCACATCTCAAGAACATTTTATAAGTTTTCCCTTTTTCGTATTTTCTTTTCGTTCCCTTCCTATTTGAAAGATGATAAAATTTACTTACAATCTTTTTATTTCTATTTCTATTTTTTTTATTTTTTTTTATTTTGTTCATTGAACTTTGTAACAATATGAATATTGAATTATTTAGAATATTCCTTGTACGATATTCTGTAGTGTTTAAAATTAATGCAATAGTTTGTTATTGATTTACTACTTTAATTAATTATTCGTAACATAGCTAATATTGTTCTCTCTATCTCTATCTCTATCTTTCTCTCTCTCTCTCTTTCTGCATACAGGTTTGTTCTCATTACACGGGAACGAGAGAGAGATATGGTTAAGAGCCATTGTCATAACGGATCCGGATGAAGCTCTCCGTGCTCTGTAGTTCTGAATGCGTCTCACCGACTTTGATGACTCGTTGCTAGTGAGAATTCATCGAACGATAGCGTCTGCACTATCATAATCATCAGTTGGATATCTCATTAATACGATGATCTCGAATAGTTTAATAAAACAAGATAAATTCGTTATTTTTATAACAATTTATTATGATAATAAATACTTGTAAATAATATACTTAATGAAATAAATAATACTTAATATAAATTACATACATATGCACGATCTTTAGTATTTTTCTTTTTTCATAAATGAGAATAAAACTACTTTGTCGAATAAAAACTTAAAAGCAAACGAAAAAAAAACAGAGCATAGAAAAATAAGTAATCCACACCCTAATAACAATAATAATAATAATAATAATAATAATAATAATAATAATAATAGAGAGATCACACGAAGGGATAGAAACATTCGCATAGTCCTCGTGTTTTACTATAACACGAGTACCAACCAACCAACCAACCAGTAGTAGTATAGTACCAGTTTAGTATGAGGTTTTCTCTATCCAAATCCATCGTACAGGATCACCGTGGCGAATTTCAGAGTTTATCGTGGGGGTGTGTAGCCACTGTGACCACTAAAACCGGCCGACCAATTCGAGGGTAGTAGAAGAGGGGAAGAGAGAGAGAGACATAGCAGAAGGGGGATGACGATGATACGAAAACGACAACGACGACTACGACGACTTCGTGCATTGGAGACGAGTAAAAAGGGATTTGGCTGTTGCGTCATGGGAATCATAAAATCGGTGGAACGACCCTTATAAATAATGAATACTCTTTGGTGAGCAGAGACGTTGCACGGTAATTAAGCGTTTACCTTTGACCCGTCGACCGAAACGAAAGTCCCACCACCAGCACTGACTGGCACCCACCCACACCCACCCAACCAACCAACCACTAGTACCACTTCCAATCGTTCCATGAAAATCGAGATTAAATCGCGACTATTTAAGGGCCGGTCACCTTTTTTTTCATTTTTTTCTCTCTCTCTTTTTCTCTTGACTCTACCACGATCACGTCAGGTAGATATCATAAATCGTTTCGGCCAATTAATTTCGCATCTCATAGAAATTTCGACGAGGTATGCTATATATATATATATATATATATATACTTGTATATATGCATATGTATTATACATATGTATTTACATATATATATTTATATATATATATATAGGTACGGTAACTCGAGAACCAGCGAGCAGCACGCTCTTGTTTGCTGATACGATCTCTCTCGGGGCTTAATTGACGATGATCGTTTGCGTTTTCGCGCTTCGTAGACGTTAATGGAGTTATGGTGAGGATCGGTTCGCTTGGGAGAAATATAAAAGAGAGTTCTATATATAATCAAATTATTTGTATCCAATAGATTCTCTAAATTCAATTTATTTTCTATACGATTAGAATATATATTTAATATATACGATTATCCAATAACAAATATAATTTTCATATTTTTCAATTTATTCATTTATTAAAAAGAAAAACTAAAAACATTTCTTTCTTCTCTCTCTCTCTCTCTCTCTCTCTCTCTCTCTATTGCATGCTTGAGAGTAAATCATAATAAAATATAAGAAAATTTCGAAGAAGAAATATCTCCAAGTGTTTTTCTCCGAAGTGCGAGAAAGAAGAGACTTCGCAAAGTACCAATGAGAAAAAGATAAAGAGAGTGAGAGAGGGAGAGAGAGAGAGAGAGAGAGAAAGAGAGAGAGAGTATTCTCGAAGATATTCTCGGGGTAATTTTCAAGTAAGTCTCTTTCGCATCCCGCGGTGGCTGACTCTGGCACGGTGGTCCAGGTCAACAAATCATAATCGTGCCTACGACCGAGTAACGAGGAAACCCTGAAGATGCTTGCTGAACGTTGCTTTGGCGCTCTTTTGAACACGCCAACCAACTACGAGAAAAAGAAATAAGAAAGAGAGAAGAAGAAGAAGAAGAAGAAGAAGAAGTCTTGGTTAAGTCTTAAAGTGAAGATGGAGGGGATAGAAGAAAAGAAAGGAAAGAAAGATGCTCATGAGCGAGAACAAGAGCAAGAACAAGAGAAGCAGGTAGGTCTTAGCGGGTAACGTGGCGCACGGAGCGTTCTGGACCCACACCAACGACAAGGTGGTCCCACGAGAACTGGGCCTCCTCTCAGACTCTTGCACGAATATCCTCGATTTATGATCCAATAATTAAAATCTCCGATCCTAGCTATCCGATAAAGCTACATCGAGTTGCATCATCAAGATGGTATACTAACGTGGTCTAACAATTATAACATTAAGTTTCATCAATTTTTGAAAATATATTTCTGTCAAATTTTCAACTAGAAAATTATGGAACTTATGGTAAGTTCAAATAAGAGATACCAGTTAAAAATACGTTAACATTTATACAATCAAATGGTTAAAACTATAATCGTAAAGTAGATTAAATTGCTAATCCGGAACAACTGTAGTATATTCTTTTGATGTTCAACCCGCTAAATCTAACGTGAGAAAAGAGATAGATATTTAGATGGGTCCTGGCTGATGCGGACAGCTGGCCCACGAAGAAACCAGGAGGAACGGACTCATTAGGCATGCATGCGCCTAAAACCAATTCTAGTTCTCCATTCTCTTTCTCTCTTGCAAGGCCTAACGAGACGTCTATATTATTAAGGTTGGCCTGAGAGATCCGCGGGATCCCGTTCGAAAACCCAATAGGGAGGCTTACGTCGGATATTAACCACGTTAGAGAAAGAAAGAAAGATAGAATGGGTAGTCCTCTCACGATGGAGGAAGAGAAGAAGAGTGGTCTGAAGATAAAGAAGGAGGAGGAGCAGGAGGAGGTGGTGGTGCAGAAAGAGGAGGAAGAGGAGGAGGAGGAGGAGGAGGAGGGAAGCACTCAGAGCCGTGGACCACCGTGGAAGAAGGGAGTACACCGAGAAGTGGCCGGCAGCCTCCACCTCATCCTCCTCTATCTTTTCTATCTTTCTTTCTCTCCTCATTCGTTCCTTCTCCTCCATAAAATTTTCTTGCCTTCACAAGCCAACTGCCAATAACCACAAACACGTAATTTCCTACAGCGCCTACCATACGCATTACGTCGGCTTTTTTGCCCGCCTAACTCTCTAACCAGGTGGAATTTATTGCCGGGAAATGTCAGTTCGTGGTGGCTATCTGAACGTTGAACACCCGCAAGCCTGCTGCTGAAGGACTATGCTACTCCTGCGCTAGGTCTTCTTTATTACGTTGCCTTTTACATTTTTCTTCCCTCTTTTTGCCTTTTCCTTATTACGAGAAATGAACAAAAAAAAAAAAATAATCATTCTTCGTAGGGATATTTATTGTTAATACGATAGCATCGAATGAAACATCTAGTATTATATTTTCGATATGATATACGTTAGAGAAATGAAATGAAACAATGAAGGAATAATAAAATGGAATATGTTTCGGTTTATTTATAAAAAGCAAACTAATCAGGCACTGCGATGAGAGTTTTAATCCAAAAAAAAAAAAAAAAAAATAAACGTCTAAAAATGGATATCCACTCGTGAGATAAATTATCTTACCATCCTTCCATCATTCCGGTTCTCATAAAAAGTAAGCGGATTCTTACCAGAAATGGAAAGTGTTCGGTAGGCATTCGAACGAAGGGATAATAAGATGTCCGTAGCACCGGCTGTCGATTATGGCATTTTGCCGTGTACTATACCTAGAGGACTACCAGTCAAAGCCGACTCTAATCCGCTAGATCGAGCTAGATCGAGTTTCCGCTATGAGAGAGAAAAACAGGTTTTAATCGAGGAAGATAGAGAAGCAAAGTAGTCGGGTTCCCCGCAACTTCTGAACGTAGCCTACAGTTGCACCTGCATGGCAGGTGCGCTCGACCTGCTTCGAACTACTCGTTCTGCGACGATTATGAACTATCTAATTGCTAATCCCAACGGCTAATCGGTTAGAGGGTTCTATCTTCGATCTATCTCAAATAGTTATCGAATTGCCATTGAATTTACTAATCAAAGACCTCCAATTGTAACAGTTGTTGTCCGTTATTGAAAACAACATCGTTGTTAGATTTATCAACTGTGTGGATTACTCTTAACGGATAAGAGATTACGTAATTGAAAGGATTTTCCATAAACAGTATTAGACTTAGATAGGTTCTGGTACACAATATATTGTGTAAAAAGTTTTTCAAATCATCCCTCTTAAGGTGATGAATTAAGTATAAAGATTGACCGATCAAATGGGATGAGAAGAAGAAGAAGAAGAAGAAGAAGAAGAAGAAGAAGAAGTAGAAGAAGAAGAAGAAGAAAAATGAGAAGAAGGAGAAGAAGAAGAAGAAGAAGATGAGGAGACAGGCAGGCCGACAGGTTGGACAAAAAGTTGGATGAAGTTTATGTCTCTCCCGTGGAGCGACGACGTGTCGACTTGGTACGGTGCCTTTCGCTTAGTAATTAAAAGAAGCGATTATGGTGACTGAGAAAGAAATGTCCAGAAGAGGATCGGACATCTTCTCTTGGAAGATTCGGTCTCGATCGTTGAAGTATTTCGTTAAACGAAATAAAACATAACTATATTATTATTATTATTATTATTTCAGGTTTAAATAAAGGTAATTAAATTTTCTTCCCGCTTATTTTACTTTCCCATTAGTAATAGGTTCGCTAGTTAGTTAGTTAGTTAGTTTACGGTGAATCGGTGGATGGTGTATTAAGGTGTATTGTAGATTCTGACAATAGTTTAACCGCCATGGATGGCACGGGGATTGTCCCCGTGGCCACTGTCTTATGTTTTAATTGTTCTCCGTCGGCGCGTAAATCCTAATTAAGACTGAATTATTCTACCGTTGCGGCATGGTGTGTCTGCGTAAGAAAGTCTTGCGGAAGATTCGATCGTGAGAAGGTAAATTCCTTTCGATTCCAAAGGATGATTCTCCTTCTGAGTATTATTGCCCACCACAGAAACCTCCAACGAGATTTCTTCTCTCTTTCTCTCCTATCTATATTCTCCTTTTAATCCTTTCCTATTCGTTTCTTCTACATCCAAGTAATAACTTTGAAACATTGATGTTTCCCCGCTATTATCGAAACTTAAATTAACGTGAAGTTTTTTTCCATGCGATAAGTCCAATTGAAAATAAAATGGGAAACCAATTTTTTGTTTTGTGGTATATTAACCATTTAGGCATTCAGTGCTACTATATTCGGTGCGTCGCTGATATAACATCTATTTAAAATATATTATACACCTAATTTTATTATTAATTATTAATGTAAATTGTCAAAGTTAAAGAGTATGAAGAATTATAATTAAATCCTTATCAGTCGTCAAGTTTTTATATCGATGATTTTCACTGAATAAGTCATAAGTGATTTCGGTAACTCGTACGATGCAGTAATTAGTGTATACCAACATGATATAAATGAAGATCTCAATAGATAATAAATACATTATTTTGCAACTAGGTGAAATGTGTTTTGGGGCAACCTGTATATCAGAATATCGTTGAATTTTCGCGAACATTCTCGAAAATGTTGGCAAAGTTCTCTCGCTTTTTAAAGGAGGGAAGATAAACTACGTTAAAGGAGAAAGAATAAATAAGAAAAAGAAAAAGAAAAAAAGGACAAAAAAAGGAAAAGGAAAAGGAAGAAGAAGAAGAAGAAGAAGAAGCTTTTGGAGGATATTCCAGCTGTGGGTCTTGGATATCGCTTAGCCAAGGCGCCTTTAACAAGGATACCATTTAAGCTCGCTCGAGATCAGGATGACTCTGCATTATCGCTGATTTCAAAACAGCCACGGGATTTCCATGTCCGGGCTTGGAAGCAACCACCACCACCACCACCACCACCATTACAGCATCAGCATCAGCATCAACGATGGAGAGACCCCACAGCTCGACTTTAGCATAGATTAAACTCTCGCGCACGTTTCGATCGTGACCCAAATAAAAGAAAAAAGAACTTAACTTTAAAAGAGAGAAAGAGAGAGAGAGGAAAAGATTGGCTTAAGATAAAAATCGAAGCGATCTTATTCTTCAGATCTTTACGAGCTGAATGTTACAGAAAGAGCACCGGAAAATGGCTATGAACAGCTGAATTCGACGGTAAAAGGATTTCGTCTTGACTTCGCGAATTCTTACAAGATTTTTTTACTTCCCCACTCTGTGAAAAAAAAAGCACATCATCTTTTTCACATAACTAGTTATTTATTTCTTCACTTCTTTATCGTAATTATATAAACTTTCACTTGAAAAATTGCATACCTTTCCTTTTGTTTCTTTTTTTCTTTTTTTCTAATGAAACATGTTGAAATAAAAATGTCTAACTTTTTTTGTATAACGAGTGTACTTTCTTGTTTATTTTTAATATCATTAAGTGTTTGTAAAATGTAGGTTTTATTTTTTTTTATTTTTATTTTTGTTGTTGTAATATTTAGATAATATTTTTCATTTGTTGAACTGCGGGACAACGCAAAAAGTGGAAGCTTTATCGCGGCGGAACTGATAACACTATTTCAAAATTCACAGCCAATTCCAATTCCGAATCTCCATTGTTCGCGAATGGAAAACGTTGAAGTGGCTTCACCGACGCGCAGTTGGCAGTGAATTTTGGAGGTCGGCCAACATCGTCGAGAGAATTTACGTCTATTTAATTTTATGGCATTTGACTGTCGCGGGTTAAGAGAAAGAGAGTGGAAGAGAAAACGTGGAAAGAGGGTAAAGAAGGAAGAGAGACATTTGCCCACAGTTCGAGATTTGTTTTTCCGACTTACCACTTTGCTACGAAAACGAACAAACTTTCATCCTCGAAATCCCCTAACTACGGATACCGAATTAAGCCAAAAAAAAAAAAAGAAAAGAAAGAAAAAAACTATACCGACATTTTATATAACATATCTTCCATTTTTTTTTGTAATTTATAAAATATCTCTCAAAAACTATTAGAAAAAAGTTTGACGTTGAATAAATCAAATGATCGATATTGAAATGACTTGTTTTTTTTTTTTTTAAATTTATCAATGAATTAATGAATAAATAGATAAACATATGAAAAATATTAATGCATCCTTGGAAAATGATCAAAGGACTGACTAATAAGATCTTTCTAATTAAAAAAAAAAGAATCCGATTAATATAAAACCGTGGTCATTGAAAAATAAATAAATTCAGTTTCGAGATAAACATTAAGAGACATCAAAGCTAATTGCAGTTAAATTCTCTCGTGCAAACTTTTTATATTAATATTCTTTTTTTGTTTTTTTTTTCTATATTTGCAGTCGTCCTTATCGTAATGCAAGTTCAACAAAACAAGAAGCAGAATAAGCAGAAGCAAAAGCAGAAGCAAAATATGAAGGAAACGAAAGAGGATAAGATGATAGAAGAAGAAGAAGAAGAAGACGAAGAAGAAGAAGATGAAGAAGAAGAAGATGAAGAAGAAGAAGGAAAAGGAAAAGGATGCTGGAGATCCTTTCGTTTGAGCTATCACCTCGAGATCGTTCGTGGTATGCGCTACCTAAAAGCACGTTCTTAATTCATGGCGATCGCTCAACGTTGCAACGCGCCGTCGAAATAATAAATATTACGCCTTACTGCGAGTAGCAACAACGTGTATTATTCCCTTTCCTTCTCTTTCTCTCTCTCTCTCTCTCTCTCTTTCTCTTTCTCTTTCTCTTTCTCTTTCTCGTTCATTCTGTTAGAAGATGCCAGGAGCAGAGCGGTAAGTTAACGACTCGACGTGGCGTATTAAACTCCTGGCCACTGGCTTTTTGGCTCTCCTTGCAGGAGTCAAAGAAAGAGAGAAGAAACGGGCTCCCCTTTGAAAGCACGCCGATTATTTATTGCGTATGGAATTGGACGTTTAAGTTGGACCACTCTCTCTTACTCTCTCTCACTCACTCTCTCTTACTCTCTCTCACTCACTCTCTCTCTCTTTTTCTATCTTTCTTTCTTTCTCTTGAGATTTACGAATGTTTTCATGAATTTCTTATCATTTACATTTAAAAATAATACGGATAATGAATCAAAACGAATTAAATTCATGATCTCATGAATAAAATAATCGAATTTTGTACGATCAATTGCTTTTTTTTTCTTTTTCTTCTTTTTTTATTTCATCTCCATTCATGATAAATACAAAATTGATTTTACGCTAATCAAAATGAAACATCATTTTATTTCTTTTTAAATATTCCTTTTCTGTGTATACATTGAAATAATATAATATTACTAGGGTGTTCTGGTCACGCGTTGCTAAAATGTTGATTTAATATAATTCTAAACTATATTGGATTATTCGGAAAGTAATTTTATTTTTGTGTGTGTGTGTGTGTGTGAAAATGAAGACAATTTTCGTTTCGTAGTTAAAACCTAGGCCCCTTTCGAGTGAGTATAAACATTTGAATTTGATAAATTTAACTTGTCACCGATCTCACGTGTTGTCATTGTCCATTTTGCATCAATTCATATATTTATTGTGTCAGGAAAAAATGAAATTACTTTCCGAACAATTCACTATTTAGTTAATTATAACAACACATAAAATAATACTGCTCTCACCACCTCTTATTTTATTACTATTTAAATTATGTCTCTTGAATGAAAAGTATCAATAATAATAATAATAATAATAATAATCGAATTTCCGAGTTAAAAATTCACAAATCCTGTTGTCACGATCGTTCCTTTCTTTCTCTTCCATCTCCGATCATTTCTCCTTTATCTTTTCTACTGCGTTGAAGGAATAAACGAATGAACGAATGAACGAATGAACGAACGAACGAACGAACGAACGATTGGAAGAACCCTGACGTCTTTCTCCGCGAAGGGTGTAATAAAAAGAAACCACCCACTGTGTGCTCGACACGAAACGTACAGACGTATATATACATATACACACACACATACACAGAAAGAAAGAAACATATACGAATCACTATACTCATGAGTTAACCACAAGCGAGGATATCATTGCGGATTGGCAAAGGCTGCTGTTGCTGCTGCTGCTGCTGCTTCTGCTGCTTTGGCCACTACCCCCGAACAAGTAACGAAATTAAATTCAAATATAATCAAATAAAATTTAAATTTTAAATCTCGCGTTTCTCTCTTTCCCTCTCCACGTCATGGTGGTTATGTACACGCAACTAAAGTGTATATATTCTGTCTGTGTGTGTGTGTGTGTGTATAAACATACACACGTTGCGTGTGTCTCCCTCTCTCTCTTGACGAAATTTACTGTCTGTTGTCATCTCTCTCTTTCTCTCTCTCTTTCTTTCTTTTACTTATATTCATTTTCTACTTCTCTTTCTCTTTTACACGCACGATGGGTATAGTTTGAGCAACCCCTTCACCTTCACCATGAGCCGAGATTTAACGGGTCAAACTGGGGCCAGGACCGGAGGACGATCGCGGGTTAAGTCAAAACGAGGGGAACGTCTGATTGAGAAGAACGTTCTGTTTGTTCAACCGTCTACAACACTGAGAATGAGAGAGAGAGAGAGAGAGAGAGAGATTTTTCTAAATGTTTTAATACGACAAATTGATCACGATATCGAAACAAATTTGAACTAGATATTATACTTGTTTATAAAATATTTGATCAATGACAAGACGTTCCTATCAGCAATTAATTAATTTCCTTAAGTAAGTTCATCGTCAAAAAAAAACAACAAATAAATAATTTTTAATAAATAATCAATTATTCTTTTAATATTGAACAATTTTGTTGCATATTTAACGAAACAACTTATAACTTCCAATTAATGAAAATTATCAATCCTGACGCAACCCTTGACGATCGATAAGGGTTACATTTACTTATATTTTTTAGATTACGTTTTTTTCTATTTTTTGTTTTGTTTTGTTTTGTTTAAATTGTCGGCTATCGACTCAATGATTTTTCTAACTAATTATCCAATTAAATAATTGTTAATTAAAAATCTTAAAAATGAAAAATACTTAAATGTACAAAATACTTTTATCTTAATCGAAAAACAACGTAACAACGTATATTTGATACAGTGGAACGATCGAGTTAAATGAAACACGCTGTATAACGCGTGCTAGTTGAAGGGAAAGGGTTTGAACTGCAAAGGAGGAGTAAGAGGGTTGGTATTCTGTGTCAACCGCAGCGCCCTCTGACGATGACACCAGAGAACGCGAAAGGGGATGAAACTGGCTGGCGTGTAACTCCGTGAGTTGGTCTCGGTAACTGAGAGAGAAATAGACAGACAAACAGACAGACAGACAGAGAAACAGACAGAGAAATAGACAGAGAGAAATAGAGAAAGAGAGATAGCTAGTTTACTGCCTTTATCTTCTCCCTCTTTCTTCACGTAAAATCACCATCACCATCTATCTATCCTTCTCTTTCTCTTACAGAAAGCTTGCACGTTGTCTTTCGGTATATAAGCTCACTCTCTCTCTCTCTCTTTCTTGTATGTAAAGCTAGGGTCGGTCTATTTATCCCTTTCCTACTAACAGAGAAAGCTTGCACATCGTAGATTTGTATGTGCGTTTATATATATATATGTGTGTGTGTGTGTGTATCTCTGCGTTGAAACGTTCACGAAAGAAAATGAGAAAGAAAAAGAAAAAGAGATAAAGAGAGAGAAAGAGAAAGAGAGAGAAAATCGTGAGCTTTATAAGTCAACGAAAAAGGGCTTGGCAAAAGACTCCGGCTTATTTGGAGACAAAGTGGATCCGATCCTTCGATAGGGATTTCAATTTGTTTGCCCTTTCGATACCCGCCCTCGCGATCGCACGCCGAAACTTATCGTGGATCGTTCTTTTCTTCCATCTTCGTCTCTTTATCCCTTTTTTACAATTCTTATTTCTTTCAGCCAGAGGTAAAACTCTTTGTGCCTTTTCATTCTGACTTTTCCTCCTCTTCCTCTTCTTCTTCTTCTTCTTCTTCTAGTTTCTCTACCCTTTTTATTATCAGCATTATTATTATTATTAGTATTATTATTATTATTTTTATTATCATTAAATAGATTGATTTGTCAATTTCTTTTTTAAATTTTTATTTAAAAAACTATTTCTATCGGATATAACGAAAGCACCAAAACTAAATAGTATTTCAAATCGTTTCGAACTTAAAAGCCCGTTTTAATAAACTATTTTGATCGATTAATTAAAACGTGTATATTTCAATATTTTCAAAAAAAAACAGATTCAAAAGGATCTCTTCATCGACTATGTCAAATCCATGCAATCTCCAAAGTTTACTTTCTAATATTTTCTCTTTATTTATTTATTTGTTTATCTATCTATCTATCTATCTATCTATCTATCTTTTTCTTTTTTCTTTTTTTTTGCAGATAAAATCGAGGCATTCCGGGCTATCTCTAAACGTACCAACTGAAAAGTAAATTTCCTATCCAGACGTAGACCGATGTGTTCTCGCCATTTTTAACCGGCATCGTGTATTGGTCGCCCTTTCACCGAGTTCCCGTGTGGAAAAAATAAAAAAAAAATAAAAAACAAAAAAAAACAAAAAAGAAAATAAAAATAGAAAAAAAAAAAGAAAAAAAAATCGAGAAAGTCGAGAGGGACCGACAGATAAAAAGAGAGAAAAACACACAAACATGCAAACACACATACACACCCACACCCTCTCTTTCGGTGGCTTGGAAATCAGGCCTCGGTGGTAGTCCACGCCACTTCCTTTGAACTCTTTTTTTCGGTAACGCAAGAGCTAATTAATTTCTCTCTCTCTCTTTCTCTCTTTCTCTCTCTTTTTCTCGTTCTATCTCGGAAGCTCGTCGTCACCCCCGAACGACTGCGTGTCTTTGCCGTTTATTTCTGTGCCGTGACGTTTAGGGTAGAGGGATGAAAGCACAAGCCGGATGAATTCTTCCGATGAAGAAAGACGGAGTTTGCTAACGCACATTCGTTTGCTCTTCTCTCTCTCTCTCTCTTTCTCTCTCATCGATGAACAATAGCGAATTAAAAAAAAAAAGGAAAGTCTTTCTAATTAGAAAAAAAAAACCTTGTTAAATGTTATCATCAATACTCATCATCGTTTTACACTTTTACATTTTATCAACCATTCCCGTTTGATATTGAAATCATAACAAGTAAACCGCGATCTAAATTAAATATTGTTCATCTAAATGTGACTGACATGATTTAAAAAAGAGAAATATTTACTAACCGTAAGATCTAAAGAACATCATCAATTTTGTTGAAACATTTCCATCTCTGGGAGTCGATCAGTTTGCCTCCATATTCGAATGGTGAGGCTCATTTATCGACGTTGGTAAGTTTTTAACGAGTTTCCTCGTTACTAATGCGATTCCCAACGGAAGGAATGACTGACTTGACTTGACTGAGGTAGCCAAACGATAGAAGAAGAAAAAGGACAAAAGTCCGTGCCATTCGAAGGAAAGCAAAGCAAAGCAAAGCAAAGGTAGGTAGGTAGGTAGGTAGGTAGGTAGGTAGGTAGGTAGGTAGGTAGATAGGTAGGTAGGTAGCAGCTCACGAGTTAACCGATAACGACCGATTACGAGGAACGTTGAACGTCGTCGTCGTCGTCGTCGTCGTGCAAGAGACGTTAATTCGTGCGGATCGATATTTTTCCAACTACAAAGAGGAAAAGGTCTGACTGAAAGAAAAAGAAAAGAAAAAGAAACTAAAGGTAAAAGAGAACCTCCCTCCCTTCCCACCGAGAAACAGGGTTACTTGGGGGAGGAAAAGGGAGAGAGGGCGGGCGTCATAATGGTCGTTTTCACGCGCACGTAATCGCGCTTTAGCAACTCTTTGTGAAGTAACCGAAGCAACGCCACTACAAAACAGTATCAACGTCGTATATCGGCGTCGACTTGACGTATAAATTATTTTCACGGAATTGTATTTGCGATCTAAGTCCCTATATAACACAACCCCCTACACCCACTCCCCTAGTATATGTATATACCTGTATACAACGTTAATATCTATGCGTATGCATAAAGGAAATCTCTTTACACGTATATTAATATGTATGAATGAAAGAAACTCTTATGTACGCGAATGTATACAATTTACACTTATATTAATGCTTGTGAATACATCCATGTATATTTATTATTTACGCGTTTATTAACTCGTACATGTTTCGATATATCGTAATATAAAGAAAAATCTTGTGATACGTGTACTTATATTTATGTATGTATGTATGTATATATGTACGTTGTCATCGTGTCATTTAAAACATCGTATATAATAGTTAGTTGTTAGTGCATAGTCGTGAATTCGCGAAATTCCACGGTCTCGTTGCGCAATCACGAATGGAAATTTCGTGCCGAGTGTTTCCTAGTGTGAGAGACCGCGACGACGACGTCGACGACGACGAGTCGTAATTATCAGTGAGAAACACGAAGTGGATAATTGGAACGTTTGATAATTAGAATACTACCCTGACTACGAGAAGCGACAACTACGACCACCTGTATACAATAATGCGACTTACATTTGAAAACGTTTTCAGGAGTTGTCTAACCAAAGTTTTACCCTGTTCTCATTCTAACTGTTAACAAAAGATACGGAAACATATCTATTATATATATATACATTGAAGATTATTCTAATTGTTTTGTTTATTTCTAACAAATGTTAATTCAAATAAGTATTATTTTAGAATTGTATTTGTAATTGTTTCTAAAGTTTAATTAGAATTTTCTTTTCAATATATATTTCAAACGTCTTCTTTTTTTATTATTTAGTTTTATCTTTAAACTACTAATACAATTATTATTATAATATGTAATAATTATTGTTGTTGTTTTTTATCGAATTGAATTAAAATTGTTAAATAAAGAAATAATTTTGTTCATTTTTTTTTTTTTCAAGAATATTTTTAAATGCCTAGATACACACGAGATTGCCGTCGGTAAGTCGAAGGAAGAAGCAAAGTACCGATATGTTATATATACTCTTTTAATTCAATTTAAAATAATATCTATATAAAAACAATAATTATAAGTATAATTCATAGAATAAGACAAAATTAACATATCGACTATTTTCTATTCGAAAAAGAATAGAAATTAGACAAAATATTCAAACGAATTTAAGAAATATTTTCCATTTATCAAAGATTGACCTAACTCTCGTTGTATGATAATACCAATCATTCCTTCACGTATACATATTGTTCACTTATTTTTCATTAAAAAATACAAAGTTTATAAACATTAGCAATTCATTGGAAGTTTCCTAAAAGAAAAATTCATGTTCGTGGAACTTAATCTTCTCTAATCTTGTTCTCGATTACTTTTATAATAAAAATCATTTGTACTTAACAAAAATTATTTATAAAATTATGTTAACTTATCGTATTTTACCTAATACCATCAAGATCAAACGAAAAATCTCATTCTTAATTTAATAATAACATTTATCTTGAAAAAAACAATCGATCATGATATTAAATCCGTATAATTCTTGACTAAAAAACCCAACAAATCTTGGAAACTGAACAAATTAGAAAAATCCCACATTTATCGCATTTCGATCGTCTAAAAAAGCCATTTCTCTTTCTCTCTCTCTCTCTCTCTCTCTCTCTCTCATCCCTCTATTTTTCTCTCTTTTTCTCTATCCTTTTCTCTGTCTGATGAACGAAGAAGAAAAGGGGAAGTCTGCGGTATAGCTTCAAAGCGAGTTGACGAGTTTCCTGCGTAGCCTCCAGAGGGCTGCAGCTCTCATTTGGCGACGTGGGGTACCAAAAAATCCCATGGAGAGAGGCTGGATACTGAAAGAGAAACAGAAAGAGAGAAAAACAGAAAAGGAGAGAGAAAAAGAGTGAAATAAGGGGATGAGGTACCGAGCATGAGAAAAGAAACGAATGGTGTTGAGAGACTACACAGTGAGTGAGTGAGTGAGTGAGTGAGTAAGTGAGTAAGTGAATACTACTCAAAGAAAGTTAGAAAGAGAAGGGTAGAATGACGAGTATATAGAAGAGGGGATAGAAAGAAAGAAAGAGAGAAAGAGAGAGAGAGAGAGAATGTTGGTTGCAGAGGTGTGGCTACGAGAGTGTACCAGAGTAGTTCTTCTGGTTTCTGGTTGGCTCCAGGCCGACGGGAGGCCTAACCATCGAGCTCTGAAACCGGGCACGGCTTCTTCTTTGAGGACTTTTTGCTGTGGCGCGTCTCATGGCCAGTCGTAGGTGTCAGAATGCGCCTCGCTCGGGCCCGATCGAGACACGAAAAGATGAACTGGAAGGGGTACCAAAGCTTTCGGCTCTTTCAATGGAGAAAGAAAAAGAGAGAGAACGACAGAAAGAGAGAGAGAAAGGTAGAGAGAGAGAAGGGGGAGGGGAATACCATGGAATTACTCGGCTATTGAGATCAGCAGATAGCCCCGAAGAAATCATAGTGGCCACCCACGTATCCGACTATGTTAACCCTTTCGACTCCTCTCGAACTCTTGCACGTTCGAAATCTTTCCTCGGGAGGAATCGAATCTTTACTTTGAATTCCTTACTCGATGATATTCCTCCTACTTCGGTATCATTCCATTGGTTTGTTTGCTTTCCAAAATATATTATAAGAGAATCATTTTGATTGATTTATTTTCTAGAAATGAATAACAGTTATTTATCTATTAGATTACATATGTAAATAGTATACAATTAGGAAAGTTGTATTAAGAAAATTTGTTTGTCATTTATATCAAACTACATTATATATTTTATAGTAAATTAATTCAATGTTAATTTTTACGATATTGTCAATCGTTAGATAGCATTTGTTAGTTTATTAGAGTTTATCATTATATAGAATTTATTTAGTGTTCAAATGTAATCCTTTAAATATCTCGTAACAAGATATATATATATATATAGAGGGAACATTTTTTATTAATTAATACCCTCACTGTTGTTTCTTTTTCTACGTATACACAGTGGATCGTAAAAAAAAAATATGATCACCTTTTCTCGATTTGAAAGTCTGATAAATTTTTTTTTTATAATATATTCAATAACAAGACTTTACCTATGAAAATTTCGAATAGGTAAAACAAATTAAAAACAAAAAAACTAAACAAAAAGACACAAGAGAGAGAGAGAGGTTTCATAAAAAATTGAATACAACTATTTGAAAATTAAGTAATAACGATAAAATGGCAAACCAAACGATTTTTATTAATACATCGAAAGTTTACACGGTCCACTGTGTATATATAAATACATATGTTACAGTAGAGAAGATGGATTTGTTCGGTAGCTGATAAAATTAATGAAAATCCATCGATCTCGTTTCCCATTCTTTACACTTTCACCGGAACCTCGATGTTTTTTTTTTCGACAAAAAGAGAGAGAAAGAGAGAGAGAGAAAGAATTTTGTTCGATCTCTAGCACACATACATTCATTCGTAAATGTACATGAACCTATGTAGATAACGATATTAACAATTGGGTAAAAAAAAAAAAAACCAAAAAATTGAACGAATGGATGACGCACTTGTCGTGGTCGTTTTCAATTTACCCTCTTTACATTCACATTTAATGAAACGCGATATTCTGACAATCGATTAAACTAATAATAATAATAATAATAATAAAAAAATAAGTAGGCATATTACTAAAAAAAAACTATGCAAAAAGTAACCTAACAAATCCTGAAATTATATTTATTACAAATTACATCTAATTTACACCTACATAAATATATTATTACTTATACTTTATAAATACGTTCTGTAATAATAAAAATAGAAAAGTAACAAATTCTATCGAAAAAAATATCGATAATCTATTATCCTACAATAAATTTTACACAGTTTACGATCTAAACAAAAAAAAATCCAAATCGAATTTTTACGTAAATCCCTCGGACAAACTGTTAATACGTACGTATCGAATAAATCCTATAATAAACGTACGTATTTGCAAATGCTGTTTATATATCGAAAAACAATTTTGATCTAAAAAAAACAAAAAAACAACGTAGAAACAAAAATCACAAGGACATGGAAAAGAGAAATTAAAGAGACAGAAAAAGGGATTTAGGATGGTAAAAGTAACGTTTGCAGCAAAACAGATTCGCGTGAGGTTGGCCAAATGTTAAAACCCAGCGGTAGGTAGTAGTTCATCGTCAACGACAACAAAACGACGATGTTGAGAAAACCGTTTGACCATCGACAAATTAAATCGATCCGCACGAACGCGGAAGCACGCTCGGCGCGTATCGGCGGCACACTCTTTCACTCCCCCCCTCATCCCCATCCCCATCCCCATCCCTCTGCCCTTTACCACCCTCCCGTTACCACCCCCCATTTTTCCGCTCTTTCTCTTTTTATCTCGTTCTCTCAGTTGCACTCAGTTGCACTCAGTTGCACTCAGTTGCACGTATGCTCGTTCACTCGCACATTGCTTGCTTTACCGAGTTGCGGATACCACCCGCTCTCGCGAATGTCCGTTATTTATTATCCATTGGCGTCGACGTATATCAACCTACAGCAAATAACGCCATGTATTTTTCTCTCTCTCTCTCTCTCTCTCTCTCTCTCTCTCTCTCTTTCACTATCTCCTTTTCTTTCTTTTTCTATGCTTTTAAACACGTTTTCTTACACACATTTAACAATTTTTCTATAACTATGTCATTTTTATCCTGTTTTTACTTCCCATTTCTAAATATTATTTTGTAATTTGTAAAGTATGAAAGCAAAAGAAAATATATATTTGTTATAAAAACAAATAGTTGTATAATTAATAATTCATAATTGATAATATTAATTATTAATAATTCTTATCCTAAATCTCTTTTCTTCTATTTTTCTAGATAGAATTTTTTGTAATTTGTTAAGTACAAAAATAAAAGAATATATTTGTTATAAAACAAACAGTTTGCATGACTAATAATAAATAACATAAATAATTATAACATAAATAATATAAATAATTATTAATATTAAATAACAACATAAGTAATTTTTACAAATTACAAAAATAAAAGAATATATTTGTTATAAAACAAACATTTGTATGTATGACTAATAATAAAAAATAGAATTGTGTTCAATATTTTTCTCGAATAAAACAAAAATGTCGATACTTCTAGTTAATAAATAATGTTAAATAAAAGAAGAAGATTTTCTTGATCGTATCGATAGATCCAAATGGATCTATGCCAAATGTCGATAATGGCGGATGATCGAGCAACCGCCATTAGGATTATCGTAACAAGAAACAACGTTTAGTTCGTGCTTTTAATGAAATTTCGATCAGTTTACAAACGTCGACTAGAATGTTAATGAAGTTCTACGTTGTATCTTGTAACAGTAACTGCATATTTACAAAACGTTCGATCGATAAGTATCCTAAACATTTCAAAGATTAGAAAAACACAAAGGAAAAGGAAAAGGAAAAGGAAAAGGAAAAGCAAAGGAAAAAAAAAATCCCTGACAATGAGGAAGAAACGGAAACGCTGGAAAATACAGTGGCAACATAAAATTGAAAAAAAAACAGAAAAAAGGGCCCGAGCTCTCGGCCATTAACTTCCCTTCGTTTCACCTCGTGCGTGTCTCTACTCGTTTCATTGTGTATTGTGTCTGTCTATCTGTCGTTGTTCTCTGTCTTATTATCTACCGTGTGTAACGAATAAGCCGACGGTGACGGAGAGACAAGTTCGCGTAAAATGATAGAAAAAAATAAAAAATAAAAATAAAAATAAAAAGAAATCGTCAGAGGAAGAAATAGAGACAGAAGTAGTGTCTTAAGAAAAAAAAAATATTCACGATGGGAAGGAACGAGGAAGAAAAGAAAAAAAGGGTTGGAAGGAAAGGGGAAAGAAAAATATATACTTTGTCGCATGTGAATCTCAAGACGACTATGCTTAGAAATATTCTTTAAAATGATAAACATCAAAATATTATTTTATAGTACAGATTATATACATATATATAAAGTGGTGAAAGAGAGAGAGAGAGAGAGAGAGGGAGAGAGAGAAATAAATATCTATACTGTATGAATTGCATAAGAATAAGAAAAAAAAACTAAAAATAATGTAATCACCTATTATTAATCAATGTGAACCGTTGACTATGAAGGTATTGATTTAAAACTAGTCCTTATTCTAGAAAACTTGGATAACTTTTATTTATTTATTTATTTTTTTTTTTTTTAAAGAGAGAAAGTGCATTTTACATCTTTGAGAAACATAAGTATGGAATATTTACTTTTTTATCAATTGTAACTAATATTTATTTATTATCACAGATTTTCATTTTAATAAACTAGCCTAAATTGTGTTTCCTGAAATATATATATATTAACATTTACAGATTCTATATTAATTTATTTAATTTTAACATAAATATAAGAAATATGTATAATTTCTAAAAAAAAAAAAATAATGATAATAATAATAAATAATAATTTTTCTTTATGACTTAAAATAGATACTAGAAATCGAAACTTGTTACACAAACAACGAACTTTGAATTACGTGGCCAAACAGACGAAGAAAAAGATAGATGGATGTATATACGGATATAAAGAGTAGGAGTGTTGGTGATGATAGTGAGAGAGGGGGGGGGGAAGGAGGGTGAGTATGTGGGAGCCATGGAACGAGCAGGTAGAAATGACATGGAACGACGGAGCATGCGGTGTATGACGAGAAAACAAAAGAAGCCAATAATTTTGACCAATTTGGGGGCAGCCGCGCGAGACCCAGTGCTTTGAGTGAGATAGAATGAAGAGTGTGTGTGTATGTGTGTGTATGTTTATGTGTATGTGTGTGTGAAAGAGAGAGAAAGAGAATAATATTATAGAAAAGAGGGGTAGGAGGGAAGGGTGGCTCGCGTGACCGATCTCTTGTCATGGCACTGCGCGAGACCGTGCGACTGTCACTCAGGGATGTCCTCCTTTTAATCAGTGGCTCTCCCCCCCCCTCCTTCTTCCTCAATCCTTTTTTCTTTTCATGTATTTCACATGATATTGCTATCCAAGATTGAACTCGTGATTTTTATCCTCTTCGAGAAAAAGGAAAACATATTTATTTTCTTTTTTTTTATTGAAATCAAATATATTTCTTCCTTGAACGAATAAAAATAAAATTTCGTGCTTTTATTGTATTATAAATTATGTTATAATAATGTGGAATAATGTGAATTGTTTTTGTAAAATTTATTTTAGAAATATTAATCCTTTGATTGGTAAATACTTTTACCTACAATGCTTTGTCGAAACGAAATAGATTATTATTAGGTAACCAAATTTCTAATAAAAAAAAAAAATTATATTTAATAATAAATAGTTTGAAATAATTTTTGAATATAATTTAATCAATTTAATATAATTTTATTGTATTAATTATTTTTAAATGAATACTAACAAATCAAATACGTATACCTACACATCGAACAACCAAGTTAGTATATTTTTACCAAACGCATATGTGCGTTCATAGCACTCAAAGGATTAGTTTAATTAAGAAATGTAACGAGCATACGAACTTTTTGTTCACCCTATCTCAACACTTTGTTTTTTTGTTGATGTTTCTTTTAATATTTTATTTGTAGACAAAATTATCTTATTGTAAATGAAAAGAATACCTAGAGTAGATGAAAGAAAAACATTGAAACATGAAGATTGTCTTACGTAAAACTTATCACCGACCTCTTTCCGCGTAATCGCCTTCAATTGACTAAACGAGACGTAACACGACGCTCGGAAACGTTGACGTGAATGAGAATGAGCAACGGATGGTGGTGGTGCTTTTCGAGTTGGTTATAAGCGTTACCTTCGGGCGAGATTTAAATGTGACGTGCTGACAGAAATTAACTTCCTTTACTTATTATCTCCATTCTCTTCTAATATCCTAACATTTATTTTATTTATTGAGACAGAAAGATAGAATCATTTTTATATTGCATAAACAGAAGAAAAAAACAAGATATCTATGCATAGAATGTTTTATGTCATTTTAAATTGTATATACACTGATTAGGATTATTCAATTATTTGTTGAAAAATATTATTGTAGTGTGTGTGTGTGTGTGTATGTTCCGGAATACTAGAAATAAATACATTAGTATATTTGTTATTAATTATTTAATTAAATTTAATTTGATAATATTATTTGTAACGAGTGATTTTAAGAAAGAATAAAAATGAATTGTCAATAATTTTAATTCAAATGTAATAATTTTAAAGTAATGAGATAAAAAAAAGAAATGATTTTTCACTCTCAAAGCTATTAAACTATCTTAAAGTAAGAAATAAAGAAATTCCATTAGTCTGAGACTCTCAAATATTTAGCAAATTAACGTCTACGATCTAATCGATTCCACTATCTTTATATAAATTCCTTCTAATCCTAAATCAACAAAAATATTTTTTTTAAACTAAAAATAACCCACTCCGAAATAGTACGAACCCCTTATCTTCTTATCTAACAAAATTGTTCACGCAGATACACTGCATTAGCCAAGATGATTAAGTGTTAAAGGGGAAAGAAATGAAAGGAAAAAAAAGGAAAACCTTATACGGAAAAGCATGGGGGAAGAACAATAAAAATAAAAATTGGAGAAAAAGGGAAGATAAAAAGAAAAGTCTCGACAAGATGAGACACACAGGGACAACAAACGCAGGTAGGAAGGAGGTTTCTTGGCCCGAGCTACTCATTATTGCATCCCATTGTCGTCGTTAACGTGCCGGCATTGTGCCGCAAATGGCCTGTGAATATTACGATGTCCTTTCACCCAAGCAACCCCTCTACAGCCTTCTCGCTAAAGCTTTCCTTTGGTCTATGGCAGCTTTATGATAGGGTAAAGTAACGATCGTTCGAAATTCCGGACGAGTATTGGAAGTTTTCGGAATTTACGTGTTTCCGACTTCCGGTATCCGTGGTGAAGCTCTTTCTAGGCTATCAACAGAGGTAAAGTAGACGAGGGGGAGGGGGAGGATAGAGCAAGGGGTTCCAGGAGGGAGATGGTTGAACTCAGGGTTCTCAGACGGAATTCAGAAAGTACGAGTTTAACGTATTTGTGTATACGTGTGCGTGTGTACGTATATGCAATAGTAAGCACGTCCAACTGAGGATGAACCACTTTGGCGTTAAGTTCTAGCATCGAAAGAGACTTCTTAAGGGGTGTGGAGGAGGTGGCACGAGGAACGAGAATAGAGGGATGCTTCGTCGAAAGTAAATTCATCGCAAAACCGCGCGTACGAAACTGAGTGAGTGAGTGAGTGAGTGAGCTAGTCAGTGAGTTAAATGCAACCCCGATTCGTTCGTTTGTGTCGATCGAAAGACGTTTCGAACGTATTTCCTTTGATATCGTTTGTTTGCGTCGATAATTTATTCTTGCGCTCGTGAAATAAACGAATAGTTCTCTGAATTCTCATTTAGTTTGCTATCTTATTTATTATCTGATAGAGTCGAGTAAAAAGAACAAAAGTTTTATTTCAAATGATAAATCTGTGTCACAATTTTGTCATTCTTTCATAAACATTATATTTTCTTACAAAATTTTTAAAACAATTTTTCAAACGTCAAAATTACCTAATTCGGTGGATTTAAAGATGACAATATTGTAATAACGTTTCTAACATAACATTTTAACAACACAAACTTTTGATTTTTATTTAATAATCGAGATTTCTAGATAAGCTGTATGCAACAACAACAAGCATAAAAAAAAGAGAGAGAAAAGATTGAAAAAAATGAAATAAAAATCTTCAATTGGAGAGTGTAGGTATGATTTGTTTGGTTGAACGTTAACGAGCTTCTATAGCATCCGAAGCTTTTTCCAATACTACGTATTTACTACTTACTACTTACTACTACTACTATTACTACGTTTTTCGATTCGTCGTAAAATATCAAGGATGACGATTAAAGCGTGCACTGATTTAACGCACCGAAAGAAAACTCCAAGTACCTACTTAACTTCGGCATACGGAGTAGTGTGCAAACGATCGAGGAGTCCTCCTCTTTCTCTCCTACACTCCAACGGAAGAACAAAATCGAACGAATTTACGATCAACCCTTTCGAACTCTTCGCAAGCCCTACCTACCTACCTACCTACCTACCTACCTCTCCTCCTCCTCCTCCTCCTCCTCCTCTTTTTCTTTCTTTTCTTTTTTTTTTATTCCTCTTCTTCGAAGCGAATGTGCGTTCCGCCAAAGGAATAAAAAAAAAATGGCTGACGCGAAGGAAGGAACGAACCAACGAACGAACGAACGAACGCGGAATCTCTCCGTCTTCGTCCAAGAGAAGATCGCTTTTTTTACGAGAGAGAAAGAGAGAGAAAGAGATCGTATGAGATTTCGTCTCGTCGTCGTCGTCGTCGTCGTCGTCGTCGTTGTCGTTGTCGTTGTCGTCGTCGTCGTAGTCGTGCCAGGAAAGGTGATGTCGATCGAGACTCGATATCTCGATCTGCCCATGGCAATTAATAACGTTAATTCTCGATGTCCTCGGTGAGGTAGAGGGAACAAACAAAAAGGGGAGGGGGGCGAAGGAATGAATGAGAGAAAGAGAGAACAGAAAGAGAAAAGAGAAAATTTATTTGCATGGGCCCAAACCCGATATGGAAAAAGAGATACATTTTGAGTGAAATAAATAAAAGATGTGATCGAAAGTATGTTTGGTATTAGAAATAAAAATAATATTAGGACAACGTGAAAGAAATAATAAATACTTATATCAAATGAGATTAAACATAAGAGTAATAAATTATTAATTAAAAAGTATAATAGGTATACTCTATATATATAAATGATATAACCTAATGCTATTAATCGGAATAACTCCATAAGAATCAATTAAAATTACACGAAAAAAAAGATAATAAAATTAAAAGAACTAAAGTAATTAGCTGAAGAAAATATATCGTAATGTATAACTTTAAGAAAAATATCGACTAACCTCAATCTGTAATGTTGTCGCGTCTTTGTGCGCGCGCATCGTAAAAATTCATTTTCTTTATTTTTTCCAGCGCCAATAGCGCCAATATAATTTTAAAAATAAATGATAAAACAAAATAGAAGAAGAAAAAGAAAAAGAAAAAGAAGAAGAAGAAGAAGAAGAAGAAGACGATCTTGCAATTTAGGAATAAAGATTCATCATATATCACATGGAGTTAAATAAAAGAATAAAAAAAGAGTAGAGTCTCGATGAAGGCGGCAAAACGTCGAACTATCGAAGTAAGATTGACTCCGTGCGTGTGGGCCGTTCTCCCGGCATCAATTAGACGGCATCTAAAGTGTGTGCACGTGCGTGCATGGCATACACACGTCTGATCGCACGCACGCACGCATGCACGCACGCACGCACGCACGCACTTATACAGGAAAGGAAAGGCAAGGAAAGGCAAGGCATGGCACGAATCGAGCGTTGCCGCGTTGCAAACTATCGCGTCGAACGTCCATTGTGTTTCTTCGCCGGGTGGTTCGCCAAGATGGCCGTCGGTATGTTCCTCCTCTCTTTCTATCTTCTTCTTCTCTCTTTTTCTTCATTTCTTTTCTCTCTCTCTCTCTCTCTCTCTCGTACTGTTTCCTTCTCACTTACTACTACTACTACTACTACTACACAACTACACTGCCAGTAGCAACGACGAGAGCCGTCGGCTCGAGACAACCAAGTGTGCGAATATCTGGCCGTTCTTCAACGAACCAACCTAAGAAAGGAAGATAAGCTTCTTCGATTTAACGCAAAAAACCTTCATATATCGCCGAACGAAGTGTCCAAACCTCGATACCTTGAGAGAGACAATTAATGGCCACCAGGCGAAAATCATTTTTATGTTTTCATCTTCTTTCGACGAGTGAAAGAATGATATCGATGCCTTACCGATCAAATTCGTTTCTTTGTTTTTTTTTGTTTTTTTTTTGTTTAAATCAATTTAAAGTAATTATTTTGTTACAGTAATCAATGGATCCTTAATGACACGTATTATTGTACAAAATTAATCGCAATTATCATGTAGAATGAGAAATCATTTCAGATCGATAATGATCCATGTACTCTTCTTTTTCTTCGTCTTCTTCAAACGTAAAAAAGGGTTGATGAAATTGATAATAATTCTCTAGAAAAAAAAAATATAAAATAAAATAAAAAATATAAGTAGAAAAGTCAAACTCATCGATGTATTTTCCTTCCTCGTTCATTTTGTTTCTTCTCTTTAACTTTAAACGTCGATCATTATCACCGATACGAAATTGATTGCAATTCCCAGTAAGGAAGGATGTAAGAGAAATGAATGAAAGAAAGTGAAGGTATGAGAAAGAAACGAATAACTGGTCGATTTATTTATTTCCTTTTTAGTTTCTTTCTTTTTTCTTTTTTTTTCTTTAAAAACAACGATCATTATCGCCGATCAAAATTGATCTACAATTCCCACGAATGTGAAAAAGAAAAAGTGGTCAAAGAAAAATGAAGATACATAGGTACTTCCGTTCGAAGAAAGTCGCGAGATCTCGACACGGACGATCGTGATTTCCGGTTAAGAGAAAAACGATGAAGAATAAAAATAAAATCAAATAAAATAAAAGATAAAAAGAAGAATGTTGGTCTGCTTTCGCCTTTGCCGATGAAACTCTTCCTTTTGGATTTCGCGGTATTAAGGAGCGAAATGTCAGAGGGGTGGTGGTGGTGCTTAGTGCTGATGGTGATGGTGGTGGTGGTGGTGGTGGTGGTGCTAGTACTTGATGCCGTGGAGACAGAAGGGCAAATTTCTTTTCTCTCTCATGGTCGAAAATAATACCGAGAAAACAGGGGGGAAGAGAGCCCTTTGGCGGTCTTCTCGCATAGCGCCGGCGCCTATGTTTTTGCGTTACGTCCCGTCGCACCCAACCACCACCACCACCATCACCACCACCCCCTTCCTACACTCCTTTCTTTCTTCCTTTTATTTATTTTCTTTTTCTTTTTTTTCTTTCTCGTTTCTAAACTGAGATGCACGAGCTGCCATGTGAACTCTAACTCTGTGCATAAAACAACGCAACTAACATAAGTGTATTAGAGATATGATATTTCAAATATTTGAATAAAAAACTAATTACATTATCTAAGTAATTACTTGCAAAAAATACATATAAAAAAATGTTAATAAATTATTAATATACATATATTCTATTCGATAAATATAAATGTACTTATATGATTTATTTTTCCTGATAGATGGATCATTAATAAAAATTGACATACCTATTTAAATATACAAATTGTACGATTTTTCTGAATAGCAGTATGTGATTTATGATAGCCAATTATATTCGTCGATAATACTATCTATCATAATCGCATGCATTTGTATGTATCTTCGGATCTACACGTGTAACAACGATTAACGTCGAATATGATTAAAATTGCAATCAAATGAATGTAATCATTTGAAAGTAAATGTATAGTCGTTTAGAAACTAAAGACGAATGAATCAAATGGAATAAAAGAAATTCAATGCAATTGTGTATAATAAAAAAAGAAAAGAAAAGAAAAGAAAGTAAAAATAATCAAAAAGGGAATAGTTAATTCTGTCGGCAAGAAATCAGGTTGTTTAATAAAATAAAAGAAGGTTCGATCGATCGTCGTCTGTCGCGTCTACGGTATTATTAAATCGTTAGAACGTATGAAGTAAGTTTGCCAAAGGTAAAGGTGCAACGACGACGATGACAATGACAATGACGACAATGACGACGACGACGACGACGACGACGACGACGACAAATATCGGTGCAACCCTAAGAGAACTCTAGTCTGTGTCTTGTCCCAAAGGGTGAAAAGAGAAAAAAAGGGAGAAAGAAAACCACGTTATTTCAGTCTACGTCCCTCTATAATATTTTTCTTTCTCTTTCACGTTATTTTTTTTTCTTTCTTTCTTTAACTTTAAGAAGAGTCAGACTTTCCACACGATCTTTTCTATACATTACTTTTCTTTTTTTTTGGTCGTTTCTATCTTAAGAGAAAAAAGTTTAGGTTGATACGAACGAGCATACGAAGCGTCGGCTGGTAAACCACCGTCATCCTTTCTTAGAAGTTCAAAATTAAAAATGAATAAATAATTAATATTAATTAATAACCATTGTCATTTTGTGTTATACAATTTGAAAACGAATTAAATGTATATAACTGTTTTCCTTAAAATAGAAAACGAAGGAACCGTCAATTTGTTTCTAGTGAAATTATATAGTGAAATAGTTATGAGATATAAATGATGTTATACACCACCATATCTCTCATATTGTTTCCACGAGAAACAAAAGGAGGCGAAGGAAAAGCGTATTTCCGAGGACGATGTCCCTAAACAGCCACTAATTATAATAATTAGTGGATTGAGGGGAAAAGTACGATACCTAGTCTAGAAGCTAGAAACGCTAACGCTGATTATAGGATACGCTAAGAAGGATTTCAGGGATGCTACGTATGCGTCTGCAATTTTAGTATACGAGAAAGGGAGAAGCCGAATTTTGCTTAAATCCTTGTGCTTTCCTTGGCTATTGGATATAGGATTTTCAACAGGGACTCGGCTTTTCAAAGAACTTGTCATTAAATCTCAAAAAGGGAAACTTGCTGAATAAGAAATATTTTCAAATCAACTCAAAATAGAAAAATATGGAAAATAGTACGATTTTTTAGAAAAAATATAATATTCCAGAAATACATAAATGTGTTTAAATTATTATTATAATAATATTATGTATTAAATAATCTAATATATAGAATATATTTTTTATTTATTAACACTTTAATGGTCGCTTACAAAACATGTGTGTGTGCTTGATAGCCGGAACAACCGTTATTGACGGTTATTTATTTATAACTTTTTATATATTTAAAATTATATAAAATTAAATTTATTATTAAATTGTTTTTGTTGTTGTTGTTTTTTTTATGTTAATTCTTTCGTCAATTTAATAAAGCTTTTTTAAATTATATTTTTCAAAAATATTACCGGCTCCTGGCAACGTTTGACTCTGCGTAAATGTGCACCCATTAAAGTGTTCATTTTGTAAGAAATAGGATCAAATAATACTAGAAACAAAATATTGTAAAATATTTAAACGAACAAAAAAAGAAACAAGGATTAGGATCGTTAAATCGCGGAAATAACTGTTGTTATTAATCTAGCGTTAATGTAATAGATAATTTTCTCGATAATTATCAAAATAAAAATAAAATCTCGAACAATTTGAGAAGACTAATTCCTCAACTAGTTGCACTCGATTAAACTCCTCTTATAAGGTATTTTTACGATGTGTATCAGAAGTATTAGTCTCCCTTGGTTGCCTTCCTTTAGAAGCTACGTTTAAATTCCTTATCATCATCTTAGATCTTTTATCTATCTTATTCTCTTCAAAAGTCAATGATCGAATTTAATTTAACGCGTTCATTGATTTT
Organism: Polistes dominula; assembly: GCF_049000335.1. Taxonomy (NCBI): domain Eukaryota; kingdom Metazoa; phylum Arthropoda; class Insecta; order Hymenoptera; family Vespidae; genus Polistes; species Polistes dominula. The sequence goes on from NW_028300906.1 coordinate 666,415, forward strand.
CTCAATCGAACCGATATTGCTCGTACCGATGCCGATCCTAATCAAAGATAACATCGCGCTCAAGTATCTCATTTAATTTCAAACTAATCGTGATGTTGTAAATTAAAACATGACAAACATGTTTTAATTTTCAATCGTATATATATAGAAATTTCCTGATTTTTTTACAAACACTTTGGTTTTCATTGAAAAAGTATTCATTTATGTTACCACAGAATAATATATATGTATATAATCATCAATTTAAAATCACTTTTAATCAATTACGTCACGCGAAACAACAAATCTACAAAATATTATACGTATGACAAAACAAAAATGTCATTTCCTTGTTTTTTTTTTCTTTTTTCTAAAGTCACAACATATGTGACGATAATTGTAAAGAAAGAAAAAAATAGGAAGTATTTTTTCTACCTAAAATTATATATATTGAAAGAGAGAGAGAGAGAGAGAGAGAGAGAGGAAACGATCGAAGGGAGTTAACCTGACAGGTTGTCTCGATGACAGAACTTTTCATTATATCAAACATATTTCTTTTTTTTTGTTTCTACCTTTTCATCAATTTTTTTTTTTTTTTTGTTATTTCTCTTTCTCTCTTTTTCCTTTCCATGGAGTAGTTCACATTTTCCTCATCGTTCATCGTCCACTAAAAAAAAAAAAAAAAAAAGGGGGATGAAATTAATAGGGTCACGGGGACACGAGTTGAACAACGAAATGGCACGCATGGTCTTACGTTGTTACGTTTCCTTAATGAGAAAATAAATGCAATACAATTTTTCACGAATGACACTAACGGCGTACGAACAAACACGATGATGACCGAGCAAGCACTTAATAGAACACTCGTCTTTCTAAATGAATTTTTAATTTTTTTTTTTCTAGGTAGAAAATTATAAGCAACCACTAATTGTGTTGAGGGGATAATGATTACATGGTTTATCATGTATCGTTCATTTTGAAGAAACAGAAAAATTGTTTTCCAGTCATTTTGTCTTAGTCTTACACTTGTTTTTTTACACCTTCTCTTCGTTACGCTAGTTCGTCACGCGCGCTTAAGTTCAACTCGATTACGATCGGTACCGGAAGATGAAAGTTTGTACGATTAGCGAGTTTAAAAAATGATCAACAAAAAAAAAAGAAAAAGGAAAACAACGAATTAATCCTTTGAAATGTTACAAATGTATATATGAGTTTGATAAAAAGTTTCAATCATAATTACGATTACGATCGGTACAGGTAAGGAAGACAACAAAAGTTTGTATTATTAGCGAGTTTTAAAAAAACCATTAGAATTAGAACGATAGAAACGAAGAAAACGATTTATACCTATATAGCATAGTTGATTGAAACGATTAATCGAAACTATGATAATAAAAAAATGAAGAACAAAATTGAACGAAAGGTCCTCGAAAGTTAGTTCGCGGAAGTTAAGAATCCTCGGAAATCCGGCGTTCTTAGCGATCCGGAAACTCGCGTGTTTCGCGATCACCCAACTTTGGTGTTCTCTCTTTTCTTTAAAAAGGAGCATGATACCGCAGTATCCTTCCGGCTTGCGCATTTAACGCATCGCGTACTTCGAAGTCAGCGAATTTCTCGCACGATGTGAAAATTGAAGGCGTTCAAGTTTTCGAAGTAAAGAAAAGAACAGAAAGAAAGAAATAAGGTCATTGAATGAACACGTAGGTAACAGCTCTACCTATCTCTTTCTAACCTACCCATATACATATATATATATAATATTGTTTGTCGGTGCCGACGTAAATTACGCGAACGCGGATGTTCGCGGCGGTAGCCGACGTTAATTCAAAAAAGGCAAAACCATAGGCCGGAAGCAACGGTATAGTTTAATGACGGATACACGTGTTGTGCCGTTGCGGATTTTAAGCAACCTTCACAATGCTCTTTTCCTCCCCTCTCCCTTGTTTTTTTTTTTTTTTTTTACATAATATTTCATTCTTTTCTTTTTTTCTTTTTCCTCTTCTTCTTTTAATACATATATTCATATCGTATATGGGAAGAAAATTAATAGATGTTAACTCGCATGCTAGAAAGAAAACGAAAAAAAAAAAAAATAAAGACAAGAGATTGTTGATATCCTATAAATGAAATTTTTATTTAATAATTAAGTATAATATGGCACTGTGATTGATTTATTTGTTTTTTTTTTTCCAAAAATAAAGGATTATTTTAAAAATTCAATCAAATTTTTGACTAAAACACTTTCGTTGGAATTATTTGAATCAGTGTGAAGATAAGCTTAAAAATTGAAATTAAAATAAAAAACTAAGACAAAGGGGTTGGTTTTTTTTTGTGTCTCGCGGAAGAAGTGAAAATTTGGTGTACGTTTGTCTGTTTGTCTGTCTGTCTGTCTGTCTGCTTAATTCGTGTACGTTTGGAGCACCCGCGCATGGACTCCAGTCGTAGCCGCAAAACCGCAGAAACGACATACTGCTCCTTTGTCAGTGGCAAACTAGAACCATTATTATTACGTCACGCGAGTTCCCGAGCTGCGGTGCCCGTTTTTTTTATCGACAAGGAAGCGCAGATGGCAAAAATTACGCTCGCGCCTTCCAGATATCCGTCAAAGAAGAACGTCCAAAAAAAAGAAAAAGAATATTTTTGTCGGTTTCCTCCTCCTCCTCCTCCTCCTTCTCCTTCTCCTTCTCCTTTTCCTTCTCCCTCAAAAACTCATTGACGCACACGAAGAAACGCCGAAAATTTGGTTAAAAAAAAAGAAAAGAATAATTATTGATTTAATTCGTAGAAGAAGAAGAAGAAGAAGAAAATGACGGAAATGAAGTAAATAAAATTATCGGATTGTCCGAAAAGTTTGTGCCGATTTCGATGGGAAAGATTGAAACGCACAACAGATTTAAGTTTTTCTAAATATATAAATATAATTATATATAATTTAATAAATATATATTTTATAATTATTTTATAATATATTTAATAGATTATATACAAGTCCGATTATGTTCCACAAACCTTTCTCCATCTTTATAGGTAACTTCAAAATTTCATCTTTTCAGAACTTCTCAAGTTTTTCAGCAAAAAAAAAAAAAAGAAAAACTTTATGCCACTTACCGAAAATCGGCACGAACTTTCCAAACAACCCAATAATTTGAGATAGTCAAAAATTATTGATTTTAATTCGTAGAAGAAGAAAAATAATAAAAAGAAACAGAAGAAGAAGATGATAATGATGATGATGATGATGATGAGAAAGAAATGGAAAATCATGTAACGCGTTGAATATACGAACGACTCTTCGATATCCCTCCTTTTTTTTTTGTTTTTTTTTTCTTTTTTATTGTTTAGCCCTTCTATCTCTTTCTCTTTCTCACGGGAGGACACGGTTGGCCGTTCTCGAAGAATGTAAAAGCTTTCAGCTTCCATCCCTTACTCGGCGCGACAGGCGGGGTCGGTCGCTTTTCTCGGTCACCCCGGACAAGCGGATCATCGATCACTGACAATTTCTTTCGGACTTCTTGCCTTCTACCATCCTTCGACCCTTCGTAATATTAGTAGTGGTAGTAAGAGTGAACGAGAGGATAGAAAGACCGTCGCTGGACGATGTTAGAAGAAGAAGAAGAAGAAGAAGAAGAAGAAAAAAAAAGTCCTTCGACTTTACGAACGAGGAGAACTAGCGCGAGTAAATGTAATACGAACAGTATAGAAAGAGGGTAAAAAGGGGGAAGGGGGAGGGGCGAGGGCGGGGAGGGGGTGAGTAGGAGAGAGGAAGAAAAGATAAAAAGAAAAAGGTATAAGAGAAAAAGATCGAAAAAAAGGTCCGGTCTACTATATGCAAAAAGGGTCCGAAACTTTCTTTAAACCGTCGTCGATTCATTAACGAAGGTTTCGAACACGAAAATAAAAAGAAAAAGGTAGCTAACTAGAATATTTTCACTTCGTTCATTTTTCTTCGATACACGATAAAGTTACGATCTATCCTATTGTTCAACATTCTAACAAAATTGATGGATACTTAGTTCTTTTATAACTCGGTAGATAAGTTCGTAGAAAATGTTGTGTTGTATGAGATCCATAATTCATTATTTTTTAGCATGATTATTTTAAATTAACATAGTTGTTGAAAATATGTTAGGCAAGCATTACGTTATCCAGTACTGTACCAAGATTTTCATAATTTTTGTATGATGTTAACCCTATTTGAGTGCTGAATACTATTTACCTAAAATATTTTGTAGAAACAGATGTGTTTATTATTAATTAGATTCTAATAATAAATTATATTTAATAATGAATGTATTTCTTTCGAAATATAATTGAATGAATTAATCTAAACATATTACATTATTTTACATTAATATAAACGAACACGACATATGCGTCTATAGCACTCAAAGGGTTAAAGTAAAACCGTGTTTAAAAAATATCGTATTGTAAGAAGTCTACGACTGTATATAAATATAATAATAAAAAAAAAAAAATAATAAAAAAAAATGGAAAAAAAGATATAATATAAAATCGATGGTAAGTAAAAGTTTGTGGAAAGTATAATAGAAATCCAAGTTTAAAGGAAAGTGAGAGCTCTCGAGCGATACCAAGAGGGAGGGAGATAATAAAAGAAAAAGAAAAAAGAAACATTCGTTAAAGAATCGTAGAAGTAAGAATTTCACGGTTCGTAGCTGGCGATGGGTCTTCTTCTCCCCAGGCAGCAGGACTCTCTCGAATCAGGCACGCATAGTCATTTTCACGACATCCGCGTGGTAAAAGAAGCGAGTATTCGCCATGGTCCGGTGAACAGCCGATGATAGTGGTTCGCCCTGAAATTGGTCACTGTGCTGAGCTCCGTGCTACGAAGGCCGTTGGTTGGATCGACCGCAGTTACGGTTAAGCAGCGTCCTCCTCGTAATTTCTATGGTTACAATCGTCCCTCGTGAAAACGCTCTCGTAGAGAAGAAGAAGAAGAAGAAGAAGAAGAAGAAGAAGAAGAAGAAGAAGACGATGACTACGACAAAAAGAGAGAAAGAAAAAGAGAAAGGGTGACACAAGGGAAAGGAAGCGACTTCTTGGGGTGTCTGCGGTTTTCTTAACTGGAATTTCTTCGCCTTAATTTCATCGTCCTTCGTAAAATCATTCTTTTCCTTTTCAACCGTTTTTTTTTCTTTTTCTTTTTCTTTCTCTTTTTTCTATACACATCTATCTTTTTTTTTCCCCCCTTTGGATGATAACACTTAAAAAACTTACAAACATTGTTTGAATGAAAGGTTGAGTATAAGGGAGGAATTAATATTTACATACTTATACTATTTCATTACCTAATTAAAAATCAATACATGTTTCTTCAAAATTAATATTTAAGTTTTATAAATGGATCGTTTATTTTAGAAAGTGGTGTTAGTCCATCTTTTTCAAAAACAAATGAATTATCACGTAATTTATGCTTAATTTAATGTCAACTTTCTTATGGATAACTAATTAATATTTAATTTCTTAAAATGTGATCATGTTTTGTACAATTTTAAATTGGTCGGTAAAAGAAATTGTGTGATAATTGATATGCCAATATTCAATTTTCTCGAAACAAGAGAAAATGGACTTAATTCACTTTCTAAATAGACCGTCCATATATACTAGGATGCTCAAGCCACGTTTCTTTTCTTTTTTTGATCGAAGATCAAAAAACAAGAAAACAAAATGTCCGTAATATATTAGAAAAAACTTGGAAACAAATTTACTTACACGACTTATTACGATAAATCACGAACGTTAATCGTGTGAAAACGTCGATCGATGATAGTCGATAGAAACGTCAAAATCACTTTGAAAAAAAGGATCCCTTTTTTTCTACGAGTTTAAATCATATCACTAGGAAAAAAAGAATAAAAAAAATAAAATAAAATAGAGGAAGGTAGAGTTGAAGGTTTGATAATAGCGCGAAACGTCGATCTGTCGATCTATCTCTATTCTCTATCTCTATCTCTATCTCTCTCTCTCTCTCTTTCATTTATTCAGTAGGAAGGAAAAATATATAAAAGAGGAAAAAGCGATGTGTGGCAGGGAGCAATTGAATCTACCCCTACCCTTTTTCCCTTATACACGTTACAAATACTTAGATAGGTCGATTTTGCGATTGGTGAGTCTACTCTATCTCTCTTTCTCTCTATCCAGTTGTATAGACATATATATATATATATCTCTATCTCTGTCAGTCTTTCACTCTTTTACGGGGAAAAAGCGGGTAGCCTCGAACAGAGTGGAACAATACGATCGCGGCAATATTGTCCGGGCATTCGCGGCTCCATTCTGATTTAAATTTTCTAGCGGCCGCGGTTTTAGCTCGGATAAACCATTTGCCAGGCAAGCGAGTAGTCCGACCGGAGTGAGGAGGAGGAAGAGGAGGAGGAGGAGGAGGAGGAGAATGGGTTGGTTGGTAGGTAGAACCGACGAACGTTTCGAAGCGGCATTTTACAAAAACGGCGCTTGCCTGGAACACCCGTTAATCGTCGTGAAAACGCTCGTTCCCTCTCGAAGTGGTTTATTACGTGCGTTTCGCCTGTCAGTGCCATTCTCTCTCTCTCTCTTTCTCTCTCTATCTATCTCGTTTTCACCCTCGATCGTTTTCTGCTTTTTTTCCCTTTTTTTCTCTTTTTTTTTTTGCATCCCTCTATCTCTTTCTGTGTAAAGACACTCAACGTTTTGTTTTGTTTTAAATTGGGAACAAACGACGAATTCACGTTTGTCTGATATATATATATATATGTATATGTATATATGTATGTATAAAGGTAAACGCTTTCACCAGTTTTGGATAAAATAACTTGGAATTGTTTCAGGTGCCACGATGGGTGGGAGACCTGTGTTAGAAGGATAAATGATCTCTCTCTTTCTCTCTCTCTCTCTCCCTTTATTCTCCTCTCGTAATCGATTTTCCTTTTTTTTTTAATTTTTTTTTTTTAAAGAAATACGATAAAATCAAACACACATATACACACAGAAAAAGAAAAATAATTCCTATACTGAAATATCTTTTCCGATACGCGAATTAAATGTCATTATCTTGATATCAAAAAAAAAAAAAAAATAAATAAATAAATAAATTGTCCAAGAATCTTATCGATTTAGGGAACAAATTTGGATGTTACAAAACTTTGACAAATAATCCGTCACACGTATCATTTAACAACGAGATTCCGAAAATCATTGCGAATAATAGTTTTCGTTAACCTCTACTCTCTCTCTCTCTCTCTCTCTCTCTCTCTCACTCGCATGATCATTCCCCGTCCAAATCCATTTAGTAGGTAATTCCGTTTCAGGAAGTTCAGTATAATAGACACGAGTCACGTCCCTTTAAGCGTATATTTATCCTTGAGTACTTAGAATCGATGCTTTTATACGGACTGATGAGAGAAAGAGGGTGGGGAGAAAGGGTGGGAGGATAAGCAATAAATTTTCATCGGTCCACTCCTTCTTTTTTTTCCCCCTCTGACAAAATTTATCCATCATTTTCGTAAAGATAGATAATCAGGAAATATTCAATCACATACATAACTAGACCTTCAACTACCAACAACAATAAAAAGTAAAAGAAGAAAAGAAGGAAGCAGTCTAAACATAAAACTTTTCAAAACTACAATCGGACCATAATTTTGTAAACACAATGGCCAAAGTTGGACCTAACAGAATGTGTTCTAGGAACGATCAGAAATCGATCTACCCAGTTCTTTAGGTTGCTCTAGTTCAAAGTTAGGTAGGTAGGTACCTCTCTCTCTCTCTTTCTCTCTGTTCCTCTCTCTTCCATCTGTCGAACGTAAACGAGATGAAAATAGAATCACAGCTGTCGGTTATTAACGTGGCAGAATTGTGGCACGAGCCAAAACAAGAATCCTTTTGAGTATCTAAGAACAACACAACATCACATCGTTGATCAGACTCACACGATTTCCAACCCCTCCACTTCCATCTTCACAACTCCTCCCTTCCTTTATCCCTTGTCCGAAAACCTTATGCTTGTTCCATTCATTTTAACGATAATCGGGAGAAAAGTGGAAAGAGAAAAGAGAAATAGTATAGACGAGTAGAATGTACGAGTTGTGCGGGGGTGGTTTTAAAATGAAAAGGTAATGACTTGTGACCGGAGATCATTTCGAGTGGTCGCGTATCGTACGGACAATGGTCATTGTTGAGCCAACACGTAGGAAAGGGGGATGAAATCGGGAATGGGGGAGGAGGGAGTGATTTATTATTCCAGCATGCTTTTAGCCAACAACCGAGCCGTACAAACGTTTCGATTCAACTGATGCGAAAAGTAAAACACTTTTATTAGATAATCTAACCTATATAAATGGATAACACAATTATTATATTATATTATATTATATAAGAAATATATAACGTTTCGTTTTATTTTTTTTTATTTTTCTTTTTTTTTTTATTTTCTTTTTTCAAGATTATTATCTGACGTGATAAAAGATTGGGATAATGAGAGAAGACGAGGAAGCGTTAGACAGAGGCGCGAATCTTAATTCCATGGCAGCCGGAGGAACGAGTTTAAAGAGTCGCGAGTTTCTCGCCCGAACGAATCCGTGACTGGATTGAGTAAGAAGGAGGAGGAGGAGGAGGAGGAGGAGGAGGAGGAGGTTAAAGAAAAGAAGAAGAAGGAAGAAGAAGAGGGAGGATGATGAAAAAGATGAAGTAGACTCTCTACAAACTTTTATAAAGAATCAAAGCTAATCGAAGAAGAAGAAGAAGAAGATAAGAAAGAGAGTGACAGTGGGGGAAATAAATGTATATATATATATATATATATATATAGAAATGAGAACCACTGATGTCTCGACTAGAAAGATATAGAAAGAGACAAAAGGACCTCCCGATAGCAAGTTCGAACAGGCTGTCTGTCGTCGAACTGTCAGTAAAGTCTGCCGTTTTCTGCGTCTTCTCCTCCTCTGCAGAGTAGAAAGAAGAAGAAGAAGAAGAAGATGTGAGACGAGTAGAAAGAAAAAGAGAGAGAGAGAGAGAGAGAGGGAGGGAGGGAGGGAGGGAGGCGCCATCTTAGTCTGCATTCCATTGTTTTAGATGATTCATACGCGGACCGGGCCCCGGAGGGCCTCCTAATTTATTAGTTTGAATATCGAGCGCAGCCAGCGGGAGGAGGACCAGGACGAGAAGTAAGAGGACTGAGGATGAGGATGAGAAGAAGAAGAAGAAGAAGAAGAAGAAGTAGAAGAAGAGGAGGAGGAGGAAGAAGAAGAAGAAGAGGATAAGAGAGAAAGAGAGAAGTCCTCTAGCTGGGTGGCCGGGGACCGTCTCTTGTTTATATTCTTGCCCCCCCTCTGTTCCTTCTGGCCCTCCTTGCTCATCTCCTCCTCCTCCTCCTCCTCCTCCTCCTTTATTTTATCTTCTTCTTCTTCTTCGTTTCTCGCTTTACCGCCCTTGGCCGTCTTCTTTTCACTCGAACTTCTTCAAACGTCACTGGCAGATCAACGTTTATATTCCAATCATTTTTCTATCATCAATGCCTCTTTGAACAAATGAACCTTTCATTTTAAAATTTGCTCCTAATTCATTTTCTAATATTGCACACATGTAAAGTAATTTGCTTTAACATTTTGTCAATAAAATATCTAAATTTATCCAATTAGTGTTCTTATTATCTTCTTGTTTAAAACTCTAACAAGACAGGATATGAACAATTTCATGTAGAAGAGGAAGAAGTAGAAGCAGAAGTAGAAGAAGAAGAAGAAGAAATAAAAAACATTTCTAATCTCTTCTTCCCCACAGCAATTTGCGTTTTAGAAAGGCCAATCACGTAGACCAGGTGTCTCACGAAACCCATCTTTCTCTTTCTCTCTCTCTCTCCAACGATTTTTCTTTCTTTCTTTAACTTCAAATGACCAGGAGTCGTTCTTAGAATTTCAGCAAGAGAATTCGCCAAGAGAATTCAAGAGAAGAATACGTAAAAGCTCTCGAATTCGATCTTGAAAAATCGAATAAAGTTTCGTACGTTTTACAAGTAACGATGACAGAGAGAGAGAGAGAGAGAGAGAAAAGAAAGAAACAAGATTGGAAAGAAGAAGAAGAAGGATAAGAAGAAGAAGAAGACTAAACGTTCAGCTTTATTTTATGATAAAGAAGACACCGAGGGAATTCATAAATTTCGTAAAGAAAGTGATCGGTGAAGCGGTCGAGCGAGCCACCTGCTACTAACTACTACTACTACTACTACTTACCACTACTACTACTACTTACTACTCACCAAGCTACTCATTTCGAGCTGGAAAAGACAAGGGCGACGATATAACGCTGTTAACAACGTCCGAACGAGCTTACTTCTGCTACTCGGCTGATACACGCGATCGCGTGTATTATTAATGCACTTACAAGTAGGTATCATAATTGCGTCGGAAGATAGGAACGGGAACGTACTTACATATGTGTATGTGTATGTGTTTATATCTGTCTGTCTCTCTCTCTTTCTATCTTTCTCTCTTTCTCTTTATGTGGTGTGTGTATTTGTGTAGAATCAACTAAGAGCCGTGCAACTTCGTCGAATCGCGTAACCCGTCCGTTTTGCCGGCAATTAAACGCGTTATCGTATCTTATCTCGTTACCGCAATTAAGGACAATGAATGTAATTGTGTTTACCTCCCACTTAACGCCGTTAACTATCTCTTTCTCTCAAGTAGAATTCTAATTTTCAATCGAATATGGTCGTGTATCTATTTACAACTCTTTGAGATCCGATTATTTTTCTTAGTAAGATCAACATCCCATGTTGCTTGGTCATACTCGTTTGATCGTTTCTAACCATTCAAATGATTCAAATAATTATATGGTAAATCATTGAGAACTCAATTATACTTTCCAAACGATTTTCAACTTTAAAAATATGAAACATATGTTAATGCAATGTAAGATTATAACCGTGAATTATAAGTAGAAGAAAAATAAAATACAGAATATTTTTTTTTATGTATAAAACTCTACTTATATAAGTTTAATCTTGCTTGTTTTTTTTTATTTTTTATTTTTTTTTTTGAAAAATAAAAAAGAAATAAAAACAGAACATTAAAAAGGAATAAAAATAAATTTTGTGTGTGAAACAATTTAGCTTTGTAACCACGTAGAGTAGAGAGCGAGAGAGAGAGAGAGAGAGAAGTAGATAAAAATCTTCAAATAAGAAAAATAATATTCTCTAGAGAAAAATAAACCGAATGGTAGGAGACGAAATGGATGGAAAAAAAAAAAAATAGGTAAAAAGAAGAATGGAGCGTAATACAAGTATTCGTCTCGAGTACGAGCACGAGGTTACCACGAGGTCATCGGCAAAGCGGAGATGAATGAAAACTAGATCGTGCTCGTGAGAGAAGTTATAGTGACGTACAAGGAGGCTCTCTCTCTCTCTCTCTCTCTCTTGAATGGGCCCCCTTCGTGTAGAATGGGTCTGGTACTGAACCAAAAAATAAAAACAAAACAAATAAGAAACAAGTATATTCAGCAAACGCGTTTGTTTTTTCAATTTCTTATAAAATATATGAAAATTATTTAATTATTATCTTTATTTTTAGCTGGTTCCACTTGAAACGATTTATCTATCACTAAACAAAGATGGAAGTGGATGAAAGCAGGATCGATTCGAACGTCAATCGATATACTTGATCGATCTAATGCGTCTCATGGAATTTGATGAAATAAGTAACGTGGCAGAGAAACGAGCAAAGAGAACGGAGATAGATAGAGAAAGAGAAAAGAAACCAGCAAAGTCTCGGGACTCCTGGAGTGTGGGAATCTTCGAGACTTTCTTCTCGTTCTTCTTTCGGTTCTTTTAAATGTCGTGTGCACTGAATCCAAAATAAACGCAGTCACCTCGTGGCCAACATGCATTCTCGCAGTACAAACCCGAGAGAAACAGAGTTCTGTAGTAAATTCTCAAAACACAGATGTGAGAAAAGAGAGAGAGAGAGAGAGAAAGAGAAAAGATCGAAAGATCAAGGATCACTTTTTATCATTCGATAAAAGATGGCCAACAAGAGATTGCAATTTCGTAAAGTTCAGAAAACTCAGAAAGATGAAAAGAGTCGTATAAAAAGGAGAAAGGAAATTATTAAAATAAAAGAAGAAGAAGGAGAAGAAGAAGAAGAAGAAGAGGAAGAAAAAAAATGAACAAGATAGAAAAAGAAAGGGAGAAAAAGAGAAAGGATAAGGGCACCCTTCGTTAGAAGGCAAGCCGACTGCTGAGAGATTCGCCAAAGAGCGATGCACTCGAGACTTGCATCCCCTAACTCGCAGGATGGAAAAAAACATGGCCGACAAGGCAGAACCTCAGAGGCCCTAGCATCGGAATTAATTATCGACTCTCCGCCCCCGTGTTACGTTTTGTCGTCTTCGTTAACCACCACTGCTACACACTCGTAATCGTCTTCTCTATAGTAATACGGCCATTCTTAAAAGAAATAATGCCGGATTTCTAAAATGATTTATTCCAGACGAGAAAGAGAGAGAGAGAGAGAGATTTCTTCTAAAGCGACAGAAAATACTCCTCCAGCCACCTTCTTCCTTTCACCATCGTTTTCTTAATCTTCATCTTCTTCATTTACATCATTTCATCGTTTTACATTTACATCTCTTTGTTTTTTAATAAGCAATTAGATCGATCGATCGTCGTCTCTATTGTCTCAACAAAGTAGATGTTAATCAAAAATCAACTAATTCGAATAGTTTTATTATAAACTTGTAAATGTAAGTTATTGATAAGAAAAATCAAATAAATTATTATTCGTTTTATCAAAAGTCTAACAATAAAGATGAAAAAAAGAAAAAAACTAATCAACAAACAATTATTCTCTTCCACTCTTATCTTTATCACTCTCATTACCAATTACAATTTGGGATGATGACAAAAAAATTCCCACGATCTAAGGATCCTGGAAATGAAAGAAACAAACAACCGGAGTTGTATCCAGCTAACCAAGCACCTTCCTTTCCTCTCTCTCTCTTTCTCTCTTTCTAAGGATACTCACGAATCGGCCCCGATCCTTAATTTCCTTAGATCGAGTTCGCAACAAGATCATGGAAACAACGACAACGACGACAACGACAACAGTAACAGCAACAGTAACAACAGTAGCAACATCGTGCCTTTCGATATCGGATTACAAGCGGCCCCTACCTTTGGCAAAAGGGTTACGTCTTTGAGCTTAATTCCCTGGGCCGTGCTACGTACGTATACGTATATACTCTCTTGTCGTTTATGGTCATTCGCCGAGGAGGTATTGCCAATTAGTCAAGAGAACCGGCCATCCTCTCTCTCTCTCTCTCTTTCTCTCTCTCACGCTGGCACCGCAAACGTTATCGGTCTTGGCAATCGGCTCACGTACCTAGCAGAATATCGTTCGCTACCGTTGGTTGGTCGAACAAAATCCGAAAACGGCCTGCTCGTTGAGTACCGTCCACCATCCAACGATGGACGAACCTCACTCACTCCCTCCTCCTCGTCCTCCACCTCCTCTTTTAGCAGGCCGCGTGTATTCCTATCTCTCTATCTCTCTCTTTCAAACTCGATCATTCTCCTTCTCCATCCATCTCGTGCAATCAAGCGGCGTAGGCCGGTCGGTTTG